>NW_022631128.1:2455185-3185499 GCF_010015895.1 Lontra canadensis | reverse complement strand
CATTGTGGTCTGAAAATATGCAGGGAATGATCCCAATCTTTTGATACTGGTTGAGACCTGATTTATGACCCAGAATGTGATCTATTCTGGAGAATATTCCATGTGCACTAGAGAAGAATGTTTATTCTGTTGCTTTGGGATGGAATGTTCTGAATATATCTGTGATGTCCATCTGGTCCAGTGTGTCATTTAAGACCTTTATTTCCTTGTTGATCTTCTGCTTCGATGATCTGTCCATTTCAGTGGGGGGAGTGTTAACGTCCCTTACTATTATTGTATTATTGTCAATGTGTTTCTTTGATTCTGTTATTAATTGGTTTATACAGTTGGCCACTCCCATGTTAGGGACATAGCTATTTAAAATTGTTAGATCTTCTTGTTGGACAGACCCTTTGAGTATGATATAGTGTCCTTCCTCATCTCTCATTATAGTCTTTGGCTTAATATCTAACTGATTTGTTATAAGGATTGCCACCCCAGCTTTCTTCTGATGTCCATTAGCATGGTAAATTGTTTTCTACCCACTCATTTTAAATCTGGAGGTGTCTTTGGGTCTAAAATGAGTTTATTGTAGACAGCATATTGACGGGTTTTGATTTTTATCCATTCTGATACCCTGTGTCTTTTGATTGGGGCATTTAGCCCATTTGCATTCAGGGTAACTATTGAGAGATAGGAGTTTAGTGCCATTATATTGCCTGTAAGGTGACTATTACTGTATATTGTCTCTGTTCCTTTCTGATCTACTACTTTTAGGTTCTCTTTTTGCTTAGAGGACCCCTTTCAATATTTCCTGTAGAACTAGCTTGGTGTTTACAAATTCTTTTAGTTTTTGTTTGTCCTGGAGGCTTTTTATCTCTCCTATTTTCAATGATAGCCTAGCTGGATATAGTATTCTTGGCTGCATGTTTTTCTCGTTTAGTGCTCTGAATATATCATGCCAGTTCTTTCTGGCCTGCCAGGTCTCTGTGGATAAGTTTGCTGCCAATCTAATATTTTTACCATTGTATGTTACAGACTTCTTTTCCTGAGCTGCTTTTAGGATTTTCTCTTTGTCATTAAGACTTGTAATTTTTACTATTAGATGATGGGGTGTGGACCTATTCTTATTGATTTTGAGGGGGGTTCTCTGCACCTCCTGGATTTTGATGCTTGTTCCCTTTGCCATATTAAGGAAATTCTCTACAGTAATTCTCTCCAATATACCTTCTGCTCCCCTCTCTCTTTCTTCTCCTTCTGGAATCCCAAGTATTCTAATGTTGTTTCATCTTATGGTATCACTTATTTCTCGAATTCTCCCCTCGTGGTCCAGTAGTTGTTTGTCTCTCTTTTGTTCATCTACTTCATTCTCTGTCATTTGGCCTTCGATATCACTAATTCTCTCTTCTGCCTCATTTATCCTAGGAGTAAGAACCTCCATTTTTTATTGCACCTTGTTAATAGCTTTTTTTACTTCAACTTGGTTAGATTTTAGTTCTTTTATTTCTCCAGAAAGGGCTTTTATTTCTCCAGACATGGTTTCTCTAATATCTTCCATGCCTTTTTCAAGCCTGGCTAGAACCTTGAGAATCGTCATTCTGAACTCTAGATCTGACATATTACCAATGTCCGTATTGATTAGGTCCCTAGCCTTCAGTACTGCCTCTTGTTCTTTTTTTTTTGTGGTAAGTTTTTCTGTCTTGTCATTTTTTCCAGCTAAGAATATATGAAGGAGAGAGTAAAATACTAAAAGGGTGGCAAAGACCCCAGGAAAATGTGCTTTAACCAAATCAGAAGAGATCCCAAATCATGGGGGAAAGAAAGGGGGTAAAAAGAATTTCAGAAAAAAAAAAATTAAAAAGAAAAAAATATAAAAAAGAAAATGTATATATTAGCCCAGTGAATAGAACAGGGTTACCCACTTAATTTGGGGAGTATTTTGGTCTCTAAGGAGAAAGTACCTCCCAAAATTTTAAAGAATGAAAAACATATGTAAGGGTAAACATGATGAAGGGATGGAATATGACTATAAAGGTGAAAAATTCTTTTTTTAATTTCTAAAAAAGGAGTTGATAAAATAAGTTGGTTGGGAGAATAAAGAAAAAGTAAGTGGAGAGAATTTGCTCAGGCTGGAGACTAGAACAAAGTCCTGTGCCAGATTTAGGGTATATTTTGATCTATTAGAAGAAGTTGTATCCCATATTTTTTTAGAAGAAAAAACGCTATGTGTATACAAAAAATAAAGTTAGATACAATGAAGGATAAAATATGACTATAATAATGAAGATTCAAAAAATATTTTTTACGGAAGGTATTCTTAAGATAAACTAGTTAAAAAACGTTAAAAGAGGCACGAGTACAAGTTAAAAAATTTTAGCATAAGAAAAAATAAAATTAAAAAAAAATTATTAACTTTGCAAGACTAAGGAATCATGGGAGAAAGCCCTGAATTCCATGCTTTACTTTCTCCTCCTCTGGAATTCCACTGCTCTCCTTGGTAAGTGAACTTGGTCTTGGCTGGATTTCTTGCTGATCTTCTGGGGGAGGGGCCTGTTGTAGTGATTCTCACATGTCTTTGCCCGAGGCGGAATTGCACCGCCCTTATGAGGGGCCAGGCTAAGTAATCCAATAGGGTTTGCTTTCGGGAGCTTTTGTTCACTGAATGCTTTCCGTAGAGTTCCAGAGGACAGGAATGAAAATGGCGGCCTCTGCCTTTGGAGACATGTCTTGAAAGAAGTTGCTGTGGCTGATATCGAAGAGGTTACTGCCTATGTTCTCCTCTAGGATTCTGATGGATTCCTGTCTCACGTTGAGGTCTTTTATCCATTTTGAGTTTATCTTTGTGTACGGTGTAACAGAATGGTCGAGTTTCATTCTTCTATATATAGCTGTCCAGTTTTCCCAGGACCATTTATTGAAGAGACTCTCTTTTTTCCACTGTATATTTTTTCCTGTTTTGTCGAAGATTATTTGCCCAGAGTTGAGGGTCCATATCTGGTCTATTTGGTTCCACAGGTCTACGTGTCTGTTTTTAGGCCAATACCATGCTGTCGTGGTAATCACAGCTTTGTAGTAAAGCTTGAAATCAGACAACATGATGCCCCCAGTTTTGTTTTTCATTTTCAACATTTCCTTAGCAATTCAGGATCTCTTCTGGTTCCATACAAATTTTAGGATTGTTTGTTCCAGCTCTTTGAAAAATGCTGGTAGAATTTTGATCGGAATGGCATTGAAAGTATAGGATTGCTCTAGGCAGTACAGGCATTTTAACAATGTTTATTCTTCCAATCCATGAGCATGGAATGGTATTCCACCTTTTTGTGTCTTCTTCAATTTCTTTCATGAGTGCTCTGTACTTCCTTGAGTACACATCCTTTACCTCTTTGGTTAGGTTTATTCCCAGGTATCTTATAGTTCTTGGTGCTATAGTAAATGGAATCAGTTCTCTAATTTCCCTTTCGGTATTTTCATTTTAGCATATAAGAAAGCAACTGATTTCTGTACTTTGATTTTGTATCCTGCCACATTACTGAAGTGCTGTATGAGTTCTAATAGTTTGGGGGTGGAGTCTTTTGGGTTTTCCATATAAAGTATCATGTCATCTGCGAAGAGAGAGAGTTTGACTTCTTCATTGCCAATTCGAATACTTTTTATTTCTCTTTGTTGTCTGATTGCTGTTGCTAGGACTATGTTGAACAAGAGTGGTGAGAGTGGGCATCCTTGTCATGTTCCTGATCTCAAAGGGAAGGCTGTCAGCTTTTACCCATTGAGGATGATATTTGCTATGGGCTTTTCATAGACAGATTTTATGAAGTTGAGGAATGTTCCCTCTATCCCTTTACTTTGAAGCATTTTAATCAGGAATGGATGCTGTTTCTTGTCAAATGTTTTTTCTGCATCAATTGAGAGGACCATGTGGTTCTTCTTTCTTCTCTTCTTGATTTGTTTTATCACATTGATTAATTTGCTAATGTTGAACCACCCTTGAAACCCAGGGATAAATCCCACCTTGTCATACTGGATAATCTTTTTAATGTACTGTTGGATCCTATTAGCTAGGATCTTGTTTAGAATCTTAGCATCCATATTCATCAGGGATATTGGTCTGAAATTCTCCTTTTTGGTGGAGGTCTTTGCCTGGTTTGGGGATCAGGGTAATGACGGCTTCATAGAAAGAGTCTGGAAGTTTTCCTTCTGCTTCAATTTTCTGAAACAGCTTCAGGAGAATAGGTATTATTTCTTCTTTGAAAGGTTGGTAGAATTCCCGCAGGGAATCCGTCAGGTTCTGGACTCTTGTGTTTTGTGAGGTTTTGGATCACTGCTTCAATATCATTACTAGATGTTGGTCTATTCAGGTTCTCAACTTCTTCCTGATTCAGTTTTGGCAGTTTACAGTTTTCCAGGAATGCATCCATTTCATCTAGGTTGCTTAACTTATTGGCACATAACTGTTGATAATAATTTCTAATGATTGTTTCTATTTCCTTGGTGTTAGTTGTGATCTCTACCTTTTCATTCATAATGTTATTAATTTGGGTCTTCTCTCTTTTCTTTTGGATTAGTTTAGCCAATGGTTTATCGATCTTTTTGATTCTTTCAAAAAACCAGCTTCTAGTTTCATTGATGCGTTCAACTGTATCTCTAGTTTCTACCTACACGATATCATTCTTAAAGGGTCTACCCAACAAGAGGATCTAACAATTGTAAACATCTATGCCCCAATACGGGAAGAGCAAACTACATAAGCCAACTGTTAACCAAAATAAAGATATATTGATAATAATATGTTAATAGTAGGAGACCTTAACACTCCACTCTCAACAATAGATCTAAGCAAAAAATCAACAAAGAGAAAAGAGCTTTGAATGACACATTGGACCAGATGGACCTCACAGATACATACAGAACATTTCACCCTAAAACAACAGAATACTCATTCTTCTCGAACGAACATGGAATTTTCTCCAGAATAGACCAGATGCTAGGTCATACCTCAGGTCTGAACTGATGCCAAAAGACTGAGATTATTCCCTGCTTTTCTCAGAGCATAATGCTTTGAAACTGGAACTCAATTACAAGAAAAAAATTGGAAGAAATTCAAACACTTGGAAGTGAAAGACCATCTTCCTTAAGAATGTTTGGGTCAGATAGCCTGGGTGGCTCAGTGGGTTAAAGCCTCTGCCTTCGGCTCAGGTCATGATCCCACGGTCCTGGGATCGAGCCCCACATCAGGCTCTCTGCTCTGCAGGGAGCCTACTTCCTCCTCTCTCTTTGTGTGCCTCTCTGCCTACTTGTGATCTCTGTCAAACAAATAAATAAAATCTTAAAAAAAAAAAGAAGGTTTGGGGGCACCTGGGTGGCTCAGTGGTTAAGTCCTCTGCCTTCAGCTCAGGTCATGATCTCAGGGTCCTGGGATCGAGCCCCGCATCGGGCTCTCTGCTCGGCGGGACGCCTGCTTCCTCCACTCTCTCTCTATGCCTACTTGTGATCTCTGTCTGTCAAATAAATAAATAAAATCTTTAAAAAAATAATAAAAGAAGGTTTGGGTCAATCAGGAAATCAAAGAAAAACTTGAACAATTCATGGAAACCAAGGACAATCAAAACACATCAGTCCAAAACCTATGGGATTTGCAAAAGCAGTCCGAAGGGGGAAATACTTAGCTATCCAGGACTCACTCAAAAAAATAGAAAAATCCTGAATATACACATTAACTTTATACCTTACAGAACTGGAGAAAGAACAACAAATAAAGCCTAAGCCACACACAAGAAGAGAAATAACTAAGAACAGAGCAGAAATCAATAATTAGAAACCAGACATACAGTAGATCACATCAACGAAACTAGAAGCTGGTTTTTTAAAAAAATTAATAAGATGAATAAACCACTAGCAGGACTTATCAAAAAGAAAAGAGAAGGGACCCAAACTGATAAGATTATGAATTAAAGGGGAATGATCACGACTAACAATAAGGAAATAGAAACAATTATTAGAGGTTATTATCAACAAATAAATACCAATAAATTAAGTAACCTGAAGGAAATGGATGCCTTCCGGGAAACCTATAAACTACCAAGCCTGAAACAGGAAGAAATTGACAACTGGAATAGACCAATAACCAGTAACAAGATTGAAGCAGTGATCAAAAACCTCCAAAAGAAAAAAATCAAGAGTCCAGAGCCTGATGGATTCCCTGAGGAATTCTACCAAACATTCAAAGAAGAAATAATACCTATTCTTCTGAAGCTGTTTCAAGAAATAGAAACAGAAGGAAAACTTCCAAACTCATTCTATGAAGCCAATATTACCTTGACTCCAACCATGCAAAGACCCCATCAAATAGAATTATAGACCAATATCCTTGATGAATATGGATGCCAGAATTCTCAACAAGAACCTGGCTAATAGGATCCAACACTACATTAAAACGATTATCTATCACGACCAGGTGGGATTTATCCCTGGGAGGCAAGGGTGGTTCAACATTCACAAATCAGTTAGTGTGATAGAACACATTACTAAGAGAAGAGACAAGAACCTTATGGTCCTCTCAACAGATGCAAAAGCATTTGACAAAATACAGCATCATTTCCTGATTAAAACTCTTCAGAGTGTAGGGATCAAGGGAACACTCCTCAATTTCTTTTTTTTTAAGATTTTATTTATTTATTTGACAGACAGAGATCACAAGCAGGCAGAGAGGCAGGCAGAGAGAGAGAGAGGAGGAAGCAGGCTCCCGCTGAGCAGAGAGCCGGACATGGGGCTCGATCCCAGGACCCTGGGACCATGACCTGAGCCGAAGGCAGAGGTTTTAACCCACTGAGCCACCCAGGTGCCCCAACATTCCTCAATTTCTTAAAAACCACCTATGAAAAGCCCACAGCAAATACCATTCTCAATGGGGAAAAGCTGAGAGCCTTTCCCTTAAGATCATGACAAGGGTGACCACTCTCACCACTGTTGTTCAACATAGTACTGGAAGTCCTACCAACAGCAATCAGACAAAAAATGAAATAAAATGTATTCAAACTGGTAAAGAAGAAGTCAAACTCTCTTTGAAGATGACATTATACTTTATATGGAAAACCCAAAAGACTCCACCCCCAAATTACTAGAACTCACAGCAATTCAGTAATGTGGCAGGATACAAAATCAATGCACAGAAATCAGTTGCTTTCCTAAGCACTAATGATGAAACTATAGAAAGGGAAATTAAAGAACTGATTCCATTTACTATAGCACCAAGAACCATAACATACCTGGGAATAAACCTAACCAGAGAGGTAAAGGATCTGTACTCAAGGAGCTACAGAACACTTATGAAAGAAATTGAAGAAGACACAAAAAGATGGAAAAGCATTCCATGCTCATGGATTGGAAGAATAAACATTGTTAAAATGTCTATGCTGCCCAGAGCAATCTATACTTTGAATGCCATTCCGATCAAAATTCCACCGGCATTTCTCAAAGAGCTGGAGCAAACAATCCTAAAATTTGTATGGAATCAGAAGAGACCCCGAATTGCTAAGGAAACGTTGAAAAAGAAAAACAAAGCTGGGGGCATCACATTGCCTGATTTCAAGCTTTACTACAAAGCTGTGATCACCAAGACAGCATGGTACTGGCACAAAAACAGACACAGAGACCAATGAAACAGAGTAGGGCATCCAGATATGGACCCTCAACTCTATGGTCAAATAATCTTTGACAAAGCAGGAAATAATATCCACTGGAAAAAAGACAGTCACTTCAATAAATGGTGCTGGGAAAATTGGACAGCTATGTAGAAAAAACCGAAACTCAACCATTCTCTTACACCGTACACAAAGATGAACTAAAAATGGATGAAAGACTGCAACGTGAGACAGGACTTCATCAAAATCCTAGAGGAGAACATAGACAGTAACCTTTTCAACATCGGCCACAGCAACTTCTTTCAAGACACATCTCCAAAGGCAGCGGAAACAAATGCATGGAGCACTGGGTGTTATACACAAACAGTGAATCATGGAACACTACATCAAAAACTAATGATATACTATATGGTGACTAACATAATAGAAATGAATAAATAAATAAATAAATAAATAATTTAAGGATTAAAAAAATTAGATGTGTTTCTTTAATAAGAACTAAATAACAAGATCCAGGTCTAATAGTTGTCTTAATTTTGAAGTAATGACAAATGTAATATAAATTTTCAGACATGCACAATGACAACAAGAGTGATTGATGGTTCCATGATCACGTCTAAAGGACAGAGTTGAAAAAAAAGTGGGGAGGGGGCAGAATAATCAAATCAGTTCATTTTTTTCCTCTGATGAAGCTCCCGAATTATAAAGCAAATATAAGATACTTCCTTTCAGTGAGGCTGGAATTTGCAAGAGGGATTCCAGCCTAGGGCTTTCAGCATGTTTATGTAAAGTTGGCTATACAAGGTGAATCACTGCCTAACAACTTAGATCTCTGGCTATACCCTCTAGTCACTCTGCAAAGTAATGGAGCGGGGCAGGAGGGAACCCAGTGATGTCTGGTCACCAAGGCAAAGCAACTTTGGAGGGGAAGTGGGAAACTGACACAGAGATAAAGCAAGCACTAAGACATTTAAGGGCTCAGAGTGCTCTCCATCCTATTCCCATCCACAACACGGGATGTGACCAGACTAGCATGGGGAGTCTGGGGCCAGAACTGTGGAGGTATTTTCCCTACGAGTTCTCCATCAATTGTCCCCTCTACCAGATTCCCACCCTCAGGACTGATATTCAAAACGGAATCCTAGAGGTCTGCTGCTGTGACAGACATTACTTAATTCAGTTGCTAGACTGTGTGGAGGTCACAGAGGTTTTAGAGGCAGGATTAAGGCAGGGGCTCTTCAAGGCGCCAGGGTGACTCTATCGTTAAGCATCTGCCTTTGACTCAGGTCATGATCCCAGGGTCCTGGGATCGAGCCCTGCATTGGGCTCCCTGCTCTGCAGGAAGCCTGCTTCTCCCTCACCCACTCCCCCTGCTTGTGTTCCCTCTCTCACTGTCTCTGTCAAATAAATAAATACAATCTTCAAAAAAAAAAGATTTAAGGCAGTGGCTCTTCATCAACTGTCACAGAGTAGATTCAGCTCCTCTGTTAACAACCAGGATAGCTGTACCAGTACACATCTCCCCAAAGGTAGAATAGGGAGAGATAGTAGAACCTCCTGAAGGCTTTATGAATGAACATTGGGCAAATGGTTGATGCCTGCATTCATGGGACATCTCACCAATTTCACAGATGGAAATTTCTCCTCTTGACACAAGATAAGGTCCAAAAGAGATTCTGGCATGCCAGTAGAAGCAGCTTTTCAAATTTAGACTCTAGAAAGCTGCTTAACTATGAAAGTAGGGCTATACTGGGGTTAAAATCCTAATTCCCCATCTCTTTGACATCCAGGAAGGAACAAAGAAAGCAAGCAACCTGAGATGGGGACCAAATGGTATTAAACCCACACTCCCAGCTGCCCCAGATCTGAACACTGAGGCCTATCTGTTTGGTAGAGCTCTCTCTCACTCTCTGAATGGGACACCCACCCCCCAAGGATCCTCCTTGTATAGACTCAGTCTTCAATTTATACCCTAATTCAATTCTTCTTCCCATGAAGAGAAAGTCTCCAACTAGAGAAGGAAATTGGATAACTTAGATCCTTGAGGCACAGGGAAAAACATCCCTGGGCTACACATGGGGCTCCTGAGCAAGAAGAGGGGACGTGAGCCCTTTTTACAACAAACATTCATTTTTTATTAAATTTCTAATCAAATACTATAATAATTTCTTTTCTTTTATAAAAAGCTAAATATTTACAAGACTATCAATTTGGGAAAAGACAAACAAAAGAGTAAAAAAGAGAAGTGATCAAAAGACAAATTCAAAGACAGAATAAATAACAGCTTATTTCAATGCCTGCCTGGCCCTGGGGGCCGCTGCCAACACGCCAGCTCCTCAGCCTCAGACTTAGCAGTAGTTCAGCATCTCCTCTAGCTTCAACATGTCCAAGGGGGGGATTTTGGTGACCTCAAAGAAGACCCTGCAAAGGAAGAGGGGTCAGCTTAGCATAAAATAAGCCAAAGAAAACAGAATCCTTGAAATAAGTATAACATAGGACCCTTGGTTCCCTATGTTGGTTTAACCCTAGATCAGAAAGTAAGGCGAACAGTACTGAATCTTTCTTTTTCCTTGAGTGAGGCTAGTCTGTGCCTCCTCATGGCTGAGCACAAACCCCTCCTCAATTGGAGCTTGGTACTTACTGGTGAGAATATTTGGAATGCACTGTCTTGAGCTTGTTGCAAGGACGCAATGTCAGCAAGGTGTTTAGCTGCTTGACCAAGGGGTGAAGATCAGAGGTTTTGTAGCCACTGTAATACTCCAGGGCAGGAGCCTGGAAGAAGCAAAATGAACAGTGACTTTTACCACAGAAAGCAGACCCTTCCTCTATCTCTACTATCCCAAGTCCAGACTTTGTATACATGGCATAGGCAGAGAAGATGGTTAAACATTTCAAAAACTCATACAGCACAGACACTGACCAGTAAGTATAGAGAACTTCCTAGAAGACACTAGGCTCCAGCTGCAAACTAATGGTATGGCTATCCAGATGTATGTAAGTACCATATATCCACAGGTACCAGCTGGATATTAGCCCTGGTTGTAGGTATTCGTGTAAGCTGAAATCCAGTGAAGAATCTAAGGAATGTAACTGACTTTGTAATTTACTCACTCTCAGGTCAAGAGCCAACGGCCAGGCAAACCTCAAAACAAACTTAAGATCCCAAGTCAACAGACAATGGGAATTTAAGGTAGTTTCTCTTCTCTGGCTCTAAGAGCTATCGCTCTATGCATTTATTTTCTCATTCAATTTTATGGATGCTTATTATGTGGCAGAAGTGATACAGCAGGGCGTTTAAGAGCAAAGGTTCCCGAGGCAAATGGCTTGCGTTCAAATTCAAGCTCCACCAACAGCATGGACTTGAGCCAGTTATTAATTTCTTTGTGCCCCAGTTTCCCACTATGCCAAATGGAGATCATTACAGTAATTGCATCATAGAAGTGGATGAGTTAAGGTGTGCACACAAGGCACAATGGAACAGAGCCTAGCACAAAGTGAGTGCCCAAACGAGGCTAGCTAGGATTACTAGTGCCAAGCTCTGTGTAGGCTGCTGTGAATACAAAGATCACCAAGTCCCCTGCCCCTAAGGAATGTGTAGTTGGGGAGACTGCCATGCACACAGAGAATTACAGAATGTGTGGGAATGTCTACGATGGAAGTGAGAAAGGGACACTGGAGAAACAGAGCAGCAGGACCCATGAACTTTGGCCAGGAGAATCACAGAAAGCTTTGTAGAGGACAGCCCATCTACAGTGGGTGGAAAGACAAGTGGGAGCTCCATAGGTAAGAAGAGAAGGTTTATTCTATAAGGCAATGGTTTTCTAAAAGTGTCTTAAATTACTTTCCCCAAACTCCCTCCCCCCGCTCAAATATCTTACATGGCAGCCCAAATATCTACCTGGAATTGGGAGTGAGAGCTAACAAGCCCACCAATTTGGATCCCTTCACTTTTTACATGGCCCGGGAGATACTTCTACAGGAATCCCAGGGCTCTACTGAATATTGTTTAGAAACCACTGCCACCAGTAAAGGGCAATCATTGACATGCTGAACAGGGAAGTAACACATTATATTCACTGTGTCAAATAAAATTAATGGAACCATTGTCATTGCACAGGTTCAGGCCCCAGTGCTTCATCTTGACTATTACGAAGCTTACTAGCTATTGTTCCCACTTTTATACTCAGTGGTGTTTCCACTTTTATACTACCTCTCATTTAATTCACCTTCTGTACTGCAAACTAGTGCTGCCCTGCCTCAAAACCTTCCAATGCCTTCATATAAAGGAGGTCTCTCCACTTGGTATCCTAGGTCTCTCACAATCTGACTACACCCTACCATTCCAGTCTCATCTCTCACCACTCCCTATTAATATATCCTCTGCTTGCTTTATAGGAAGTGCTTTATTCTGCCCTAAATACATCACACTCTTCTCATTGCCTTCACATCAGGTCAATTATCATTCTCTTTACCTAGAATGTCTTCTCTCACAGGTACCTACTCATCTTTCAAGACCCAACTCAAAAGTCACCTCCGCTGTGAAGCCTTTCTTCTCTATAGAAGGAGTATACATAGCATAGAGGACAGTGGGGCCATCCTACCCGAGTTCAGATCAGGGCTGACACTCAGCTGATACTCACTGGTGCAACCATGCCAAGGGTGAAAACACAGAACTATTTCTATACTGGCTGGCAGGCAGTTTGCTGCCCTGAGTCCCTCAGTTGTCCCCCTCAGCACCTACCACATTTCCCCAGGATCTAAAGATCAAAGCCTGGCACAGCATGGGGACTCTCCAGGGCCACATTACCAAAGCAATGGCCACATCAATTCTGATGATATGTAGATATCCAATTTGAACGCTACTCTTAATCCCCAAAAACTAGCTCTGCCTCTCATTAGCAAAAATAGGAAGTTATTTCTTATCTGTAAAGTAGGGATAACAGTACTGATCTTGTGAAGATTAAATGAGTTAATATACAAAGTGCTCAGATCACTGTCTAATCACTAAATTTTAGCCATTTTTTTCCTTTTTGTCATCATCATTGCCATTTACTGAATGCTTTTTCTGTCCCAAGAAATTTCAGTATGACTTGTCCAAGTTCACACAACTGTTTATAGCAATCTCAGTACAGAGAAGTTTTCCCAAGAGCAGTGGCTGCAGGACTTCCAAGTTGGAGGGGCTTACAAGTGAGTTTTATTTGTACCGGAGAAGGAGGCTTTAGGGACCTTCCTCTTCAGAGAAGACCACTATACTATACCTCGGAGTCCTCCATTATACACAAGGACAGTTGCTTTCATGACTCTGGGTCTGTGCTTCTCAAATTCTGTTCCAATGAGCTCTCTTGGGGAAGTGGGGGGCAACCTTGTTGGGGGGACTGCAAGGGGCATGGGTGGACTGAGGTCAGGTAAGAAGGGGGCCCATCCTACCACCTGTTGCAACCAGAATTATTTCATATTAATCTGTTTTACAATATCATGTTTTCAAGTAAGCTTTCTTTGGAATAAAGAGTACTGTGACTAAGGAAAATAAAATAAAACCCTTTAAGCAGCCAGGCTCCTAACATGTCCTAACTCCTAACATGTAAAAGAATTTATAACTATGGGTGCATGGCAGTTTTATCACTGAGTTTCCCATGACCCCACTTTACACCTTCCACCTGAACTGACCCCGTGTTTTCTTGCTTTTAACTGATGTATAGGTGACATACAATACTATATTAGCTTCAGGTGTATAACACAGCGATTCTGTGTTCATATATTACGAAACACTCACCATATAAGTGTAGTCACCATCTGTCACCATACAGTGTCATTACAATGTTACTGACTATACCTCCTATGCTGTACTTTACATCCCCAAGACTTATTTATTTTGTAACTGCAAAACTGTACCTTTTAATCCCCTACACTTATTTTGCCCTTCCCTCCCCGCCCTTCTCCCCTCACTAGTTTGTTCTCTATATTTATAAATCTGTTCCTGTTTTTTTTTAATTTTTTAAAAGATTTTAATTATTTATCTGAGACAGAGAGTGAGAAAGAGAGAGAGAGAGCAAGAGCACAAACTGGGCAAGCAGCAGATGGAGAAACAGGCTCCCCACTGAGCAGGGAGCCTGACATGCAGCTCGATCCCAGGACCCTGGGATCATGACCTGAGCCAAAGGCAGATGTTTAACCAACTGAGCCACCAAGTGCCCCCTGTTTTGTTTTTTTAGACCCCACATATAAGTGAAATAATACATTTGTCTTTCTCTGACTTATTTCACTTAGTATAATATCCTCTAGGTCTATTCATGTTGTCACAAATTGTAAGATTTTATTCTTTATGGCTAAGCAATATCCCTCTGTATGTGTGTGTGTGCGTGTGTGTATGTACACACCACATCTTCTTTATTCATTCATCCATCGACGGACACTTAGGTTGCTGACTCTGTGCTTTTAAAGCTCTACTCCATGTCCCCAGCAAGTGCTTACCCAGTGTCCAAGCTTCTTCATGTAGAGGGCCAGGAGGAAGGAGCCAGCAGCTAGCTTGGAAGCCCTCTCCTGGACATAGTCGTATTCCTGTAGAGTCATCTCACAGATAAAGCGGGACAAAGTCAGCGTCTTCATGCTGGCACGGAGACACTAAAGGTAGCAACAAGACTTGCTCAGCAATCAATTCGGAAAAGCAGCACCTAGCAGAAGACCCTCTGTATCCACTCTCTCCAGTTATCCCACCTCAGGCCTAAATGGCTCTCTGCCTGAACAATTCACTTCTCTTGTCACCATGACTCACACTAAGGACCCTACCCCCAAAAGCACAGAATCTTTCAGGCAGGGATTCTGAAATCAGCCAATGGGCTTTGCTACCTTTAGAATTTTTAACCAAATTATCAAGTGTCCTTGTGGTACCTTCCCCCCAACCTCCCTGTTCTTTGTAAGTTATCCTTTTAAGAGCCAAAGCCTTCCAATTATAACTTTGCACCTGGCTCCACCCCAGAAATATTCCATGCTCCAAGAGAATTTCCATTTTCTTGACTGAATCTTTTTTAGAAATTATAACTTATAAACACAAAGAAGAAAGTACACACATGTACTTGCAGAATACAATAAATAATTATAAAGTGACCTCACCTGTAACCAATACTAAGATGAAGGAAGAGAACTTTACCAGCATCTCCTCCCAACTTCCCACATGTCCCTTCCTGATCAAAGACTCTTCTTCCCCTCCTCTACACTGCCTTCACCTCAAAATATAAAGGCACACAAAGAAAATCTTCAATTTTGTTTCTCCCACACATCATAAAGATGTTCAATCTAAGAGGGTGGATTGAAGAAGAAATTCGCTTCGCCCCTGTTGCCCCTTTCCCTTTCCCTACTGTTCAAGCAGCCGTTCTGGGTATGGAGGGGACCAACCCAATAGTGGGAGAATGAGGATACACCTCTTCCCTCTTACCCTAGCATATCTGCGCAGGAAATGATAGGCGATGGGAATGTTGATATCAAATTTGAGAGTTTGCAGGATGCTGATTTCCATGGTGAGCATCTCATCTCGCTGATAAATATCATCACAGATATATAGGAAGTCATCCACACAAGGTGGGCAGGACTCCTACGGGTGGGGAGGAGGGATAGTCAGAACAAGGCCAAGAAAGCCCACTGCTCTGTGCTTTGAGATAAAAGGCAGTGGGGGAGAGAAGTGAAAGATAGGAGGCAATAACATTTCCCAGCATAAAACTTCAGGCTTGCTCTGAGAGCAAACTTCTGGTTGATTTGAGTAGCCCTTCTGAAAAACAAAATCAGAGACAGAGGAGAGATCTGCCCCCAAAACTGCACCACAGGAGAGAGAATCAGGCCTTGGGGGCGGGGGGAGTAGATTCTTACACAGTCCGGAGTGGCATCATAAGGCACAGGAACCCAGAGCAATGATCTCTTTTCTAATGAGTGAAAGCTGGGAATGGGAAATCTAAGACCTGCTCTGGGGGAAGGGAGGAAAGAAGACGACAGAAAGGGGAGCTAGCAGTGGAAAACAAGATAGCACTTTGTTTCACAGTCTAAGAAATGAACAAGGACGTTTGGGAAGGGGGCGGCCCTCAGGTAGCAGGCAGTGAGAGACAGGCAGACAAGCACGGGGAGAGCCCAAGCAGAGACTGAGGACTGCAGGGGGTTTGGGGGAGGAAATGCTCATGGGGCCAGATGAGGATGATCCAGACCAGGCCAAGGGTGAGAAGAACCCTTAACTGGGAAGCACCTTATTATGTCCTGCCCTCTGCGGGGTGAACCGTGGTTTGGGGAAGAGGAATAGGAAGCGGGAAGACTCCCGAATCTTCTATCCAGCTGTATCCAACAGCCCACGCCAGCATTCTTTCCACACCTTTCTTTGTCTTTCTATTTTGATATCTCGGACTAGATTAACCCTTAGTTTTACAGACAAGGAAATTTAGGCACAGAAAAAGAAGGCAAATTGCTCAAGTTCATACAGCAACCCAGGAGCAGCACCAGGAGAAGAAACTCTCCCTTCCTTTGCCCCACTCACTAGTGGTTCCTTTCTTTCTTCTCTTCTCATACCATCTCCACACTTCCCCTTGCAAAAGTCTTTCTGTACTTCTCAATCCTGTAAGAGGAAGACATCCCTTCTCCAAAAAACATAGTGGGGACCCTTCATCCTGATAACCACAACAGGGGTATTCTTGGTTCCCAGATTTGCTAGGAAGTGCCTCTTTGCACTTTGTTCCTCCTTAGGCTGTCAGCCAGGGACCCCCAACTTCTTTTTAATTCTCTTGAGGCTAAGGCATGGAGAGCTTAATACCTTAGTACTTAACACCCTGTGCTAAGCCTCAAGGATGGCCCTAGGGAGGAGAAGAAAAGAGGAGGGAGGAGAGAGAAGGAGAACAATGAATGAGCCAGGGAGTGTGTAATCAGGGAGGGAAATGAGCCAGAGAGGGAAGCAGCAAAGGAGGGAGCAAGGGAGAGAGTGAGAGAAGAGGAAGGGAAAAAGGGAAGGAGGAGGAAAGAGAGGAAGGAAGGGACAGAGGCAGGAAGTGAGTCAGGGAAGGTGGGTAGGAGGGAAAATAGCCAGGGACAGAGAGAGAAAGAGGATAGACTAGAGCAAGTGATAGTGGGTGGGAGGAAATGAACACTCCAGAGGAGAGGCAGCAATCAAGAGGGGGAGCTTAGAGGGAGCAGAGAGTGAGGGGGAGCAAGCGAACCAGGGAGCAAATGAGTAGGGAAGGAAGTGAACCCAAGAGGTAAATAGTAAGGGAAGGAGGAAAGGCAGAAGAGGGAAGACAGAGAAGAAGCAAGGGAAGAAGGAGATGAGAGAAAGAAGGTGGCAGGCAGCTAGAATTAGAGGGAGTCATGGTGCCAGGGTACCAGGAAGCAAGGGTGGGAGGTAGAGAGGGAAGGAGCATGTGAAGAAGGGAGAGAAGGAATAAACAGAAAAGGGAGGAGGGAAGGGATGGAAGAGGGAAGAAAAAGACAGGAAGGGAGAGCAGCATGAAAAGAATGAGGTAGGGAGTGAGGAGAGATGGGACAGAGAGAAGAGAGCAAAGGAAGGGAAAATAAAGGGGGGAAAGGAGTAAGGGAGGGAGGAAAGAGGATGGAATGGTCCAGAGTGAGGGAGGAAGGTGGAAGGGGTAAGGTGGCAGGAAAAGAGACACAGAAGGAGGGATGGCTGGAAGAAGGGTAGGAGAAAGGGAGAGAGGGAACTAGGGAGGGAAGGAAGAAGCGATACAGGAAGGAAACCCAGTTTGTAGTGAATGAGTGCAGGAGGCAGGGATGGAAGAATCAAGGGAGGGATGAGGGAGGGATTGAGAGAAGGCTGGAAAAAGGAAGAGAGTTAAGGAGCAAGGGTAGAAGTGAAGCAAGGAGGGAAGAAACGCAAGAGCTGCAAGAAAGGGAGGCAAGTAAGAAGCAAAAGAGGGAGGACTGGAATGAGGGAGGGAGGGAGTACAGGAGTAAGGGAGGCAAGAAGCAAGTTAAGGGTAAAGCTGGGGAGGGAGCAAGTCAGGGAGCACAAAAACCCACAGTTCTGAAGCTCTTTAAATTCAGTAAAAGTTGCTACCCCTCTGCTTCTAAACCCCAAGATTTCACACAAGTAGCCTATCCATGGAAATATCACAGTTGAACAGGATCATTTAGCATCTGAGGAAGAGGAAAGACTCAAAGAAATTAGATGGTTTACGTTTATGAAAGAAAGGCCAGTGGGGCACCTGGGTGGCTCAGTCAGTTACGTGGCTGACTCTTGATTTCAGCTCAGGTCATGATTTTAGGGTCCTGGAATCAAGCCCCACATGTGAGGGAGTCTGCTTCTAGAGTCACCCTCTTTCTCTGCCCCTCCCTCTATACTCTCTCCCCCTAAAGTGAATGGATAAAACTTCAAAGAAAGAAAAGAAAAGAAAAGCTACTTGCTTTTATAATGCTACTTCAAAAATAACCATTTCACCCAGACTCACTACCATCTGTAGCAGGCCATGTTCCCTTAAATGTCTCCAGCACTGAGGTTTGGAACTGCTTTCTTATCTATGCAGTTCAAGACTATGCAGTGGAGACTAGGTGGAGATGAAGTTGGTAGAAGAAGAAAAGAGTGCAGGGTAGGCAGAGAATTATGGATCAGAAGGAAGTACTTAACTAAGCACATGCCCAAATACACACATCCTCAAAGAAGAAGTGAAAGAACCCTGTGGACACCAGGAAACAAACATACCACCCTTGCCACCCAACACTAGCATCCCTCTGGGGAAGACCAACCAAAAAAAGGTAGGAGATATTATTTGTGTGTGTATGTATATAATTATACACACATACACACACACACACACACACACAGGCACACATATATGCAAATGTAAATGCATGTATGTGTGCGTGGGTGTATCTACATGTAGATGATGCATACGCATATACCTACTATATTCCCATTTATGTATACAAATACATACATATATATCAGACATGGCTAGAAACTTGATCATTTTTCTCCAGGGTCTATGAACTCAGGCTCACCTCAAATTTTGCTGCAATCAGAAATGCCGTGGAACCAAGGAGTTGTAGCTTGTCCCTCTTGCATACTACCTCCATAAGGTAGTGATCCACCAGTTTCACTGCCAAGTACAGGGTCTCATGACTCATCTCAAAGGTCATCTGGAGGAAGACACAAACAGGAATCTGCCATATGGTCCCACCCCAAGGTCACAACCAGTAGATCTAAACTATCTGGTCTGTGGCATTAAGGACTGTGGAATTACCAGAACTGGCCAGCTGAGACTCAGCTACAAATGTGGGAAGTGCTTCAGCTAGGTACCTAACTAGACCTCCTGTGCCTCTAAGGACCCCAGCATTATCCATCCCTACACATTTAGGTAGATGACCAGTCCTATAAATTAGAGAGAGATGCTCTGCCTTCTCTAGGAGCACCTTGAATGAACACACCCTCTCTCCTTAATCTCCAATACTTAGATTCTTGCTTTCCCCATCTGCTACTACATTATACAGTGAACTCCCCCAAAGAGATCATGTTCTTTTACCTCTAAAATACAGAGACTCATTTATTAGTTTATTCATTCAGTAGTGTCTCTTCCCAATTAGATACGTTATTAGAATATATGGATTGGAAGAAAGTACCAATAGCACCATTTGGAAGTGAGCTGAGGGATTGGAGAAGCCAGAAGGAGATTAAAGCATTAGTAGTATAATCCTCCTTCCTTTTTTTTTCTCTTGTCTGTCCTTGCCTTGCCTTCACCAACTCCAAGAAATTACCTCCTAGAACTCTAGACCCAGTGTTAGTTCCAGCCCACAGAGCATCTTTGAGCAAATTAGAGAAAAAAAGTGACATCTTTGGGAGAATGCAGCCCTGCAGGCACACATCTTATCAAGTAAATGATACCTTTATATGAATTAGCAAACGGTCCCTCTGCCTCAAAGCAGAGCAGCTCCATAGCCAAAACGTACAGCTTGACAAATGGTATGAGCTGGATTCCATCGCCCACTTTTGTCTTCCCTAGTAACCCTGCGTAGGCACAATCTGCACTACACACAGGGGTCCTCCCAATCCTCAGTGATGTTTCTTCCTCTCAACCCCTTAGGTTCTTAGATTCAAGAACAATAAAATCTATACTTATCCAACATCTCAACCAATGCAGGAATCTTCTCTTTAATGTCCCACCAAATAATTGTTCAGTTTCTGCTATAGGACCTCCAAATATAGCCTGATCTCTCTTTGAATGGTTTTAATGGAAAATTCTTTCTTATACTGAGTAGAAATCACCATCCTAGTAAAATTTCCTTGCTTCATTGGGCCTCCTTTTATGTAGGCTACTCTTATTGACTGAAGCCTAGATGTCCAAAAAGTAGGCCAATAAGAAGCATTGGGGAAACAGATGATTATCAGAAGATGGCTGAAAACATCAGTTCAGCAATAGATGCATTACATTTCTGAGTAACAGAAATACCAAGAAGCTGTTCTTATTGTTCCTGGGATATGGCCTTGGATCTTCTCAGAAATCCATCCTTACCAGCTTCCTATTGCAATGTAAAAAATTACCACACACTTAGTGGCTTAAAGCAACATAAATTCAATTATCTCACAGATCTCGAAGTAAAAAGTGCAAAATGGGACTCACTGGGCTAAAAAAAAAAAAAAAAAAACCCAAGGTGTTAAAAGGACTGGGTTTCTTTCTAGAGGTTCTAGTAAAAAAACCCTCTTCTAACTTCTGCGAGCTGCCCATATTCCTTGGTTTGTGGTCCCTTCCATCCTCAAGGCCAGCAGTCTTTCTCACACTGCATTACTCTCTGCCTCCCTCTTCCACACGTAAGAACCCTTGTGATTACACTGAGTCCATTTGGATAATCCAGGATAATAACTGTATCTTAAATTTGGCTGATTACAATCTTAATTCCATATTCTATTTTAATTTCCCTTTGCCACATAAAGTAACATATTCATAGATTCTGGGGATTAGGATATGAACATTTTATTCTGCCTACCACATTTTCCAAAGGAATGTTGTAAGAGATGGAGAGAGATCATGAAGATTAAGGGTAATGACTACCACTTTAAGTATCAAGAAATTGAGGTCAAGTAATTACCAAAAAAAAGACAGTAAGAATGAAAAGTAGCAGTTTTCTGAGGATGGTACCTCTGTGAGTAAATGACAAAGCCAATGCCTACATAGCCTCTTTCCAGTACGTCTCATAGGCACTTGGCCACCCATGTAACACGTTGTTATGAAATGGTTAACGTGTAAAATATGGGCAATATCTGAATGAATGGTTGAAATTTGGAGTCAATAAATATTTGAATCAGCAGCAGGGTCAGTGATAGCAATCCTCCTTCTTTGAATGTAAGACAGTACTCTTCTAACATAATTCTACCACTCAGGACTACGCAGAGCAGGTCTAATTGTTCTTATGACAGCCCTTCAGCTACTGAAGACAGTTTTCATGTCTCCTATAAATTTCCATTCTAGACCAAATAACTTGACTTCCTGTAACTATTCTTCACATGATATGGTTTTCTGTCACCTTAGCATCAGGCTCCAAATGAGGAGACTGACTTTGTGCCAGTTAGAGAAAAGTGGTAGTGCTCTAGATAATTCAAGAAGCTACAACAAAGAAAGAAGCCTTTCAACACTGTAGCAATGGTTTCTCCCTCACAACCACCCTTGGCTAGCACACCCTTCTAATTCTTCATAAACGATTATGCTCCTTACCTAGGGATGGGTAAGAAGGAACAAATGGGAATAAATAAGTAAATAACTATAGAAAATATAAAGAGTACTCTTGGTCTCAAAGGAGGAGACAAGTTTGACAAAATTTATCTCAAATTCCAAAACTCAAAAACCATCTTCTGCAAAGATGAATAAATGGAGAAAATCACCCATTTATATAAAAAAGAACAAGTAATTTTTCAAGAAGCAATGTTCTGAGAAACCAGAGCAAGTGTCTACTTGTGAAACCTTTCCACTTCAAAGAACTGAAATAAACTTAAAAAGTATACTCTTAACAAGATCTGAAAGGTCACTGTATGAAAAGAGAACAGATCCAGAAAGACTGGTTTCTGATGAAAATGTAATTACTTAATTAAAAATGTAATAGAGGAAGTGAATAGTACATTCGGTTATGACAAAAGTCAAATCAATAATTCCAAAGGCTGCTTTAAAAAATTCTCCCAGAACTGAGAGGTAAGAGAGAGTTGAAGATAATAAATGAAAACCTGAGACACAAGAACAGATTCTGGAGATATATACACACACATGCACATACACACACACTCAGAATGAGATAAGAGGCCGAAGAGAAATAAATAATAAAAATTTCTCTGAGCCAGTCTCTCCTCTAGCCATCCAAGATACCAAAAGGGAAGAAAGCTGGGGGGAAGAATGTGGCCTCAGCCCCTGATATTGTGAAGAAGCAGGAGGCCAAGAAGGTGGTCAATCCCCAATTTTAGAAAAGGTCCAAGAATTCTGGCATTTGACAGGACATCCAGCCCAAAAGGGACCTCACCCACTTTGTCAAATGGCCCTGCTGCGTCAGGCTGCAGCAGCAAAAGGCTATCCACTATAAATGTCTAAAAGCGCCTCCTGTGATTAATGAGTTCACTCAGGCCTTGGACCACCAAAGAGCTACTAAACTGCTTAAGCTGGCCCACAAATATGGACCAGAGACCAAGCAAGAGAAGAAGCAGGGATTGTTGGCCCAGACTGAGGAGAAAGCTACTGGCAAAGAGGATGTCCCCACTAAGAAGCTGCCTGTCCTTCTAGTTGGGGTTAATACTATCACCACCTGGTGGAAAACAGGAAGGTTCAACTAGTAGTGATTGCACATGATGTGGATCCCATTAAGCTGGTTGTCTTCATGCCTTCCCTGTGTTGTAAGATGGGGGCTCCCTACCGCATTATCAAGGGGAAGGCAGGCTGAGGTGTCTGGTCTGCAGGAAGACCTGCACCACTGTCACCTTCACACAGGCTAACTCAGAAGACAAAGAAGCTCTGACTAAGCTGGTAGAAGCTATTAGGACCAATTACAACGACAGGTAGGATGAGATCCACCGTCACTGGAGAGGTAATGTCCTGGATCTAAAGTTGGTGGTTTGTTTCATTCTTCTACATATAGCTGTCCAGTTTTTCCAGCACCATTTATTGAAGAGACTGTCTTTTTTCCACTGTATATTTTTTTCCTGTTTTGTCGAAGATTATTTGCCCATAGAGTTGAGGGTCCATATCTGGGCTCTCTACTCTGGTCCACTGGTCTATGTGTCTGTTTTTATGCCAGTATCATGCTGTCTTGGTGATCACAGCTTTGTAGTAAAGCTTGAAATCAGGTAACGTGATGCCCCCAGTTTTATTTTTGTTTTTCCAACATTTCCTTAGGGATTCGGGGTCTCTTCTGATTCCATACAAATTTTAGGATTATTTGGTCCAGCTCTTTGAAAAATACCAGTGGAATTTTGATCGGAATGGCATTAAAAGTATAGATTGCTCTAGGCAGTATAGAAATTTTAACAATGTTTATTCTTCCGATCCAAGAACATGGAATGGTCTTGACCATTCTCTTACACCGTACACAAAGATAAACTCAAAATGGATAAAAGACCTCAACATGAAACAGGAATCTATCAGAATCCTAGAGGAGAACATAGGCAGTAACCTCTTCGCTATCAGCCACAGCAACTTCTTTCAAGATATGTTTCCAAAGGCAAAGGAAACAAAAGCGAAAATGAATTTTTCAGACTTCATCAAGATCAAAGGCTTCGGCACAGCAAAGGAAACAGTCAACAAAACAAAGAGGCAACCCACGGAATGGGAGAAGATATTTGCAAATGACAGTACAGACAAAAGTTTGATATCCAGGATCTGTAAAGAACTCCTCAAACTCAACACACACAAAACAGACAATCAGATAAAAAAATGGGCAGAAGATATGAACAGACACTTCTCCAATGAAGACATACAAATGGCTATCAGACACATGAAAAAATGTTCATCATCACTAGCCATCAGGGAGATTCAAATTAAAACCACATTGAGATACCACCTTACACCACTTAGAATGGCCAAAATTAGCAAGACAGGAAACAACGTGTGTTGGAGAGGATGTGGAGAAAGGGGAACCCTCTTACACTGTTGGTGGGAATGCAAGTTGGTACAGCCACTTTGGACAACAGTGTGGAGATTCCTTAAGAAATTAAAAATAGAGCTTCCCTATGACCCTGCAATTGCACTACTGGGTATTTACCCCAAAGATACAGATGTAGTGAAAAGAAGGGCCATCTGTACCCCAATGTTTATAGCAGCAATGGCCACGGTCGCCAAACTGGAAAGAACCAAGATGCCCTTCAACGGATGAATGGATAAGGAAGATGTGGTCCATATACACTATGGAGTATTATGCCTCCATCAGAAAGGATGAATACCCAACTTTTGTAGCAACATGGACAGGACTGGAAGAGATTATGTTGAGTGAAATAAGTCAAGCAGAGAGAGTCAAGTATCACATGATTTCACTTATTTGTGGAGTATAACAAATAGCATGGAGGACAAGGGGAGATGGAGAGGAGAAGGGAGTTGAGGGAAATTGGAAGGGGAGGTGAACCATTAGAGACTATGGACTCTGAAAAACAATCTGAGGGTTTTGAAGGGGCGGGGGAGGGTGGGAGGTTGGGGGAACCAGGTGGTGGGTATTGGAGAGGGCACGGATTGCATGGAGCACTGGGTGTGGTGCAAAAACAATTAATACTGTTATGCTGAAAAGAAATAAAAAATTTAAAATAAAATAAAGTTGGTGGTTTGCATTGCCAAGTTGGAAAAAGCAAAGGTTAAAGAACTGGCCACCAAACTGGGCTAAGTGTATGCTGTTGAATTTTCTGAACATGAAAGTAATAAAAAGTTATCTTTCAAAAAAATTTTCTCTGAGCCAAAGAAAGATTGAATCTTCAGACTGAAAGGACTCATGATATACAGGACAAAATTAAGGAAAACATATTTATGTCAAAAACAATTATTGTAGGGAAGGTAATGTATTAAACAGTAATAATACATATCTAAAGGTCTCAGTTATCTTGACTAAAAATAGAAGCAGAAATAAACTAAAAGTGTGCAAACTATCTCATCGTACTTGAGAGGCAATTAAAAGAACAGGTTCACTAGAGAAGCTGATTAAATAATGGGCTATATCCATATAATAGAATATTATGCAACACTTTAAAAAGTAAGGTATATCTATAATTATATGGAAAGATTACTAAGACTTCTTATTTTTTTTAAAGATTTTATTTATTTATTTGAGATAGAGAGTACAATTAGGGGGAGCAGCAGGCAGAGGGAGAACCAGGGAGCCAACATGGGCTCAATCCCAGGACTCTGAGATCATGATCTGAGCTGAAGGCAGACGCTCAACCAACTGAGCCACCCAGGTGCCCCTACTAAGACATTCTTAAAACCACAAAATGCAAAGCAATATGTACAGCATGACCTATTAATATAACAATATCATAAAACCCACATTCATTAAAAAACTGCACTTTTATATGTATATATGCCTATATGAGTGTACATTCAAGCATTACTCATAAAATTTAAGATTTTTGAAGAAAGGATAGTCAAAACTTAATAAAAGTGATAATATACCCATAAGAGGATCTAGAAGGATACACACACTAAATTATTTATAGTTGTTACCTCTGATGAATAAGAAGAAAATGGTTGATTTTATTCATATACATATACACAAATCTATATGAATACATACACACATATTATAAGCATATATTAATTTATAGTTAAAAAATTGTATGGGGCAGAGGGTTTAAGGTGAGATGGAGGGGGTGAAGAAATGCCAGGAGAAATTAACTAAACAATGATTGTGGATGGTTACCACGCTGATCTTAGACTTTGATAAGCTAAGCAGAAAAATAAATTAGCATATAAATTATATAATATTATTAAGTCAAAATTAATTGATAGAATGATCTTTGTATTCTATAGAGAATACCTATTTTCTACAAACATCAGTGAATCATTTATAAAAATCCATTATGTCTGAAGCCATGAAGAAAATCTCATTAACTTAAGAAAAACAGAAATTATCATTCAGGTCACATTCTCAACACACAGTATGATAAATCTGGAAATTGTCAACAAAAGGATAAACCAAACAAAGTAAAGAAAAGCATTTTTAAAAAATGGTAAGCACTATTCTTAAAGAAAAAACACAACGAGGAAATAAAAATTGCAAACACAGATTACTGAGGAAAAAAACAAGATAGCTACAACACTATCAAAATTAATGAGATGTACTCAGAAATATTACTTAGAAGAAAATATGTACTTTAAAGCTTTTATTATGAAGTCAGAAATAATTAAATTAGACTAAGCATGTATTTTAAGAAACTAGGGAAAACAACAAAATAAACTTTAATAAACTAAGAGTAAAATAACAAATATGAAAACAGATGTCAATAAATATTTTAAAAAGGAAAAGTTATATGAATATATCCATGAGCTGGTTCTTTGCCCAGAAAACTGATCGAAACCTTTGCAAGGAACATTAAAGACAGCATGCACATGTATGCAAACACATGGAAGCAAGCTAACACAACACACACATTTTAAATGAAAAAAGAAATAATTACAAAGAATTATAAAAGAATATCATATACAGTCTGTGACAATAACTGTGAAAACCTACAAAATGGATGATTTTTAAAGACAATATAAACCACAAAAATGACTCAAGAATAATAATAAATCCTTAGTAAGCCAATAATCAATGTTATCAGAGTTATCAAAGAATAATACACACGAATGGCACCATGCATCAATAAATTCATGCGCCAATTCACCAAGGTGTAAATAATTCCTGTGTTAAACTTAGTACTATAGAAAAATTTTTCTAATTATGTTAGGCTAGAACAGTCCTAGTACCACAACTTTATAAAGACAGCGCCAAAAACTTACAAAGGAATCTTATTTGTGAATACAGAAGCAAAAATTCTAAATAAAGTATAAGCAATCAAATCCAAGAGTAAACTAAATAACCGTGACTAGTTCAGCAAAGCAGATGAATACAAAATAAGTACAGAAAAAATATTAATTGCTTTCTCAATATATGAATACATTTTAAAATTAAAGATAAAAGGATAACACTCATAACATTAAAAAAAAATTCCTCAATACCCAAGAAAAAAATCTTTCAGGTCAGTGAAACCAATATGAAGAAAATCTTCTAAAACTTAAAATTAAAAAGAAAACCTGGTAACAAAACAGACATAACTGGTTTGGAAAGCTTGATATTGTGCAATCTGTGAATTCTCCCTGAATTAATCTCAACAGACTGTTTTTGAAAAACTGACAAAACTGTTCTATAGCTCACCTGGAAGAATTAACATGTGAGAACCATGAATATTTTGTAAAATAAGTGAAGAGGCAGTAAATGTGTTACAAACCATGATAATAAAAACAGCATACTACTGATATTAGAATAGACAAATGTACTAAAGAATAAAATTGGAAAGACCATAAACAAACCCAAGTATACATGATTAAAGATTAAGAGGGACAAACTTCCAGTTATAAGACAATTAAGTCACACAGATGAGAAGTACAGCATAGGGAATACAGTCAATAATATTATAATAATGCTGTATGGTAACAGATGGTAATTACACTTATTATGGTGAGCATGGAGTAATGTACAGAATTATTGAATCATTATGTTGTACATCTGAAACTAATATAAAATTGTAAGTCAGCTATACTTAATAATAAAAACATATGTCAATTCAAGCCAGTGGATAAAGAAAACAAATAAATAGTATTAGAATTACTGGATAATCACTGGGGGAAGGTGTGTAAGTGTTGACACCAAAATCAAAATAAATTCTAGACAAAGATTTAAATGTGAACATGAAACTATAAATGTTCTAGAAAAAATAAGAGAAATATTAAATAAATATGACTGGATAAGACTTTTCTAAGCAAGAGAAAATCTTAAAACCATAAAGAAACAACCTGACGGACCTAACTACTTAAAATGCCAATGCCACCACATATCAACTTAAAAAAACACATTAAAATTTTTCATTTATCAGATGGCAAAAAATATAACACTCTATCTTGGTAAGATTATGAGAAAATCATTTTTCTTCAGTGAAGTACAATGGGCGTATTTCAGGACAGTGCCTATATGTACAAATATTCTAAAGGTGTATTGCATTGATCTAATACTTCTATTCCTAGTAATTTAATACAGAAAAACAACAGTACAATCATGAACAATGGAAGCATATGTATGTTCACTATAGGGTTGTTTCTAAGAGCAAAATTTAGAAATAGCCTAAATGTCCATTAATAGGGGGTTAGATAAATAAGGACAACTGAAGAACAGAATACTATGTAGTCAACATAAATGATATAGAAATACATCATTTTAACTGGAAAGATCTCACAATTACATGAACATTGTTACATGAGAAAAAAGGCAAGTCATAAAAACACTATAAAAAGGATATAACTCATCTTCAATGTGTATGTTCCTCAAAATACATAAAGCAAACAATGACAAGACTGAAAAAATATATAAATTCACAATTATAATTGAAAATTTCAGTACTCTTCTCAGCAACAGAAATAGTACACAGAAAAACAGCAAGGATAATGAAACTAACATTAACCAACTGGATCCAACTGACATTTATAGAACACTCCATCCAACAGCAAAAGAACACACATTTTCTCAAGTGCACCTGGAAAATTCACCAAGACAGACCATATCCTGAGTGATAACCCTTTAAATTTTTTAAAGAATTAAAATCATAGTGTTTTCTTTGACCACAATAGAATTAAACTAGAAATCAATAACAGAAAAATAATAGCAAAAACTCCAAACACTTGGATAGCAAATGACAAACTTCTAAACAGTCCAGGGATCAAAGAGGATGTCTCCCAAAATTTGTGGCATGAAGCTAAAGCAATGCTTAGGGAGAAATGTATAGCATTAAATGCTTCTATTAAAAAAAAGAAAGGTCTTAAATCAATAACCTAAGTTTCCACCTTAAGCTGAGTGAAATAAGTCAAGCAGAGAGAGTCAGTTATCATATGGTTTCACTTATTTGTGGAGCATAAGAAATAACACAGAGAACATGGGGAGATGGAGAGGAGAAGGGAGTTGAGGGAAATTGGAGGGGGAGGTGAACCACGAGAGACTATGGACTCTGAAAAACAATCTGAGGGTTTTGAAGGGACGGGGGTGTGGGAAGGTGGGTGAGCCTGGTGGTGGATATTATGGAGGGCACGTATTGCATGGAGCACTGGGTGTGGTGCATAAACAATGAATTCTGGTATATTGAAAAGAAATTTAAAAAATTAAAAATTTTAAAAAAAAGAAACTACAAGAAGAACAAATTAAACCCAAAGCAAAAGGAAACTATAAAAAATTGGAGCAGATAACAATAAAACTGAAAACAAAAAAACAGTAAGAAAATGAATGAAATGAAAACCTGTTTCTTTGAGAAGGTCAAGAAAATTGAGAAACTTCTAGCAAGATTGATAAAAAGAAGACACAAATACCAAATATCAGGAATGAAAGTGAATAATAAGGGAATACAGGAAGAACTCTATGCACATAAATTAGACTTAGATGAAGTAGATCATTTCTTTGAAAACCACAAACCACAAATCAAAAGTCATCTGAAATGAAATAGGTAACTTGAATATCTTATAACCATTAAAGAAATTATATTTTTAGTTAAAACTCTTCAGGAAAAAGAAACTTCACTCAATAACTTCAGGAAAAAGAAACTTCACCCAAATAACTTCACTCGTGAATTCTACAGAACATTTAAAGAATAAATAACATTAATTCTACCCATCTCTTCCAGAAAATAGAAGAGAGGGATACTCTCAAATTATTTTTTAAAGTGAGTACCATTCTCATACCAAAACCAAAGACAGTACAAAAAAAATAGTACAGGGGCACCTGGGTGGCTCAGTGGGTTAAAGCCTCTGCCTTCGACTCAGGTCATGATCTCAGGGTCCTGGGATCGAGCCCCACATGGGGATCTCTGCTCAGCAGGGAGCCTGCTTCCCACCGCCCCCCCTGCCTGCCTCTCTGCCTACTTGTGATCTCTGTCCGTCAAAAAAATAAAATAAAATCTTTAAAAAAAAGAAAAAAATACTACAGAGAAACATCCATCATAAACACAAATACAAAAAATCCTCAACAAAATACTAGCAAATAAAATCCAACAATACATAAAAAGAATAATACACCAGGACCAAGTGGGGTTTATCCCAGGAATGGGGCTACTTCAATATTTGAAAATCAATCCATGTAATCTGTCATATTAATAGTCTAAAACAAATAAGACTGTATCAACAGACATGGGAGGAAAAAAGCATTTGACAAAATTCAACATCCATTCATGATAAACATGGAATGGAAAGTAAATTTCTCAACCTGATCAAGGGTGTCTACAAAAACACTACAGTTAAGATCATACTAATTTTGAAAGACTAAGAGCTTTCTTCCTAAGATCAGGAACAAGACAAGGTGGTCCACTATCACTGTTCCTATTCAACATCATAAAAGAAGTCCTACGCAGTGCAATGAAACACAAAAATGAAATTAAAATCATGCATATTGGAAAGAAAGAAATAACACTGTCCCCACTGCAAATGGCATATTTGTCTATGTAGCTAATCTCAAGAAACCTATAAAAACAAAGGCACTCCTAAGAATTAATAAGTCAATACATAAGTATCAGTATTTCATACTAGTAATATACAAATGGAAAACTACATTTTTAAAAATATCATTTACAATACTACATCTGAAACTAATGATGTAGATATGTTGGCTAACTGAATTTAAACTAAAAAAATATCATTTACAGTAGCTCAAGAAAATAAAATATTTTGGTAGATATCGAACAAAACATGTACAGGATCTACATGGTAAAAAGACAGAAATTGGGACGCCTGGGTGGCTCAGTTGGTTAAGCAGCTGCCTTCGGCTCAGGCCGTGATCCCAGGGTCCTGGGATCGAGTCCCACATGGGGCTCCTTGCTCCACAGGGAGCCTGCTTCTCTCTCTGACTCTGCCTGCTTGTGCGTGCTCTCTCTCTCTCTGACAAATGAATAAATAAAATCTTTTAAAAAATTAAATAAATTAAAAATAAAAAGAAAGAAATCAAAGAAAACCAAAATAAATGAAGGACATACCACATTCATTGGTATGGAAGATTCAACACAGAAAAATGTTAATTCTTTTCAGATTCACCCATAGATGTGTGTTAATGGTCCCCAAGACCACCCTAAGGTAAAGCAATTCCTAGTCACAGGACTCAGGAAATAGTCATATTCATGGCTATGGTTTATTATAACAAAAGATAGAAAGCAAAAATCAAGTAAATGAGAACATCAGCAAAACTTGCCAAAAACCAGACACAAGCTTTCAAGAGTCTTACCCCAATAGAGTCAGCTGCTCCGGATGTACTTAATTCCTTCAGGAATGAAATGTGACAATACACATAAAGTGCCATCTATCAGGGAAACTCGGTGCCTAAGATTTTATCAGGAGCTGGTCATGTAAACACTCTCTGCCTTGCATGTACCAAACTTTCAGACACAAAAGGAAAGCGAGAGTTCAGAATAAACCACATTGTTTATACAAAGAGTTTAGGCACAGTTAGCATTAAGGGAGGGTTTTATAGCAGTGTAGGGAACTGTTTACCAGACAACTTCTCAGATGCCCAGACAAAGATGAACTTTGCAAATAGGACTTTTTTTTTTTTTAAAGATTTTATTTATTTATTTGACAGACAGAGATCACAAGTAGGCAGAGAGGCAGGCAGAGAGAGAGGGGGAAGCAGGCTCCCCGCTGAGCAGAGAGCCTGATGCGGGGCTCGATCCCAGGACCCAGGGATCATGACCTGAGCTGAAGGCAGAGGCTTTAACCCACTGAGCTGCCCAGGCACCCTGCAAATAGGACTTTCTAAGGATAGCAGTATTTGGCCTATTAACTATTTTCTGCACAAGATATAACTCAATTCCAATCAAATTCCCAGCAGGACTTTTTTGTAGATATAAACAAACTTTCTACAATTTATATAGAAAAGCAAAGGAACTAGAAAACTAAAACAATTTTGAGAAAGAAAAAGAACAGAGGTGGAAGGATCACACTACCTAGTTTTAAGACTTACTATAAAACGACAGGAATAAAGAGAGTGTGATATTGGCAAAGTGACAGACACAGATCAATAAAGCAGAATATAGAAATAAGTATAGAAATAGAGCCACACATATAAGGTCAATTGATTTTTGGCAAAGGTGCAAAAGCAATTTAGTGGGGAAAAAGTATGTTTTCCCACAAATGGCGTTAGAACAATTGGACATCCATATGCAAAAAAAAAAATGAACTTTGACCTCAAAAACCTCATACTATACAAAAACTAACTCAAAATGGATTACAGATTTAATGTTAAAACTATAAAACTTTTAGATAACATATGAGAAAATATTCATGACTTAGGTTTAGGCAGAGAATTCTTAAAAAGCACAATCCATAACAGAAAACACTGAAAACTAGACTATCAAAATTAAAAAAAAAAAAAACTTTTGCTCTGTGAAAAACCCAAATAATAGAAAAAGGCTACAGACTGGTAGGATATATTTGTAAATCACATATCCAACACAGGGTTTATATCCAGAATATGTAAAGAACTCTCAGTAACTTGACACAAAGAAAATACACTATATGTTGGCTAATTGAACATAATTTTAAAAAAGGAAAAGCAAAGAAACTAACCCATTTAAGAAATGGGCAAGACTTAAAACACTTCACCAAAGAGGATAGATGGATGACAAGCAAGTATGATGTTCAACATTATTAGCCCTCGAGGACATGCAAATTAAAACTATGGCGAGACTCCTCTACCCAGCTATTAGATGGCTTAAATTAAAAAATACTAATAATTTAAAAGCTAGGACCCCAGGGGCGCCTGGGTGTCTCAGGGGGTTAAGCCTCTGCCTTTGGCTCAGGTAATGATCTCAGGGTCCTAGGACAGAGCCCCGTATTGGGCTCTCTGCTCAGCAGGGAGCCTGCTTCCCACCCCTCTCTGCCTACTTGTGATCTCTGTCTGTCAAATACATAAAATCTTTTAAAAAAATACCAAGTGCTGACAAGGATACACAGCAACCAGAACTCTTATGTCCTACAGGTGGACCTCAAGGGAATTATGGTGAAGGATAAAAGTCAATCTCAAAAGGTTATGTACTGTATGATTCCATTTATATACCCTTTGTGAAATTACAAAGTTATAGATGTGAAAACAAAGGAGTTCCCAGGGACAGGAAGGTGAGGGGAGGAAGATGGCTGTTGCTATAAAAGGGTAACATGAGGGATCTTTGTGGTAATGGAACAGTTCTGTGTCTCAACTGTGGTGGCAGTGCTTACAAAATTTTCATGTTTGATAAAACTATACAGACTAAACACACACAACAAATAAATGCATGTAAAACTGATGAAATTTAAGGCCTGTGGACCTTAATTATGACACTGTATTATAGTTATGTGAAATGTTACCATCAGGACAAAGTAGGTGAAATGCACACAGGACTTCCCTATACGGTTTTTTGCAAATTCTTGTGACTCTTATTTCAAAACAAATGTTAAAATTTCATAGAACTATATACCCAAAAGTCCATTTTTATTTAAAATATAAAAATTAAAGTTATAAAAACACTATACATGTTTTCTAGAACTGTGATTCTCTATCAAAAGGTGTACATTAACATCACTTGTGGAGGGGTGCCTGGGTGGCTCAGTCAGTTGGGCATCTGTCTTCGGCTTGGGTCATAATCCCAGGGTCCTGCTCAGCAGGCTCCCTGCTCAGTGGAGAACCTGTTTCTCCTCACCTGCCACTCCCCCTGCTTGTTCTCTCTCTGACAAATAAATAAAATCTTAAAAAAAATCACTTGTGGAGCTTTATAAAAATATATGTGCCCTGAAGACATGAACAGACATTTCTGCAAAGACATCCAAATGGCCAACAGACACATGAAAAAGTGCTCAACATCACTCAGCATCAGGGAAATACAAATCAAAACCACAGTGAGATACCACCTCACACCAGTCAGAATGGCTAAAATTAACAAGTCAGGAAATGACAGATGTTGGCAAGGATGCAGAGAAAGAGGAACCCTCCTACACTGTTGGTGGAAATGCAAGCTGGTGCAGCCACTCTGGAAAACAGCATGGAGGTTCCTCAAAAAGTTGAAAATGGAGCTACCCTATAATCCAGCAATCCCACTACTGGGTATTTACCTTAAAGATACAAATGTAGTGATCCAAAGGGGCACATGCACCCGAATGTTTATAGCAGCAATGTCCACAATAGCCAAACTATGGAAAGAACCTAGATGTCCACCAACAGCTGAATGGATAAAGATGTGTTATATACACACACACACACACACACACACACACACACACACACACACACACAAAGGAATACAATACAACCATCAAAAAACCCAAAATCTTGCCATTTGCAATGACGTGGATGGAACTAGAGGGTATTATGCTAAGTGAAATAAGTCAATCAGAGAAAGACAATTATCATATGGTCTCTCTGATATGAGGAATTTGAGAGGCAGGGCAGGGGTCATGGGGGGAAGGAAGGGAAAAATGAAACAAGATGGGACCAGGGAGGGAGACAAACCATAAGAGACTTTCAATCTCAGGAAACAAAATGAGGGTTGCTGGGCGGGGGGCGGGGGAGGGATAGGGTGGCTAGGTGATGGATATTGGGGATGGTATTGTGCTATGTTGAGTGTTGTGAATTGTGTAAGACTGATGATTTATAGACCTGTAACCCTGAAGCAAATAATTCATTATATGTTAATAATTTTTAAAAACATATGTGCCCCTTCACCCAAAAAATACAAAAACACTAATTCAAACGTATACACACACCCTTATGTTTATTGCAGCATTACTTACAATAGCCAAACTATGGAAGCAATGCTAGTGTCCATCGATAGATGAGTGGATAAAGAAGATGTGGTATATATACACACAATGAACTATTATTCAGCCATGAAAAAGAAGGAAATCTTGCCGTTTGCAATAACATGGATGGAGCCGGAAAGTATGATGCTAAGTGAAGTAAGTCCATCCAAAAAAGACAAATACCATATGATCTAGCTCATATGTGGAATTCAAGAAACAAAACAGAAGAGTAAAGGAAAAAAAGAGAAAGACAAACCAAGAAACAGACTCTTAACTACAGAAAATAAACTGATGGTTACAAGAGGGGAGGTGGGGGGGATGGTTGAAATAGGTGATGGGGATTAAAGAGTATACTTATGATGAATAAAATAATAATTTTTAAAAAAACAAAAAATATATGTATATGCCTGCACCACACCCCCACAATTCTGTTTGGATAATATGGGATGGGACCTGGGCCTCTGTGATTCTATGATCCATGCACTAGAAGTGTACCCCTAAAGCAGACGACTACCACTTGAAATGGAGGAATAATATACACACAAATATTAACAGTGGTTCTGAGTTGTAGGATCACAGGTAATTATATTACTTTCCTATGACGAATGTGAATTTTTGTGCAATAAAAATAACAACAAAGGCTTTTTTAAAAAAGATTCAGTTCCTAAGGGTTGCTGGGGGAGGGGGCGGGGATAGGGTGGCAGAGTGATGGACAATGGTGAGGGTATGTGCTATGGTGAGTCCTGTGAATTTGTGTAAGACTGACAATTCACAGACTTGTACCCATGAAGCAAATAATACTTATGTTAATAAAGAAATAAAACTAAATTAAATTTTAAAAAAGATTTAGTTCATCATTCCAGCTAGTAGAGATATTTCATCTGATATCCATTTATTTCCTGTCCCTACTCCTAGTCTCATGCCATGCAATATTTGATGAGTTTATCATTTCTGTTATCATTTACATCACTAATAAAAATGTTGATTAGAACAAAGTCCACTGGCAATCTTCTAGAAATCTCCTTCTAGCTTAATAATGATCAGCAATCTCTGGGATCAGTTTTACTTATGTAAGATCTACCCAAATTCTACTCTTTTTTAAAAGATTTATTTATTTATTTGAGAGGGTCAGGGAAAGAGGGGCAGAGGGAGGAAAGAGAGAGACAATCTCAAGCAGACTCCCCACTGAACATGGAGCCCAGTGAAGGGCTTGATCTCACTACCCTGAGATCATGACCTAATCCGAAACCAAGAGTTGGACACTCAACTGACAGAGCCACCCAGGCACCCCCCCTCAAATTATGCTCTTATCTAATTCATTATTCTTCATTATTTCCATAAGATGAGAGGCATTTTCATGCTTTACTGATATCCAAATATATCATGTCTACTACATTTTCCTGGTCTGTTACTTCAAAGGGACCCTGAACCACCCCTCTCATACTCAGTAAAGGATATTAAACTATATTACCTTTTCTTCCTAATTATGTAGCTAAGACTCTTCTGGGCATAGCCTATGCCTTATATTTTCTTGCAAATGCCACAGCAAGCCATTTGATTTCATTCATTCAACAAATATTTATTGATACTCCACTATGTGCCAGGTACTATTCTGGACTCTCCTTCCTTTATGTAAAAGGATAACTAAGTACTCATAGCAATATTCCCTCAACATCCAACCCCAGGCAAATAGCTACCTGCCATGTCTGCCACACTGTCCTTCCTATCACCAATCTGACCCAAAACTTGAAAGGCTTTGTCACCGACCCCTATCCAAATCATGAAAAAGACTTTGTAAAATTCTGATAATGATTGAACTACCGTACCATCATTGCCTTTTCTAGAAGTAGTGTCTCCTTCCGCTGGGTTCTCACAGGATCTTATGTATAACATCCTTATAGTACCTAGGGTATTCTACTTTTTATTGTACTCATCTGTCTGCATGTCTTATCTTGCCCCCTAGATCATAAGCTCCCTGAAGGCTCAGGTCTGTAGGCCCAGAAAATTTTTACCATGCTTAGCATCTGGTGATACTGAATGAATAATCAATAAAGAAAAGAGCAGCCCCTTAAAGCACCAGTTGTCAGGCTTACCTGCACCTCTACCAGCCAGTCCACAAGAATGGCCCTCATGCAACTGCTGATGTCAGTCTGCCTGTTCATGTAATTTTTAAGTATGAACTTTTCCTGGCAGCAATAGAAAAAGAAATATTAATCCATAAACTCTCCTTATAGTTCAAAAAATGTAATTTAAGAAAAAAAATACTTGCAACCAATATCTCAGAAAAAGAAATTGTCACAATGTAATTAACTTCTTCAGTTCTAACTCATTATTTTCAGCTGGTATCAGATTGGCTGGTATCAGCCAATCAAAGTCTCCTCTTCCAAACAGTTCTAGTAATTCTTGGGAAATGGATGCACATCATATTCAAGCATCAGGGTAGATATGGAGGAGCCTAGGGGGAGTATGGAATATGGACAGGAATATACCTATCAATAAATACCAAAGAGGTTCCGCCCCTTCTTTGCAATTCAATCTAAAGTAGAGCAGTGCTTTGCAAACTTTAACACATATACCACCTGGGGATCTTTAAAATTCACATTCTAATTTAGAAGGCCTGGGTGAGGCTAGATTTCTGCATTCCTATCAAGATCTCAAGTGAAATTGATACCACTGAGCTAAGGCCCATACATGTAGTATAACAAAGTTATCTCTTACTTCCTCCAAGCTACACCAGAAAAAAGTAAAGGATCTGGAGTCAGTTAATCAACTGTTATGTCTGTAGAGAGAAGACAAGATATTCATCCTCGCTCTTACGCATGTCCTGCTAAAATTTTAGTTGTTAGATAATCTTGGTTCCTCTGTTCCATTGAGAGAGAGAGAGAGAATGAGAGAGAGAAGAAAATTTGCCATCAATGAATTTTAATGGTCAAGGAAACTGGCTGATTTTAAAGAGGAAGAAAGTGTCACCAGTTTGGAGAGTGATTTCACATATGTCACCAGAAACTTGCATAGAGAAGGGAAAAGATCTCTAAGAGCAGTCACTCAGAAGACGACTACTATTTTTGTGTCTGAGATTATCTCCTCAACAATTAGAGATGCAGACTTATGGTCTTCAAGGTAATCAGACTTTTAGCCCATATTCCAGCTCTACCATATACTTGTTGTGTGATTCTGAGTAGTTTCTCCAATCTATAAAAAGGAGACAATAATACCTACCATCATGAAGTTATTGGGAGAATTAAACAAGATAATGTCTATAAACACTTTAGCCCCAATGTCTAACTTATGGTAAGCTACCAGTAGATGTCAGTTGTTGCTGTTATTATTGTAATCATCATTATTACCTCCCCTTTCAACTTATATTTTGAAGGATGGAATGATGAGGAAATGAGACCTAGAAATCCTTCCGCTCCAACAGCCACCTACATACCTCTCTCTCCTTCATGTAACTGAAGATATCCTTGGCATATATGGGGTTGAAAAATGGATCACTGTAGTTATTGTCAATATCCTCTGGTGGGGTTATCTGCTTGGAAATCACCAAAAAGATGTTAGAGGGAGAAAGATTCCAATGAAGGCTTAGCACATACACATAAAGCATGCCCTCCTTTCTTCCCAGTGTCATCTTCTGCTAAGTTTCCTCAAGCCTCGTATATCCTGGGCCACAACAGAGCACCCCCTTGGTCCTTTAATACTCATGCTGCTAAATGACCAAGAAATGTTTAATCCTTCTTGCACATGACTGCTCTGCCCTAGGAACTAGGCATCATTTTTACAGGTAAGCTCAAGACTCTCCAGGAAAAATACTCTTATTTTACTATTTCAACTTGTGTCACATACCTTCTTAGGTCACTTGTTTTGTCCCAATGCTTTGATCTAACCCAATTCATCTTCTTGGTAGCCTTTTCCTCCCTTCTACACTTCTACCCAGTTTGTTTTGTCTACAAGAGGGGTATTTCTCCTCCTTTTTGCCAAATCTCATTCCTTCATCCTTCCAATTTTCAACTTAAATACCAACTTCCTTGGGAGATGCCTCTGTGGGCTTTACTCGTCTTTGACTGGAGTCTACTGTAATGCAGATTGCAATTACTAAGAAAGGCAATTTACACACACACACACACACACACACACACACACACACAAATATTCCAGATCCTTGTGGGTATTCCTGGAATAAATACTTTCTAATTGTTTGGGTGTATTTTAATTCCAGTTGGAAAGTCAAGAGATCCCACAAGGCCAACTTGATTTACTATAGCTTACTATATACAGATCAATTACCTAGGAAGGCAAAAAAAAAATCTCTTTGCTAGCAGCTACCTACAGGACAACAAAGAACATATCATCTAATTTAAGAAGAAAGAGAAAAAATACCTCCTTCTGTGACCTTTTGCCCCAAGATGAGGAAGGTTTATTGGAACTGGATTCACAAGCACTGGACGTGCTTGTGGTATTGAACTTGCCCACACTGGACATGCCTGTTCTGGATTCAGGGGCTGTGCTGGACACATGTGAGCTGGTTTCAACTTGGAGGATCAGGAAATCTTTGAGAGAGTTATCTTCCTTTTGGGTGGTATTCTCTTGCAAGGCCAATGGCTCCTTTAGGGACAACTCCTTCCCAGTGGTGGGTTTCTCATCCAATGTAAATGTTTCCTTGACATGGAATGTCTCATTGAGGGCAGGTTTCTCATGAAAAGGCTCCTTGAAGAGGGTCTCCTTCTCACTGCTGGGCTTCTCCTGCAAGGCCAAAGGCCCCCACGGGGTAGCCTCTTCCTCGACTGTGGGATTCTCCTGCAAGACCAAGGACTCCCTTGGGATGGTCTCCTCAGTGCTGGGCTTCTGAAAAGCCAGTGGTTGCTTAATAAGGGACTCTTCATTGGTGATATTCTCTTGCAAGGCCAAATGCTTCTTCAAGAGGAACACCTCCCCCTGAGCAGTGGGTTTCTTCTTTAAAGATAACTGCTCCTCAGTGCTTGTTGCCACCTCAGTAGAGACTTCCTCCTTCAGAACTGATGGTTTATTTAAAAGGGATTCCTCTTCAGTAGTGCTTTTCTCCTGCAAGGCCAACAGCTCCTTCAAGGAATCCTCTTTGGTATCAGTCTTCTGCAAACCCAAAGCCTTCCAAAAGAGGGACTCATCTTTGTTGGTAGGTTTAACATGCAATGAAAATGGCTCCGGAGAAAGGAATTCCTCCTCAGTAGTAGGCTTCTCCTCTAAAGTCAATAGTTCCTTAATATACAATTCTTCTTCAGTGGTGGTCTTTTCTGGCAAGGCCAGTGGCTTAGTTGAGAGGGACGCCTCCTGCAGAGTGGTGTGCTTCTCTTTCAAAAGAGATGGATCCTGGAAGAGGAGCTCCTCTTCAGTTATAGACTTTTTATTAAAAGGCAATAGCTTCTTAAAGACTGACTCTTCTTCAGAGGTGGTGTTCTCTGAGACCAGTGGCTTCTTTAAGAGGGACATCCTCCCCTGAGTGATTTGCTTTTTCTTTAAAGATAACGATGTCTTGGTAAGGATTGTCTCCTCAGTTGAAGACTTCTTCCTAAGTGACACTGGCTCCATAAAGAAAGAATCCTTATCTTTGCTAATCATATTCTGCAAGTCCAACAGTTCTTGGCAGATGGACATCATTATTTGACTGGCACACTTTTTCTTCTTTAAAGATAAAGGCTCCTTGGTAGAGACCACCTCATCTCTGATATGTTTCTTCCTAAACGGAACTGGTTCTATAAGAAATTCATCTTCACCATCAACATTCTCCTGCAATGCCCCTGGCTTCTTCAAAAGAGCCACCTCCCCCTGCGTGGTATGTTTGTCTTGGAAAACAGGTGAGTCCCTGACGAGAGACTCCTCCTCAGTGGTAGACTTATTTTTAAAGGACAAGGGCTCCTTAATGAGTGACTTCTCTCCAGAGGTGATCTGCAATACTAGTGGCATCTTCAAGTAGGACACCTTACCCTGACTAGTACACTTTTTCTTCTTTAAAGATAATGGCTTTTTGGTGAGGATTGCCTCCTCAATGGTACGTTTCTTCTTAAAAGCCAAAGTCTCCTTTAAAAGTGACTCCTCCTCAGTTAGAGTCTTTCGCAAAGTCAAGGCCTTCTTCAAGATGGACACCTCCTCTTCTGTGCTGTGCTTCTCTTGTAACATGGATGACTCATGGAAAAGGGACTCCTCAGTTGTGTCCTTCTTCTTAGAGGATCGTGGTTCCTTAATGAATGACTTCTCTCCAGATGTGGTCTTTTGCAATACTAGTGGCTTCCTCAAGTGATACATCTTCCCCTGAATGGTAGACTTCTTTACAGGTAATGGCTTCTTGGTGGGATTTGTCTCCTTGGTAGTACGTTTCTTCCTAAGGGACATTGGCTCCATAAGAAATTTATCCTTAGTGTCCTCCTCCTGCAATGCCTGTGGCTTCTTCAAGAGGACCACCTCCCCACTAGTGGTGTGCTTCTCTTGCAATGCAGATGATTCCTGAAAGAGAGACTCCTCCTTAGAGTTAGGCTTCTTTTTAAAAGACAATGGCTCTTTAATGAGTTTCTTCTCCTCAGAGATAGTCTTCTGCAATTCTAATGGCTTTTTCAAGTGAGCCATCTGCCCTTGAATAGTACACTTCTTCTTTAAAGATAATGGCCTCAAGATGAAGGCTGCCTCCTTGCTGGTAGCTTTCTTCTTGAAAGCCAGTGGCTCCTCAATGAGAGACTCCTCTTCAGAAGTGGTCTTCTGCAACACTAGTGGTTTCTTCATATGGGACACTTTCCCCCGAGTGGTATACTTCTTCTTCTTTAAAGATAACACCTTCTTGGTGGAGGTTGCCTCCTCTGTTTTAGGCTTCTTTCTAAAGTTTGTTGGCTCCATAATGAAGGAATTCTCTTCAAAAGTGATGTCCTGCAAAGCCAAGTCCCCCTGATATGTGCTCATCTTCTTTAAGGATAATGTTCTTTTGGTGATGGCTGCCTCCTCAGTCTTATGCTTCTTCCCAAAAGTCATTGGCTCTACAACAAACTCATCATTGCTGTCAGCCTCCTCCTGTAAGGATGGTGGCCTGTCCATGAGGGATAGCTCCCCCTGATTTGTGGACTTTCTTAAAGAAAATGACCTCTTGAAAAGGCTTGTGTCCTCAGTAGTGAGTTCCTCTTTTAAAATTAATGGCTTTTTGGAAAATGATACCTCCTCAGTAGTGGTTGTTTTAGAGATGGTAGGTATCTCCAGACTGAGTGGTTTCTCCATAATATTTGGTACCAGGCTAGTAGAAACTACTACTGGTGAAGGTTCCGGCTTATAACTGTAAAGGAAACAATGTCTGAGTAAGAAGAATGTAGTTCCTAGAATTCTCACCAACCATCTCATTTTGTTGCTATATTTACCAAAGCTATAAAAGGGGAAAGGGCTTCAACCTCAAGGGATAGATTAAAGGGTAAAAATCAATGGGTACCATAGAGAATCAACTAAGTAGCATTCTGTATAGTTTCTATGGCCTAGGTTCTCACACTTTTCTGAAAAATTTCCCCTAAAATCCATGTTGTGCTTTACTATATATGAATTATTTCCTTTATTTATATAAAGTCTTTATTCTAAAACCACATTGTGTGAGTTATTCGCTATTATATCAGTCTCCCTCAGTAGCTACATTTATTTATCTTTGTCCATCAGCACCAGGCATCTGGTAATATGTAGGCTGAAATTAATATTATTTGAAGGCTTATGAGAAAATTATAAGAGAGAGCTTAGGAAGGCTTAGAAGAGAAAGGTGGGCTGGTACTTAATGTTGGTGGTATCTAATCACATCCCCTTCAACCTAAGCTATTCATGAGATACTTTCCCAGTGGAGAGAATAAAAAGACCACAACAGACATTTGTTCACAAGGATCAGATTCAAAGCTTTATTTTGAACAGGACTTCATGTCCAATTAGTAACTAACCTAGTGTGACCAAATCACTAGAGGACTAGAAACTAGAATAAGAGAGAATTTAAGGCAAATACAATCATCAGTCTGAACAAGAGTAAATGCCCCCAAAACTAGATATCATCTGATTCCATTTATATGAAATGTCCAGAATAGACATATCCATAGAGGTATATCCATAAAAGAAAATAGATTGGTGGTTGCCTGTGGCTGGAAAAGGGCAGGGAAGTGGGGTAGAATGAGAGGCTGGGAAAGGAAAGGGACTACTAAGGGGTTCAGACCTTTTTTTGGGGGGGGTGTTGAAAAGTTCTAAAATTAGATAGTGATAATGGCTGTACAACCCCATAAATATAATTTAAGAATCACTGTATTTTTTTAAGAAGTGCCTAGAGAGGTTCCACATGGCCAGATAGATTCCAGGTCCCTCCTGATGAGAACAGCCTTCAGATAACCTAGTTATGATAAAGAGTATGCCTTCTAGAGCTAAAATGCCTGGATTCAAATCCTGGCTCCTCCACCTACTGGCTAGGTGACACTGGGCAAGTTAACTGTCTGTGCTTCACTTTTTTCACCTATACAATGGGGATCGTATTACCTCCTTTATAGGGTTGTTGTGAAGATTTGATTAATTAATATGCAATAAAAACATGTAAAACAAAGAACAGTTCAAAACTAAATGTATATCAATAAATCAGCTTAGCTAGATAAAATGGACAAATTCCTAAGAAGACACAAACTACCAAAACTGACTTAAAAAGAAAATAGAAAACCTGAGTGGACTTATAACACAAAAATATTGAATTAATATAAAAACTACCACAGAGAAAAGTCCAGGCCCAGAAGGTTTTGCTGGAGAAGTCTACCAAACATCTAAATCAATACCAGTTCCTCGTAAACCACCCCAAGAAATAGAAGATATAAGAACAGTTATCAACTCATTCTATGAAGCCAATATTACTCTGATACCAAAAACAAAGATATCACAAGAAAATTATAGTCTGGTATCTCTTAAAAATATAGGTGCAAAAGTCCTCCACAAAATACTAGCAAATCAAATCCAGCAACACATAAAAGTATTATACACCATGACCAAGTGGGATTTGTCCCAGGAATACAAGATTAATTTAACATCCAAAACTCAATTCATGTATCAAACCATATTAATGGAATAGAAAACAAAAGCCACATGATCATCTCAATAGATTCAGAAAAATCATTTGACAAAATATAAAACGCTTTCATGATAAAGGAATTAATACACTAAGAATAGAAAAGAGATTCCTCAACTTGACAAAGGGCATCTATGAAAACCCAAAGCTAACATTGTACTTAATGGTGAGAGATGGGTGATTTCCCCCTAAGATCAGGGAAAAGACAGGGTTTCCAACTCTTCTTTAGAGGGTGGGAGATTTGTAGTGTAGCAGTATATAACTCATATAGCATTGCTGATGCTTTAGGACAAAATCCCTCTATTCTCTGAACAAATTCCAAACTCTTTGCCATGATCTGCAAGGCCCTGGTGATCTGGCTCCTGTCTTCCTCTTCAAATCCAGCTCTTAAGAAACATTAGTATAGGAAATAGGTATTGAGTATCTATGATACCATAGATCTGGGGTGATCAGAGTAGGCTTCCTTGATAGAGTAACCAACTCCCTTTGTGACTGAGAGGGTTCTGGGGATGCAAGACTCTCAGTATTAAAACTGGGCAAATCTTAGGAAAACCAGAATAAGTCGGTCACCCAATTCTTAGAAGACAAGGATGTCCAACTCTTGATACTTCTATTCAACATAGTACTAGAGGTTCTAGCCAGGGCAACTAGGCAAAAAAATAAAACAAAAGGCCTCCAGATTGAAAAGGAAGAAGTAAAACTGTGTATTAGCAGATGATATAATTTACATATAGAAAATCCTAGGAATATACCCAAAAACTATTAGAACTAATATACAAGTTTAGCAAGGTTCCATGATACAAGATCAATATGCCAAAATCATATATATTTCTATATCCTTGAAATGAACAGTATGAAAAAGAAATTGGGAAAACAAACCCATTTACAAAAGCATCAAGAAGAATAAAATGTTTAGAAATAAATTTAACAAAAGAAGTACAAAACTTATATTCTGAAAATTACAAAAATGTTGCAAGAATTTAAAGGTCTAAATAAATGAAAAGATATCCCATGTTTGTGGGTTGGAGGAGTTAGTATTAAGATGGAAATACTCCCCAGACTGATTTACAGATTCAAGACAACTTCTGTAAACATCCCAGTGGAAACAGACAAGCTGATTCTAAAATTTATAAGGAATTGCAAAGAACCCAGAATAGCCAAAACAGTCTTGAGAAAGAGGAACAAGTTGGAAGAGTCACACTTCCTAATTTCAAAATGCACTACAGAGCAACAACAGTCAAGATATGTGGTACTGGCATAATGGCAGATGTGTAGATCAAAGGAATAAAATTGAGACTTCAGAAATAAACACTTTCATTTATAGTCATTCGATTTTTGACAAGGATGCCAAGATAATTTGGTGGAGAAAGATTAGTCTTTTTAACAAATAGTAAAAAAAAAAATAGTGCTGGGACAACTGGATATCTACATGTAAAACAATGAAGTTAGACCCCTAACACACACTAACAACAAAAATTAATTCAAAAGGAGTCAATAACCTAAAGAGCTAAAACTTTAAAGCTCTGCAAAGAAAATCTTAAATCTTTGTAACCTCTGATTTAGCAATGGTCTTTTATATAGAACACCAAAAGCAAAAGCATAAGGAACAAAGGAAAAAAATAAATTGGACTTCAACAAAATTAAAAACTTTTGTGCCTCAAAGGATACCAACAAGAAAATGAAAAGACAACTCACAGAACAGATGAAAATATTTGCAAATTACATATCTGATCAGAGACTTATAGCTAAAAAATATAAAGAACTCTTACAACTTAAAAATGAAAAGCTCAACAACTAGATTTTTTAAATGGGCAAATGATCTGAATAGACATTCCTCCAAAAGGTATGCAAAAGGCAATAAGCGCATGAATGATGCTCAATATCATCAGTCATCAGAAAAATGCAAATCTGGGGACACGTAAGCGGCCCAGTTGGCTAAGCATCTGCCTTCAGCTTGGTCATGATCTCAAGGTCCTGGGATGGAGCCCCACATCAGGCTCCCTGCTCAGCTAGAAGCCTACTTCTCCCTCTCCCTCTGCCTGCAACTCCCCCTACCTATGCTCTCTCTGTCAAATAAATAAACAAAATCTTAAAAAACAAAAGAAAAATGCAAATCTAAAACAGTGAGATTCCACTTCACACCCATTAGAATGGCCATGATAAAAAAAAAAATAGTAAGGGTTGGCAAGGATGTATAAAATTGGAAACCCTTATACAGTGCTAGTAGGAATGTAAAATAGTGCCACCGCTATGGAATACAGTTTGGTAGCTCCTCATTGAGATCAACACAGAATTACCATATGACCCAACAATTACATTCCTAGGTATATACACAAAATTATCGAAAATAGGTGTTCAAAAAAAAACTCATACACAAATGTTCATAGCCACATCATTCACAATAAGCAAAAGGTTGAAACAATCCAAACACCCACCAACTGAAGAATGGATAAGGAAAGTAAAGTATATTCACACAATGGGATATTATTGGTCAACAAAAAGTAATGAAGTACTGATATCTGAAACAATGCGAATGAAGCTTGAAAACACTATACTAAATGAAAAAAGCTAGACACATAAGACCACACATTGCATGATTCCATTTATATGAAATGCCCAGAATAGGCAAATCTATAGAAACAAAAACAAGGTTAGTGATTGCTTAGAGCTGGGAAGGATGGGGGAATTGAGAGGTGGTAGCTAAAGATACTGGCTGAAGGGGTTTTTTGTTGTTGTTTTTTGGGGTATGTTTTTTGATTTATGAAAATGTTCTAAAATTCATTGTGGTGATGGCTACATAACTTCAAATATACTGAAAGCTTTCAGTACATAATATGTGAACTACACACATTAAATGGAAGAATTGTATGGTATGTAAATTATATCTCAATAAAGCTGTTAGCAAAAAAGCCCACTTAGAAAAATGTGTGATTATAGTGAGCTCTCAATAAATGTCAGCCACTAGTTCTAGTGCTATTAATTAAGATCCCTTCCACTGAACCCTAAATGAAGGCAAGAATGTTTATGGTATTTTGTAAGGATTTCCCTGCTAAAGTCAGAATTATAAAAGAAAATCAGAAGAAAATAATTCAGGGAATTAAAGTCAAAATACACATAGAAATCCCAGGAATTTCATTTCAGCAAAAAACTAAGTAGGGATAAATGCTATCTGGTTTGATTTCTTTTGGCTAGATAATTAGAAAAGTGTCTTGTAGACCTACCATGTTAATTTCCTGGAATTCCCCAACTTTTTCTCTTACCCTTTGGAACCCATGCTTAAGCCTATAGCTAATTTATTTTTTTCTTTCCTGAAAGTAATTTCCACCAGAATGAGGACAGGCTATAGAAAGGACTCACTCCACCCTCTAACTCTTCCTCTAATAAAAGTTTTCCTAGAGGTAAATCCTTTTTCTAACCCAAATGAAAATACTCATATCTACTTGCAGAACCTGTGAACAGTTCCCTGCAACATCTGGAAAACATAGGTTTTTGGCCTAGAGAGATAGTAATTTCTCTCCAGTAACAAGGGACAAACCTCTCCCAAAAGCTTCTAATGAGATAAGCAGACTGGCAAGCTATCAGCCAGCTGCTGAGTATCCCCTGGAAAATTACCACCACAATCTCAAGTGCAGACTAGCTCAAACAGGGACTGAATTACTAAAAAAGAGAAAATATCAGCACAAGACCTTTTGGCAAACTTCCCAATGACAACAGCTCCTTCAATATGCACATGCCATGGTAAGAGAGAGAAGAGGCCCATAACACTTCAGCAACCACATCTGGGCTCACCACAGCACCCAAGGGTTAGTGTGGCAATCACCACTATGGCTCACTAAACATGTTCTCAGTGGAGGACAACAGGAGGTCAAAAGATGTCACATACTCTTCTTTACTATCTAAAAATACTGCCATCTGAGTCTCTTCTTACTCACCTTTCCTTATTCATCTCATTGTTTTTGGCCAACCCAAGAGCAGGTGTGTTCCCCTTTATCTTATTGGAAACATCCTTAACAAACTCCTTATTGGCTTCCTTCTTGAGCTGGGCAGGCTGACTTTGAGAAGCCTGCAAAAAACATGGGAGGCAGGGGAGAAGGAAACAAGGAAATCTAGAGAACCACAAATTACCTAATAGGTAGCACTTATAGGAAAGTTTTGACCCACATCCCCACCTTGGACACTTCGTTTGGGTGTTCCCAGGAGTAATAATCAAAACATCCCACAACCAGTGTGGCACTGGTGCCAACCAATCAAAATGGAAGCTAGCAATATAGTAGTACTGCTACATATTAGCCAAATAGAAGCCTGAAGTGATTCCAAGATACACAGAATGTAGTTTTGATCTCCATGTCAGGTATATTGGCTGGAAAAGTCCCCAGAAGATGTTTTGTTAATATCACATTCTACTTTGACTCCATGAGACATTTAGAGGGGGGAAAATGTAACATAACTGGCTTTGCTACCTGGGTTTACCAAGATTGACTAGCTTTTCAGGGTGGGCCTCTAAGACAACACTACCTGTGACACATCTATCCCATCATTGAGGGGATTTTTATTTAACGTGGGGCTTTGGTGAGCTCCATCATAAATTCTAATCATAACAAATTCTATCAAATAGTAGAAGAGATCATGAGATTTTGAATAATACCAGTAAAAATGGAATATAATTAGGTTCAGTTTGTTTCATTTAAAAGTTATGGCTTTAAAATGAAACAAACTGAACCTAATTATATTCCAAACAAATACCATAATCACACTAAGAGATAAAGAAAAATAAAACAGAAGAAAAAACAAGAAACAACTAATCCAAGTAAACACAGTTTTTGACTATATACCCTCAACATACACATCCTCAATCAGGATGGGTTTGTGGAGTGGCAGAGAATATTGCAAATAAATGTGGAACTCTTTTTTTTAAGAGTTATTTATTTATTTATTTGTCAGAGAGAGAGCACAAGCAAGGAGAGCTGCAGGCAGAAGGAGAAGCAGGCTCCCCACTGAACAAGGAGCCAGATGCAGGACTCATCCCAGGATCCTGGGATCATGGCCTGAGCCAAAGGCCACCCAACTGATGCCACCCAGGTGTCCCAAATCTGGAACTCTTTTTAACAGGTTTATTATGGTGGTATGGATGAAGTAATTTTGAAATCCTTTTAGTTGTGTTATAGTACTGAGTAAATGTGTTGATGTCCTCATTGTAGAAGAAGGAACATACAAATATGGATTGGGGAATGCCAGGAAAAACCCTGTGTACTGGAATGGGAGCTGTGTAAATTCATGATTTCTTAAATAGGTATATGTATATATACATCTGAGTATATGGGCATATGTGTGCATCTGTGTATACAGATATATGTATATGTATGTTTAAGTACACATATATGTATATGTGTATATAAAGATTTGGTTTAGACAAAAATCATAAATGGATGCTAAATCTAGAGGAAATTTTGATGAAGAGCAAATTATTTGCAGGCCCTTAAGAGTGTATCACCACTTATTAGCTGCAAGAGGAAAAAAAAATAAACAGTATTATACAGTGGGAACCAGATAATATCCTGACTGGGTAACTAAAATTTAATAGCACCAGTGAGAGACAGATGGACATCATGTGCCTCTAAATGTGATATCCTACAAAGGACAGAGTATCACCTATACAGTATCCCAACCAAGAATGTGTAACATCAATCTAGTCACATGGGAACATCAGACAAACACAAAATGAGGAATGTCCTATTTTTAAAAGGGTGTCCAGGGGTGCCTAAGTGGCTGAGTTGGTTAAGCATCTGCCTTCAGCTCAGGCCATGATTTCGGGGTCCTGGGATTGAGACCAAAGTTGGGCTCCCTGCTCAGCAGGGAGTCTGCTTCTCCCTTTCCCTCTGTGCATGCTCTCTCTCTTCCCTCAAATAAATAAGTAAGTCTTTAAATATAAATAAAAGGGTGTTTAAAAGTGACTGTATTTTTCAAAAACGGTAATGTCAATGAAAAACAAAGACAGGCTATGGAAACTTTCCAGATTAAAAGCAGCTAGAGACTCTGAAAATAATAATATATTATACATTAATTAATTGAATTTAAATTTAAAAAAATACATACACATTTTTTTAGAAGCAGCTGAAGAAATGAGAAGTAAATGATACTACACTGGATCCTCTACTGGAGGGTAAAAGTACTTACAACATTGACCTTATAAGGTCAACTGAAAAAATTGGACTATGGATAATAGAGTACATAAAAATAATGTATCAATGTAAATTTATAAAGTTGTTAACAGTACTGTGGTTATATAACACAATTTCTCAGGGGCACCTGAGTAGCTCAGTCAGTTGGGTGTCTCTTAGTTTTAGGTCACAAGATGTGGGCTCCATGCTCAGCAGGGAATCTGCTTGAGATCCCCTCCCTCCCCCTTCTTTTGCTCCTCCCCCTGCTTGCAGTCACACGCTCTCTCTCTAAAATAAATAAATAAATTTTTTTAAAAAGACAATTTCTCTGAGGAAATATGCACTGAAGTACTTAGGGGTAAAAAGCCATGACGTATGTAAGCAAATGGGATAAAATGTTAACTATAGGTTAATCTAGGTGAAGAGTATATGTATATCATTTGTACTACTATTTATTTTTGTAACTTTTTGCAACCTTGAAATTATTTCTAAATGAAATATTTAAAAATATGTCTTCATATCATCAGATCATAATAAGCAACTGCAATCCAACAGGGAATTCTTTCTTAGGTCCTCAAGTCATCCACCTCTGCTTCTCAAATAGTTTGGCACTGTTTTCATTTTAACTTCTTACCTAAAGTTTTACAAACTCCCTATATGTGCAACTGAGATTCAGAATTAGAAAAGAATTGCATTCTCGGCAGGAGAGATAAGACCCCAACACCCAGGGTGAAATTCTCTACTTGCCATATGTGAAGGTTCAAAGCACTAATAATCTCAGATCTAATTAAACTCAAGGGGAGGGGACCCTAATCTGCACTTCCCTACAACTGTTTGACCAAAAAAATAAGAAAGTTGTGTCCTACTGACACAAAATCATTTAAGTAAATGTGGATATAGACCCTATCTCCTTGTCTACTGGCTTAGGACCAGCTCTTACACATCAAAAGTCTTTCCCATGCTGGAATGATAAAGGAGAGGGAAAGAAAAACACAGATTAATTAAAACAGATCAACTCTTTGGCATGCCAGGACTTTACTGGTGAATGCTGAGGAAAAAAAAAAAAAACAGATGTGTGAACATGGAAACTTAGTATACTGACAGGAATACAAACAGGAAGAAGCAAATAATCATAGAGGGAATCCCCAAAATTCAGAAAGAAAGGAGCCCACACCTTCAAATAGATGAGCTCAGACATCTGCAGAAATGCCCAGTCCTAGGAAGGGCTTAGGCACATTGTAGTGATGGGATATTTTTTTGGAAAATACCAAAGACCATTCAAGGTTACCAAAATGAATCTTCAAAACTTGAATGCAAAAGGGAATTGGACTGATTTTCTGGAAAGCTAGAGGCAGAGCTACTGCTCAGAGATGCCTTGCTTCTCCCACTTCCACCCTGGATACAGATGTGGCCTAACAGATCATTGCATTGAGTTGGAGAACCAGAAGGGCTCTGGATGATATCCGCATGTATTTCCTATCAGCCTGTGTTTGTCCTCTATGAATGGCAATATAAACTTCATGAAAAAAAAAAAAAGACTGAGACATAGCAAGAAATTATCTCATATGCTGTGAGAACTTGCTTTGCACAATGTCACCGCTCTTCCATCAGGGACTCTGGGGGTCAAGGGAAGCCACACCAACATGAGCTGCATCTGCTTCAGATTTGTGTGGCTACCTTATTTCAGCCAAGTTTCTAGATTCATGGTGAAATAAGTCAGGAAACAAATCTAGCATTACAGGTCTGTGTGGAAAGGGTCTCTTTCAACCAAGCCACAGTAAATCTGAAATTATTCAGAAAGCTGTAACCCAATCATAAATGTTGTAATCTGTATGGGGAAGAGACTATGTTAGTACAAAGGTGGTCCCATAGCAGTATCTAAAGAGCAGAGATCCAAAGAAGAGAACTTTGCCAATGCTTATCCAATCCTGCTCAAGGGGGTAAATTATTTTCTAGTAGATACAAGTATTCTGGTAGCTACAGAAGGACACCCTACTATGGAGGGCAGGAATAGCTCACCGGGGTTCTCTGTATCCTAGATGAAACAGACTTCAAAAACAACATTGGGCAAGTTCTGATCTGTAGACATAATTATGGTATCTACATTACAGAAATAAATGAGGATTAAGGGAGTTGATACAGGAAAAAGTGCTTAGAATAGTGCCAGGCACCTGGTAAACCCTCAATAGTCATAGTTATTATTTTCTAAAACCAAAGATTACCTTTGGCCCAATTCTACATTCAATTAGTAACAGTTTAACTATCAGTGCTGGGTTTTGCTGGTATCTTAATAATACCAGAAGGTAGTTAACTCAACAATCCTCTTCAAAATTGAGTTTCTCAAATCTCCACGTTGAAGACCAGATCATGGAACAGTAGTCCTCAATGGTTCTGTACATCAGGGGGCATTTTTGATTGTCACTGTGAATGGGATGCTGCTGGAATTTAATGCCAGGAGCCAGACATACTGTGCCTGAGGGCAGTCCTACATAATAGAAAAACTACTGTACCAAATGCCCATAGTGCTTGAATTGATAAACACTGCCTTGACCTACAATATATCCATCAAGATACTTATCTCCAAGGCCTAGACAGCTAGTTGAGCCATGACTGGACTTAATCTAAGTGCAAGAGCCCTTATATTTATATACAATTATATACAATTTTGTATCTGATAATCACTCTGTCTGCTGCTTCCAGAAAGTTCAACAAATTAATCCAGATGGTATGTGCCAGCAGAAGAGCTCCTGCAGCTTCTGAAATTGGATCATTTATTCCAAGTAAAATTGGCTCTCCACATTCTAGAGAGGGTCAGTGTCTGGTAACCCAGAATGATCCCTTAGGGAAGAGGTTATCTCAGCCATATGCAAAACCACAGCAGGGGACTGGACTAGCGTACTCACATTGGTGAGATCTTCAAAAGCTGATCTCTTTTTGCATCGTCTCTTAGGTGAAGATGAAGAAATCTTTGCTTGGTAATTCTCCCCTATCTAAAAAAGTAAAAGAGGTAAATGAGGATATCTAATAATGAACACTTTTCAGGGGCTTTGGGTCATCTTTGGAGCTCAGGGGAAACTCCAGAATCTCCAAGCAACTAGAGATGTATATAATAAACCCCCAAAAAACTACAAAAGGAAATTTTGGCACTCACTGCTGCTTAGAGCATCTCTAAAGGAGGTAATCATTGGTCATGGGGACAAAACTAGCATGATGATATTCAGTGTAACCCCTAGAACAAGCAAAATGGCTTGGTAAAGTTTTTCCTCTTAGTTCTCTCATTTTTATGGTTATCCGATCCAAAATTAACAACCACCACCACCATCCTGCCATTCCCAGTCATTCCTTTAATATGGATACTCTCAAGTAAATCAGTTCAGTAATGTAACAAATATTCAAGTATCTCTTATGTTAAGTATTTAAGATATTCCCAATAAGGACAATAACACACATACCTAGATACTGGTCCAGGATAACCTCTTTACTAGCTGTTGACCTTGGACAAATCGCTTACTCTTTCAGGCCCAATTTGCTTATCAGTAAAATTGAAATGGTAACCTTATTTGAGGATCAAATGAGAGAATATGTGTTTTTTATAGTCTGTATAGAGGTGCTTGGGTGGCCCAAATTTTGTGTTTTGAGAAAGGAGTTTGGTAATCCATATTAACCTCTAATTGTCAGTGTCTATGAAGGAGAGGTAGTGGACGGGAGGAGAGGTGAATATTCTGGAGCAAAGGGGCTTTCTTTCTGGGTATTGTTCATCTGTGCATGCCTTACCTGACTCCCAAATGAATAAGATCATTTCTACGGGGCTACAGGTTAGGGTAAATCACACTATAGGGCTCTTCTACTCTCTAACAGTTTTTCTTTGGTGAAAGCCTCCAAAGTATCAAATTTCTTCTATGAAATGAGAACCCTGCCCTACATAGATCAGAGAGTTGCTATGATGTGAAGCAGAACATTAGGGTCACACCATCTTTTGCTCTGTTTTTCATCTACATCATGAACAGTTAATACGTAACACAGTAAGTGATCAGAAAGTTTAAAGAATTGGATTCATAGTACAATAGACCAATCTAGCATAGCAGAGCAATCCTGAAAGGGCCGAGAAGAATTACTTCTATTTTCTAATTGATTAAGCTAAGAAATCAGTAAATTATTAGTCTTTCATCTAGTTCATGATAAATAATCCTAGCGGAAATAATTAGCAAAAATAAAATATTTGGTGGTTACACAAATCTCACAAATTAGCTAAAAAATACACTGTCAGTCTGCTATCCAATTCCCACTTAATATTACCAGTAGAAATAATCAGCCCCAAATAAAATTCACAGGTAAATGTGAACTCAATAAAACAGATTTATAAAATGTGCCCCCAGAAAGCTGGATTTGGAAAAATAACTGCCACAAAACAAAACTTATTATGGCAGAACTCTAATCAGCAAATTCAAGATGGCCAAAAATCTGATCAAATCTTTCTTGCCAAATTTATATATAAAAAAATTTAAGCCCCTCCATGAAAATCATTTTAGTAAAACAAAAAATGAAAATGATTAGAAAATGTTTATCTATGCTGAGAGAAAACCAGTCAAGGAAATTAAATTGACTTAATGATGTTTGCTCCAGGAAATACTCCCTTAAGGACAATTCATCAGTCTTAGTAAAACTCTGACTAAAATATGTATGGTGACAAACAAAGTCAGAATGACAGTGTCAAACTATCTACAAGGTCAAAAAAGCAACATCAAAATGGACACCTTCTTCAAATTTAATAGCTATAAAAAGCATAATAATACATTTGTTGACCTAATCTTCATAGTCTCCCCAGGATGCACCAAGCATCCTCCCGGCAAGGTACTTTGAGCATCTCCCAGAAATTAAGAGTATAGACGTGATCATTAATGTGAGCTGAGTATTGTTTGCTTTTGAAGGACACCCTTCATTTCAGCTATGCATTTGGGGAAAAGGAGAGTTCACACGTAGAATCCAAGTTCTAATTTGCTAGTCTTCTTAAACTACAAGAGCTACCACTCCTTCCCAATTTCTCAGATTAAACAACACATATTCAGAAAGATTTAGGGGTGAGGATAGGGACTCAACCAAAACAGGAAGAAGCTACTCCAGGCACTGTTGGGAGAGACAGTGTGCTCTAACCTTTTCAGACTGGCCATGATCACTGGGCACAATTTTGCTGGACCGCAATTTCTTAGTCTCAGGGTTGGAGCTTTGGGAAGGTAGTGGCAGTGGCATCTTTCACAGGTTCAGCAGTGTCTCTCCAAGATAGGGCTGCAATCAGAAAGGGACTCTTTAAAACACCATTCACCAGAAATACTGCCGAACTCTCTGAAAACTCCTGAGAATACCCAGTTTCTCTATAGGATCTCTAGAAGAACATATACTTTGAGTTGAGCAGATCTGTGTGTAAATCTTAGTTCTACCACAATTAACCTTAGGCAAGTGAAAAACTCCCTGGGCTTCAGTTATCTCATCTGTAAAATGGAGAAAAGTATACCTACCTCTACAGGGCACTGTTCAAATTAAACAAGACACTCTATCTAAAAAGCCCAGCACAGTGCCTGTCACCCTCTGTGGGCACTGGAACTGTGGCCTGCCTCCTAGTTTAGGCCTGGGAACACTGGGAACACATCACATGAGTGTTATGCATTAAAAATGATCAAGAACATGCAGATCATATAATATAGAAGACAGCTGGAAGGGTTAATGTTCTTTAAAAGGCATAGGGTCCTGGCACAGCAATTACAATGAAGCTACAGAGAAGATGCTAGAACACACCATGAACATACACATATGCCTGATAGGTCAGAGTATTCAAAGACGGCATTCAACCAAAAGAAACCGCAATCTGGTTCCAGAGACACCTGGTAAGGAAAAAAAATTCAAAAGATGAGATAACAATAGAAGGAATTAACTTATTGAAAATCACTTGACATAAAAATTTAACCGTCATTACAGCCCTTGAGAGAGTACTATCTTTGTCCCATCTAGGTGGGGGACCTCATTCTACATTCTTTAAGGTTCTTTTTTGTGAGTCCTCAATAGTTTGGATCCACCTAGGTGTCTTAAGGAGCAAATGCCATTATTAGGAGGAATCGGGTTTTGGATATACAAGAGACCCCTCCCACTCAGATGCAATTGCCCTTCCAAACTCACCCACATTCAATCTCCAAATTCAAATGCATTTGACAAAGAACAGGCTCATCTAAGCAAGACCCTAAAGCAATGCAACAAGCTTACCATTCTGTACCAGATATTTCCAGCAATGGTGATATTAATGCAAATAAATCATGCATCTTATCCTGTAAGTAGTCACATGCACAACTCTAAATGTAACATTAAAATGTGTCAAATGATTTAATAAAAGTAAATAAAAAGTATTAGTGAAACACAATGGAAAGTCAATAATCTTCTTGGGGAAAGCTTCATAGCAGAGGTTATACATAATCTAGACTTAAATGACAAAGAGGTTCCCAAGTAGAATGGGGAGCTTTCCCGGAAAAGAAAGTCTGAGCTCAAGCTGAGGCTTGAACATGCTGAGCACAGCGGGTGCAGGGACACCCCAGCTGTCTGGAGTGTGGCATATAAAGAATGTAATTGGGGAAGAGTTAGAAAGGGGCTGAATGCTAGGCTGGGGCCAGGCTGGTGAGAAAGGGAAGCAGAGAAGACTGCAGCTTGAGGAAAAGGTTTAAGAAAGAAGAAAGGCTGATTTTGGATGAACTATTAAACATTTTGTCAGTCAAGAAAAGTCAGTACAAGTCTGTGCCTTTACATTTATTACCTCAGTTGACCCTCACAACAAAACTGGGAGGGTACACAATACAAATACAGTTCTTTTCCATTTTAGAGTCCTCGATGTGTTAAGGGACTTACTACACAGGACAAACTATTAAGCAGCATAGATCCCCCAGCTCTTTCTAGGGCTCTTCATAAAAATACCAGGAAGTCTCTCCAATCATACTTAAAAGCACTCCAAAACAGTCCATGGTCCAAAGCGAAAGGCTGCATTGTAGTAGTGTAAGGAGACAGAATGCACATATTTTTTTAAGAAGCAACTGGATTTCTAAACCAGACAACTTAGCATCTTTGAGCCTTAATTTTCTCGTTTGCAATAGAGGAATACCACCATTTACTTGCTGAAGCAGAAGTAAATGTGTATGTGCAAAACTTAACCCAGAGTAGGCCCTCAAAATAAGTGGTGAATCTTACTTTCCCTCTCTTCGCCCAAATCCACACCTATTTTCCATCTCATCTTTCAAAACTCAGCCAAGCAGCAATAAAGCCAAATTGGGTGCACCCACCCTTAACTGTGTTCTATGAAAACCACTTGCCCTGCTGTTATTATTCACACCTGGACCATTTTTTTTTTTTTTTATGGATGACCGAAGACTCATGTTCTGAAACTTTTATCTTTCAAGGGGAAAGAAAAAATAGAACTCAGCAGGCTAGAAAACTTTCAGGTGATGATATCACAGGGTAAGTAAACCTCAGAGAGAATAAGCTTATTCAGATGATATTCATACACCACCATCATTTTCCCCGACACTGATCACTTGCTTTGGGGGACATGCACAGTGACTTAAGTAACTCATTTGTCTGCCATTAGGAAGGAGGAGGGGATTGACACCACTAAAAACAAGCTTTCATTAAGGGACATTCAACAGAACATTCTTGACTTCTACCACCTACAGAACGGGCTCTTACTTGGACGAGAAAATTATAATCCTTTACACTTTCCAGACTTTCCATCTTCCACACGTATACACTGATAAGTATGGAAAACTCCACTGAGCACCCTAGGACCGGTGCTAAAACCCAAGGAGGGGCAAGTGGGCTCATTTAGAAGCCCAGTTGCTTAGACTCCAAAACTATAGATCAAGACAGTCTACAGGAAACAATAGCAACTTCATTTTATATCTAAAAGCAGGTTACAGATAGCAAGACACTGGGGAGAGAATGCAGCGTGGTGTCCATGAAAGCAGCACTGGGCTGGGAAGAATGCCTAGGATCTAGCTCTGACTCTGCCCCTGGCTGGAGGGATGATGCTAGGCAAGTCCCTTTTCCCTCTCTAGGCCTTTGTTTCCCCACCTAAGAAAATGAGGCAATGGAACCAAAGGAGCCACCTAGCTATTCAAACCATGGTCAACAGACCAGCAACATAAGCATCACCTGGGAGCTTGTTAGCAATTTAAAATCCCAGGCCCCAAGCTAGACCTACCAAATCTAAAAATGCAAGTTAACAATATCCCCTAAGTGATTTGTATGTACTTCAAAGTTTAAGAAGCACTGTTCTAGGGTCCTCTGACCTCTGACATTCTAGGATCCTAAGTGGACCAAAGCACAAAGCAGTGGGAAAGCCCAGAGCTGCAACGGTTGAAGTGGGGGATAGAAGAGAGCCAGTGGAGACAAAAGCGGTAACAAGAGAGAGAGAGCACACGTTTCCATCCTCCTTCATACCCTCCGACCTGTAATTCAAAAGACGTCCCGCAAGTAGCACAGACTTAAATACCTCCTGTGGATGAAACTGATCCTCCACACTTGCACTTGTGAAAAGACTTTTTTGTAAATGTACTCTGATTCAGGCATGTTGTACTGTTCTCTCTGAAAGCTAGGATACAATCTCATTTCTTTTGCCATCTCACCCTCGAAAACACACTCCCTGCCCAACTTCGCGCAAACTGCTGACTGACAGCAGAACAAAACAAAGGTTTCACGGCAGGGATGCCTTGCCTGCCGGCAAGAGAAGACAGCGTGTAGGCGCTGGAGTGGTGCTCAGGCATCAACCCGCTTGTGACAGGGCCGGACATTCGAGCGGGCAATATAAGCTCAAACGCGCCTACCTCACACCGAGACTGAGGGCAGAACAGGAAAGATCACGGACGCACTCCTAGACCAGGAGAGGCCCGGGAAATGAACGGAGCTCCGTGTTGTAGCGACCTGTGTCCTTCTCAACCTGGCCTGTGCTCGCTCCAATCTGCCCAGTAGCGAATTTTGAAAATTACAGCCCCAGCAGGAAGCGCGGTGGTGATTGGTCAGCAGGGGGCCAATCAGCGGGCACAGCTGGGACGTCTGCTCCCCTAGCAAGGAGGGGCGGGGCTGGGTATTTTTAAATTGAGTTCTGCAGCTAATAGACTTCGCATTGGGGCGTGGTTTTGAGGACAATTGGTTGAACCCGGCAGGGCTGACCAGCGGAGTACTGGGTCGATTTAAAGAGGCGTTTTTATTTAAATAATCCTGTTGGAGGATGGGTGTGAGAGTGGCTGCAAAATGCAGATTAAGACCGATTAAAACATTAATATTAATAACCCTCTGTAGAGTTAAATGTTAACTCCTGCTGGCTTCACAGATCACCTTGTGAGGGAAGCAGGGCAGAAATTATTGCCCCTATTTTATGGATAAGCATCCAAAGTGAAGTAGAGCTAATAGTAGCTAGCATTAATTTACCACTACCTCCGTGCTAAACGTTATAAATTTTTATTGTTTTAAGTCCTATCCAAAAAGATAGGTACTTTTATTAGTGCCATTTTACAGATAACAAAATTGTAGCTTGCTCACCGCCCAATATTACACACCTGCGTTGTGGCAAAGCCAGTATTAAAACTCAGATATTCATTCATTTCACTCACTCATTCACTCATTCATTCATTCATCCATCCATTCATCCATTCATTCATCCGACAGTTATTGAGCACCTGCTTTGTTCTAGGAAACAGAAAAACTATATATGACTAATTGACAGAAGACTTGAAGAATTAATAGCCCTGCCCTATCCTCTGAAGATGCAAAGAGTAAATGGAGATACCAAGGATAAAAATCTAGAACTTGCTGCATATACAGCAGCTAGCTGTATATGCTCCACCACTAAACTACATCCCTGCCTTTACTATCAGCCCATTCCCCTTTTAGTATCTCACAGCTTTACATTAAAAGTAGAATATTCACACGATCCCAAGCCCTCTTCTCTTTTTAATTTCCCTAGGTTTTCTCACCCAGATCCACGACTTTAAATATCACCTAAAACCTGAACTCCAGATTCATAAATCCAACTGACTATGATACATCTCCACTTGGATGTCTGAGAGACACCTCAAACTCAATTATGTTCACAATGTTTACCAAACCTGATCCCTCTTCCAATATCTCCCATTTCAAAAACTGGTACCACATCGAACTTGTTAATCAAGCCAGAAACCTGGGAATCATCCTCAATTCAAACTCTCTTCCATCACCTTACCTTCCCATATCCAATCCTTCAGCAAGTCCTATTGATTCTACCTTAAAACTATACCTTACATCCATCCACTTCTCTCCACCTCCACTGCCACCATAGTCTCTCATTTGGACCACTGTCAAGATCCTCCAAGCTGCTCTCCCCCTTTCCAATCTTGATCTTCTCTAATGTAAATACAATACAAGATGGATCTTTTAAAAAGAAAAGAAAAATTATATCATCTTTCTCTCATGATTTAGTGGTTTCCCACAGAATTTAATATCCAAACTCCTTACTCTTATCTATAAGGTCTTGCCTATATCATCAACCTCATCTCATACACTCTTTCTTTTTCACTACATTCCAGCCATAATGGTCTTCTTTCAAAGCTTTGAATATAATAAAATCCTTCTCCTCAGGGTCTTTGTATATGATGTTCCCACTGCCTGGAACATTCTTCCCTCCATTCTTTAAATTACTTTTTTCTGATGCTTCAAGTTTCAGCTTAACTGCCCCCTCTTCAGAGAGGCCTTCCCTGACCATGTAATCTAAAGTAGGATTCTCCTCCCACTCCTTTATACTGTATTTCAGCCCCTACATTTATTTTAGAGTAATTACTGTTATTTGTAATTTTTAAACTATCTATTCATCCAAGAATGCAAGGTCCTTACCTAGAGAGTATTATGTTAAGTGAAGTAAATCCTACAGAGAAAGACAAATACCTTATGATTTCACAGATATGTGGAATCTAAAAAACATAACAAATGAACAAAAAAACTCATAAATAAAGAAGATGTGGTTCATATATACAATGGAATATTACTCAGCCATCAGAAAGGATGAATACCCACCATTTGTATTAACATAGATGGAACTGGAGGAGATTATGTTAAGTGAAATAAGTCAAGCAGAGACAGACGATTATCATGTGGTTTCACTCATATGTGGAATATAAGGATTAGGGCAGAGGACCATAGGGGAAGGGAAGGAAAACTGAATGGGAAGAAGTCAGAGAGGGAATCAAACCATGAGAGACTCTGGACTCTGGGAAACAAACTGAGGGTTACAGAAGGGAGAAGGTTAGGGGGAGGGGGTAACAGGGTAAGGGGTACTAAGGAAGTGTTGTGACAAGCACTGGGTGTTATGCAAAACTAATGAATCATTAAACACTACCTCAAAAACTAAAGGTGTACTATATGTTGGCTAATTGAACAAAATAATAAAAATAAATAAATAAATAATAGAGTGAACTGGTAGTTGTGGAGGGGGGGTAGATAAAGGGGATTAAGGGGTAAAAATTTCCAGTCATGAAAATGAAAAGTGAAGTGTAGGGAATATAGTCAATAATATTGTAATAATTTGTATGGTGACAGATAGTAACTACACTTATTATGGTGAGCATTTTATGATGTATGTAATTTTCAAATCATTATGTCATATACCTAAAAATATGTCAACTATACTTTAATTATAATTTTTAAAATTCTAAAAATAAAAAATTAAAGTGTAAATTGTAACTGAAAAAATAAAACAAAAATAATACAAGACCCATAACTATATGGACCATATCCATTGTGCTCTATCTCCAGTCACTAGCATTAATAGTTCATATTTATCAATTGCTTACTATATGTTCCATGCTGTTCTGGGACTCACAGTAATACAATGAGGTGTTAATATCCCCATTTTACAGGAAAGAAACTTGGAGTACTGAGAAGTTTAGTAACTTGCCTGAGATCACACAGCTAGTAAGTATTGGACTGGGATTTAAACCCAAGCAATCTAATGTCAGAGACAAACGCATAATCATTACCCTATACCTGCCTCTATAGATAAATGATTAAAAATATCTGTTAACTAAGCAAATTAGTATCTTCTTTTAAAGGTAATCACTATGGACAAGTGCCCCAGTGGGATGCACTAAAGAAGAAATACAGTATTAACCCAAGTCACTTTAAGTCTTCTTTATTTTCTTTAATTTTTATTATTCAAGTATAGTTGACATACAATGTGATCTTAGTTTCAGGTGTACAATATAGTGATTTGACAACTCTATACATTACACAATGATCACCATGATAATTGTAGTTACCATTTGTCAACACACAACATGATTATAATATTATTGACCATATTCCCTGTGCTGTACTTTTAATCTCCCTTTTTTATTTGAAAACTGCAAGTTTGTACCTTCACTTACTTACCCATCCCCACCTTCCAACAAACCACCAATTTGTTCTTTCTATATGAATCTGTTTCTATTTTTTTGTTTGTTCATTTGTTTTGTTTTTGAGGTTTTACATATAAGTGAAATCATATAGTATTTGTCTTTCTTTGTCTGACTTATTTCACTTAACATTACACCCTCTACATCCATTCATGTTGTCATAAATGGAAAGATCTCATTTTTTTACAGCTGAGTAATGTTCCCTTTTATACACACACATACAAACACTCACACACACACAAAATATCTTCTTTATTCATCTATCAGTGGACACTTAGGTTGTTTCCATTTCTTGGCTGTTGTAAATAAAGCTGCAATAAACATGGGGTGCATATATATCTCCTCAAATTAGTGTTTTCATTTACTTTGGGTAAATACTCAGTAGTAGAATTACTGGATAATATATTTCTATTTTTAATTTTTTGAGAAACCTCCATACTATTTTCCACAGTGGGTGCACCAATTTACATTCTCACAAATGGGGTTCCCTTTTCTCCACATTCTTGCCAATACTTTTTCTTATTTTACTTACTTATTTTTTTATTTATTTATTGATACTAGTCATTCTGACTGGTTGCAAAGTGAGATCTGTGGTTTTGATGTTCTTTTCCCTGATGATCAGGGATGTTCAGCATCTTCTCATGCGTCTGTTAGCCATCTGTATGTCTTCATTGGAAAAATGTCTACTCAGTTCCTCTGCCCATTTTTTTATTGGATTATTTGGTGTTTTGTTGTGGGGTTGTAGAAGTTCTTTATATATTTTGGTTATTAACTGTTTACCAAACATAGCATTTGCAAATATCACCTCCCATTCAGTAGGTTGCCTTTTCATCTTGTTGATGGTTTCTTTCACTGTGTATAAACTTTTCTATTTTGGTTTGGTCCCAATAGTTCATTTTTGTTTTTGTTTCCCTTGCCTGAGAAACATAAATATGTTTCTAAGACTGATGCCCAAAATATAACTGCCTATGTTTTCTTTCAGGAATTCTATGGTTTCAGATCTCACATTTGGGTCTTTAATCTACTTTGAGTTTATTTTTTTTTTATATGGTATAAGAAAAGGGTCCCATTTCACTCTTTTGAATATAGCAGTCCTATTTTTCCAATGCCATTTATTGAAAAGACTGTCCTTTCTCTAGTGTATATTCTTCCCTACTTTGTCATAGATTAATTGACCTTATAAGCATGGATTTATTTCTGGGTTCTCCATCCTATCCACTGATCTATGTGTCTATTTTTGTGCCCGTGCTATACTGTTTTGATTACTTTAGGTTTGTAATATAGTTTGAAATCAGGGATCATGATACCTCCAGCTTTGTTCTTCTTCCTCAAGATTGCTTTGGTTATTTGAGGTCTTTGTGGTTCCATACAAATTTTAGGATTATTTTAGTTCTGTATCAAATGCTATTGGTGGGGCACCTGGGTGGCTCAGTTGGTTGGACATCTGCCTTCAGCTCAGGTCATGATCCCAGGACACTGGGATCAAGCCCCAAGTCAGGCTCCCTGGAGCCTGCTTCTCCCTCTCCCTCTGCTGCTCCCCCTACTTGTGCTCTCTCGTGCTCTCTGTCAAATAAATAAATAAAATTTTTATTTTAAAAAGTGCTGTTGGTATTTTGTTAGGGATTGCACTGAATCTGTAGACTGCTTGGGTTAGTATGGACATTTTAACAATATCTTTTTTGAGAGAGAGAGAGAGAGAGAGAGCAGGGTTAAGGGCAGAGGGAGAGAGAGAATGAATCTCAGGCAGGTTCAGTGCTCAGTGCAGAGCCTGACACAGGGCTCAATCTCACGACCCGGAGATCAGGACCTCAGCCAAAATCAAGAATCAGATGTTTAACCAATTAAACCACCCAGGCACCCGGATATTTTAACAATATTATTTCTTCTAACCCATGATCATGACATATCTTTCCATTTGTTTGTGTTGTCTTCAATTTTTTTCATCAGAGTTTCATGGTTCTCACAGTATAGGCCATTCACCTCTTTGGTTCAATTTGTTCCTAGGTATTGTATTCTTTTGGGTGTAATTGTAAATGAGATTGTTTTTCTTAATTTCTCTTTCTGCTACTCCACTATTATTGTATAAAAATGCCACAGATTTCTGTATATTAATTTTATATCCTACAACCTTACTGAATGTATTAGTTCTAAGAGCTTTCTGGTGGAGTCTTTAGAGCTTTCTATACATAAGATCATGTCATTTGCAAATAATTACAGTTTTACTTCTTTACCAATTTGGGTAAATTACCAATTTGCTTCTTCTTTACCAATTTATTTTCCCTGTCTGATTTCTATAGCTAAGACTTCCAGTACTGTGCTAAAATAAAAGACTGCAAGCCCTTCTTTAGTCAAGAGAGGAAAAGTTCTATCCATCAAAATAACAGCAATATAAAAATTACAAAAGAAATCATTTCATTTTTCCTATTTCTTCCCAGGTTTTTATTGAACAAAAGAACATTTCCAAACATTTTAAGTTTGTTTTTCTCTCAACCTTCACGCTTCCAGTTGACTTAACCTCTCCTTTGCGTTGCACTCAGAGGGAACACTGAGAAAAGAGGAAATGGTCCTCAGAGTCTATCACCTTCCAATATTTCCCTCCACCCAAGCAGACAATATTCTCATAAGCTCTCCTTTCTCCTCCCCCCATACATCCCTGTATTAAAACCTGATAGAAAAGATCTGCTATTATCTACTTTACTTTAACATGAAAATTATTCCAGATGGGTCCAAGATTTAATTGTGAAAATAAAACCATGGAAATATTAGACAAAATATAAAAGAATATTTTTATAGCCTTCAGAAGGAAAAACTTTTCTAAACAGGACAAAAAAATTAAAGATAACAAAAGTCTCAATAAATTTTAGTAGCTAAAAATTGAAAATTTGTTTGGCAAAACAAATTTTTTAAAAAGAAAAAAGCAAGTGTAGCTATATTAGTATCAGATAAAGTAAACTTCAGAGCAAGGTAAATTACCAGAGACAGAAGGAATATTACAAAGAAGACACAGCAACCCTACTGACATCCAAAGGATAATGAGTGAATACTATGAGCTATAGTATACACACAAATAGTATACTATACAGTATATAGTATACATATAGTATATAGTATATAGTATACTATACACATAAATTTGATGATTTAATTGAAATGGACAAGTTCCTTGGAAATTACAAACTACCATAATGTACCCCATATTAAATACATCATTTGAATAGCTCCACAGTTTTAAAGAAACTCAATTTGTAATTTTAAAATTCCCAAAAAAAGAAGTCTTTAGGTCAAGATTATTTCACTGGAGAACCAAACTAAATATTTAAAGAATAATTAAGAGCAATTCTACACCATCTCTTCCAAAAAATAAAGAGGAGGGAACACTTCCCAACTCATATGAAAACACTTCTACCATGATACCAAAACCATACAAAGACTACAAAAAAAGAAAACCACATACCAATCTTCCCTCATGAAAAGAGATGCAAAATCTTTAGCAAGACAATAGAAAATAGCATTTAGCAATTATAAAAAAACTGATACACCATGACCAAGTGGGGCTTATTCCAAGGATGCAAGGCTGGTTCAAAAATCAATCCACATAATCTACCATATTAACAGGCTAAGGAATTCACAAAAATAAGAAAACTATTAGGACAAATAAATGAGCTTAAAGCTGTGGGATACAAAACCAATATACAAAACTCAATTATATTTCTATAGACTCTCAAGGAACTATCTGAAAATAAAGAAAACAATTCCACTTATAATGGCATCAAAAGAAATACAATACTTAAAAATAAATTTAACAAAATTTAACAAAAAAACTTGTACACTGGTAAACACAAAACATTAAGAAAAAAATTAAAGGTGTAAATAAATGTAAAGACATCCCATATTCATCGATTGAAATACTTACTATTGTTTAGATGGCATCCCCCTCAAACTGAACTACAGAATCAACAAAATCCCTATCAAAATCTGTGTAGAAAAGTTAACATAGCAGACCTGAGAATGTTATCATCTGAAAATCCTGCAGGCAGGGTTGACCCTTGGCTAGGATCTAAGAACTTGGATTTGGGGAGGGTTCCCACACCCCTAACCCATAAAAGTAGCTCACTGTATCTCAATTGTGCAAACAATATGGCTTCTGGCGAACATGTGATTTCTTCCTGGGACTTTGGAATTTGGGTATGTACTAGACAGAGGGTGCCTGCACAGCCAGCCTCCAGAAAAAATCCTTGGCACCAAGTAGCTAACTAGAGTCCCTCATAAACATAATTTCATACATGTCACAACATTAAACCAGGAAAAGTTATGCTAAGTGAAAGAAGTCAGTCACAAAAGACCACATACCAAACGATTCCATTTATATTAAATGTCCAAAATAGGCAGATACATAGAGAAAGGAAGAAAATTAGTGATTACCTAAGTCCGGGTAAGTACAGGGGTAGGGGAGCAGGGGCGTGATGGCTAAAGTGTATGAGGTTTCTTTTTTTGGTTATGAAAATGATCTCAAGTTGATTATGGTAATAGTTCCATAACTCTGTGAATATTCTAAGAATCATTGAGTTGTACACTTTAACTAGGTGAATGACGTAGTATTTGAATTACATTTCAATAAAGATGTTTTTAAAATAACTAGCTAATAAAAAGATATTGTTTCTTCAAATAATCCAATCAAGAAATGAGCAGAGGACATGAACAGACATTTCTGCAAAGAAGACATCCAAATGGCCAACAGACACATGAAAAAGTGCTCCACATCACTTGACATCAGGGAGATACAAATCAAAACCACAGTGAGATACCACCTCACACCAGTCAGAATGGCTAAAATTAACCTATCAGGAAATGGCAGGTGTTGGCGAGAATGTGGAGAAAGGGGAAACCTCCTACACTATTTGTGGGAATGCAAGCTGGTACAGCCATTCTGGAAAACATACAGAGGTTCCTCAAAAAGTTAAAAACAGAGCTGCCCTATGACCCAGCAATAGCACTACTGGGTATTTACCCCAAAGATACAAATGTAGTAATCTGAAGGGGCGTATGCACCCCAATGTTTATAGCAGCAATGTCCACAATACCCAAACTATGGAAAGAACCTAGATGTCCATCAACAGATGAATGGATAAAGAAGATGTGGTATACATATATAATGGAATATTACGCAGCCATCAAAAATAAAATCTTGCCATTTGCAATGATGTGGATGGAACTAGAGGGTATTATGCTAAGCAAAATAAGCCAATCATAGAAAGACAATTATCATACGATCTTGCTGATATGTGTAATTTGAGATACAAGGCAGAGGGTCGGGGGGATGAGACGAAAAAATGAAGTGGCACGAAACCAGAGAGGGAGACAAACCATAAGAGACTCTTAATTTCAGGAAAAATACTGAGGGTTACTGAAGTGGAGGAGGGTGGGAGGGCTGGGGTAGCTGGGTGATGGACATTGGGGAGGGTATGTACTATGGTGAACGCTGTGAATTGTGTAAGACTGATGAATCACAGACCTGTACCCCCGAAACAAGTAATACATTATATGTTAATTTTTAAAAAGTGCAGACATATAGTAGCTGCTTCACTAGTAAAAAATAAATAAAGTGTGCAATTCAGCAGTTCTAAAAATATATATATTGGTTCTCTCAAAAAAAAACTGTTTAAGAGTAGCAAGGAGAGACTCAGTAGAACTAGTTAGGAAGTTACTGCAATAAGTCAGGCAGTTTGAACCAAGGTTATTCAACCTTCTTGACCATGGCCAAGCACGTCTATATGGTTCTGAGCATGGCAATTCCTGAACCTAGTGCTATCCTCTGGCAGGATTAAAAAAAACCGTGAGAGACTCTGAAAAACAATCTGAGGGTTTTGAAGGGGAGGGGGGTGGGAGGTTGGGGGATCCAGGTGGTGGGTATTGGAAAGGGCACTGATTGCATGGAGCACTGGGTGTGATGCAAAAATAATGAATACTGTTACTCTGAAAAAATAAAAAATTTTAAAAAATCAGTCAAACACAGTCATTGTCCTCAAGCATTTGGACAGATAAAGCTCATAATGAAACAGAACGGATACTATTTTCCTTCAACCTATAAACAACTTTTTTGAAGGAAACGTATCAATAAATATAACACGCACAAAAAAATGAGGTTTTTAGGGTGGGGAGCGCTTCTATGAAGGAGAAATCACCAATTCCCCTTTTAATTTGAGGAATGCCTTGGCAAAAGGGGCTTTGGTAAAGGGGTTATCGCCTACAGTATGGAAGCACGTTTTCCAAGCAGCTGCGGCCTCCTAGTGGCCACATGAACTCATGACCGCCATTTACCCTCTTGATGGGAGCTCAACGGGCACAAGTCCCAGCCTGACACCCCCACGGGGCAAGGACATGACCAAGCTGAAGACTAGGTCGGTGTGCATCCCATTTCCACATCCCTAAAACCTGGGGGATACTTAACATAGTCGTGCGGTGGGGGGATGCCTACAAATACTATGATGGAACTCGAAAGGCTTCCGGCTTCCAGAGCCCCTTCCTCTCCTCCACAAGTTTTGGCTTAAAATGTTCATTCACTGACAAAGATAGAAGCCTAGAAGAGGATAATAAATTCTGTCGCCAGGCACCTGGGTGGCTCAGTCTGTTAAGTATCTGCCTTGGGCACAGGTCAAGATCCCAGGGTCCTGGGTTTGAGCCCCACATGAGGCTCCCTGCTGAGCAGGGAGCCTGCTTTTCCCTCTCCCTCCGCCCCTCCCCTGCTCATGCGAGCTGGAGCTCGCGCTCTCTCGCTCTCAAATAAATAACTAAATTTAAAAAAAAAACTTGTCACCTGTTAATACAATATTTAATACCTTTCATCAGACATTCGAGGTAATTGTTGATTTGACGGGGTGGGGGGGGGAGGATGTGATTCATAGGCTAGCTTCCTCCGCTACCTCTCCAGCTGACACAAAATATGTCTATGTACTTATATAGAGAAAGCAAAAGGCCTAGAAAATTAAGTTGTACCTCGAACTTAGCCTGACACTAAACCCTCAGCTTTGTAAAGGGACTCCCCGCAAATAGTAGGAAACAGAACAAGCAAAACAAGACACAAAACAAAACACGGATGACGGCCCCAAGAAGTGACTAACCGCCTCGGAAAAACTTTTCTCGGAGCAACTGCCTCAGGAAAAACCGCCTCCGGAAAAACCGCCTCCGCAGATGGCCGCCATCCGACCCCACCATTCTCCCCAGCAGGGGGAGCTAACGGATCAGCGCTTTGTTCAGTCAGACTAGAAACCACCAGATGGGGCCAAAAGATCAAAGTAAGTACCCCTTAGCCATTTCTTTTTCTCCGGAAATTTGTCTTTGGACCCTAGAAGAAAGAAAAAGGGTACCACTCTGCGCGCCCACACGTACATCCACCTTCAAAATGATGGAAGTGGGTAGTGCCTTGTCTAGCGGGAACCACCCCCCCCCAGCAACGCCTCCGCCCCCCCCCGGCCCCCCATGATGAAATCCGGATTAAAATAGCACCCATTTCTGAAGGCCTCGTAAGAATTAAATGAGAACACAGCAGCGGGCAAATTTTCAGGTGCCACTCCAGACCCACAGAATAAAAAACTCCGGGATGGAGCCCAGCTGTTTTCACAAGTTCTCCAGGTGGTTCTGAGGCACACTCAAGTGTGGATAGTGTTGCTCTCAGATGTAGACTGCCCACTGAAATATTACAGATTCCAGGACTCCATGGCTTCTGAACTGTTTGCTGCCTGAAATTCCAAAAACTGTTATTTATTTGTTCCTTGAGCCCATCTGTTTGCCCAGTATTGTGGCAGATACAATGACAAGAGAAACTGCCTGCCAGTCTTTCTACGCAGGTGATCCAGGGATAGGAAAAGTTAATCAACTCTACCAGGCCAGATCTACTAAACGTCAGATGAATTATACAGACAAGAAGCAAATGTTCTAGGAAATCAGAGGAGGGAAATTTCCCAATTATAAGAGGGAGGAGCCTGACTAGAAATGGCCACTGCCAAGCCAAGCCCACCTTTCACAAATAGCTATTAAGTCATTTTCTGCAAAAAGGCAATAGAACAGACCTTAGCTGCCCAATTAAGTCTCTCCTTAAACGGAAACCCCAACATTATCTAAGAGTCCTCTTTTCTTTAACAGCTTCCCTCTGGAATTAAAAAAAAAAAGAGAATATTTATAGCATTTTCAAGTCCTTTATTTTCTCCCTCCATTGCTTCAATCACTCATAGAAAAGGCCAGACAGATACGCACAATACAAACATAATATAAATACTTGACCTAAGTAATTATGCAGCACCACTGCCGGGATGTTCAGAATAGCTATCTAATTTTTCTCTTTAGCATGGTTGCATGAAGCTGCTCTAAATGACATTGTGTGTTTTCATACTGGAAAATAATTCAAGAAAAAAAAAAGTGGAGCTCCCATTTGTATTGGTCCACAATAGATAATGTCTGTTAATCACTGGTATCACCATGCCTCTTCCAAATGGTCATGGTGTCATCCCATAAACTAAATTATGCAGCCTAATCTGGGACTGGAAGATATTTAGTGAGACTAACAGGCAGACAGTGATTTCATGAAGGCTGATAGTTCAGCTCATTTAAATTTCATTTTGCCATTATTCATAACAATTACATTACAAAAACAGGTCCCATTTTTATTATCTTAATAGCTCTTTCAAACCAAATGTAAACTAAAAGCATATTTAAAGTATTGGTTTGTACAATTATCCACAAGTTTGTATAGAAGAGATGTTCGGGTAGAATAAACAAAGTTAGAAAATGGATGATAATGGTTCAAAAAGAAACTATGTTTAATAACATGTTTATGTTTGGCTCTTAAAAGCTAATCTAAGTGCATAGTACTTCACACCTATTCACATACTAACATGGCATATTCCTTTTGATTCTTTGAACATCCTTCTTCCCACCCATCTGTTCCCACCTCTTGTCAGTAGAGGCTGGTCTGAGAATCTCAGCAGTTTACCAGAAAGAAGAGGCAGAGGATATACTGTAACCTACAACTGAGCCTCCTCACGTTTTTGTTGTTGGGTTTCCCATCCAAATGCTGCTCTTGTTTGCTCCTGGTTAGCCTCCAGGATGACAGGATTGGGGCGCCATGGGACAGGGCTCTAATCATCCATAATAGTTCTCTTTTTGTCATTCAGGGTATTTGGTAAGACGTTTTCCAGGCCCAGAGCATAGTCATAGTTGTTCCCTTCTGGGCTGGGAGACATAGAGGCTTTTTGTTTTTTAATCTTAGGGATATAAATTCTTGTGCTTGGAGAATAAATACATGTTTTCTTTCTTTGTTTCTTATTTTACAGACATGAGCCAGGTTATTCTTTAATCGTCAAAAGTTCTTGACAAAAAGGTAATATAGGGAAAACAAGTCTTGTGTAATATATTTTAGCTCATCGCCACCGACAAAGATGCCCTTCTTGACCTAAAGTTATTTTTTAATAAAAATTGTATATATTTAAGGTATACAACATGATGATTTGATATAGTCAGGCTCCTCTGAGACTTCTCAACTAGACCTCAACCTTGGCATACAGAACTGTAACTTTGGGCACAAACAATATCATCCTTTTCCTACATTAAGAGACTTGAACAAACACTAACACAATTTCTATCAGCTCAAGGCCATGTCCCTAAACGATGACCCCAGCCTCCTTAAAAGGTCTGCCTAAGAAAGTTCAACATTACCAGAAGAATTTACTGCTTGTTTCAGCCAAAACCTGATTATAGGCTCCTGACCTCCCTTTTCTTAGAACATTTACTTTAGAAAACCTATCATTGTAAATCCTTTCTCCGTTCCTTGAGATGTATCTTATACAACCCAGAAATGTTTTTCTCAAGGACCTAGGAGCCATCCCTTTGAAATGTAATTATCAAGAAAGAAGGACCCCAGTCTCTTAATCTCCATGAAAGGGTAGGAGCCTAACTTTGATAAGTATCAGTTAGCACACACAGTTGCCCTAATCACACTGATCACCCCTACCCAAACACACACACATACACACACACATTTAAAACCTCAGCAGTTTTTCCTTTAGCACATCCCAGCATTTAAAAAGCCTTCTGCTTCTTGTTTCGGTGGAGTTGAGCTCTGTTCATTGGAAAACTCTCTTCCTCGCCACCTGGGTGGCTCAGTCAGTTAAGCATCTGCCTTTTGCTCATGTCATGATCCCAGGGTCCTAGGATTCAGCCCACATCAGGGGTCCCTGCTCTGCAGGTAGTCTGCTTCTACCTCTGCCCCTCTCCCTGCTCGTACTCTCAATCTCTCTCTCTCACACGCTCTCTCTTTCTCTCTCACTCACTCTCTCAAATAAATAAATAAACAAAATCCTTTGTTAAAAAAAGGAAGACTCTCTTCTTTACTGCAATTGAATAAAATCTGTCTTGCCACTTCTAACAAATGTCTCGCTCTGTTTCTCTTTGTTGCCATGAGTTAACAAGATCAAAATTGTACAGCAGGGTTAAGACATGCAATCTCAGGGGTAACACGGGAAAGAAGAAATTGAAGTAGACCAAGAATACGAAACTATTATTTAGGGGATCATCCCAACTTATTTTTAATTCAGATGCTCTTATTGTCATGCATGAGGTTGAAGTGGAAATACGTAGAGAAAGGAGAAGCAGAAGACAAGTGTTGGGCACAGTGTGAGCTATTTTGTGATGGGCGGCTAATGTTTCCAAACTGGGGCAAAACTAAAGGCATCTCAAAGTCTAATGGATAATCCTTTAAAGAATACAATAGCTAGCAATCCAGCACTGGCCATATAATGATAAAGTATAAGTGGGGCTTAGGTCCTTTCATAGCTTAAAAAAGTCTGTGCAAGGCTGGCCTTGTCCCAAGTAGATTGGCCTTTTTTCTGGGATAATTATGTCTCATGATGAAGATTAGAGCTTGCTGGACCACTTAGACATCCAGAATCCTAAGAATGGAGCCCCCAACTTTGTGTTGTCACTGTTCTCTATAGAAACAGTGATGTCATGAAGTAGAAACTCTAGTACCAGCTGGCAGTGAAGGCTTTAGCAGGGTATGGAGGGTTGAGCAAAGAAGCAACATCTTGGGTCAGACTGGAAGGGTCATCACAGCATCCCAATTAACAAGAAGGAAATCATTCCAAGGTCCTACAAAATATCTTACTCTGATACTACAAAGGTAGGGGCATCTTCTGACTTCTTTTTGACTAGCTAAGGGGATATCTTGATAGTGAGGTGAAACTTTGTATTTTTGCTTTTATTCAGGATAACCAGATAGGTCTTTACCATTTTTTCTGTCTTTACTTAAATCCAAAGATCTCTTGCTACATAACTCTGACTCTAGTGGGAAACCCAAAGAGAAATGAGCTAAGATGGGAAAATTAGTACTGTCTTCATAAAGGCTGGTGGTAATTCTGTATGTGAAAAATACAGACCCCCACCAAACCAGTAACAATGATTAGATTGTTTGGAAACAAGAAGATGATAGAGAAAGGAAGTCTCAAGGGACTTCCCCCTCCACAAAATGGACAAAATGTGAAATAAATATGTGTACCCTCCCAGAGAGAACATAAAAGTGTTGTTGTACAGCGGACAGACGGATGTGCTTTTGACGTGAAGGGCTACTGAGTTTGCCAGACGGCCACGCCTTTGCTGAGATTGCTAGTTTCAGGCATTGTGACCCAACAAACTCCCTTGTCATATGCCAGGGTCAGAGGCAGCAGGGAAAAGCCTGGCCCATCAGTCTCGTCCAACAGCTGACGGGGGTGGCAGCCAGCTGCAGGTGCCCAAGAACTTGGCACTGCCCAGTTCCATCTAAAGGGGCACATCTCCCTTCTTGGTGGCACAGTTTCAACCAAAAGTCTAAAATAACTTCATTATCAAGGTAATGAGCTTGCAAATTTAATTTTTTTTAATTCCTTAGGATTTGGACTGAGGTTGTATCCAAATCATATGAGGGACCTCTATGACTCCTCTTCTTTTTTTCTAGGCTAGTTATCTCTAGCATTAAAAAAAAGAAAAGAAAAGAAAAACTCTTTCTTCTAAGTGGGTATGAGAAGTCCTTTCCTAAAACTTTTTCAGGAAAATGTAGACATTATTGAAGGAAGAACCCAAGAAGATCTGTGGGAGAGGGGGAATGGCAAAGAGTAGAAATGTAGTATTATGTGAAAAGATGACCATCAGAGGATAGATGTTATCAAAATGTTGAGAGAGGGAGGGAAGGAAGGAGGGGAGGAGGAGGGAATCAGAGAGGGGAGGGAGTGAGGAGAGAGGGGAAAAGAGAGGGAAGAAGGGGGATAGAGGGAAGGAGGGGGAATGGAAGAAAAGAGGGAAAAGGAGGGAAGAAGGGGGGAAGAAAGGAGAGAGGGAGGGAGGGGGATGGAAGAAAGGAGAGAGGGGGAGAGGGGAAAATGGAGGGATGGAGGGGGAGAGAAAGGGAGGAGGAAGAAAGGAGAGAGGCAGGGAGGGGGAATGGAAGAAGGGCAAGAGGGAAAGAAGGGGAAAGGAGGGAAGGAGGGGGGATGGAGAGGGGAGAAAATGAGAGAGGGTGGGAGGGGGAATGGAAGAAGGGAGAGGGGAAAATGGAGGGAAGGAGGGGGAGAAAGAAGGGAGGAGGAGGAAAAGAGAGAAGGGGGAGGGGGGAATGAAGAAAGGAAAGAGGAAAAGGGGGAAAGGAGGGAAGGAGGGGGGGAGAGAGGGAGGAGGAGGAAAGGAGAGAAGGGAGGGAGGGGGAATGGAAGAAAGGGAGAGAGGGAGAGAGGGAACTAGAGGTTAAAAGGAGTGTCAATTTTGAAGGAAGTTGGGGGGAAGGAATCCAACAGCCCTCTAATAATTTAGCAAAAAGTTTTCTCTTGTTAAGTTTTAAAATGAAATCAAATTGAAGCCCCAGAAACAAACAATTCTACCGAGTTCTTAACTGCATCTTCCTGAACATAGATCTGAGGTCTTACATAGCAAAACCTTTGTCTATGGGATCAGGGTTTGGCCTTCCCTCGGACATTTGTCTCTTGGTTATATTTATAGCTATTAGATTTTCCCAACATTCAGAAACTTGTTCTATATGTTGGACTCTTATATGTTGTTTTGATAAGAAGGGCTATTTATTCACTGTACTAGTATTGACCCTAGTCTTTTCCAATGGCCTTATGTAATAAGTATTAGAGCTATTTACCTAATTTCACTTTCTTTAATGTAATGAGAAAGATTCTGGTTGAACTGGAGTCAACGAAGATTCAGTTAAAAAGGATGAGGTAAGCTTTATTCTTTGTGGTATCCAAGTGAGTATACAAAAGTGGAGACAGATGAGATTTAGTGAGTATGGGTAGAAGTAAATCATTAAATTTAATCCCCACAATCTCTAGACCTTTCGGTTTGCTTCCCAGCCTGCCATTTTTCCTGACTGGCTTTCTCACAAGTTAATATGATACTCCCATGATTCCAAATACTTGGTGTGAGGAATCTAAACTAACGGAGACTATGGATTGTGCTAAAAGATAATCAAGTTCAAACATTTCATAGTGTCCTTCCCCTTTTGCTCACCCCCACCAGTCCCTAGCTTAAACTGAAACACAGAGATGGGTTTCAGGAAGCCCTTCAGAGATTCTTATCCAAACTCAGCCAGTCTCTAAAAATCATACATAACCATATATATATTCAGATCTCTTTCCTTTCTCTTTACAGATGTCTGATGATATTGACTGGTTACACAGCCGCAGGGGTGTGTGCAAGGTAGATCTCTACAGCCCAACAGGACAGCAAGATCAGGACCGGAAAGTGGTAAGATACAAATTACCCCTACCGAGGAGTGGAAAGGATCCTCGTGTGAATATAGATATCCTGGAGCCCAGGATAGATTAATGGAGAGCAATACTGTGATGTCTCCAAGCAACCAAGCTCAAGGAGGTCTGTGGGGGGATCAGTGTGCTTTATACATCACACAAGGACAAATTAAGGGAGAGGCAGGACCGGATGTGATGTAGAGGACCTGGGGAGGGAGAGCTAGCAGGGAGCTTGGGAGGGAGGGAGGAGTGGTGGTTGCCTAGCTACCAGCCCTTCTGAAGTCACAATGTCACCTAGCTACCAGTAAGTTACACTAAAGTGGGACTCCCTCAGGAGGGCAAAATACTTTATGCTTTGTTTCCAAAATTTTGAGTGATTTACATAGTACCTCACATTTTTTTATCATGTTCAAGTGCCACTCATACCATGATTTACTTAATATATATTTTTGCAATGTTTTTAAAAATAAATCTAAAATTCAAATACATTTAAAAAATTACCATCACCCTAAGCAGTATTGTCTGCAATACCACAGGTCTGACGTTTTAGGACATATTTTCCAAATAAACAACAACAAATGCACCTATTAAATACATCTATTTATGTACCACTGGAAATATTCTCTATCATCCGTAGTAAAAATACCACACTTTAGGAACACTATAGCAGAAAGGTCTCTAAACTGGGAGCCAGGGGAATCAACTTCTAATGAAAGTTCCACCTCTGAGTTTGTGTCAGTCGGGCAAGCCACCTCTCTTCTCAGGTTTCTCAATATATATGGGTATTATATTTTGGGCCTCTCTCTGACAGGTAGGTATTCTCATTTAGGAAATAAAGTAATGCTAAGATTCTGTCTGCCTTATAATAATCATATTAACATTTATTGAGTTCTTACTATGCACAGGCACTCTGCTAAAAGCTTTACATTCAGTATCTCAATCAGTCCTCACAACCCTTTAAGGTAGGTACTGCCATCTCCCAGAAAGAAATTACAGTCTTTAGAGTTTCTCTAAATTCACTCTCCTATTTTGATGCAGATATGCTTTGTTGACGTGTCCACCCTGAATGTGGAAGATAAAGATTGCAAGGTGGGTATTCTCTGCTCCCCTCACTTGGAATGGGTGGGAAACCGCTGAGAAAGGTCATTAGAGACAGCATGAGGAGAGGGAAAGGTTGTGGCAGAGAACAGAAAGGTGGAGGAACCTCAAGTGGAAAGCCACTGTTCTTGGAAGCCCAGGGTCTCTGGTTCAGAATTTATTGTCACTCTTGGTACCAAGTCTCATTTTAGAAGCCACTTAATTTGTGGGTAGGGCTAAAAGGAAGCATGGAAAATTGCATGTCAGAGAAGTGAAATTAAAGAAAAAAAAACCCTGTCCAAAAGTTTGATGATTAATGAGATACGGTTCCTGAGACTGACAGTTTTACAGTTTTGTGGATACCTTCAGTGGGGCTGGGGCAAGGGGAATAGTAATTTGTGGTGGGAACTCTATCATTCTTCAAAGACTAGCTGGGGTGCCTGGGTGGCTCAGTGAGTTAAGCCTCTGCCTTCAGCTTGGGTCATGATCTCGGGATCCTGGGATCGAGTATCTCTGCTCGGCGGGGAGCCTGCTTCCTCCTCCCTCTCTCTCTCTCTCTCTGCCTGCCTCTCTGCCTACTTGTAATCTCTGCCTGTCAAATATATAAATAAAATCTTTTAAAAAAAGAAAAGAAAAGAAAAGACTAGCCAGCATCACAGTCCTACCTCTCCTTCAGAAAGAAGAGGGATAATAGGGTACATAACATTCATACTTTGAAGTGGTAGCCTAGGAGGGTGGCCTAGAGAAACCTCAAAAACCAACTGTTCATAAAAATCTTACCCCTTAATTCCATAGGATGCTGCTGGTTCCATTTCAGAAGGTGACTTGAACTTGGGAAATCTGGAAGAAAAAGAGATTATTGTGATCAAGGATACCGAGAAACAAGACCAGTCTAAGGTATACTTAGCCTCTGACCTCACACTTTCTAATTCTCAGAGCCCAGTGCTGAGTCTGAGGAGTCTGGTTCAGAGATGGTAAGATAACTAAGATAACAGGCCCATAGATTTGAACACTATGACATTCTAGAGAACACAGTCTGAAGCTGAGAGTCACGGTAAGTTCAATGCCTGGGTATCTAACAATGACACTAATCACAGAGGCTCAGAATGCCCATTCCTGATTTCAGGGCCCTACTCCAAATATAACATAGCTATTCTTATCCTAATAAAGATACAGGCTTATAAGCAGGATCTTTTGCAATGTTCTTTGCTGGCTTGTAATAGACTTGTATGTCCTGTGTTGCCTGGAGACCAAGAAGGAAGAATGACAATATGGAGCAGAGAGAATCCACAATGACGAAGAACTATAGTTGCCTTGTTCCTACCCTGTTGTCTAAGAGATTACCTAGGCTGTTGAGTAGCATAAAATTAGAACCAATTACACTTGCATGCCACTGTCGCATACAGAATCCTTTTGTTTTTGTGTAAGTATTCTTAATTATATCTGTTAGGCTCCTGGTTTGGGGTAGATATTAAAGCACATGAGAAATCACCCCACAGTCCTACAAGCCTGGAGTGGCTGGTATTGGAACAGGATCTTTTGCTTTAGTGAAAAAGAGTCAAGCATTTCTTGTTCTGTCTTCCTGGGCTCATAATGAGAAACGACATTTCTGGCCCCAGACACATTTGGAATAATGAGAGTGGGCTCTAAGGAAGGAAAAGCCGGTTACCAAATACTCTCTAGTTTTGGGTTCAGTTGGGGGTGGTCAACTCCATTTTGGAGACTCAAGAAAGGGATAAATTATACCTGGTGTTTATTTTTAAAAGAGCAGTCCATATTTCCTGCACACAAGGCAGATCTCCTTGATTGTATCAAGCCCATTCACAAAAATTTGACCTTCTCATGACCTCATGTTTCCAGGAACTCTATGAAAAGACAGGAGATGAAGCCCTGGAAGGGTCAAAGAGGCCAATGGCACTTAGTGCTGAGTAGAAGTTGTGTACAATACATCTACACCTCTCCAAACAGGGGCACACACAGTCACAAACATACAAATCTATACAAAGTGACATGCACATCGATACATACATTTACATACATTAACAAAAAATAATTTATACAAGCAAAGACATATGCATGTTTCACTACACGTGACATTGACAAACACACAAGCACTAATATAATAAACTTAGATACATTGACCTATTGATAAACAATGACTGACATACATACACAGAGATACACAGGTATACAGCCAGATACCTTGACATGCCCACATATGACACACGTAAACATCCATATATATACCCATGCACACCATGCACAAACACATACTCACACACCCATAGCCTTTGATCAAAACACACTAACTGTACAGACTCAGGTATAGGCATACACACTTACAAATATACTTCATGTTGATACACACACACAGAAACTTAAACAAAATGATAGAAAGTCACTAACTCTTGCTTGTATGCACTGATACACACACCGACACAAATGCAGTAACATCCCCACTCACATACTCACACACAAACTCAAATGCGGGGGTGGGGGCAATGCTGACACACATTCTCAAGCATGGACACAGCATATAAATATAACATAAGGGGCACCTGGGTGGCTCAGTGGGTTATAGCCTCTGCCTTTGACTCAGGTCATGATCCCAGGATCCTGGGATCCAGCCCCACATCGGACTCTCTGCTCAGCAGGGAACCTGCTTCCCTCTCTCTCTGCCTGCCTCTCTGTCTACTTGTGATCTCTGTCTGTCAAATAAATAAATAAAATCTTAAAAAATAATAATAATTTAAAAATAAATATAACATAAATGACACCCAATTTATTGACAGATTACACAGTCATTATACAATCACCTATTTACACATGCAATTCATATTTTAACATATACATGTATTAATATATTATACATTAATGTTTATTAATGAATCTGTATGTTAATATGTGAATGCATGCTCTAATGTATACAAATGCATTTATAGCTGCATGATACATGCTACTGGATTTCTATCATAAATATATGCACATCGTTTCCAATCAACACTTGCTTATTTGCATATTCTCAGACACACTGACATACACCCTCTCATGGTTACAATCCCACACACGTATGAAATGTATGCGCCAACATGTACATGTTGGCTTGTACAGTAGGCAATGAGTATTGATGTCCACATATTACACATGCTTACACACACTCACACATGGACACTGACATACACATGTACACAGACACACACACACATTTTCACATTTCACAAGACAGACTGACACATTGACTTCTGTTGAGATATTCACACTTACAAATTGCTGTATTGATATGCACATGCACACAGTGGATACAAGGATACATTTTTGACACATTGAGATAAGAACACATATGCAGATGAAATTGACAAATATATTGATAACACTTAAATATAGTTAAGTGCACAAATGCATATACTCTGAGATTTTGCTGCTGCCACTTGTGTTTGAATGTGTATTAATGGTTATAATTGTATTTTATGTTCCTGTGCAAATTCTAAAGGCCAAATCCCTAATCTGGGCAGTTTCGAAGATATATCTTCTAAATAAAATAAGGGAAAGAAGTACCCTACCCAAACTCTTATGGATAGGTGTTCTTCTTTTTTTAGACGGAGGGATCTGTATGCCTTTTCAAACAAGCTCCCTCTGATCCCATAAGCGTCCTCAATTGGCTTCTCAGTGACCTCCAGAAGTATGCTTTGGGTTTTCAACATGCACTGAGCCCCTCAGCCTCTAGCTGTAAACATAAAGTAGGAGACACAGAAGGCGAATATCACAAATTACCCTCTGGGAACTGCTACAGTGTCTATGCCGATCAACTGAACATGAATTATATGACCAATGGACCTCAATGCCTACATCTAGAAATGACAGCTGCCAAAAACACCAACAATAACCAGAGTCCTTCCACTCCTCCAGCCAAATCTCCTAGCACTCAGAGGGCAGTGATTTCCCCTGACGGTGAATGTTCTATGGATGACCTTTCCTTCTATGTCAACCGATTATCTTCTCTGGTAATCCAGATGGCCCGTAAGGAGATCAAGGAGAAGTTGGAAGGTGGAAGCAAATGTCTCCACCATTCTCTCTACCCATCCCCTGGGGACAAAGGGAAAAACAGCCCCCGCAGTGCTGTGAGCAAGATTGCTTCTGAAATGGCCCATGATGCTGTAGAATTGACCTCGGCAGAAATGCGGGGCACTGGGGAGGAGGGCAGGGAAGGTGGCCGGAAAACATTTCTGTATGGTGAATTATCCAACAAGAACAAAGTTGGGGACAAACAGATGTGCCAAAGAGATAGTAAAGAATTTGCAGATTCTATCAGCAAAGGGCTCATGGTTTATGCCAATCAGGTGGCATCTGACATGATGGTCTCTGTTATGAAGACCTTGAAAGTACATAGTTCTGGGAAGCCAATTCCAGCCTGTGTGGTCCTGAAGAGGGTGCTGTTAAAACACACCAAAGAAATTGTGTCTGATTTGATTGACTCCTGCATGAAGAACCTGCATAACATCACAGGGGTCCTGATGACCGACTCGGACTTTGTCTCTGCTGTCAAGAGGAATCTGTTCAACCACGGAAAACAAAATGCTGCAGATATCATGGAGGCTATGCTGAAGCGTCTGGTCAGTGCTCTTCTTGGCGAGAAGAAAGAGACTAAAACTCAGAGTCTGTCATATGCATCCTTGAAAGCTGGGTCCCAAGATCCCAAATGCAAGAACCAAAGTCTTGAATTCTCAGCCATGAAAGCCGAGATGAAAGGAAAGGACAAAGGCAAAATGAAACCAGAGCAGTGCAAGTCATTGACCAGTGCTGAGAAAGTCAGTGAACACATCCTCAAGGAGAGCCTGACCATGTGGAACCAAAAGCAGGGAAACCAAGGCAAGATGCCTAGCAAAGCATGCACCAATAAAGAGGAAAAAAGAGAGAAGATCAGTCCTTCCACAGATTCACTGGCAAAAGACTTGATTGTGTCTGCCCTTATGTTGATCCAATACCATCTGACCCAGCAGGCCAAAGGCAAAGAGGCATTTGAAGAAGAGTGTCCTGGTTCTGCCACGGGCTATATGACTCAGAGTGCCCAATATGAAAAGTCTGGAAGTGGCCAAAGTGCAAAGGCACTTTCGATGAAACATCTAGAATCTCGTGGAGCTCCAGGACCGTCTACCTCCCTGAAGGAAAATCAACAGCTGGACTCTCAGAAGCTGGATATGTCAAACATTGTTCTAATGCTGATTCAGAAGCTGCTTAACGAGAGCCCCTTCAACTGTGACGATCTATGTGAAGGTGAGAACAAGCGTTCTGAGCCCAGGACAAACAAAGCAGCTTCCGTGTCCAAGAGGCCTGACAGAGGGGAAGAACAATGCCAGGAAAATCAAGAACTTGACTTTATCAGTGGGATGAAGCAAGTGAACCGCCAGTTTATAGATCAACTGGTAGAATCCGTGATGAAGTTGTGCCTTATCATGGCTAAGTATAGTAATAATGGGGCAGCCCTTGCCGAGTTGGAAGAACAAGCAGCCTTGGCAAACAACTCCAATTACCAGCCTAGTGGCTCCAGATGTACTCATGATGCTGCGATGTCACAGAACCATCAAGACTCTCCTGGGCCCGAAGTTATAGTTAATAATCAGTGCTCAACAAGCAGCTTGCAGAAGCAGCTCCAGGCTGTCCTGCAGTGGATTGCAGCCTCCCAGTTTAACGTGCCCATGCTCTACTTCATGGGAGATGATGATGGACAACTGGAGAAGGTAAGCAATGCAACAGGTGCAAGAAGAAAAAGAGGGTTGGGGTGGGCAGGGAGAGGGAGGCAGCATTGTACTTAAAGCCCGAGAGTAGTCCGATTTTTTCCCAAGCCGCCTCTTTACTGTGCACTTCACGAACTGCTTGCACTTCATAAAAAGACAAAGTGGTGAACCATTAACTGAGTGGGGCCGTGGATACCTCAAGGTCTGTGCATTTCCACCAAAAGGAGGAATAAGGTTAGCTCACGGTATCAGTGATCCTTTCAACAAACTATTCGGTAACACATCAGGGAGCAGTGTTTAAGTTTTATGTTTTGAGTTTGAAGGCCCTCAAAGGATTGGAGAGAGGGGAAAAAAAGAAAAGAAAAAGGGAGCTCCTCCCCAAAGACATGGGTCCTGCAAGTGCCTCAAGAGTACCTTGCCTCCTTAAACTTTTTGTCCTAGGCACCTCACTTGCTTTGCCCTAGTCCTGGCCTTGCCTTCCAGTTTCACAAAGGTCAGCATTCATGCACATACAAGTTCTCTCTTCTCTCCTCCCTCTGTCTCTCTCACACACACACACACCACAACTGTGTTCTCTACATCAGGTGGAGTTAAGAGAAATAAAATACTGAACCAGATTATTTTTAGTTCAGGACCAGGAGATTGTCCTTACTTCCCACCTCATACTTTTTTAGGGAAGCTGGGGAATGGCAACCCCTAACCTTGAGCTAGCAATCATCACAGACTAACTGAACAATCTAGCACGTATGAGAAGTGTTTGGTGAACACATTTGATTCCAGAGTTTGTTTTCTAAAGCTCAAAAAGAAAGTCCAGTGGCATTTGGAACTGTGTCCTTAGAAAAGGGACAAGGGGAAAGGAAAGCCAGGTCAGGAGCGTGAAGTCCTGGATCTGTGTCAGGCTTTACTCTAATCCTAGAAGACTGGGTAGAAAAGTGACAGGGGAGGGCCCACTTGATCCAACTGGGTCCCTTCTCCAAAAGCATCATGTGACTCAAAGCTACCTCTGGCTCTCTCCACAGCTTCCTGAAGTTTCAGCTAAGGCAGCAGAGAAGGGGTACAGTGTAGGGGATCTTCTTCAAGAGGTCATGAAGTTCGCCAAGGAGCGACAACTGGATGAAGCCGTGGGAAACATGGCTAGGAAACAACTGCTAGACTGGCTGCTCACTAATCTGTGAGCTAACAACTCCTTTGACTCCCCTCCATTTACTCCCCCTAGCAGCATTCCATCCCAGCCTGAATGCCCCCACCCATCAGGCCAGTGAACTGCATACCACACGATTGTATTTCTTAATACATCTGAGCAGTTGGACTGGGCAAATACAGGGGGTCCAAAAGCTGGGCAAGAACACGAATTAAAAAAATTTAAAAAAGTGTTGTTTTCTTGATCAGATGGATCGGCAGCAAGGGAGGAGAATGGGTTGAATTCCAAGGACTGGTGATACAGGGTTGGACTTGTGTCCAGATCTCACCCTGGGTTCTTTTCTGAGCACCCAAGACACAGGGATATAATATATGTCCCAAGTCCCTAAGTAATCTAGCTTGTCCAAATGATCTCAGCTTACAAACTCTCTAGAGTTTTGCCACCTGTGGCCTCCCTGTTTCTCTCAGAATTGCCTGCCTAATTTGATACTTCCCCTTCTAATCCCAAGGACGTAGCCTTCTTGGTTTTTATTAAGAGCCTGAAGGTAGGCCATCTTACACAGAATCTAGCTAAAGTAAGTAAGTATATTACCAATTACCCAGGCAAGGGTGGGGGACATTGCTCCAGCTTGCCTCACACACACCCTCACTGTTCACTGCACATGGATAAATACTATCCAGAACCACAATTGGATCTGATCCTCTTATGTGTGAATAAAACTTTCTGAGAAGTCATTTACTTCAACTGATGAGATTTCCTTGTCTTCCATCAGTCTGAGAGAAAATTCTTCCGAGAAGAAAGCTAGAGGATGGTAAATTCACAGCCACCCTATGTGAATCCCAATGTCTCTTTAAAAAAAAAAAAAAAGATTTTATTTACTTATTTGACAGAGATCACAAGTAGGCAGAGAGGCAGGCAGAAAGAGAGGAGGAAGCAGGGCCCCCACGGAGCAGAGAGCCCAACACAGGGCTCAATCCCAGGACCCCGGGACCACAACCCGAAGGCAGAGGCCTTAAACCACTGAGCCACCCAGGCGCCCCCCCACCAGTGTCTCTTTTGAGATCAGCACTAAATCCTTAGATTTGTGCATGCCCCTCAGAAGTCAATCATAGTGCTAGAATTTATTGCAAACAAGGTCAAAACAATGGTTTCAGGGATGTCTGGGTGGCTCAGTAGGTTAAGCTGCCTTCGGCTCAGGTCATGATCCCAGGGTCTGAGATCGAGTCTCGCATCGGGCTCCTTGCTCAGTGGGGAGCCTGCTTCTCTCTCCACCTCTGCCTGCCACTCTGCCTGCTTGTACACGCTCTCGCTCTCTCTCTCTCTCTCTGACAAATAAATAAAATCTTCATTAAAATTTTTTTAAAAACGGTTTCAGAGGTGTGGTCCTCTGTCTGCTAGTTTGCTGCGGCATACGCTGGTGCCTTTGAGGTGCCGTGGCTTCATAGGACCAAACAGAGCATGTGAGATCCTTCTGGATTCAAAAGTCAAAGCCTTTGCCTCTTACTAGGCACATGGCTTTACAAGAGTCACTGAGACCCAGCTTGTTTCCTTACTATGGAAGGGAGGATGCTTTACACAGGGGTATCTTGTTATAAATGTAGCTACCTGAAGGAAGCTGTACCCTGCAAAGCTCATCCTAACATAGTTTCAAGTGTTCTTGATATGCTTCCAAACTGAAAGGAGGATTGTCTGAGTATGGGACCCAGAGAGGTACTTTTTGGGAGGAGGTAAACGGCACAGAGGCAAACCTTACCCACTTCTCCACAATGCCTGGACTGGTCAGAAGTAAAGGCAGGCCTCTTCAGAGCAGGACTTTCAGAACTCTCCAACCTGGATGAAAGCTAATCAAACCTTTTCCAGTCACAGCCGCCCCCATGAAAATCTTTGGAGTTGAGCTACCACAGATCCTTTCCTTCCTCCTTGAAGAAAATCCTTAATTAACAAATCCTGGGACCAGGGTTGGATTTCTGATGACTCAATCCTCCCTGAGCACAGCTGGGTCCCATAGTAGTTTACTTCCTTGATTAACTTGGCTCTTGACTTCCTCCTGATTTTTATTATGAGACGGCCTTGGGGATTTCTTGGAACGTGGAAATAGAGGCAAAGGAAGTTATATGTTCTGCTAAATGAAGGGAGTTGGGGCAAAATTGTCTCTAAGGGCCCCTCCAGTTCTGACATTTGAGGATTCTAAGAAAGTGTTTCTCTTGCATAATTTCTCAAGGAAACTTGTATGGATGAGGTAAGATTAGGGTGAGGAACTTGATTTTTGCCAGAGCTGACAGACTCCAGCAGAGAAAGGAATGCTTTGGACCACAAAGGGCTCTGACAAGGGTCTGGAGGAGCTCAACACTCCTTGGGGTTTATTCCTGGAGGGTGAGGCCCTGGCCTTTCACCTCTCTAAATGAAAAAGTGACCCCAGGCACCCTATTGGCAATGTGGCCATGCTCAATGGCAGCAGCTGAAGATAGAAAAGGACTTTGCCTGAGCAGAGAACCCCACGTGTAGTAGGAAAGGGATGATAGGAGCAGAGAGGGAGGGAATACGTGAGTGTCTCCTGGCAGGTAACGAATTGGCTTGAAATATCTGACAGTTGTGGTGTCTCTGAACACCAGGCCTCCATTTCAAAAGGAAGTTGTGAGCAAAACTCATCTGAGAGGTTACCGCAGGGCCAAGACTAGGCTGAGGTGAGGTGAGATGGGCACTCGCCTCAGGAACAAAATTTAAGGGGGAACCAAAAACTCAGTAATCAAAATAAGTGTTTTAATGCACTATCTGAAAAAAAACTGAAATTAATGACCCCCAAATCGATGCTGAACAAAATATCAAAAATTGTAATATTTTGTTACACCTGGGTGACTCAGTTAAGTGTCTGCCTTTGGCTCAGGTCATGATTGCAGGGTCCTGGAATCAAGCCCCACATCGGGCTCCTTCCTCAGTGGGGAACCTGCTTCTCCCTCTGCCCTCTGCTCCTCCCCCTGCCACCATTCTGTCTGTCTGTCTGTCTCTCTCTCTCTCTCTCTCTCTAAAACTTTCAAATAAAATCTTTTAAAAAATAAATAAAATTATAATACAGAAAATCAGTAACACTGCTGTGCCAAACCATAATGGAGCATGAGATAAAAGGAAAAATTGGCAAGACTTATTTTATGCGAGTAACATTTTCTGGGAGATTTCCAAGGCAATAGAGAATGTGTTGCCTCAAAAACCTGTATCAGTACAAAAAAAAAAAAAAAAAAAAAGCAGCAGTGAATTAAGTCCCTGCCTAAAAAACCTAGGAAGAGAACAAATAAGTCAAACATGTTTGGGAAAGAGGAAATAAAATTTGTATCAAGGGGAACAAAGCAAACTTTCACTTAAACTTTAAAAAATTCATTTTTCTTTTAAATTGGAGAGGCGGACAAACTGTAAGAGACTCTCAACTTGGGGAAACACACAGAAGGTTGCTAGAGGGGAGGTGGGTGGGGGATGGGAATACTGCATGATGAACTTAAGGAGGGCCCTTGATGTAATGAACACTGGGTGTTATATGCAACTGATGAATCCCTAAACTCTGCCTCTGAAAGTAATAATATGTTATACATTAATTGAATTTAAATAAAAATTTTAAAAATATTTAAAAATTCGGGGCGCCTGGATGGCTCGGTGGTTAAATCCTCTGCCTTCGGCTCGGGTCATGATCCCAAGGTCCTGGGATCCAGCCTCGCATCAGGCTCTCTGCTCAGCGGGAAGCCTGCCTCCTCCTCCTCTCTCTCTCTGCCTGCCTCTCTGCCTACTTGTGATCTGTCAAATAAATAAAAATCTTTTAAAAAAATATTTAAAAATTCAGGGATGAGGAGAGGGGAGTTGCAGGGTTTTCTCTCTTGCTTAACCTAAGAGTACATTGTTGCCAGCCAAAGCTCATATGAGATTAATTCTGGTTAAAAACAGGAACCACATAAGATTTTCCCTATTAAAATTCCACTTTAAAACAGTTCTATATGAAAGAAGAAAAATAAGTACAAAGTAGGAATATAGGAGAGGCAGAAATAAAAATGCCACTTTTGCACAAGATATATTTATTCATCCACGAAAAGCAAATCCTCAAACACCAGAGGTACTGAAGGAATTTTGCAAAGGTATAGAAGTTACTTGCAAGCTGTGGGAATTTGCCATCAACTAAAACAATTGCAGCTGCTTTCTCCCCAGTGACTCTGAGATATGTAAAAAAAATCCAGCAGTTCCCCCGCACTCAAGTCTCTGTGGTGTCAGAACATGAAAAAAATGTAAAAGAACCTATCAAATTTCTACATCCCAGAGCCACCCAGCCAAAAAGAGGAGAGTCTAATTACCATAGTGACAATAATATTAAACCTTTGGGTATTAAGGAAGGCAAAAAACGACATTTACAGAGCACTTACATTACTAGTGCTTTACTAGACATTACTAGTGCTTTAATTCTTTCAAAAACCTCAGTGAGAGGGTTTGTTATTAGATGTTTTTACAGATAAGAAATTAGGGGCTCAGGCTTCAAGGCCTCTTTCTAGGCCCTAAGTGGGAGAGTTGGGATTCAAATGCAGGTTTGCCTCAGGTCAAACACTATGTTCTTTCCATTCTATCACACTGCCATCCTAGTAATTCAGAGTCCATGTTTACTAAAAAACAAACTATAAAACGTGAATGAGATGGACGTCTGGGTGGCTCAGACAGTTAAGCATTTACCTTTGGCTCAGGTCATGATACCAGGGTCCTGGGTCCAAGCCCTCCATCCGGCTTCCTCCTCAGAGAGCCTGCTTCTCCCTCTGCCTGCTGCTCCCCCTGCTTGTTTTCTCTCTTTCTCTCTCTCTCTCTCTCTCTCTCTCTCTGACAAATAAATGAATAAATCTTAAGAAAACACATGGGTGAGAAAAACTAAAGGAGAACAGATAAATAGGAAAATAGACCATGCTCCTGGCTGGTAAAACTAAATAAAACATCACTCTTTTTTTTAAGTGTGTATTTTTTTAATAGGCAAAACACTTCTATTGGGTCAACATTTAAAATATACAAAAGCATGTTAATTTTAATCAACATATACTGCATTATTTGCTTCCGGGGTGCAGGTTTGTGAATCATCAGGCTTACACATTTCACAGCACTCACCATAGCATATACCCTCCCCAATGTCCATCACCCAGGCACCCTAAGCCTCCCGCCAACCCCCAGCAGCCCTCAATTTGTTTCCTGAGATTGAGTGTCTTACGGTTTGTCTCCCTCTCCAGTCCCATCCTGTTTCATTTTTCCCTCCCTTCCCCCCACGACCTCCTGCCCTGCCTCTCAAATTCCTCATATCAGAGAGATCATATGATAATTGTCTTTCTCCGATTGACTTATTTCGCTCAGTGTAATACCCTCTAGTTCTATCCACATCATTGCAAATGGCAAGATTTCAGGGTTTTTTGATGGCTGCATAATATTCCATTGTATACATATAACACAGCTTCTTTATCCATTCATCTGTTGATGGATGTCTAGGTTCTTTCCATAGTTTGGCTATTGTGGACATTGCTGCTATAAACATTTGGGTGCACGTGCCCCTTCAGATCACTATGTTTGTATCTTTAGGGTAAATGCCCAGTAGTGGGATTGCTGGGTTGTAGGGTAGCTCTATTTTCAACTTTTTGAGGAACGTCCATACTAAAACATCACCCTTTAATGCAACATGTAGGTCTCCATTTTAAATCTTTATGGGATACCCTGAAAGTATCTCTCCCCCAAGAAATTTATTCATTGAAAATGGAAAAATCATAATTTCATTAACAAATGACTCCAGCAGTCACACCTTAATTAGGTGATCAAGGTTAACATCATCAATAAAGATACATTGATACCATGAACCTCCTGAGAAGATGTCATGAGAAGAACACATCACCTCTGAAGCATTCTTGTCAAAAACCCATGACCCCAGTCTAATCATGAGAAACCGTCAGATTAAACCCAAACTGAGGGACATTTGCAAAATATCTGACCAGAATTGACTGCAAAGGGTCACAAGGAAACATTTAGAGTTATGGAAATGTTAACTATATACCTTGAGAGGAAAGGTGTTTAACAAAGGCATATGTATACATTTCTCAAGACTCATCACTTAAAACTGGTGAATATTATTCTATCTAAATTATATTTCTTTTTTAAAAAAGATGTTATTTATTTATTTGACAGAGAAAGAGTGAGAGAGAGAACAGGAGCAGGGGGAGGGGCAGAGGGAGAAGCAGGCTTCCCGCAGAGCAGGGAGACCAATGTGGGACTCGATCCCAGGACCCCGGGATCATGACCTGAGCTGAAGGCAGACACTTAACAGACTGAGCCACCCAGGATCTCCTATCTAAATTATATTTCAACAAAGTTGGTTTCTAAATATATTTAAACCTAATACCTGTAGGAAAACAATTCCCTTCCACCATTCACAAGTTTGCTGTTCTTCTGCCTCTTTCCAGAAAGTCTCCTATTTAACAAGTCTTCGTGACTTTGGGCTCTGAGCCACCCTTAACTTGCAGCCCTCCCTCCTGCCCCCTCCACTTGGCTGTGGTGGCCTGAAGCAGGCCTTGGAAACCCCATCTTTGGGAGAATTTCCCTCCCAGACCCCAGCTATGTATCCAAGGTGAGAAGCTTTCCAGCTCAACTTCTTCTTGTTATGAAAGTCTCCTCCTCAGAAAAGCCTTCCTTCACTACAGTATCTCCCACAGCTACCCTCTACTACATCACACCCAGCTTATTTTCATCACCCGAAATGATCTATCCTTTGTGATATTATTTACTTGCTTATTGACTGTCTTTTCCCACTAGAATGGCAACCCCAGGAGCACAGGGACCTGTCTGTCTGTCCTCTGTACCCAGCACGGTGCCTGATGCCTAGTAGCCATTCAATATATGTTTATTGAATAAATAGTGATTCATCTACGTTGGTGTTCCCTGGTGGGGAAAAAATAACATTAAATGGGGACTCAGAAAATTCATCATTAACCACAGCAATTTAATGTTGCTTAATCATCTTAATATAGCCAGGTGTCCATTTCCTCACCTTAAAAATCAGGGTGCTAACCAATACCTTGCATATCTACTTCTCTGGAGGTGGTGTGCAGATTAAAGAGACAAGCAAGGTGAAAATGTTTGAAAATATGCCTAAATGTGCCGAGTAAATATTTAATGCAAAATAATAATTAAACTAAGAATAAAAATAACTTTTTCTGAGCTTTTACTGTGTGTCAGGCATTCTTTTAAGTGCTTTCCACTTTAATCCTCCCACCAACCCCCTGAGGTAAGTACTCTTATTAGCCCATTTTGCAGATGAGGCAACTGAGGCCCAGAGAGGCGGAATAACTTGCTCAAGTTCACACAGTTAGAGGAAGTAGTAGAGTTAGAATTCAAACACAGATAGTCCTGCCTCTGAAGCTCCCATTTTATACTGCCTCATAGAATACCCAGACCTTGTCCATCACATCATATAAAGGATAAGTCCCGGCAGAGTGCAGGTAATCCTCAGAGAATGGAGTAGGCCTGTCTCAGAGGCAACAAAAACCTCTGGAGTGGTGTGAATGGTTGCCTGGAAGGAGTCCAGGCTGGTGGCTAGGCACAGGTTTCCAAAGGGTATTGTAAGCATAGACCTGGGCCCAGAAAGGGGCTGAAAACTACCCCAAGGCAGTAGGCAGCTGGGCCAGCTCCTGGGACTCATGGAGCAGGCAATATTCCCAAGTGCAAAGCAGAGGTGGTGCTTAAAATGCACCCTCGTGGAACAAAATGATACTCCGCATTTGCTGCCAGTGCCCAGGGCCTCTACCACTGGTGGGAGGGGGCTGGGCAACCAGAGCAGAAGAACAATGCCAAACAAACTAGCGCGCGCGCCCTGGCAGGGAACAAAGGCAGTCCCTGATGGTGTCCAGTCAATGCTCCCAAGAGCCAGACTACAGAGGCACAGCGGGAAGGAGAGGTTCAGGACACCTGGGTGTTCAGGGTATTTGCCAATCAGTATCAAAAGTATTTTGAAAATTTTAACAGCCAGTAGGGTTGTACCAGAGCCTAAAGTCTGAATACCAGACCTAGGTTGGAAATTCTCTACTTCCTCCCATGTTCCTCAAGCCTCGGGGCCTGGCTAAAAATCGAATTTGAGGTAACATCTGAGGTGAATCCAGCTGAGGAAAAGTGTGGAAGGGAGGGAACCCCCAAGTTGCTCTTCTGGCTCATAGAGCTCTATCCGTACTTTGAACCCTCAGCATGACAATGCCCTATTTTTGGATCGGCCTTTCTTCTAGACTGTAAGTAGCATGCAACAGATGGATAGAAAGAGTCTCCCACTTCCCGGGCAGCCAGCTAGTCAATGTTTGTTGAGTACTAGCTAACATGTACTGTGTGCTGACTTCGGGCCAGGCCTCTCACCTGATCTTTGCTGCACCCCTATTGGTAGCCCCATTTTGCAACTGAAACAAATGAAGGCAGAGAAGATCAGAAACTTGCCCATACCTGGGATTCAGCACTGGCAGCCAGATTCTGGACCCTGTAGTCTGAAATACTGTGCTTGATTTAAGTGGCTGGTGGGTGGCCATACATGTGCAAAAGTTAAGAAGTGTGACTTGTTTAGGAACTTGAGAGACATATGGTAGTTGGAGTGTAGGCTGTGCGAAAGGAAGGTCATGGGTGACAAAGCTGGAAATGTCAGCTGGCATCGGACTGTGAAGGGCTTTATGTATCGTGGTGAAAATTTTGGACTCACTCCTAAGGTCAATGAGCCTGGCAGTTTCTGGTGAGATGTATGTTCTAGAATGTTCTCTCAGTCTGTTGTAGGAAGGATGGATTGGAAGGAGCATTGTGCAGCTTGGCTGTTATTTATTTCCTTCATTTATTTCTTTCATTCCCCGCTCCATCTTCCATGTTTTAAATGCCATCTTCACTGGGCTTTACTGGAGGTGGAAAAGATTTATCCACATCTGGGCCAACATATCTCTGGGGGTCAGGAGAGGGGAGGTAATGGGCACCCTTTCTGACTGGCTAGAAAACTCCAGCTGTAGTGGAGCCAGTTGGTGAAGGGGAGAATGGCAGATTTCCACTTCCTTTCCCTAAGGCTGCACTTTGTCCAACAGCCTGTTACTGACACTCTCACTCGCATCAGATACCAGGAGGGGAAGACCCCACACTCCACGCTCCCTCCACCCCCAAATGACAAATGGGTGTATTTTCTCTGACCCTGAAGTGGTCTCACACAACACCTCCCAGAAACTATAAATCCTGTCCCAGAACTCACCAAGAGAGAGAAGGAAAGGCAAACACCCTAACCTGCTGACCTTCCTCTCAGGGGGTTTGATAACATCTGTCTCCCAGAGACCCTGCTTTTGGAAAAGAAATTTCTCCAGTCTGAGATTTCAGGTGCTTTTGTCAGCCAGCTCCGTGGCACAGGCTGTCTGCTGGAAGGAAGGGGCGGTTGGCCAGGAAAATCTCCTTCAGCACCGAATGGTCCACTTCTGAACTGATACAGCAACTCAGCCCTCCTCATCCTGATGCAATCTCAAAACCAGGCACACCTCTTACCACTTGTCTTGGCCTATGTCTCTATTTCCCTTCAAGTAAATCCCTGGGGTCTCCATACTCCTCCCCTAACCCTCCCTTCTCTTTCTCTGTCCTTCTGATACATGTTGGAGGACCCCAGGATCTATCTTCAGCTCACTGTCTTCTTACCACCAGCACCCCCTAGCTGTACCTGCTTTGCAAAGGGTTGGCAGATGGCCCAGCTGCAGCCAGAAAGAACTGGGGCCAGGGTTTGGTTCCTGAAAGAAACCAAGAACCAAAGGAGGCAGAGGTGGGTCTGAGAAGTTCTCACAGTGATGCTTCTTTGTTGGGAACTGGGTTGGAGCGGGGAGAGCCTATGACTTTAAAATGCAGATTCCCAGGTCCCGTCCAAGAAAAGTCTTGATTCCTTAGTCTGGGGCTGCAACACAGGCATACATATTTGGAAAAATCTTCTCTAAGTGACGGTCTTTTATTAACCCTTCATGTTTTGAAAAAATTAGGACCTGTGGAGACTTGCAAGATTAATACAATGAGTACCTGTAAACCCTTCATCCAGTTTCACCAGGTATTCATGTTTTGTTACCTTGCTTTATCTATCTACCTAAGCACACAACTGAAGAAAATCATGTATATATAATTATTATGTTAAATAATAATTATGAGTTTGCTGAACCATTTGAAAGTTAGCTGCAGACATCTTGATATTCAACACTAAATACTTCATTGTTTATCTCCTAGGAACAAGAGATTCTTCCACATACAATTCATATTCAATTTTCTTTAAATATCCCAATAATGGCCTATATAGACATTCCCTTCAGTCCCAACCACAATACATATAACGCATTTAGTTATCCTCTAGTCTCCTGTAAGCTAGAACAGTTTGGCAACCATTTTGCTGGTCTTTCATGACATGGACATTTTTTTTTTTTTTTAGTGCAGGCGAGTAGTTTTGCAGAATGTCTGAGAGATTTTGACACACACCAGGTTTCAAGACAGCTTTGAGAGTCCTTTAATTTGGAGATGTCACAACCAGGCAATGAACTGAAGGGTAGGCCTAAGGTCAAAATGGCAGGTTAGGAACCAGACAAAAACTGGAAGGAGATCAGGAGTGAAGGGAGGAAGGGTGTTGGTTGGGCAAGTTGGATGGCTCAAAAATACTAGGTCACAGCAGCTATTCTTCCCACGGTTACAAACATTGAAATCCCTGCAGCAGTGATTGACATGGTGATTCACATAGTGAATCCCTCTGTCTTCTCATCTTGTCTCCCATGCCCCAGACCCTCATAACGAGCCATCTTCTGGATGTAGACATTTATTGAGCATGCACTGCGTGCCAGGCACTGTTCTAAGCACGTGGCATCCTTGAACCATGGCGACAAACTCTCTCCAGTGGTCTCCGTTTAATGGGCTAAGAAACCGAAGCACAGAGGGGTGGTAACCTGTTCAGGGTCTCACACAGCTAGTAAGCGAGGGGACCAGAGTTTGAACCCAGGCAGTTCTGGCTCCAAAACCCTCACTTTTTAAAACAATTTTATTTTTTAAATTATTATTCAATCATATTGACTTTTTTTCGTTTTGTTTATGGCTCTATGAATTTTGGCCCATGCATAGATTCGTGTAACCACCACCATAATCAGGATATATACAGATCAGGTCCGTCACCCCAAAAATCTCCCTCTTGTGATCCCTTTATAGCCACACCCACCCCCCCTCCCCAACCTATGGAGAATGCTACCTTTGTTTTGTTCCTTTTGCAGGCTGTGTTTCCAATGCCAGGTAAGATTTTTTTTTTAAGATTTTATTTACTTACCTGGCAGAGAGAGAGATCACAAGTAGGCAGAGAGACAGACAGAGAGAGATGAGGAGAAGCAGGCTCCCCGCTGATCAGAGAGCCCAATGCGGGACTCGATCCCAGGGCCCTGGAACCATGACCTGAGCCGAAGGCAGAGGCACAACCCACTGAGCCACCCAGGCACCCGCCAGGTAAGATTTTCAACATTTTGTACCATTAAGCGGGTCTTTCCTAGTGTTTGCCAACCGGTGGTCAGACAGTTGGGTACTGGGGGAGGGAGGACCACTTCACTCAGGTCTGTCTTCATTATGCTAATTAGAATCAGTTCAAGGCACTTAGAGGTCATGGCTAAATTAACCCTAGAGTCCATAAACAGCTTTACCAGGAGGCTTTCCTGTGCTTCTCACTCTCCCTTATTTTTCCAGATCTCTGGGCTCTGACTTTTGGTCCTCTGGGCTAGTAATAAATCATGTCCACGACTGCCGTGGGGCTGGGGCTGAGTAGGAGGTGACAAAGAGAGGAGAAGACAGAGACAAAAAGAAAGGACTGGGTTTGGGCCCTCGATGTTAGAGCCGCAGGTCCCTTGGACAGAGAGGAATGTAATGTTCACATTTGGGCTCCTGCCTTTTCCATTCCCTGCTGCTCTTTGCCGCCCGCACTGTGGGCCTACCTGATGACTGGGGTACAAGGGAGCTGAAAAAAAGAGGAGAGAAGAAGCAGCAGGGTATTTCCTCACAACAACATCATCGAGCCCCAGAGGGAGGAGGAAACCGTTCGCCAGTAAAGAAAAAAACACCTTGGATGAAAAAGGTGAAAAGGATTTTCCCAGGTTGAAAAGAGATTCCCCTAATACAAGAGGAGAAGAGAAAGAGTGGCAGAGCCTGGCTTGGCTTCGGGGCGGTGTGCAGGGAAGGCCCCAAAGAGAAGCAGTGAGGTGGGGAATCTAGGAAGTTGAAACCCTAAGCAAAAGTTCCTCACAAAAGCAAGAGACCACTGCCAGATCTGAAGCGCCCTGCATAGGGGCCAAAAGATATCTCAGCATTAACCACAGTGAGCCAGACTTGATGACCTCCAGTCCATACCCCAGACCCTGGCACATATAAAATACAGGAAGTCCAGCACCTGGGTGGCTCAGTCGATTAAGTGTCTGCCTTCCACTCAGATCATGATCCCAGGGTCCTGGGATGGAGCCCTGGCTCCCTGCTTAGCAGGGAGTCTGCTTCTCCCTCTCCTTAGGCTGCTTTCTCTCTCTCTCTCTCTCTCTCTCTCAGTCAAATAAATAAATAAAATCCTTAAAAATAAAATAAAATACCATAAGTCATGTACAACTCTGAATGAGGGGCCCCCAAATAATTAACATTGAGTTTCTCTCCAGCCTTATGGGGATTGGGAACTCAAGATGGAATTAACTCGGGTTTATAAAGAAATGTGATATTTCTTATCCATCTGAGTTGCGGACTGAGGCGCATACCTCCTACACTAGTCTGGCATTCTCCAGGGCTCCTGCTGCACATACAGAATCTTTGTGAAGATTAGAAAAACAGGCACTGCCCCTGGGCTGACCAGTTAAGGAAAGGCTCAATTTCGTCTGAGCTGGCAGTGTTGGGCCAGAACATTTGGCTTGGTAAGTGGAATGTGGGCTAGATTTCAGCTCCCATTCATGCTCCCTGTACCATATTCAACCTGCACTGCTATGCTTGTCAATCCTAAGTGGCCCCTGTCCCAACCCACCTTTCCCATCACCACCAGAGGTCTTGCTCTAAAACACACACCAGACCCTGGCACTGCTCTGCTTAGAGCCCTTCAGCGGTTCCCTATTGCCTAGATTGGCTCTGACAAATACAGTAGCTACCAGTCCCCTGTGGCTCTTGAGCATCTCAGACGTGACTAGTTCGGATTGAGATGTGCTGTACGTGTAAAATACATGCCATATTTCAATGACTTTGTATTCAAAAAAGAATGCAAAATATGCCATTAATAATTGTTCATAGTTCTTTTCTTTTTTAATGTGGCTAATAGAGCATTTAAAATTGCATATGTGGCTGACATTATATATATTTGTTGAAGATTTTATTTATTTATTTATTTCAAAGAGAAAGAGAACGAAAGCAGGAGAGCACAAGCAGGGGGAGCAGCAGGCAGAAGGAGAAGCAGGCTCCCTGCTGAGCTGGGAGCCCAATGCAGGACTCAAACCCAGGACCCTCGGGCCAGTCAAATAAGATGAGCCAAAGGCAGATGCTTAACTGACTGAGCCACCCAGGCACCTGAGTGTGTTCTAGTGTTGTTTCTGCTTCTTCTATAGTCTTATCTACCCTCCACTCTTCCTCCTTTCTCCCTGCGACCTCCAACACATTCATAAACACATTCATTCACCCGGACTTGCAGCCATTCAAAACCCCTTCACATTCTCTTTTTACCTTTTGCAGGTGCACAACCTTTTTCCTGTCGCCTGTTGTCAAACGTACTTGCGTCCCTTAAGTCTTAGGTTCCTCGAGTGTAAAATGAAGAAAGAGCTGTAGGTAATCTAACATTCCTTCCAGGCCAGTGGTTCTATAATTTGACTTAAAGAAGCACACCGTGGCATGGATAATCCAACAGTCCTTTACATTTGCATTCAATGTGAGAAAATAAAATATACCACGCACTGGTGGCCTTCTTGCCTGCCGGGCTCTGTTCCAATTACTTTCGGTGCCACTTAATCTCCTCAGCCATCCCGTGAGATGAGTACTATACTATTGTTATCCCTGTTGTACAGATGGGAAAACCTAGATTCAGAGAGGTTAAGTGATTTGCCAAGGTTACCAGAGACTTCAGTGCTCAGGCTCTGAACATCTATACTGTGTTCGAGAAACTGGAAATTGATAGCACTTGCAACTGAAGGAATCCACACAGTGAAATAATGACTCGGGGGGAAAGATGGCAAGCTGCCCAGACCTCTTATTCTGTTCTCGCTCTTTTGAAATTCAACTGCCGTGTCTCTCCTGACACCGGCAGACAGCAGTCTCCCTCTGTCACTGTCTGACCTTCCTTCCAGGTTTATATTCCCGTAAAAGCTCAATTATGAAGCATCAGCCTACAACTCATGACCTCTGCCTGTGGACACCATTGGATGCTTCCCCTTCACTCTTGCTCAGCTCTCCCAAGAATCCAAAGGTTCCGACCAGCAGGGAATCCTCAGTATTCCTCAGGCTCCTCTCTTCAGGTTTAGGGATTTCCTGATTCTGGAATTAGGTTGCCTTCCTTGCAAGAAATACATTGGTGTAATAATCCCACCAGGTCATAGGTAAACATGGAGGAAATATGCAAATAAGAGGACAGAAGCATATCCATATTAATTTGGTCTCTCCTCAACACACATTCACACTCCTCTCTCACGCACACACTCATACTTTTTTTTTTTTTTAATTATTCTCAGGGTGCCTGGCTGGCTCAGGTGGTTAAGTGTCTGCCTTTGGCTCAGATCATGATCCCAGGGTCCTGGGATCAAACCCTGAAGCCAGCATCAGGCTCCCTGCTCAGTGGGGAGACTGTTTCTCCCTCTCCCTCTGCCCCTACCCTCTGCTCATGCTCTCTCTCTCTTCAAATAAATAAATAAGATATTTAAAAATATTTTAAAAATATAAAAATATTATTCTCAAAGCAACATAACAGCAACGTTAAAGAGGAGGTGTGGGAAAAATCATCTTAGGCGAGTTACTAAGAAATGCTGTGAAATGTCAGAGCTGGGTTCCACTCAACTTTGCTATGTGACCTTGAGCAAGATAGCTTCTCTGTCTGAGCCTTCTGATAAACTGCCAAGCCCCCTCCATCCCTTTAATACCCCCTACCATGTCTCTAGCCATTTAGCCGCCCTGCTTTGAATTCTTCCACAAGCATTCAGCTTGCTTTTCTCTCATTCAGGAATTGTCAACTTTCACTCTCTGCCTTGGGGTTCAGCTTCCCCAAGATTGACTGAGGTGTGGGATCCAGGTCTGCAGATCCCCCTTCCTTGCTGCCCTCCAAAGACAGGGGGCCATGACCTGGCACCTGGAAATTTTTCTTAATCTGGTACTTTTCATGATTTTCAGTCAAAGGTTTTGATGTCCACCCCTTCGGGGAAACAGAGAGGGATTAACAAAAGTCGCTAACACTAAATTATTGACAAAATTTCCAGAATCTTGGGAAGTTCTCTGAGTCCCTGTCCCTGTTGTTTTGCTCCTGGGTCCCTTGCTGGATGCTCCTCTGAAGCCCCAGGAGCCTTTTGTTCCATTTTATCTCTCAGGATGGGGCTCATTATTTTTCTCATTTGTATAATCCTGAGCAAGTCATTTACCTTGAGTCTCAGTGGACATAATATCTCCCGCTACTTATTTCTCCCTCATGCTTTCTTCTTCTTCTTTGTAATCTTCTGCTTTTTCATTGCCCCCCTCAGCTGGAGCACTCTCCCCAGCTCCCAGCCCAGACTTTGTACTGCTGGCAACTTAGTCTTTAGGTCTCAGCTTAACTATCCCCTCCTCAGAGAGGCCTTCTCTGTGTATTAGGTCTAAAGTAAACCATCTGCCCTCTTACTTTCTCTTGGAATTTCTTCTTCCTAGCAGTTATCACAATTTGCAATTATGTATTTACTTGTTGGCTTATGTGTTATCTGTCTCAGGGCTAGACTGGGGCCTACAGAGAGATGGAGGTCGTTGACACAGAGCTGCTGTGGCTGAGACCCAGTCGGTGGGGGCACATTTATTTGTTATTACATGTGCTCTCTGTGGTTCCCACACACAATCCGATTACACCAAAGATTTTATTCTTAAAAAATTAGAGGCTGGGAGTAGAATCTATCGAAGATGTGGAAAGACTGGGGGAAGGGACACACTTTCCTGTCGCTCCCTTACTGCTTCTCTCCCACGCCCTGTCCTGCGTTCTCCCCACACTCCAAATTCCTCTTTCTCTACTATCAAAATTATCCCTCCCCTCACTTTTGCCACAATTTTATGCCCTCAGGAGCCTTTTCTCCCTTTCTCTCCAGATAATTATGTATTAAAGAACATTGCTGAGAAAGTCAAACAAGGCCTCCTTTGTTGTCTCCCCCGTCCCATTTTCCCTACCCCCACCAGAGGCAAACAATATTGTGAATCTGGTGTGTAAAGTTTTAATCCAAGATTGGCTTCCTGAGGACAATGACTCCACTCTTGGATCTTCCAGATCTTCTGCCCCAAGCCCAGAGCTTCATAAGTCAGCCTGTGATGAATGCAGGGAGGAGTGGACTTTCTATTTTGTCTTAAATACTAATTACTGCTTTCCTTCCCCAGGGGATGCTGTCCTGTGAGGGGTACAGGGGCAGTGCCTGCCCTGGAGGTATTTCTGCTATGAAAGAGGAGACAAAGAAATACACAAGACAGTGTGTTCTCTCCGCCACGTGAAGGCACCAGCCAGCACTGTCTGAGTTCAGAGGAAGGACTGCAGCAAGCCCATGAGGCCTCATAGCTGAGGTAGGACTTAACTTGGGTGTTAGAGAAATAAAAGTCTTACTTAATCAGAGATTGACTGGGGAGAGCACTGGAAGAAGAAAGCAACCCAAGTGAATATGAAGAGGAAGGAATACAAAGGCTGCCTAGGGCACACCAGTGTCTAGTCCGGTGCTCCCTGACATACCATCATCTGTAACTACCTGCTAAGCTCCATCCCAGGTCCCTAAGGCAGCCTGGGATACTAGAGTCACTTCTCTGGTCACCTTTCTGGGGATCGTGAAGGCTACCTCACAGGTTGATAGTTTCAGAAATAGCCCTAAACTGTATTCTGGATCAATTACATGAACCAGATGCAAGTGCATGGAGGTATATGATGGGTAGGTAGGGCCTATCCAGAAGTTTCTGTGGGGTATTACTTTATATTTTATTTAACAAATACTTAAATAACATTTACTAGTGCTGGGCATTCTAAGGACTTTGAAATATTAACTCATTAACAAATATCAACCTCACTAACAAGTGACCTATGCAGTAAGTTCTATTATTATCCTCATTTTAGAGCTGAGTAAACGGAGGCATGGAGGCAGTTAAGTCATTCGCTCAGGGTCACCCGGCTAATAAGCGGCAGAACTGGGACTCGGTCAACTTTCAGCCATTATGCTTTAGTGCCTCTCCCTACAGAAGTCTTGGAGAGATGGTTGAACTAAGATCCTTTAGATCCTGTTAAAGGAATCTTGAGACTATTCCTCTTCTTTTTTAAGTTTTATTTATTTAAGTAATCTCTATATCCCACATGGGGCTCGAACTCCTGACCCTGAGATAAAGATTTGCATGCTCCTCTGACTGAGCCAGCCAGGCACCCCTCCTCTTTTTATTTTTAATAAACTCTTTATTTTGGAATAATTTTAGATTTACATAGAAGTTGCGAAGGCAGTACCAACAACTCATGTATACTCTTCACCTAGTTTCCCCTTATTTTTTTTAAATCAAATTTATTGTTTAAATAAATTTGTTTTGAAAACAAAAACAAAAACAGTTCACTCATTTCTCTCATTCCCCAACCCCCGCCTTTGGAATCCATCAATCTGTTCTCTATGAGCTTGGTTTTATGTATGTATGTATGTATGTATGTATGCATTTCTTTATTTTATATATTCCACATGTAAAAGTGATCCTATGGTATTTGCCTTTCTCTGTCTGATTTATTTCACTTGGCATAATGCCCCTTCAGGTCCATCCATGTTGTTGCAAATGGCAAGATTTCACTCTTTTATATAGCTGAGTAATATTCTTTTTTTAAGATTTTATTTATTCATTTACAGACAGAGATCACAAGTAGGCAGAGAGGCAGGCAGAGAGAGATGGGGGGAAGTCCCCACTGAGCAGAGAGCCCGATGCGGGGCTCGATCCCAGGACCCTGGGATCATGACCTGAGCCGAAGGCTTTAACCCACTGAGCCACCCAGGCACCCCTGAGTAATATTCTATTGCAAATAATATACCACTATGGAAAACAGCATGGAGGTTCCCACCAAAATGAAAATTCAGCCATAAAAAGGAATAAAACCTTGCCATTTGCAATTACATGGATGGATCTAGAGAATATAATCCTAAATGAAAGATATCACTCAGGGAAAGACAAATACCATATGATTTCACTCATATATGGAATCTGAGGAACAAAACAAATGAGCAAAGAAAAAAGAGAGAGAGAGAAGCCAATAAACAGACTCTTTTTTTTTAAGATTCTACTTATTTATTTGACAGACAGAGATCACAAGTAGGGGGAGAGGCAGGCAGAGAGAGAGAAGGAAGAAGGGTCCCTGCGGAGCAGAGAGCCCTATGCGGGGCTCCATCCCATCATGACCAGAGCCAAAGGCAGAGGCTGTAACCCACTGAGCCACCCAGATGCCCCAAGAAACAGACTCTTAATTAAAGAGAACAAACTGATGGTTACCAGAGGGGAGGTGGGTTGGAAGATCAGTGAAACAGGTGATGGGAATTAAGGAGAGCACTTATATGATGAGCACCAGGTGATGTGTGGAAGTGTTGAATCACTATATTGTACACCTGAAACTAATAGAGCACTGTATGTAAACTATATGAGAATCAATTTTTTTGAAGTTTTTAAAAAACTAAAATTAGGACTACCATGTGATCCCTCAATTCCACTTCTGGGTATTTATCCAAAGAAAATAAAAACACTAAGATATATGCACCTTCATGTTCAATGCAGCATTATTTATAATAGCTAAGATATGGAAGCAACCTAAGTGTCCATCAATGGCTGAATGGATAAAGAAAAAATTGTGGTAACCATCACAATCAGTTTTGGAACATTTTCATCACTCAAGGAGAAACCATTTAACTATCATCCCCATATTCCCTCATCCCCTTATCCAGGCCAAAGCAGACAGTAACCTACTTTCTGTCCCTACGGATTTCCATATTCTGAACTTTCATATGAATGAATTATATAGCATGTGGTCTTCTGTGACTGGATACCTTCACTTAGCATAATGTTTTCAAGAATCATCCATGTTGTAGCATATATATCAGTACTTTCTTCCTTTTTACAGCTGAATAATATTCCATTGTATGACTATACCCTCACCCCTTGTTTATCCATTTGTCTGTTGATGGATGTTTGGGTTGTTTCCACGTTATGCTATTGTGAATAATGTTGTTATAAATATTTGTGTACACGTTTCTGTATGGACACATGCTTTCATTTCTTTTGGGTATATACCTAGGAGTGGAATTGCCAGATCTCAGAATAATTCTATGTCTAATCATCTGAGGAAACATCAGACCATTTTGCAAAGTGCCTGCACCATTTTATGTTCCCATCAACAGTGTATGAGGGTTCCTGTTTCTCCACATCTTCTATGTCAACACTTGTTATCTGATTTTTTGGTTTTAGCCATCCTAGTAGATGTTAAGTAGTATCTCATTGTGAATTTGATTGGTAGCATTTCCTTGATAACTAACAATGTTTGAGTATCTTTTCATTTGCTTTTTGGCCATTTGTACATCTCATTTAGAGAATTATATATTCAACTTCTTTGCCCATGTTTTGATTGGATTATTAATTTTTTTATTATTGAGCTGTAAAAGTTATTTATATATTCTAGACACAAGTTTCTTATTCTTATTATTCTCATCCCTTGACTGAGCTCCATATCTGGTAGGAAAGTGCACAAGGTGAATGTCGCAGTCAAGACGATGGTATAATAAGGCCAGCAAGAGCTTCAGACAGAAAAAGCTGGACATGTGTAGAAAAGACCCAGCCTGGCTTCTGGATTTTCAAGAAGCCTGGAAGCCCACAGAAGGGCTCCAAGGGGAGCCAGCTATATGTAGCTAGCTGGCTAGCAAAGCTTCTGCTGGTAGTTGTTAAAAATTATTTTACCATATACAAACTTTAATTAAATGGTGCTCTTTGTAAGGAAAGTCTCACTGGGCACCTGGTAATTTCAGTTCCTCATCTTAGAACAATCATGCCACTGTTGAAGAAAAAAATTATCATGACAGTTATTAAAGACAGTAAGGCAGACTTTATGCAGGGGGACAACTACAATGGGGTTTTATAGGAGAGGAGACAGACTGAGCTCAACTTGGAATACAACAAGGAAAAGTGGGAATTTTTAGCCCAGAGGCAGGATTGGTAGGGTGGTGGTAGTGATGGAAACATCAGGGATAAAGAAGGGATTCTGGCTAAACTGACCTAACAGGATTCTTTTTAAAAACATTTAACTGGGGGCCCCTGGGTGGCTCAGTGGGTTAAAGTCTCTGCCTTTGGCTCAGGTCATGATCCCAGGGTCCTGGAATCAAGCCCCGCATCGGGCTCTCTGTTCAGCAGGGAACCTGCTTCATCCTCTCTCTCTGCCTACTTGTGATGTCTGGCTGTCAAATAAATAAAGCCTTAAAAAAAACATTTAACTGAAGTACAGTTGACATGGGATATTATGTTAGTTTCAGGTGTATAACATAGTGCTTTGACGATTCTATATATTACAAAATGTTGGTCATCATACAAAATTTTCTGTTATTGACTCTTTGTCCTATTCTGTACTTCTCATCCCCGTGACTTATTTATTTTATAACTAGAAGCAGGGTTCTTGCTGAAGTCAGGCCAGAGTGATCAGATATCACCTGAGGATGAGGAACCCAATCAGATATCAAGGGTAATCAGATAACAAGAATGGGGGACTCTTCAGGTTGCTTGGGTGGCTCAGTCTGATAAGCGTCTGCCTTCGGCTCAGGTCATGATCTCAGGGCCCTGGGATCAAGTCCCGCATTGGGCTCCTTGCTCAGTGGGGAGCCTGCTTCTCCCTCTGTCTGCTGCTCCACCTGCTCGTGCTCTCTCTTTCTCTCTCTCTCTCTCTGACAAATAAATAAATAAAATCTTTTTTTAAAAAAAGAATGGGGGATTCTGGCTAAATGGACTTAGCGAAGTTTTGCTAAAATTGGACAACGCAGAGACAAATACAGAAGCTCAAAAACCAGAGCCTAGTTGAGAAGGTAGTTGAGAGGAGGCTGACTAAAGTTTGGTCAAGAAGAGACCCTGTCACCAGTTCCCTTCCCTGACCTCCTACATTTTCCCTTTCTATCTTTGTATGGGGAATAGACCAAAAGAAGGGACAAATACTCCTTGGGGCCACTGTGCTGTAGGAGGGCTGCTAGGCAACATATCCCTGCTGGCCAGGGTGCTTCTGCTTCCCCCTACAGTGGCTGGCTGTCAAAAGTATTATGGGGGAGGAGCACCTGGGTGGCTCAGTCAGTTAAAAGTCCAACTCTTGATTTCGGCTCAGGTCATGATCTCATGGTCTTGGGATTGAGCCCCACATCGGGCTATGTGCTGGGCATGGAACCTACTTAAGGATTCTCTCTCTCCCTTCCCCCTTCTCTCTCTCTCTCTCTCTCTCTCTCTCTCAAAGAAAAAGGTTTTTTGGGTGCCACATCTGCCTGCAGGCTGGACAATGCCAAGGGAGCAGGAGGAGGCAGCTTTGAGGCCTGGTGGAGGAGGGAAGGCAGAGTTGTGCCATTCCATGGGGGTCACCACAGTGACCAAAGTCATTTGGGTGCTGCAGGTTGCCTTTGCTACCTGCTTGTCTATTTTGCAACGTCCATTTTCTCAGTGAAGGGAGCTGGGAGCCCTAGAGTGTGGATGGCTTGTGCCCCTGGGAACGGTCTAGCACAGGTGGAGGTCAATTATTGCCTTCTTGGGGCTCATTTGTCCCACCTCACTCCCTCTGTGCATTCCTCCCAAAGAACCTGGATTTCAGAGGTTCCCTCTCTATGACCTTAATGTGAACTTGGGCTGGAGCAGGACCCAGACCTTGGTTTAGCTGTGGCCTAGTGAGTGGGCATCAGTAGGAATGAGGCTAAGCTTGTTTGTCTTGCCCAGAAAGGACCAGTGGGCAAAGTAGGGTCCCTGGGCAGCCTGTAGGCTCCTACTCCCAAGGCGGGAACATTATGTGCTACTACATCCTGGGGGTGAACTCTGCAGACACAGGTGAAAGCAGAAGGTACATTAGCCCAGGATCCCCCAGAGAACAGACAGTGCAGCCAGACTGCCTGTGTTCAAACAGTGACTCCATCACTTACTGGTTGTGTGACTCTAGGAAAATTAGTTTAATTCTCTGCCTCAAGTTCCATGTCACGGGTTCCTTGTAAATGGGAGATAATAGTTCCTAATTAAGGGTTAAAACGTGTTGCTATAAATAAAGTGATGTTTACTATTGTTTTTTTTTAATTTATTTTATTCTTCTTAATATTTTTATAAACTTATAATGTATTATTAACCCCAGGGGTACAGGTCTGTGAATTGCCACGTTTACATACTTCACAGCACTCACCATAGCACATACTCTCACCAATGTCCATAACTCCACCACCCTCTCCCTACTCACCAATCTTTTTTTTTTTTATATATTTTCAGCGTTAACAGTATTCATTGTTTTAGCACCACACCCAGTGCTCCATGCAATCCGTGTCCTCTCCAATACCCACTACCTGGTTCCCCCAACCTCCCACCGCCCCCCTTTAAAACCCTCAGATTGTTTTTCAGAGTCCATAGTCTCTCATGGTTCACCTCCCCTTCCAGTTTCCCCCAACTCCCTCCTCCTCTCTAACTCCCCTTGTCCTCCATGCTATTTGTTATGCTCCACAAATAAGTGAAACCATATGATAATTGACTCTGTCTGCCTGACTTATTTCACTCAGCATAATCTCTTCCAGTCCCGTCCATGCTGATACAAAAGTTGGGTATTCATCCTTTCTGATGGAGGCATAATACTCCATAGTGTATATGGACCACATCTTCCTTATCCATTCGTCCGTTGAAGGGTATCTTGGTTCTTTCCACAGTTTGGCGACCGTGGCCATTGCTGCTATAAACATTGGGTACAGATGGCCCTTCTTTTCACTACATCTGTATCTTTGGGGTAAATACCCAGTAATGCAGTTGCAGGGTCATAGGGAAGCTCTATTTTTAATTTCTTGAGGAATCTCCACACTGTTCTCCAAAGTGGCTGCACCAACTTGCATTCCCACCAACAGTGTAAGAGGGTTCCCCTTTCTCCACATCCCCTCCAACACATGTTGTTTCCTGTCTTGCTAATTTTGGCCATTCTAAGTGGTGTAAGGTGGTATCTCAATGTGGTTTTAATTTGAATCTCCCTGATGGCTAGTGATGATGAATATTTTTTCATGTGTCTGATAACCATTTGTATGTCTTCATTGGAGAAGTGTCTGTTCATATCTTCTGCCTATTTTTTTGATATGATTGTCTGTTTTGTGTGTGTTGCTATTGTTTTTCATTGTGAATGAAAAGAAGGGCAAACATCCTGGTTTTCTAGAACCTGGCCCTGAACATTGTTGATTCCCATAGAGCCAACAGACATTGAGCATCTGGTGTGCCGGGGGCTTCACTCATGCCTGCGGTCAATCTTCTGGACAACCCAGGAAAGTGTGTATTATCAGCCCCATTTGCAGCTATATCTCTTAGCAAATCAGGGGAAAGGGATGGGGTTAGGTGGGGAGGGAGTGGGGGATGAAGGGAGGGAAGGAAGAAGGGAAAAGCTCAGTCTCCTGATTTCCCAGCCAGTGCCCCTCTCCACCTCATAGTCTGCAACACAGTGAGGAAAGAACAACTCCTGAGCAGCAAAATATCAAAAGTGTCCTATCTGCCCCTTGCTGCGGAGTCAAAGTACAACAGGTTAGAGCAGAGAACCGCAGACAAGGAAGGGCTTTCTACTCGGGCCCAGAGCTATGTTTTGACTCTTGGTTCCAAGGAGTTGTGGGTTTCCGCTGAAGTTGGAATTTATTTCCCTCCTATAGAAAAAAAAACAAGAAACTAACCCACTCTCCTATTAGCTAACCTGGGTACCCTCCGAAGAAAACCAAGTCCTCATTAATCACCAACTCCAACCACCTCATTCTTCCCACTCCTCACAGGCAAACACACACAAACACTCAGCCCCTTCCTCAATGAAAACTTTGATTTCTAAGGAGTAAAAAAGAAATCTCTCACCCCACTTCAGACTTGTTGAATAAATGTCTAGTGATTCTCAAAACAGGAAAAATATTACTCCAGGAGGAAGAGGCCAAGAGCAAGGGAGAGTAGTGACTTTGTTACTCCCACCCTATGTTTTTCTACATTTCTGAGACCCCGTTGCTACTCTCAGAGGGAAGTATGGATGTGCCTTTGACTAATATATAGGAATGGAATCCACAGAAGTTCAGAGGTTAGCTCAGATGAAGAGTAGCAGAACCCAAGGCTATGAGGATTGATTCCCAGCTCCTGGTTTTCCCCCTTGTAACTAGGACTCTTCCTAGAGAGGGGTGTAAAATTGCCTCCTGAGATTACCAGCCAGACAAATTTCAACACACACTTCACCCTCCACTTGTCACACACTAGGTCAAAACCAAATTAAGACTTCTAAAGGGGTGTCTGGGTGGCTTGGTCCTTAAGCATCTGCCTTTGTCTCAGGTCGTGATCCCACGCTCCTGTGATCGAGTCCCATGTGGGGCTCCCTGCTAAGCAGGGAGCTTGTTTCTCAGTCTCCCTTTACCTGCTACTCCCCCTGCCTGTACTCTCCCTCTCTCTCTCTGTCAAATAAATGAACAAAATCTATAAATAAATAAATAAATAAATAAATAACTTCTGAGGGGCACCTGCATGGCTCAGTCAGTTAAGTGTTTGCCTTTGGCTCAGGTCATGATCTCAGGGTCCTGGGGATCAAGCCCCATGTCTTGTCAGGCTTCCTGTCCAGCGAGGACTCTGCTTCTCTCCGTCCCTCTGGCCCCCACCCCACAACTCATGTGCACGTGCTCTCTCTCTCAAATAAATACATAAAATCTTAAAAAAAATACAAAGACTTATAGAGTGTAAGGACTGAAAAATTTGTTTTGGTAAACCAGCTACTTGTCAACCTGGTCTTTGCCATCTTTAAATTCTTATGTAAGCTCTCCACATCTTAACATGCCAATCATTTTTAAATACTCTGAAGCAAAGTAGATGTCAGAAGCTAAACCTCTCTTTCTTGGGAAAAATAGCTCTAAAACACAAGGTAATATGAACTTGTGAAATTGAATTTGGACTTCAAATAAGTTATAGTTTTATTTAAAAAATAGAGAAGGTCGGGTGCCTGGGTGGCTCAGTGGGTTAAGCCTCTGCCTTCAGCACAGGTCATGGTCTCAGGGTCCTGGGATTGAGTCCCGCATTGGGCTCTCTGCTCAGCAGAGAGCCTGCTTCCCCCTCTCTCTCTGCCGGCCTCTCTGCCTACGTGTGCTCTCTCTGTGTCAAATAAATAAATAAAATCTTAAAAAAAAAAAAAAGAAATAGAGAAGGTGAAGGGGATCAAGAGGTACAAACTTCCAGTTATAAAATAAATAAGTCATGGAGATGAAAAGTACAGCATAGGGAATATAGCTAATAACACCATAATAATGTTGTACAATGACAGATGGTGACTACACTTATCATAGTGAGCAGTGAATAATGTAGCAAATTGTCAAATCACTATATTGTACACCTGAAACTAATATAACATTTTTTGTTAATTACACTTCAATTTAAAAAAAGAAATTGAGAAAGTCCCGTTTAATGTGGCCATAGTTTCCTGGAAACATGTTTTTTAAGTTCTGAAGTAGTCTTCTTTCAAAAACTGAGGCATTTTTTGCCATATGAATTTTTGTTGCAATGTATACATAACATCCAACAGCCTAGGTACAGTCAGTTCATTCTTTTCTAGGCTTCTCATGACCTCTTCAAAGATCTTCAAACAGTTTCAGAGAAACAGCAGATAAATTTCTGTTTCCCTGTACTCACTTTCTCCATTCATATTCTCAATGTATTTCCAAGTTACAGAAGGATATTCTTCTTGTCCTGCATATTGAAATTATGATTTTATAACAGGGTGACCTTTCAACATGTTTTCCATGGCCAGCAACAATGATAGGCATCTTGTAAGCACATATCCAAGGAGGTGATCTACCTCCATTTCTATAAAGTAAAAACCTCCTTATGTACAACTGCAAGCTTTGAAGAAATTGAAAATGACCCAAAACGTTCATTATGAAAGCTTTAATTTTAAAGACAAGCAAAACACACTGCTCTTAATCAGTGTTGTGTATAAGGTGTGCAGGACATTTAACAGGTAAGAGCTTTCCACTTTCTTTAGTACGTACGAAGTTTAGAGACTGAATGGAATTTCAAAATTTACATTTGTACTGTTTGCTGAATACGCATGTAGATGAGCAATGTCTGGGTTGCATTGTTTCATGTTTTCTGTAATTTCATTAACATCTTCATAGAAATCAAGAAGACAGTATGAGACTCCACTTTGTAAAAATCAAAGTACCTAATAGGTGGGGGGAACGATTTTTTTCTTGCTGCAATCAGACACGTAGAAAGCGTGATCATTGCTAACATCCAACAGAATCAGCTCTATGCTGTAAGGACCAACATCTGTTATCAAAATTCCCCCTTTCATTCATCTACAGGACATTTTAATTACAACCACTGAATCAGGAAATGTAACTTTTGTCAGTTTCGTGAAGCAATCAAGGGAATAACATGATAATGCATGTTCACTTGGGTGGTATGCCCAAGCTAATTCAGCAACCGCTGTTGACAACTGAGCATAAACACTATTGGGGGAAGACTTTTATTGATTTAGAAGTACTTGCCAGTCTCATCCTGGGCTTATGAGATTCGGTCTCCATATGTGCCTTCACATATCCTTTTCTACCATGCCTGATCACAAATTATTTTCTCTATGTTGTTCAGTAGGTTCTGTTTGGGTTATTTACCTACATAATCTAGTAGTATGAGGTCTTCACCTGTCATTAAAATAACCCAGTAGTTTAACCTTCCTCTTCAATGACTCTGGCATTGGTATTGTAATGGTTCTCATTTTCCTTATCTGCATTCTTACAAAACATGGTGTTATGGGCTGAATTGTGTCTCTCCAAAACTCATTTGTTGAAGCCTTAACCCCCAGGACCTCAGAATGTGGCTATATTTGGAGGTAGGGCCTTTAAAGAGGTTCTTAAGTTAAAATGAGGCTGTTAGGATGGGTTCTAATCTGATATAACTGTGTCCTTATAACAAGAGGAAATTTGGACACACAGAGAGGTACCATGAGTGTGTGCACACAAAGAAAAGGCCATGTGAGGACACAGCAAGAAGGCTGCCATTTACAAGCCAAGGAGAAAGGCCTCAGAAGAAAGTAAACCTGTTTATAGCTTCTAGTCTCCAGGAATGTGAGAAAACAAATTTCTGTTGTTTAAGACACTCAGTCTGTATGTACCATTTTGTCACGGGATCCCAAGCAGATTGAGACGCATCATGACAATATTCATGACATTAAAGGTAAAACCAACACCATTTTGATACAAATCACAACAGGAGATACACAGGGAAAGTCGAAGACTGTTAACGTTCACAATTACAACACACTGAAGTTACATACTGAAGTGGCATCATTCAGAGTGATACATCAATGAATTACCCATTACTGTGAACCAAAAATCACATTTGTCCATATTAGCAGTCAGGGGAAAAAACTAACCACAACAACTACAGAAGAAGACAGATAATCTGTACCATATCCATTTGACACTAAAAACTGTGTTGTTTTCATCTCCTGTTTTGGAGGTCACCATATGGGGTTTACATTCTCCCTCTCCAATCTTCTGTACCATTCACTAAAAACTGAGAATTTTCCCACCCAAAGGAGGGGTTTCCTGGGATTCAGGACTTTCAGTGCTAAAACTGGAACAGTCCAAGGCAAACCAAGCAGTTGGCCATCCTAAGTGGTGTTCCAGGAACGCTGCTGGCAATGTTCTATTCCCTGCCTGAGTGGTGAACCCATGATGTTTACTTTATAATGACTTTTACTTGTACACGTGTGTTTTATACATTTTATATTTATCTACTAATTTTTACAAAACATATATTTTAGGAAAAATTATGTTCCTCACTTCCCACCCTATATATAATTCAAATTAAAATGTTACTAAGCCATTAAGAAAATGGAATAAAATATAACCCATTTCTGATTTTTCTACATTTTATGTATAATGTAAAATTGATTTCAGTTTTTGTGATACCTTTGCTTTGCTGATGCCCTAGGCACCTGTTTATGCAGATAACCCACTATTGCCCTAAGTGAATGACATCACATCGCTGGATACAATACTGACAGGCCTTCTGGCTCAGACTCCTGTCTTTTGACTTTTAGTCCTCTTTCAGGTAGAATTAATGGTTCCTTTCCCTGCACTCTGCAAATCTCAGTGCTGATCACAATGAATTGGAATTAGGTGTTTTTTGTGTGTCTCCCAATATTGGACTGAACTCCTTGTGAGAAGAATGGTGTGTTTTTCATTTCGGCATCATCAGAATTTTGTGGTTGACATTTGGTAAATATTTGTTGAATGAATGATGGGCTTTTATTGGGGCTATCAAAGTCATCCTTCCCTCATGGCCTTGTTCTTACAACTGCCTTCTGAGACTAGCTCTATTGGCTAAACCCAGAGTCTGGCTCTGTCCCAGCCCCATCAGCCTAGAACTTTTAGCTGGTATAAAATTCAGTTATCTAAGATACATGCATTTACTTCTCACTGTGCATCCTACCCTGGAGTACAAAGAAGCAAAATCTAAATTGAAAGCATAATCCAATGCTGAGTTTCTGGCAGGGAAGATTCATCTGTGTGAGTCATTTACTAAACCTTCTACATTCATGTTCCTGTAAATAACTGCTTAGCATCATCTTTTCTAGCCAAGCAGAGCTGACATTTGTTGGGTCTCATCAATGCTTGAGAACATTCAGATTCCACAGACATCCTCCTGGGTCCCCCATCCTCTATAATTCTCTCCGCTGGTAACTGTGATGGATGCTCCTCAACCAAGGAGTCCGTTATACCATTGAGGGTGGAGTTGAAAGGAAAGTACAAGCAAAGGGAGGGGATATTGGAACTATACAGAAGTTATTCCTAAAATACCAGACTGGTTAGGACTTCCCCATACAGGATATAAAAAATCCTAGTTTCAGGTGGTGGGGGTAGAGACAACTGCAAATGTCTAGAAACAAGCACAATTTTTTTTTTTTTTTAGATTTTTGGTTTATTTCTGCTACACAGTCTGGCTCTCACAATCCTGGGTCCTATATGATTAGAGTTTCTTTTCAAAGATCAGAATCTTCTCCAGCTAATTTCAGCAGAAAGAGATTTATTTATAAGTGATGGCTTATAGAATCATCGGTGGTATGAAGAAAAAAGATCTAGGTAGAGCTTCCAGGAATGTTCCCAAATTCACACCACAGCACTGGGCCATGTATGTGTCTGCTACTCCCACTCTAATCAAGAAGCTGCCTGTCAAACTGGAGAGCTACTACCATAGCAAACTGGTTCCCAGACTGCACCACATTTGCTATGATCTGCACCATAAATGTTTGATTCTGAGTCTTGCCTCTCTGCCCACTAACCTCACATCCAAATTCAAGTCTTGAGCTAGTTCTGATTAGCAGATCTTATGTCATATCAAGAACCTAACTGCTAGTAAGTGTGGGAAATAAAGGTTTGCCCTTTCAAACCTCCAAAATATGGGAAAGGACACAATGAGGGGCTTGGAATGGATGCTGAGTGAATCAATCAACAAGATCTGTCACAGACCCTAATAACTGAAATTTGTCAAGGATTACTGTATCAGTCAAGATCCCTCCAATTGCAAGTAACAGAAAAACTGAAACTGGTTTAAACAAAATAGGAAAATGTATGGCTCATAGGAACAGAGGTAGAGCTGGCTTAAGATAAGTATAAGTAAGTCAATGCTTCCTAACATTGACTCCATTTCTGGAAGGTTGTTCCCTAAAAGTCCTAAGAAAGTTACTAGCAGCTCCCAAAGCTATGTTTCCTTCTTCATGGCTAGAAGAGAGAGTAATGTCCCACCCACATTCCCAGCAGAAGTTCAGTTTTGGACTGGTTTATGTCCTAACCCTACATCTGAATCAATCACTGTGGCCAAGTGACTGTTAGGTGTTAATTGACTTAGGCCAGGGCTAAGATATTTGTGAACCTACCACTATCGCCAAAGGGAATGTTTGAAGAAACAGAGAAGAATCAGCTCTTTATTTTAAAAGTTTTTTTTCCACAAGTAATGCATAAATACATTCTCATAAAATTTAGTAGTTTCTGCCAAGTTGCACTTCAGGGTGGCTCCAATTTACATACCCAGCAACGATATATGATATCCACTTCTCTGTACCACCAGTACTTGATATAAGCAATCTTTTGAAAACCTAATGGGGAATCTCATTGTTTATATTTTGACTTTCATTAATCACTATTAAAATTGAACATGTTTCCATATTCCTTTGGTCATTTTTATTTCCTAGTTGGTGAATTTCTAATTTATATTCTTTGTTCACTTTTTCATTAGGATATTGGTATTCTTGTATTGATTTGTAGAAGTAATTTTTAGCACAATAAAACATTAAATATAAATGGTAAAACATTTTCAAACTTTTATAAATCCTAAAACTCAAAACAGTTTCTTAAAAACAACTACATATATGGAATTCCAATCTAAGTTAGTATGGATATGTGTATACACATACAAATATTTCATATCACTCACATGTTTTTTTCCCAAAAGACTTGCTTACAACTAGGTCCAAAGATCATGTGTTAAACTTCATGTGGGTCATTTGCATTAACTTTTAATAGAAATCTAAACAAAGCAAAAATAAAATCATGAGTTACCACAATTGGTATGACTTATGTCATCATCCAAAATGTGCTTTATACTTTGTGTTAACTTACAACATTCTCAAAAACTTAAGCATTCATTCCTTGTACATTACTATGTCAATGGAGCCTGACTTTCTATCTGCTGGCCCTCAAGCTTTTTGTCCCCCTACAGCCCACAGTAGAAAAGAAAAATAAAACAAAACATACTGCTGGTTTTACCTTATATTCCAAAAGAATGTTTTTTTTTAATTTTATTTATTTGTTCATGAGACACAGAAAGAGAGGCAGAGGCCGAGGGAGAAGCAGGCTCCCTGCTGAGCAGGAATCTTGATGCGGAACTCGATCCCAGGATCCTAGGGTCATGACCTGAGCCAAAGGCAGACACTTAACCATCTGAACCATGCAGGTGCCCAAGAATTTATTTTATTTTTTTAATTGAAATCTTACACTAAGAAGTTTGATGAAAAGATGAGTTTCTCAGTCTCTATTAAATTTAATCCATAAAATATGCATAATTCTGATCCAGGCATTCATTCCTAAAGGATTCATAAACCAAACTCTTGTAGCACTGTTTGAGACAGAGATCTAATGGAAAAAGTGACTGCACTGGAAGAAAAACTGAGGTGATCAGTTATTAGCTTTGAAGTTGTATATTGGGGATTCCACACTCAAATACCTAATTGGGGCCTCACACTCTACCTACCCTAAGTGAATGATGCCAGTTAGGTAGAGCTAGCTTGTGCTGAACTACAGAGCTCAGACCCTGTCTAAACAAGGCATCTTCATCTCCAAGGTAGTTCTTGCTAGGTGGCAATATGGGCCCAATGATGTCATATCTTTCAACTTTTCAAGAGAAGGAAGAAATGTGACTTATATGTGAAATCTTCTAATTTTTAAACATCAGCAGCTAATTTTAGAAAACGTTTTAAAATACTTTCTGAGCCAAACAAGAAAAAAGTCCATAGGCCTTTGTAGCACATTAACAGCCAGGTTCTGAACTTTGATGTATAGTGCAATGGTCAAGTGTGTGGACTAAGTATAAGAAAGACCTAAGTTCAAGGTTGTATTTTCTATTCCTTTATAACAAATTACCACAAATGTAGCAGGTCAAGACAACACCTATATATTGTCTCATGATTTCTGAGGGTCAAGATTCTGGGTATGGGTTAACAAGGTCTCTGCTCAGGGTCTCACCAGGCTATAATCAATGCATTCGTTGGCACTACAATCTCATCTAAGGCTTAAGGTCTCCTTTCAAGCACACTGGTCGCTGGCAGAATGTATTTCTTTGCCATTGTAGAGTTAATATTCCTGTTTTCTTCCTAGTTGTCTGCCAGTGACTTTTCTCAGTTCTTAGGAGCCATCTTTAATAGGCCCTCTTGCCATGTGGCCCCCTCCACAGGCCCTCTCACAAGATAGCAGCTTACTTCCTCAACACTAACATTGGATTATCTCTTTTAAGGGATCATCTAATAAGACAAGGCCAAGCCAGGACAATCTCCATTTTTATTAAACCAAAATCAACTGCATAGGGACCTTAATTACAGTGGCAAAATTCCTTAATCTTTGTCATATAGACTAACCTAATTACAGGAGTGATATCCCATCATGTTTACATGTTCTGCTTGTACTAGAGGAAAGAGGACTATATAAGGGGTGTACATCAGAAGGAATATTGGGGGCTATCTTCTTTGTTTTTCAGATTACATAATCTCTATCAGTCTATCTTCAAATTCAGTGATTCTTTCTTCTGCCAACTCACATCTACACTTTAGGCCCTCTAGTGAACTTTCCATTTCAAATATTGTAGTTTTCAACTCCAGAATTTCCACTGGTTCATACATACAGACGGATATATATTTTCTACCTTTTCATTGATATTCTCTATTTGATGAGACATTGTCATCATATTTTCTTTAATTCTTTAAATATGGTTTCTACTGGTTCCTTGAACATATTTAAAATAACTGCTTTGAAGAAGAACAAACAAAATCCAAAATAAGCAGAAGAAAGGAAATAATAAAGTTTGGAGCAGAAATAAATGATATAGAAACTATAAAAATAATAGAACAAAGCAATGAAAACAGAAGCTGGTTCTTTGAAAAGATCAACAAAATTGATAACTCTCTAGCCAGACTCATTAAAAAAGAGAGCAGATTCAAATAAGCAAAATCAGAAATGAAAGAGGAGAAATAATGACCAATAACACAGAACTACAAATACTTGTAAGAGAATATTATCAAAAACTATATGCCAACAAATTGACCAAACTAGAAGAAATGAATAAATTCCTAAAAACGTGCAACTTAACAAAACCAAAGCAGGAAGAAAGAGAGAATTTGAATAGACAGATTAACAGCAATGAAATTGAATCAGTAATCAAAAAACTCCCAAGCAGCAACAGTCCATGACTAGAAGGCTTCACAAGTGAACTCTACCAAACATTAAAAGAAGATGCAATACCTATTCTTCTTAAACTTTTCCACAAAATGGAAGAGTCAGGAAAACTTCCTAACTCATTCTATGAAGCCAGCATTATCCTAATACTAAAACCAGATAAAGACACCACAAAAAAAGAGAACTAAAGGCAAATACCTCTGATGAACATAGATGCAAAAATTCTCAGCAAAATATCAGTAAACAGAATCTGACAATATCTTTTAAAAAATCATTCACAGCAGCTCTTTCTGCCCATGAATCTGGTCCCCATGTTTTTTTGTTTGTTTGTTTGTTTGTTTTTTTAAAGATTTTATTTATTTATTTATTTGACAGACAGAGATCACAAGTAGGCAGAGAGGCAGGCAGAGAGAGAGGGAGAAGCAGGCTCCCTGCTGAGCAGAGAGCCCAATGTGGGGCTCGATCCCAGGACCCTGAGATCATGACCTGAGCCGAAGGCAGAGGCTTAACCACTGAGCCACCCAGGTGCCCCTGGTCCCCATGTTTTAATAAAACCACCTTTTTGACACTGAAAAAAAAAATAAAAACTTAAAAAATTTAAAAATAATTCACCACAACAAAGTGGGATTTATTCCTGGGGTACAAGGGTAGTTCAATATTTGCAAATCAATCAAAGTGAAACATCACATCCATAAGAGAAAGGATAAACACCACATGATCATTTCAATATGTAGAAAAAGCATTTGACGAAGTACAGCATCATTCATGATAAAAACACTCAACAAGGTAGGTTTACAGGGAACATACCTCGACATAATAAACACCTTATATGAAAAACCCACAGCTAACAACATACTCACTGGGGAAATACTGAAATCCTTTCCCCTAAAGTCAGGAACAAGATAAGGATGTCCACTCTCACCACTGTTATTCAACCTAATACTGGAAGTACTAGCCACAGCAATCAGACAAGAAAAAGAAATAAAATGCATCCAAATTAGTAAGGAAGAAAGAAAACTGTCACTGTTTGCAGATGACATGATACTATATAGAGAAAACCCTAAAGCTGCCAGAAAAAACTTCTAGAACTGATAAATGAATTCAGTAAGTCTGCGTGATACAAATTCAATATATAGAAATCTATTGCATTTCTTTAGACTAATAATAAAGCAGTCGAAAGTAAAATTAAGAAAGCAATGCTATTTATAAAAGCATCAAAAATACTAGAATACCTAGAAATAAACCTAACCATGAAGGTGAAAGACCTATATTCTGAAAAATATAAAACACTGATGAAATAAATTAAAGATGACACATGAAATGGAAAGACATTCCATGCTCATGGATTAGAAGAGCAAATGTTTAAATGTTAATACTACCCAAAGCAATCTACAGATTTAGTGCAATCCCTATCAAAATACCACCAGCATTTTTCACAAAGCTAGAACAAACAATCCTAAAATATGTATGGAACCACAAAAGACCCTAAACAGTCCAAACAACCTTAAAAAAAGAGAAGCAAAGCTTCAGGCACCACAATTCTGGACTTCAAGTTATATTGTGAACTGTAGTGATCAAAACAGTGTGGTACTGGGACAAAAATAGACCTAGATCAATAGAACAGAATGGAAAACTCAAAAATGAACCCACAACTATATGGTCAATGAATCTTTGACAAAATGGGAAAGACTATTCCATGGGGAAAAGACAGTCTTTTCAACAAATGGTGTTGGGAAAACTGGAAAGCATCATGCAAAAGGATGAAACTGGACCACTCTCTTAGACTATACGCAAAAATAAATTCAAAATGGATTAAGGACCCAAATGTGAAATAAGAAATCATAAAAATCCTAGAAAAGAACACAAACAGTAATCTCTTTGACACAGGCCTTACTTCTTATTAGATATGTCTCTTGAGGCAAGGGAAACAAAAGCAAAAATAAACTACTGAGACTATGTTAAAAAGTTTCAACACAGCAGAGAGAAAACAACCAACAAAACTAATAGACAATCTGCTGAATGAGAGAAGATATTTCCAAATGATATATCTGATAAAGGGTTAGTATCCAAAATATATAAAGAACTGACCCAACTCAACACACACACACACACACACACACACACACACACACATATTCCAATGTAAAAATGGGCAGAGGACATGAACAAACTTCTCAGAAGAAGACATCCAGATGGCCGGCAGACACATGAAAAGATGCTCAATATCACTCATTGTCAGGAAAGTGCAAATCAAAACTACAATGTGATATCACCTCGCACTTGCCAGAATGGCTAAATCAAAAACTCAAGAAAGAACAAATATTAGCAAGGATGTGGAGAAAAAGGAATCCTCGTGCACTATTGGTGGGAATAGAAACTGGTGCAGCTAGTGTGGAAAACAGTATGGAGGTTCCTCAGAAAGTTAAAAATGGAACTACCCTACCATCCAGCAATCATGCCACTGGGCATTTACCCAAAGAATACAAAAACACTAATTCAACGGGATATATGCACCCCTATGTTTATAGCAGCATTATTTACAATAGCCAAATAATGGAAGCAGCCTAAGTGTCCATTTATCCATTGATAGATGAATGGATAAAGGAGATGTGGTATATACATACAATGGAATATTATTCAGCCATTAAAAAAGAAGGAAATCTTGCCACTTGCAACAACGTGGATGGAGCTGGAGAGTGTAATGCTAAGCAAAATAAACCAGCCGCAGAAAGTCAAATACCATAGGATTTCATTCATACGGGGAATTTAAGAAACAGAATAAATGAACAAAGGAAAAGAAATCAGATAAACCAAAAAAAGAGATTCTTAACTATAGATAACAGATGGCTACTGGAGGAGAGGTAGGTGGGGGGAATAGGTGAAATAAGTGAAGGGGATTAAGAGTTCACTTGTCTTGATGAGCACTGACTAATGGATGGAATTGCTGAATCACTGTATTATATAACTGAAACTAATACACCACTCTATGTTAACTACACTGGAATTAAAATAAAATATAAATAAATAGGTGATAGGTCGATTGATAGGGAAAACTGAATATTTATTTGCTAAAAACTAAAAATTTTACATAATATGTTGCATCAAATCTGAATTCTGATTCCTACCCCCAGCAGCCATTGTCATTGCTGTTTGCTCATTTATTTAGTGACTTGTTTGGATGCATTTTGTAGAGTCTGTCTTTCCTGCAGTGTGTAGCTGCTGATATCTGCTGAGGTTTTTTTTTTTTTTTTAATTATTGTTTTTCTTTTTAAGCCTGGCTTCATAGAGGCTACTACTGAGTAAGCATAGCTTAATGGCCAGCCTGTAATTGATCAGAAGTTGTGCTTAAACATTTTTAGCTATTAAGACTTCCACTCTTTGCCAATCAATCTGGTGGGGGTTGAGGAACACATTTGACATTCAGGCAGTTTACAAGTTTGCCCCAAGCTTTTATTTCCTTTGTGTGCAAGACCTCATACTCATCCTGGGAGAAATAGGGCCCTGTCTGCTGTCTTCAGAGCATGTGTGCAGGTCTGTGCAAGTACACAGTCTTACAGACTCCAGGAATCTGTGAAAGCCCACTCTGCCTGTCTTGTTCTTCAGATCCCTCTGTTAGATTTCTGGCTGGTTTGCCAGTCTGTTGCTTTCTCCAGCCTGTACAGATATTTCAGATTACATGTGATATTTGCCAAATTCCCTTTGTTCTAACCAAGGTTCCACATTTTTCTTAAATTAATGCTTCTCAATATGTTTTTTGCCTTTGGTCACCTTTCTAGAGTCCCTAAGGAGTTGTCTTTGAGAAGCAAAGCATTGTTTTTTGTAGGGAGAGTTATCCAAGCTCCCCGTTCAACCATTCTGAAAGTCTCTACAATTGTTTATCCATTATTGTACAAGAGTCTTTATCCATAAAAATAGTGCAATTTTCAAATAGCTCCGAAATAAAGAGGAATTTCTGTCTTAAAATATAAGGCAAAGATTGTTTCTTCGTTGCCACAAAGCACAAAACAAAACAAAATCAGTCAAACTCATTTTTAATATTCAACTCATAAAATAACAAATATTAGGTAATCCAAAGTCCTTGGCCATTATGAGGCACTTTTGTTTTCATATTTTTGTCTCAAAGTTGTCTTATGTTTTTGATGCAGTCAAATTTATTTACCTATCCCTGTCTTATGCCTATCCTACCTTAAGGCTTAAAATACTCTCCAATATATCCTTTTATAAGTTTATATTTTATGTTCAGGCCATCAATCTATCTGAAATTTACATATATTATAAAAGTTGTGAGGTAAAGTTCTAATTTTTCTTCTTAAATGGAAAACCAGTTTTCTTCCATTTCTTCCAGATTGTCAAATTTGTTGACGTAGAGTTGCTCATAGTATGTTCTTATAATTGTCTGTATTTCTTGGGTGTTAGTTGTGATCTCTCCTCTTTCCTTCATGATTTTATTTATTTGGGTCCTTTCTCTTTTCTTTTTGATAAGTCTGGCCAGTGGTTTATCAATCTTATTAATTCTTTCAAAGAACAAGCTCCAAGTTTCGTTGATTTGTTCTATTGTTTTTTTGGTTTCTATTTCATTGATTTCTGCTCTGATCTTTATGATTTCTCTTCTCCTGCTGGGTTTAGGGTTTCTTTCTTGTTCTTTCTCCAGCTCCTTTAGGTGTAGGCTTAGGTTGTGTACTTGAGACCTTTCTTGTTTCTTGAGAAAGGCTTGTACCGCTATATATTTTCCTCTCAGGACTGCCTTTGTTGTGTCCCACAGATTTTGAACCGTTGTGTTTTCATTATCATTTGTTTCCATGAATTTTTTCAATTCTTTAATTTCCTGGTTGACCCATTCATTCTTTAGAAGGATGCTGTTTAGTCTCCATGTATTTGGGTTCTTTCCAAATTTCCTCTTGTGATTGAGTTCTAGCTTCAGAGCATTGTGGTCTGAAAATATGCAGGGAATGATCCCAATCTTTTGATACTGGTTGAGACCTGATTTAGGACGAGGATGTGATCTATTCTGGAGAATGTTCCATGGGCACTAGAGAAGAATGTGTATTCTGTTGCTTTGGGATGAAATGTTCTGAATATATCTGTGATGTCCATCTGGTCCAGTGTGTCATTTAAGGCCTTTATTTCCTTGTTGATCTTTTGCTTGGATGATCTGTCCATTTCAGTGAGGGGAGCGTTAAAGTCCCCTACTATTATTGTATTATTGTTGAAGTGTTTCTTTGATTTTGTTACTAATTGGTTTATATAGTTGGCTGCTCCCACGTTAGGGGCATAGATATCTAAAATTGTTAGATCTTCTTGTTGGACAGATCCTTTGAATATGATATAGTGTCCTTCCTCATCTCTTATTATAGTCTTTGGCTTAAAATCTAACTGATCTGATATAAGGATTGCCACTCCTGCTTTCTTCTGATGTCCATTTGCATGGTCAATTGTTTTCCACCCCCTCACTTTAAATCTGGAGGTGTCTTCGGTTCTAAAATGAGTTTCTTGTAGGCAACATATAGATGGGTTTTGTTTTTTTATCCATTCTGATACCCTGTGTCTTTTGATTGGGGAATTTAGCCCATTAACATTCAGGGTAACTATTGAGAGATAAGAATTTAGTGCCATTGTATTGCCTGTAAGGTGACTGTTACTGTATATTGTCTCTGTTCCTTTCTGATCTACTACTTTTAGGGTCTCTCTTTGCTTAGAGGACCCCTTTCAATATTTCTTGTAGAGCTGGTTTGGTATTTGCAAATTCTTTCACTTTTTGTTTGTCCTGGAAGCTTTTAATCTCTCCTTCTATTTTCAATGATAGCCTAGCTGGATATAGTATTCTTGGCTGCATGTTTTTCTTGTTTAGTGCTCCGAATATATCATGCCAGCTCTTTCTGGCCTGCCAGGTCTCTGTGGATAAGTCTGCTGCCAATCTGATATTTTTACCATTGTATGTTACAGACTTCTTCTCCCGGGCTGCTTTCAGGATTTTCTCTTTGTCACTAAGACTTGTAAATTTTACTATTAGGTGATGGGGTGTGGACCTATTCTTATTGATTTGAGGGGGGTTCTCTGCACCTCCTGGATTTTGATGATTGTTCCCTTTGCCATATTGAGGAAATTCTCTCCAATAATTCTCTCCAATATACCTTCTGCTCCCCTCTTTCTTCTTCTTCTGGAATCCCAATTATTCTAATGTTGTTTCATCTTATGGTGTCACTTATCTCTCGAATTCTCCCCTCGTGGTCCAGTAACTGTTTGTCCCTCTTTTGCTCAGCTTCTTTATTCTCTGTCATTTGGTCTTCTATATCGCTAATTCTTTCTTCTGCCTCATTTATCCTAGCAGTGAGAGTCTCCATTTTTGATTTCCCCTCATAAATAGCTTTTTTTATTTCAACTTGGTTAGAGTTTAGTTCTTTTATTTCTCCAGAAAGGGCTTTTATATCTCCCAAGAGGGTTTCTCTAATATCTTCCATGCCTTTTTTGAGCCCAGCTAGAACCTTGAGAATCGTCATTCTGAACTCTAGATCTGACATATTACCAATGTCTGTATTGATTAGGTCCGTAGCCTTTGGTACTGCCTCTTGTTCTTTTTTTTATGGTGAATTTTTCCGCCTTGTCATTTTGTCCAGATAAGAATATATGAAGGAGCAAGTAAAATACTAAAAGGGTGGCAACAACCCCAGGAAAATATGCTTTAGCCTAATCAGAAGAGATCCCAAATCGTGAGGGGGAGAAAGGGGATAAAAAGAGGTTCATAAAGAAAAAAAAAAGAAAAGAAACAATTAAAAAAAGAAAACCAATAATGAAAAAATATAAAAAGGAATATATATATATATATATATATATATATTAGATAAACTAGTTAAAAAACGTTAAAAAAGAAAATGGTAAAAGTTAAATAATTTAGCAGAAGAAGAGAAAAAAAATTGAAAAAGAAAAAAAAATTAAATTAAGTGCAAGACTAAAGAATCATGGGGAGAAAGCCATGAGTTCCATGCTTTGCTTTCTCCTCCTCTGGAATTCCGCTGCTCTCCTTGGTATTGAACCTGCACTCCTCGATAGGTGAACTTGGTCCTGGCTGGATTTCTTGTTGATCTTCTGGGGGAGGGGCCTGTTGTAGTGATTCTCAAGTGTCTTTGCCCCAGGCGGAATTGCACCGCCCTTACCAGGGGCCGGGCTGAGTAATCCGCTCGGGTTCGCTTTTGGGAGCTTTTGTTCCCTGAGCGCTTTCCGTAGAGTTCCGGAGGACGGGAATGAAGATGGCGGCCTCCCAGTCTCTGGCCCGGAGGAGCCGAGAGCCCGGGGCCCCACTCCTCAGTGCGCCCTCAGAGAACAGCGCCCAATTACTCCCGTCACCCTGGCCTCCGGCCACGCTCCGAGCTGACCGAGCCTGCGACCGGTTCAAGGTAACCCCGAGCTGTGAGCTCACTCCTTGGCTCTGTCTCTGTAGCCTGCTTCCCCGTTCTAATACCTGCAAGCTCTGCGACACTCGGACACCCCCGATCCTTCTGTGACCCTGCGGGACCTGAGGCCACGCTGACCCCGCCTGGGCTTCACCCCAGTTAAGCCTCTGGAGCGATGTCCCTCAGCGGAACAGACTTTTAAAAGTCCTGATTTTGTGCTCCGTTGCTCCGCCGCTTGCCGGGAGCCGGCCCCTCCCCCTGCGGTCTATCTTCCCGTTGCTTTGGATTCACTTCTCCGCCAGTCCTACCTTTCAGAAAGTGGTTGATTTTCTGTTTCTAGAATTGCTGTTCTTCTTCTCTTCGATCTCCCATTGGATTTGTAGGTGTTTGCAATCTTTAGATAAGCTATCTAGCTGATCTCCTGCGACCTGAAGTAGTCTCAGCCTGCTACTTCTCCGCCATCTTGACTCCTCTTCCGAAAACCAGTTTTCTTAATACCATTCATGGCGTACTTCATCCTTTCTGCCCTGTCAAAAACTAGATTCCCATATATCCTTGTATTTTTTTGGACTCTTTATTGTGATCTATTGATCTACTTGTCAATTTTTGCTTCATTATCACATCTTTTTAAATATTTTATTTATTTATTTATTTGACACACAGAGAGAGAAATCACAAGTAGGCAGAGAGGCAGGCAGAGAGAGAGGGGGAAGCAGGCTCTTCACTGAGCAGAGAGCCCGATGAGGGACTCGATCCCAGTACCCTGGGATCATGACCTGAGCTGAAGACAGAGGCATAACCCAGTGAGCCACCCAGGTGCCCCACATCTTTTTAATTACTACACCTCTATGGTATATTTTGATTGTCTGGTAGGGCAAGTCTCCTGCCATTGTTCTTTTGCAAAATTATCTCAGGTATTCTTGTACATTTTTCCCTTCCAAGGGATTTTTAATTATTTTTTCTAAATTAATATTCATCCCAAGGGATTTTTAGAATCAATGTGTTGAGCTCTGTTAAAAATATCATTAGGATTTCGACTGGGATTAAATTTATAAACTTTTTAAGGTAGTTGGCATCTTTACAATATTGATTTTACCATACTGAAATACCTTATTTTTATCACTTCGTTCAGATATTCTTTTATGTCCATCAGTAAAGTCTTATATTTTTCTTCATCTAGACTTTATACATTTATTGCTAGTTTTCTCCCTTTAGGCAACTGATAGTTCTAAGAGTTACTGTGACTGGCATCTTTTCTTCATTACATTTTCTAGCAGATTATTGCTGGCATATGAAAATACTATTGCTTTTTTGTATGTTGCTCTTGAATTTTGCCACTTTGCTTAATTATTTTTTATTGGTTCTAATGGTTTCTCAGTTGCTTATCTTGGATTTTTTAATGTAAACAATCATATTGTTTACAAATAACGATAATTTTGTATTTCCCTGGTATTGTCATTTTACGACTTCAAGTGAAATAGAGGTCCATTTTGGTCCAATTTTGGTCCCATTTTATAATTAAGTTATCCTAAATATTTCCTTTACATACATTGTGAACCATATCAGACAATAAAATTTTGTTTTCAATAATATATCAATTTCTTAAAACTTAAAAGTATTTCTAAACATAATTTTTAAAACTCAGAAGAAGATGTATAGTCTATTATACTTACCTGTACTGCTGGTATTTCTTCTTGATTTTCCAAGTTTTCTTTCATTGTCATTTCCTTTCTATATGAAGAACTTCTTTTGGTCATTTTTTTAATGCATGATGCCATTGACCTCCTTTTTTATAACAACTCAAATCCAAACATTCTGTTTCAGCCATTCTTGAACCCATAAACATGGACCAGAAATGTTATTTTTTCACCAGATAGTGGCAACTGACTGAGATAGACAAGGCAATGAGCACTAATCTGGCATATGGGTTAAGAAAGACAGTTCCACTAGTGACAAATTTTGTTAACTTTCCTTATCTGAAAATGTCTTTATTTTACCTTCATTCTTGAAGAATTCTTCTTCAAGCTTATATTTAAATTCCAGTTAGTTAACATACAATGTAATATTAGTTTCAGGTATAGAAGTCAGTGATTTATCACTTACAGACAACACCCAGTGCTCATCACTGTAAGTGCCCTCTTGAAGGATACTTTTGATAGATAATTCTGTGTTGATCATCATTTTTTATTCAGCACTTAAAAAGTGTTAGGCCACTTCCTTTTGGCCTCCACGGTTTCTGATGAGAACTCCACTATCATTTGAATCTATGATCTTATATAGATTTTAAGATTTTTTTGTCTTTAGTTTTCAAAAGTTTTTTTTAAGGTTTTATTTATTTATTGGTGGGGAGAGAGCACAAGTGGGGTGAAGGGCAGAAGGAGAAGGAGAAGCATGTTCCCTGCTGAGCAGGGAGTCCAATGTGGGGCTTGATCCCAAGACCCTGAGATCACGAACTGAGCTGAAGGCAGACACTTAACCAACTGAGCCACCCAGGTGCCCCATAGTTTTCAGAAGTTTTATTATGAAGTGTCTGGGCATGAGTTTCTTTGCGTTTATCCTGTTTTGTTCTCTCTCAGCTTCTTGAATCTGTATGCTATATCTTTTGGCAAAATTGGGGAGGGGGTAGAAATTCAGCCATTATTTCTTCTAATATTTTCAGCTTCACTGTTAGCTTTTCCTTCTGGGACTCTGATGATATGAATGTTGTAACTTTTATCATTGTTCCACATGTCTGTAGAACATGTCCACATGCCTGTCCATTTAAAAAAATCTGTCTTGCTTCTGTTGGTTTTACTGGATGATTTCTATTGATCTAGATCAATGATTCTTCTCTTTATTGTCCCCATTCTGTCATTACAGTGAGATTAAAAAATTTTTGTTATTATATTTTTCAGTTCTAAAATTTCCATTTGACTTTTCTTTATATTTTGATTTCTTTGCTTGGGACTTTCTATTTTGTCATTTCTTTTAAGACTATTTGATGTTTACAAGAAACTCATTTCAAATATAATGATAGAAGTAGATTAAAAATAGGGGAGGAGCTTGGAAAGGTGGCAGAGTAGGAGGACCTTAAGCTTACTCTCTCCCATATTTACAACTAGATATCACTCACATCTGTGTAAATATACCAGAGACTAAGCTGAAGACTGGCAGAACAAACTCCACAGCTAAATGAAGAGAAGAAGCCCCATCTTAGAGGTTAGAAAGGGCAGACACATGATCAGAAGCAGCCCTCAGGTGGGAGGGAGCTGTACCTGCAGAGGGGAGAGAAACAGGGCCTCCCACCAGGGAGCCCACAGGGGATGAACAACCCATAAAGTCATGTTTTAAAAACCAGAGGACCTGAATTCTGTGATTTTGTATAACCAGTGGAACTTGGAGCATGGAACTTTAAAAGTCAGCTGACTCAGCACTGCCCAAGTCTAGAGGGCAAGTGATAGTGGGGTCCCCACCCTTAAAGAGACACCAGCCTGGACAGTTTGCACAACACAGGGGGCAAACAGTAGAAGATATGTTTATAATGATTTTAGAGCATGTTTGGGAACTTCTCCAGGAACACAGGAGCTTGCAGGAGCCATTTTTCTCCCCCGCCTCCCTGCATGAAGACAGTCACCCCACGCACACATTCTCCTAAGGACCCGCCATAATCCGAGCCTGGTAACCTTGGCCCTGGGACCAGCCCAAATTTTGGTAACACTGTGCACATGCCCTGCCCAGCCACCTTGCACATACACACAGCACCTCTGGCCACCACATTTCAAGGAATCTGGCCTATTTTGCTAATACTGCTGCCTTGTCCCTGAGCCCTCCTGTGGTCACGCTCCCTTCAAACCAGACGGCCTGGGTCTCCCTAACACCATGGAGAGCAAGCACAGCCCACAACAGGCAGAGGGTCAGTTCTGATGGCTGGACTGAAAGAAAAAGCAGCTCAGACACAACATCAGGATGAAAGCAACACACATAAGAGATAGACTTGAAGCACCAGATCCTGGGGAATGGGGGGCCCTGCACTGTACAGAACTAGAACAAACAATCCTAAAATTTGTATGGAACCACAGAAGACCTTGAAGAGCCAAACAATCTCAAAAAAGAAAAAGCTGGAGGTATCATAATTCCAGAATTCAAGTTATATTTAAAAACTGTAGTAATCAAAACAGTATGGTACTGGGACAAAAATAGACACATAGATGAACAGAAGAGTAAAAAGCCCAGAAATAAGCCCATATTTACATGGTCAATTAATCTTTGACAAAAGAGGAAAGAATGTGCAATGGGAAAAAGAAAGTCTCTCCAACAAGTGGTGTTAGGTGAACTGGGCAGCAAATGCAAAAGAATGAAACTGGATCACTGGCTTACACCATACACAAAAATTAATTCAAAATGCATCAAGGACCTTGGGTCACCTGGGTGGCTCAGTTGGATAAGCAACCAACTCTTGATTTCAGTTCAGTTCATGATCTTGGGGTTGTGGGATGGAGCCCCACATTGGGCTCCATGCTGGGCATGGGGCCTGCTTGGGACTCTCTCTCCCTCTCCTTCTGCCCCTCTCCCCCAAAATGAATAAATAAAAATCTTTAATAATTTTTTTTAAAAAAAATGGATTCAGGATCTAAATGTGAGACCTGAAAATATAAAAATCCTAAAAGAGAGCATAGGCAGTAGTTTCTCTGACATTGGCAGTAGTAGTAGCTTCTTTCTTTTTTAATGATGTATTTATTTATTTTAGAGGGGGCAGGGGCAAAGTGAGACCTGCAGCCCTCAGCACGGAGCTTGATGCAGGGCTTGATCTCATGACCCTGAGATCACAACCTGAACTGAAACCAAGAGTTGGATGCTTAACTGATGGCTCCACCCAGGCACCCCAGTAGCAACTTCTTTCTAGGTAAGTCTCTTGAGGCAAGGGAAAGAAAAGCAAAAACAAATGATTGAGACTACATCAAAATAAAAAGCCACTATTTAATAAAGGAAACAATCAACCAAACTAAAAGGCAATCTATGGAATGGGAGAAAATATTTGCAAAAGGCATATCTGATAAAGGGTTAGTATCCAAAATATACAAAGAACTTATATAACTCAACACCCAGAAAATAAATAATCCGGTTAAAAAATGTGCAGAACACATGAACAAACATTTCTCCATGAAGACATACAAATGTCCAGTGGACACATGAAAAGATGCTCAACATCAGTCATCATCAGAGAAATGCAAATCAAAACTACAATGACATACCACCTCACATCTGTCAGAATAGATAAAATCAACAACACAAAAAACAACAGGTGTTGGTGAGCATGTGGAAAAAAAGAAACCCTCGTGCACTGTGGGTGGGAAATCAAACTGATGCAGCCATTGTGGAAAACAGTATGGACTTTCCTCAAAGAGTTAAAAATAGAACTACTTTATGATCCAGTAATCACACTACTTGATATTTACCCAAAAACTACAAAAACACTAATTCAGGGACATCTGGGTGGCTCAGTCAGTTAAGCGTCTGCCTTCAGCTCAGGTCGTGATCTCAGGGTCCTGGGATTGAGACCTGAGTCACAGTCTCTGCTCAGCAGGAAGTCTGCTTCTCCCTCTCCTTCTATGCTCTCTCTCTCGCAAATAAATAAATGAAACCTATTAAAAATGTTTTAAAAACATTAATTCAAAAAAATACATGCACCCTGATGTTTATAGCAGCATTATTCACAATGTCCAAGGTAAGGAAGCAGCCCAAGTGTCCATCAACTGATGAATGGATAGAGAAGAAGTGGTATGGGGTGCCTGGGTGGCTCAGTGGGTTAAGCCTCTGCCTTCAGATCAGGTCATGATCTCAGAGTCCTGGGATCGAGCAAATGCAAATGCAAAATGCATCAGGCTCTCTGCTCAGCGGGAAGCCTGCTTCCCCCTCTCTCTTAGCTTAGTCGGTTAAGTGACTGCCTTCTGGAATCAAGCCCCGTGTCGGGCTACTTGCTCAGTGGAGAATCTGCTTCTTCCTCTCCCTCTGCCTGCAAGTCTGTCTACTTGTTCTCTCTCTCTCTCTTTCTCCCTGTCAAATAATTAAATAAAATCCTAAAAAAAGGAACTTCACAAATATTTTATCATGTGTGCTTATAGCTTCTAAGTAAAACCCCAAAACACCATTCTAAAATATCAAAGAAGTCATCTCCAGACTTGAAAAGTCTGGCCCGTGAACCAGGTTAAAAACCTTTTATTTAGGGGCACCTGGGTGGCTCAGTGGGTTAAACCCTCTGCCTTTGGCTCAGGTCACGATCCCAGGGTCCTGGGATCGAGCCCTGCATCAGGCTCCCCTGCTCTCTCTCTCTGCCTGCCTCTCTGCCTACTTGTGATCTCTGTCTGTCAAATAAATAAATAAAATCCTTACCAAAAAAAAAAAAAAACACCTTTATTTTAGGAGAAAGAATTTGCCGAAGTATTCAATGTTGCATTTCTTCAGTCTGGTAGTTCTTCAAAATCAAGAGCTCTATGGAGACATTTGCAGCAAGGTTTACACCCTGGAAAGTCACCATTGGGCAAATAATCTTTAGCAAACAAAAGCCATATGAGTGCTAGAACATGAGGGGATAGCTTTAAGTAGGCAACTCTAGGTTTTTTCCTTTTTTTTAACTTCTTATTTCTTAATTATTATGGGCTCACAAGAAGTTGCAAAATTAGCACAGAGAGATCCTGCGTCCGTTTTCCCAGTTTCCCCTAATCGTGCCATCTTATATAAGTAAAGTGCATATCAAAACCAGGAAATTAATTGGTTCAATACAATTATCTAGACTACAGCTCTTACTCAGATTTCACTAGTTTTTGCACATACTCGTTTTTTTGGTGTATCTTTGTGTCTAATCTATTACATTTTATCACATATGCAGATGGATATAATCATCACCACAATCAAGGGACAGACGTGTTCTGTCACAATAAAGGAACTCCTTATGCTGCCACTTCATAATTACACAATCTCTCTCCTCCCCTATCTGTTCTTAGCTGTTCTCCATCTCTATAATTTTGTCATTTTGAGAATGTTGTATGAATGGAATCACAGAGTATGTAATCTTTAGGGGTTAGCTTTCTTTTACTCAGCATGAGTCCCTCGAGATCCATCCCTGTTTTTGCCTGCGTCAGTAGTTATTTCTTTTTATTGCTAAATAGTAATTCATTGTACGGATGTATAATAATTCATTTAATCATTCACCCATTGAAGGAAGCTTGTTTCCAGTTTGGGGCTATTATTACACATAAAGCTGCCATCAGTAGGGACAACTGGGTGGCTCAGTCGGTTAAGTGTCCACTTTCAGCTCAGGTCATGATCTTGGGGTCCTGGGATGGAACCCTACATCAGGCTTCCTGCTCAGCAGGGAGTCTGCTTCTCCCTCTGCCACTCTCCCTGCTTGTGCTTTCTCTCTCTCTCTCTCAAACTCTCTTAAATAAATAAATAAATAAAATCTTTTTTAAAAAATTGCCAGACTGTTTTCCAGAGTAGTTCTAACATTTTCCATTCCCACCAGGAATGCATAAAAGTTTCAATGGCTCCTTTTCCTGGTCAGCACTTGGTATTGTCAGTATTTTTCATGTTAGCCATTATAATAGGTGTGTAGTGATATTTCATTATGATTTTAATTTGCATTTCACTAATAACTAGTGATGTTAAAAATCTCCTCATGAGTTTTTAGATCCATATCATCTCCTTTGGTAAAATGTCTGCTCAAGTCTTTTGCCAATTTTTGAATCAGAGAGATTGTTTGCCTTCTGGTAAATTTAGAGCATTATTTGTATATTCTGTACACAAGTCCTTTGTTGATTTGCAAATCTGGGATTTGCAAATATTTTTTTCCAGTTTACAGCTTGTCTTGTTATCATCTTAACATGGTTTATTCACTGAGAGAAAGTTTTTAATCTTAAAAAAGGTCAATTTATTTTTAAATGTATTGTGTTTTTTTTTAAGATTTTATTTATTTATTTGACAGAGAGAGATCACAAGCAGGCAGAGAGGCAGGCAGAGAGAGAGGAGTAAGTAGGTTCCCCGCTGAGCAGAGAGTCCGATGAGGGGCTCGATCCCAGGACCCTGAGATCATGACCCGAGCCGAAGGCAGCAGCTTAACCCACTGAGCCACCCAGGCGCCCCTGTATTGTGTTTTTGATGTCCTATTTAAGAACTCTTCCTCTTATGCAAGGTCACAAAGATTTTCTCCTGTGGTCTCTTAAAATAATTTTACACTTTTACATTTTACAACTAAATCTATAATTCATTTGAGTTCATCTTTGTTTAAGATATGAGAGTCAGATAGAGGCTCATATTTGGGGGGATTTTGATGTCTAATTATTATAGCACCATTTGTTAAAAAGACTATCCTTCCTTCATTGGATTGTTTTTTCTTCTTTGTCAAAAATTAGTTGAGTGTATTAGTGTGTGTCTATTTCTGGGTTCTGTATTTTGTTCCATAGTTCTGTGGGTCTGTGCTTCATCTAATACCACAGTGTCTTGTTGATGGTAGCTGTATAATAAGTCTTAAAACCTGACAGTGAGATTCCTTCAACTTTATTTCTCCATTTCAATATTGTCTTAACTATTTTAGCATCTTTGCCATTACAGATAGGTTTTCAGATAAACTTGTCTTTATCCACAAAAAAATCCAATGAATCTACAAATCAGTTTGGGGAGATTTAATACCTTTACAATGTAGAGCCTTCCAATCTATACATGGCACATCTCCATTTATTTAAATCTTCTTTGATTTCTTTCATCAAGGTTTTGTAGCTTTCAATATACAGATTCTCATGTTTTCTTAGATTTATATTTAAGTATGTCTGGGGTTCTTTTTTCTTTTATTTTTGGCGAAATGTTTGTAAGTGCATTGTGTTTTTAATTTTGGTTGCCAGTAGTTCATCAATGGAATAAAGAAATAGATTGACTTTTTGTTTGTTGACCTTGTTTCTTGTGATGCTGTTAAACTTCCTCATTAGTTCTTGGAGTTCTTGTAGACTACTTGGGTTTGTTCACATAGTAAATCATGTCATCTACAAAAAGGGCAATTTTATTTCATCTTTTCTTATCCATATGCCTTATATTTCCTTTTCATGCCTGTATCACTGTCTAAGACTTTTAGTAGTATGATAAGATAGAGTGATGAAAATTTACTTCTTTGACTTGTTCCTGATCTTAGGTTAAAAGCATTCAGTATTTCACTATTAAGTATGACATTAGCTATAGTTTCTATATAGATGCTCTTTATCAAGTTGAGGAAGTTCTCTTTTATTCTGAGTTTGCTGAGAGTTTTTATCAGGAATGAAGGTTAAATTTTGTCAAATGCATTCTCTGCATCAATTAATATAATTATGTGATTTTTTTTCTTTAGTCTGTAAATAGGAATGAGCCTTGCATTTCTGGTATAAACTACACTTGATCATGGTGTATAATTATTTTTATGTATTTCTGAATTCTGTTTGCTGATATTTTGTTATGAAGCCTTGTGTCTATGTTCTGAGGGATGTTGATCTATGGTTTCTTCCTTTTTAAAAAAAGCATCATCTTAGGTTTTGACATCAGAGTGATGTTAGCCCCATAAAATTAATTGGGAACCATTTCCCCCTCTTCTATTTTCTGGAAAAGGTTTTCTAAAACTGATGTTAATTCTTCCATAAGTGTTTGGATGCATACTCTAGAAAAGCCATCTGGGCTTGAAGCTATCTTTGTCCAAAGCTTTAAAGATTATGGTAAGTCTTCTAGTTAGGGTGCCTTGGCTGCTCAGTTAAGCAATTGCCTTCAGCTCAGGTCATGATCCTGGGGTCCAAGAATCGAGCCATGCCTCAGGCTCCCTGCTCAGTGGTGTGCATGCTTCTCCCTCTGCCTCTGCCCTGTGCTCATGCTGTCTCTTGCCCACTCTTTCTATCAAATACATTAATAAAATCTAAAAACAAAAAAGTCTTCTAATCACTGTAGGACTATTAAGATTATCTATTTCACCTTGGGTGAGTTTTGACAGTGCATGTTTTTCCAGAAGCTGGCCCAGTCTACATTATCTGATATTAGTATAACCATGATCAGTGTATCTTTTTTTGATCAGTGTATCTTTTTTTTGATCAGTATCTTTTTCTATACATTATTTTTTTAAGATTTTGTTTATTTGAGAGAGAGAGAGAGAAAGCTAGCACATGAGTGGGGTGGGCAGAGGGAGAGTGAGAAGCAGACTCCCCACTCAGCAGGAAGCCCGATCTGGGGCTCAATCCCAGGACCCTGAGATCATGACCTGAGCTGAAGGCAAACATTTAACTGACTGAGCCACCCAGGGGCCCCTCTTATACATTACTTTTTTTTAAGATTTTATTTATTTGACAGTGAGAGATCACAAGTAGGCAGAGAGGCAGGCAGAGAGAGAGGAGGAAGCTGGCTCCCTGCCGAGCAGAGAGCCCGATGTGGGACTCGATCCCAGAACCCTGAGATCATGACCTGAGAGGAAGGCAGAGGCTTAACCCACTGAGCCACCCAGGCGCCCCTTATACATTATTTTTAACCTACTTCTTTTCAATAATGTTTTTTAATTCCAGTATAGCTAACATACTATAAGTGTTATATTAGTGTTATATAACAAGTGTTAAATATTTTATTATTATATAATAAGTGTTATGTAATAATATAGCTAACATACAGTAAGTGTTCTATTAGTTTCAGGTACATAAAATAATGATTCATCAGTTCTATATATCACCTGGTACTCATCACAACAAGTGCACTCCTGAATCCCCATCACCTATTTAACCCATCCCCCTACTCATCTCCTCTGGTAACATCAGGTTGTTCTCTATAGTTGAGAGTCTGTTTCCTGGTTTTTCTCTCTCTCTTTTCCCCCCTCTTTGCTCATTTGTTTCTTAAGTCCCACATATGAGTGAGATCATATGGTATTTGTCTTTCTCTGACTGATTTCTTTCACCTAGCATCATACTCTCTAGCTCCATCCATGTCATTGCAAATGGCAAGATTTCATTCTTTTAATGGCTGAGTAATATTCCACTGTAGATACAATATATATGTATGTATATACGTGATATATATATATCACACCTTCTTTATGCATTCATCAATCAATGGACACTTGGGTTTTTTCCACAATTTGGTCATTGTAGATAATGCTCCTATGAACATCAGGGTGCATGTATCCCTTTGAATTAGTGTTTTTGTATTATTTGGGTAAATAACCTAGTAATGCCATTGATAGATCTTAGAGAACTTCTATTTTTTTAATTTTTGAGGAACCTCCATACTGTTTTCCAGAGTGGCTGCACCAGTTTGCATTCTCACCAACAGTACAAGAGGGTTCCCCTTTCTCCACAACCTTGCCAACACCTGTAGTTTCTTGTGTTGTCAGTTTTAGCCATTCTGATAGGTGTGAGATGAAACCTCACTGCAGTTTTGATTTGTATTTCCCCAATGATAAGTGATGATGAGCATGTTTTCTTGTGTTTGTTGTCCATCTATATATCTCCTTTGGAAAAATGTCTGTTCATGTATTCTGTCCATTTTTTAATTGGATTATTTATTTTTGGGGCATTGAGTTTTATAAGTTCTTTATACATTTTGGATACTAACCCTTTATCAGATATGTCATTTAGAAATGTCTTCTCCCATTCCATAGGTTTGCCTTTTACTTTTGTTGAATATTTCTTTCATTGTGTAGAAGCTATTTAGTTTGATGTAGTCCCAATGGTTTACTTTTGCTTGTGTCTCCCTTGCCTCAAGAGACATATCTAGAAAAAAGTTGCTACGGCCAATGTCAAAGAGGTTACTACATTCCCCTCTAGTATTTTTATGATTTCCAATCTCAGATTTAAGCCTTTGATCCATTTTGAATTTATTTTTATGTATAATCTAAAAAGTGGTCCATTTTCATTCTTTTGCATGTTGCTCTCCAATTTTCCCAACACCATTTGTAGAAGAGACTTTTTCCCATGGAATATTCTTTCCTGATTTGTCAGAGATTCATTGACCACATAGTTGTGGGTTCATTTCTGAGTTTTCTATTATGTTCTATTGATCTAGGTATCTATTTTTGTCCCAGTACCATATTGTTTTGATCACCACACATTCACAATATAACTTGAAGTCCAGAATTGTGATGCCTGCAGCTTTGTTTTTCTTTTTTAAGGTTGCTTTGGCTATTCAGGGTATTTTGTGGTTCCATAAAAATTTTAGGATTGTTTGTTCTAGCTCTTTGAAAAATGCTGTTGACATTTTGATAAGGATTGCATTAAATGTGTAGATTGCTTTGGGTAGCATAGCATTTTAACATTTGTTCTTCCAATCCATGAGCATGGAATGTCTTTCTCTTTGTGTCATCTTCAATTTCTTTCATCAGGGTTTTATATAGTTTTTAGAGTACAAGTCCTTCACCTCTTTGGTTAGGTTTATTCCTAGGATCTTACTGGTTTTGGTGTAATTGTAAATGGGATTGATTCCTTAATTTCCCTTTCTGCTGCTTCATTATTGGTGTATAAAATGCAACAGATGTCTATACATTGATCTTATATCCTGGGACTTGACTGAATTCATCAATTCTACCAGTTTTATGGTGGAGTCTTTTGGGTTTTCTATACAGAGTATGGTGTCTTCTGCAAATAGTGAAAGTTTGACTTCTTCCTTGCCAATTTGGATATATTTTATTTCTTTTTGTAGTCTGATTGCTGAAGCTAAGTACTATGTACTATGATTAATAACAGTGTTGAAGGAGGACATCCCAGTCTTTTTCCTGACGACAGAGAGAAAGCTCTCAAATTTCCCCACTAAGAATGACATTAGCTGTGGGTTTTCATATATGTCTTTATTAAGTTGCAGTACATTCCTTCTAAATCTACTATGTTGAGGGTTTTTATCATGAATGTATGTTTTACTTTGTCAAGTGCTTTTTCTGCATCCATTGAAATAATCATATAATTCTTAACTGTTTTTTATTAATGTGGTGCATCACATTGACTAATTTATGAATATTGAACCACTCTTGCAACCCAGAAATAAATCTCACTTGATCATGGTGAATTAGTTTTGTTTTTTTTTAAGATTTATTTATTTATTTATTTGTCAGAGAGAAAGAGAGATCACAAGTAGGCAGAAAGGCAGGCAGAGGCAGAGAGAGAGAGAGAGAAGCAGCCTCCCCGCTGAGAAAGGAGCCCGATGCGGGACTCAATCCCAGGACCCAGGATCATGACCTGAGCCAAAGGCAGCTGATTAACCGACTGAGCCACCCAGGCATCCTGGTGAATTACTTTTTAATGTATTGTTGGATTCAGTTTGCTAGTATTTTATTGAGAATTTTTGCATCCATGTTCATTAGGAATATTGGCTTTTAGTTCTCTTTTGGTGGAGTCTTCATTTGGTTTTGGTATCAGGTTAATGTTGGCCTTATAGAATGAATTTGGAAGATTTCTTTCCTTTTCTATTTTTTGGAGTAGTTTGAGAAAAATAAGTATTAACTCTTCCTTAAATGTTTGGTAGAATCCACCTGTGAAGCCATCTAGTCCTGGACTTTTGTTTGTTAGGAGTTTTTTGATTACTGCTTCAATTTCATTGCTGATCAATGGTCTGCTCAAGTTTTCTATTTCTTCCTTTTTAGTTTTGGCAGGTTATATTTTTCCAGGACCTTATCCTTTTCTTCCAAGTTGTCCAATTTGTTGGCATATAGTTTTTCATAATATTCTCTTATAACCAGGGGTGCCTGGGTGGCTCAGTCAGTTAACTGTCTGCCTTCAGCTTGGGTTATGGTCCTAAGGTCCTGGGATTGAGCCCTGTGTTGGGTTCCCTGCTTAGCAGGGTGTATGCTTTTCCCTCTCCCTCTCCCTCTGCTCATGCTCTCTCTATCAAATAAATAAATAAGAATCTTTTAAAAGTTCTCTTATAATTGTGTATCTGTGGTGTTGGTATTTCTCCTCTCTGATTTGTGATTTTATTTATTGGGGTCCTTTATCTTTTCTTTTTGATAAGTCTGGCTAAAGGTTTATCAACTTTATTAACATTTTCAAGGAACCAGCTCTTGGTTTCATTGATCTGTTCTATTGTGGTTTTCTTAGTTTCATTATCATTTATTTCTTCTCTGATCTTTATTGTTTCCTTCCTTCTGCTGGCTTTAGGCTTCATTTGTTGTTCATTTTCTTCTAGCTCCTTTAGGCGTAAGGTTAGGATGTTTATTTCAGATTTTTCTTGCTTCTTGAGGTAGACCTGTATTGCTATATACTTCCTTTTTAGAACTACTTTTGCTGCATCCCAAAGGTTTTAGATCATTATGTTTTCATTCTCTTTTGTTTCTATATTTTTTTAAATTTCTTCTTTGATTTCCCAGTTGACCTATTTATTGTTTAGTAGCATGTTGTTTAACCTCCATGTGTTAGTGGTCTTTCCAAACCTTTTCTTGTGCTTGACTTCTCATTTCATAGTGTTGTGGTCAGAAAAGGTGCATGGTATGATTTCTATTTTTTTGGTTTTGTTGAGGCCTGATTTGTGGCTGAATATGTAATTTATTCTGGAGAATGTACCATGTGCACCTGAAAAGAATGTGTATTCTGCTGTTTCATGATGGAATGTTCTGAATGTATCTGTTAAGTCCATCTGGTCCAATGTGTTATTAAAAGCCATTGTTTCTTTGTTTATTTTCTGTTTAGATGATCTGTCCATTGACGTAAGTTGGGTGTTAAAATCCCCTACTTTTCTTGTGTTGTTATCAATTAGTTCCTTTATGTTTGTTATCAACTGTTTTATATATTTGGGTGCTCCCATGTCGGGTACATAAATATTTACAGTTGTTATATCTTCTTGTTGGATTGTTCCCTTTATGGTTATATAGTGCCTGTCTTTGTCTCTTGTTACAGTCTTTGTTTTAAGGTCTAGTTTGTCTAAGTACTGCTACTCCAGCTTTGTTTTGACAGCCATTTGCATGATAAATGTTCCTCCATCTCCAATCTGCAGGTATCTTTATGTCTAAAATGAGTCTCTTGTAGGCTGCATATAGATGGGTCTTATTTTTTATCCATTCTGATATCTTATGTCTTTTGATTGGTGGGTTTAGTCCATTTACATTCAAAGTAATTATTGATAGATATGTATTTATTGTCATTTTAGTCCTTGTTTTTCATTGTTTCTGGAGAGTCTCTCTGATCTTTTCTTGGTTTTGTCACTTTTGGTCTCTCCTTTGTGCTCAAAGAGTTCCCTTAAAATTTCTTGTAGGCCGGTTTAGTGGTCATGAACTCCTTTAGTTTTTGTTTGGGAAACTCTTTATCTATCCTTCTATTCTGAATGATAGCCTTGCTGTATAGAGTATTCTTGGCTACAGATTTTTTCATTCAGCATTTTGAATATATCATGTCACTCTCTTCTGGCATGCCAAGTTTCTGTTGAGAAATGTCCAGCTGACCTTCTAGGTCTTCCCTTGTAAGTTAAGGACTTCTTTCATCTTGCTGCCTTTAAGTATTTTTATCATTATATTTTGCAGAGTTAATTACAGTAGGTGCTGATGTTGGCCTGTTTTGTTGATTTTGATGGTAGTTCTCTGTGCCTCCTGGATCTGGATGCCTGTTTCTTTCCCAAGATTAGGGATGTTTTCAGCTATTATTTCTTCAAATATATTTTCTGTCCCCTTTTCTCTCTCTTCTCCTTCTGGGACTCCTATAATACAAATGTTATTATGTTTGATAGAGTCCCTTAGTTCCCTAAGTCTATTCTCGTGTTGCATAATTCTGTCTCTCTTTTGTTCAACTTCATCTTTTCCCATTATTTTGTCCCCAAGGTCACTAATTCATTCCTCCCTTCTTACAGCCTGCTGTTCATCATATCAAGCCCATTTCCAGGCTTGTTTATTGTATCCTTCATCCTTCTCTGGTTCTTTTTTAACTTTTTTATCTTAGTGGTAAGGGTCTCACTGACATTTTTTATTCTTTTCTTAAGCCCAGTGAGTATCTTGATGATTGTTGTTTTTAATTTTCCATCAGGCATGTTACTTATATCTGTTTTGCTTAGATCTCTGGCCATGGCTTTATCTTGTTCTTTCTTTGGGGATAAATACCTCTTTCTTTGCATTTGGTCTAAGTCCCTGCCTCCTCCTATGTGTTATAAAAGCCAGTTATGTCTCCTACTCCTGAAAGTAATGGCCTTAAGAAGAAGAGCCCATGGGGCTCTGGGGTCTAGCACCTGGCACTTCAGGGAATGTCTCTGGTGTGTGCTGCATGAGCTCTGCTGTTGTTTTCTGGCTTCTCTGTCCTTCAGACTAGTCATCTGCAGAGACTCTCCTTGCCTGTTTTGGGCAGTGTTTGGTCCCTGGCCTGAATGTGGTGTGTTTTAACTAGGTGTGCTCTGGTCTGCTTGTAAAATGAGACTGACACCACTTCCACCAAAACTGAGGCCCCACAGACCACTGCAGAACCACTCTCTGGTCCAGAGATGGAGACATGGTGTGAAAAAGGATTTCTGCTGGTTTTCTGGAGGAGGGGCCCACTATACTGGTTTGAGACAAGCTTGACTGAAAAGGGTGATCCCCACCAGTACAGGTGGGTGGGGGTGGGGCTTGGTGTAAGCAAGTTAGGTAGCCAGTATTATTGCTGTGCTATTTCCTGCAAGTAACTCTGTATTTATGCTGAGGTGTGGGGGAGGAAAATGGGATCAGCCAGCTTCTTTGTTCCCAGAGGTTTCTCTGTGAACACTGCCTCTCAGAGACTGCACTGACAAGAGCAAATAATCTCCCCACTGTGTGCCTCACTCGTTCCTCAGATCACTTTCCAAGCTGTCTGCTCCCAGGATGTTCACCTGCCTTCTCTCCAGGAGCAGTGCAGTGACCTTGGGGCTCTATCCCAGCCAAGCCCTCTGACTTTTAAAACTCCAGACCTTAAGCCCCACTGGTAGCAAGCTCTCAAAATTCAGTCCCTCTTGTTTTCCAAGCCAGTGGCTTTAGGGAAATGTTTTCCTTGTGCTTTCCCCTATGTGCTCCTCTGTTGCCCTTCTCTGTGACCACATCTCCCTCCCCTGCAGCACCCGCAATCCACTTCTCCCTTTAACCATGTCTCCACATGTCTTACCTTCTTTGGTGTGGCCTCTTTTCTCCCTTTAGCTGTAGAATTTGTCCTGTCATTCTTCAGGTTGATTTTTGGGATATTGAAGATGATTTGATAGTTATCTAGTTGTGTTTGTGGGACGAGATGAGCCTAGGGTCCTCCTACTCCATCATCATCTTCCTCTTTCTCTGTCTCTGATTACTGTTCTTTATATTAATAGATGAACCACAGTCTATATAACCAATCGTTAATGATGTACATTTAGTTTTTACCATTATGAACAAACTCTGAAGTAAACGTCCTTGAATACTTACATCATGACATGCTTTTGAGTATATGTGCATATGGTAAATTCTTAGCAGTAGTATTGTTGGGCCAAAGATACATGTATGTAAATGCTGATGCACACTGCAAAATTTCCTCCAAAGACCCTGTGCAGTCTCCCACATCAGAAGACATCAGGCACTCATTCTCCCACCAACAGTAGAGTATAGCACCTATTTTTCTTTATGCTTGCTATCCATGAGCATTATCAAACTTTAAATTGTTTTTGCCATTCTGATAGGTAACAAATCACATCACCTGATTATTGCCAGAGATAACTAGCTTTGGATCATTATGATTCTTCTGAAGTCTCTCTCTAAACTTACTCCTTGTCTATTATTCATTTTTTTAAAGATTTTGTTTATTTATTTGACAGACAGAGATCACACGTAGGCAGAGAGGCAGGCAGAGAGTGAGGGGAAAGCAGGACCATGCAAAACAGAGAGCCCGACATGGAGCTTGATCCCAGGACCCTGAGACCATGACCTGAGCCAAAGGCAGAGGCTTGACCCACTGAGCCTCCAGGAGCCCCTATTGTCATATATTTTTAAATAAATAATTGCATTGCTTTTTCTTACACAAGTAATAAATAACATTTATTATAAAAAGAAGAACCAAACAATATAGAAATATAGAGAGTAAAAAAGGAAACCCAATCAGTCCCAGTTGGTCATTCCCCCACCTCAATCCCATCAGTCCCACATTCTTCCCCAGAGCTGTAGAGACACTGCTGTGTGCCCAAGAGTTTCACTCTGCTAATTGCAAAGATATCAGGCCCTCATTCTGATGTCTCTTCTTTGGGATTGGAATATTTGTCATAAGGGCATAGTTGAGGTTCAGCTTTACCATATCCAGAAAGAAGCACCTCAATAGTAATAAAGACTGAGCACTGCAACAATAATAAAGACAGCAGAGAAAATGTCCAAACAATCTATGTGAACAAAATGGCTTAAAAGTCTTTCAAAAGCTTTAAAGGCATCATTTCCCTACAACAAACATGCAAGCTATAAATAATGAGTTTATTAAATTAAAATGCAGAAAGATTCCAACTAAATAATATAGTTATTATTATTATATTTTATATATTTATATATTTACATTTTTATATTATTAAATATATATTTTATATATACATTTACACATTATTTTTTAAGATTTTATTTATTTATTTGACAGAGATCACAAGTAAGCAGAGAGGCAGGCAGAGAAAGAGGAAGGGAAGCAGGCACCCTGCTGAGCAGAAAGCCCGATATGGGACTCTGATCCCAGAACCCTGCGATCATGACCTGAGCCGAAGGCAGAGGCTTTAACTCACTGAGCCACCCAGGCACCCTACACATTATTATTAACTAAATAAATAGTTAATTTATTTCCTATATCTTTGAAAGTAGTGGGATGGTATTTAAATAGAAATGGCAGGGGGAATCAGTAAGAAAAGACAGAGGTAGAGTCTAGAGTCTACATGTCTAGAGACAGACACACTGGGATAAATTAGTTTCCTCACATCAAATAGGAATAATTGTAAAATATGTAGCTTATAGAGATACCATAATGAATAATAATCTACATAAACTGCTTAGCACAGAGTTGGGCATCAAGTAAGTCGTCAATGAATGGTAATTATTCTTAGCTATTCCTAAAGTCTTTCCTGGAAGAGGGAAGGTACTGTGAGTGGGAAGTACAGAATGAATCAAAGCTTGGGTTCTGGAATGGGGATGATGTGTCCAGAAGCACAATGATGAACGCTGAGTAAAAGTGGATGATCTGTGCAGTAGATGGGGAAGGAATGACTGAGGAAAGATATTGAAATGGTGAGGAAAATGGAAATATTTTAGGCAAAAATCATGTGAAGAGTGAGTAGAACAGTTTGGGATGGGGAAACCAGGGAGTTGGTGGGAGCAGTAGGAAGCTGTGGCAGCCCAGGAGAGAGGTAATAGATATACTAACACTGGAGGAAACACATGGCAGAAATGTTGTGAATTGATATGGATAGACAAAGAAAATGCAGTATATGCATACAATAGAATACTATTCAGTCTTAAAAAAAGAAGAAGAAAACTCTAAAATATGCAACTACATGGATGAACCTTGAGGACATTATGCTAAGAAACCAGTCACAGAAAGGCAAATACATCATTCAACTTAAAGGAGGTATTTAAATTGTCAAATTCATAGAATCAAAGAGGGAAATGGTGGTTTTCAGGGGCTGGGAGATGGAGGAAGTGAAGAGTTGCTAATCAATGGGCATAAATCTTTAGTTAAGTAAGATGAATAATCTCTAGAGATCTGCTATACTACATTTTACTTACAGTCAACAACGCTTAAAAATTTCTTAAGAGGGTAGGTACATTAAGTGATCTTAATAAATTAAAAGAATTTTAAAAAAGTTTAAGACTGCCCAGGCCATGATGCCTGACTATTTAAGGTATGGGGAAAGAAGGGAGAAGGGAAAACTACTTTGTTAAATCGATAGTGTTAGTTGGAGGGGCTGGTTTTACTCTAGGTGGAGACCTGAGACTGAGAGCATACTGCATATGTGTGAGGTGACTGCTGAAGACTCCAGTTAGTAAGCTTTCACTGGAGGGAAAACCAACAAGGCCAAGGTTTTTGGGTCTCTTCTCCAGAATTTCTGACATCTAAATAGTTTGGATTCAGAATGGCCAGCCCAACCATTACATGTTACCAAAGATGCTAATTTAGGAATACTCACTATTCTCCTCAGATTTTGTTTTTCACCTACAGATTTCAGGACTGTTCCAAAACCTCAGTCCCATGCCTGTGGGACCAGAAGTTTGCTACTTCAAGAAGGCTGCTTCGGAGGTCTGATTCCAATATGGCTCCCATTCCAACCTGCAGCATCTCTGGGCTCTGGTGGGTTATAATTCAGAGATGTAGACCCTTGCTATTTAGAGTGTGGTCTAAGGACCAGCAGCACTGGCCTTACCTAGAGCCCATTAGAACTGCAGAATCTCTGGCTCTACCTCACACCAGCTGAGGCAGAATCTGCATTTTAACAAGGTCCCTATATTAAAGTCTGAGAAGCACTGAACTACAGCATCGTTTGGGGAGTCAGATACTCTTTGGAATATTCTCAAGAGGGGAGAAAAATGACCTTAAGTGTAAATGTAAAATAATGATATGATGAGTCTCAATTTCAGAAATTTGAAAGAATAACAAATAATTCGAATTGAGGAAACATGGTAGTTATATATTCAGTAAATACATCTATTACTTTTGTGACCCAAGTAGATGGTGATGACAATAGTTAACATAAACTTTCATGGAGCATTTACTTTGTTTCAGGACTGAAGCAAAGCGCTTTCCAGATAGGATCTCATTTAACCTTCAAAATAATGTATAGTCTTGCAACAAACCTATGAGACAGGTAGTGTCATCATCCCCATTTAACAGATAAGGAAGCTGAGCCACAGAATGTTTAACTGACTTGCCCAGGTACACATAGTTAGTAAGTATTGGAGTGACTTTTTTTCCCAGTGTCTGACTCCAGAAACCACAGGCTTAAATTCCATATGTCAGTTGACAAATTTCCCCTATCCCATAGCTGGGAAGTTCAATGTTCTCTCCAAGGTGTCTATATTCTCAATGTCACTTGCTCACTTTTGCTTGAAGAATCTGCTGTTGCTGAATTATTCTGTATCCCTCTTACATTTTACCTCTTTTGGCTGAACTTTTCTACTTTCTCTGAAGGAAACACTACATGGGATCAGTCTCTCAATTTCCACCAAAATTATTCACAAAATACATTCGTGTGTGTAGCAGACTTTACTGAAAAGTTTGAAGCAATGGATGGAATTGATACTACAGCAACACAAAAACAAAACAAAACTTGACTGAATATTTGATGCCCTTGTACTTAAAATCCTTTGTCCATCTTCCTAGTAGAAAATTTCCACTGTCTTCTTATGATCTTGCCCAATGCCCCAGGATCTCAATTTCCACATTGCAGGAGGCTTACCAAGTTATTTTCCTTAAAAATTGCATTCTTTCCCTTCCCTAAGAGAATTCTAGTGCCAGCTGTTAAAATACCAGATACTCACATCACTATATACGAATCCAGGTTTTTGTTTGTTGGTCTTGTTTTCCATAAAGTGGGATTATATTGTACTTAATCTTCTGCAACTTGCTTTTTTGTGCAGTTACATGCAACAACTATTCTTCCATACCAGCCCATACCAATCTACCTTGTTCTTTTCAGTATATGGCTGTACCATAATTCATTAATCACTTCTATATTGGTAGATAGTTAGGCTCTATTTCTCCACGATAGAGACAATGCTGAGATAAATACGCCTTTACATAAAGCTTTGCACAATTGTTTATTTCTGTAGCAATGTTTCCCAGAATAGGAATACGAGGGACAACGGGTAAATGCACTTCCCACTTGGCGAGATTGTGCCCAGTGGGCCTCTATAAAGGTTGCATCAACCTAGAGTGTCTGGGGGTGTCCCTTTCCTTGTACTCTTTCCAACCTAAAACCTCAATCTTTGATATAAATCTTAATTTACATTTCTTTCACTGTGAGCAAGATCGAATGGCTTTTTCGAGTAATTATTGGCCATTTGTGCTGTTTCTATGACCTGCTAATTTCTACTTTTTGCCCATGCATCACTTCCCTACCAGTCATGTTTTGAACTACACCCACTCTCAATTCCTTCCAGGGTATCTCAGGCTCAAAAAGCAGGCTCAAAATATATCTCCACCATTTGAGGCTTTAATCTCATCATTTGCTTAAAATGTTCTATTTTATAATCATACTTGCTGTCATTCTTAATATGAAAAGCAAGCTATTTTAAAAAGCCTTTCCTTTTCAAAAGCCATTCTCTCGAAGAATAGTGAATGAAACAGAAAACACAATGGAATGCTAACGAAACCACGCTTAAAGGTGGAGAACTACAGTCCCACCTTTGTGTAACTCATGCATGTTTGGCCAAAGTTGTAATCACAGCTGGGGTATAATTTGGTGCCTCACTTTTGGCATTTATCACTGGATCATTATTAACCTTGGATTTTTCTCTGTCAACCCAGTGCCCATTTGCATTCCCTTACTCCTTTGGCCATAATCTCAGCCTGTTGCTTTGGCTCTAATTGCTGTGCTTTAGTAAAGCAAGCCTGGAATCTGTGACTTAAGGGAGTCCCAGATTCTGGTTTGCTCCTTTTACCTGTTCCCCAGAGCCGCCATTTCCTGTCATCTTTCCCCAGCTAGGTTGCAGGTGAAAACAGTCACTGAGCAGTCACGTGGCCCAAGGCAAGTCCACAGGGGCAAAGCTCCTTTAGGCTTGGAGCCAGGGCCTGAAACAGGCCAAAGCTGGGTTGGAATAGACTGGAGAACAGGAAGTCAAAAGCCCAGGAGAGAAATCATTCTGGAGGAAAAGACATCTGTGGAAAGCCATCTGCTCCAATAAATATTAAATGGGAGGGGGGGAAAGAAGAATATAAGGCACTATGGATTAGCATCACTCTAATTCTATGCATACGTGTGTGTATGTACAAACTGTCATATATAGAAAAATAACAAAAATATGTTCACCAAAACCTGAACAGTGGTATCTGTGAGTGAAGGAATTGTAGAGAGTTTTACTTTTTCCACTGTGATTTTCTGCATTTTCTTATTTTTTTTAGAGTGATCCTATATTTTATAATCAGAAAAAATAAAACGTTAGAATTTAAAAAGCAGATTGTTGCTTTTCACATGTCCCAATGTCCTCCTTTGAACAGTTAGGAACTGAGGGAAGTGGATTCTGATCTCTGAATTCTAATGTCTTCACCCAAGGAAGGGGTGTCAGTTGACTTGGTCCACCATAGTAAAATACCACAGAGGGCTGGCTTAAATGACAGAAATTCATTTTCTCACAGTACTGGAAGCTGTAAATATGGGATCAGGGTGCCAACGTGCTCAATTTTTATGAGAGCTCCCTTCCTGGCTTGTAGACTGTTGCCTTTTCATTATGTCCTCACATGGATAGCCTTTCCTCAGTGAATGCACACAAAAGGGAAGAGAGAGTGAGCCCTCTGGTGTCTCTTCTTCCTCTTCTTCTCTCCCTCCTCCCCTTCCTCCTCCTCCTGCTCTTCTTTCCTCTTCTTCTTAGCTTAAAACAACAGAAATTTATTTTTTTCACAATTCTGGAGGCTAGAAGTCTACCAAGAAAGCTCCCTCCACAACCTCTAGAGGAGAATCTTTCCTTGCCTCTTTTAGCTTCTGGGGGCCCCAGCATTCCTTGGCTTGTGACAGTACGACGCCCTTACCTGCTTCTGTCTTCCCATGGCAATCTTCTCTCTGCTTTTTTTTTTAAGATTTTATTTATTTATTTGTCAGAGAGAGAGAGCACACAAGCAGAGGGAGCAGCAGGCAGAGGGAGAAGCAGGCTCCCTGTTGGGTAAGGAGGAGCCTGATTTGGGACTCCATCCCAGGACCCTGGGATCCTGACCGAAGCTGAAGGCAGGCACTTCATCAACTGAGTCACCCAGGCATTCCAACCAGCATCTCTTTTTAAAGGGACACTAATCCTATTGGATCAGAACCCCACCCTTACAACATCATTGAACCTTAGTTACCTCCTTACTCCAATTACAGCTGCACTAAAGGTTAGAGCTTCAACATATGAATTTTAGGAGGACACAAACGTTTAGTCTATAACAGAAGTAAAGGGAAGGGATCTACGCACCTACTCTATGCCAAACAGTTTCACAATACTCTCATGAAATCTCAGAACAACTTTGGAAGTTAGGTGTTATTTTTCCTAGTGTGTACGTAGTAATAGCAATAGTCAAATTTATCAAGCACTTACCATGTGGCAGGCATTGCGCTGTGGGGGAATCCCTTTAAAGTAGCAGAAAACAAGGAAAAGAATAAATGAAACAAGATGGGATCAGGAGGGAGACAAACCATAAGAGACTCTTAATCTCACAAAACAAACTGAGGGTTGGGGGCAGCGGGGGAGGGGGTTAGGGAGAGGGTGGTGGGGTTATGGACATTGGGGAGGGTATGTGCTATGGTGAGTGCTATGAAGTGTGTAAACCTGGCAATTCACAGACCTGTACCCCTGGGGCTAATAATACATTATGTTTATAAAAAAAATAAAAATTATTAAAAATAAAGTAGCAGAAAACAAACATATTGAAATTGTTGCCTGAAGTCATGTGGAAAATAGAACACATAGGTGATGAACTTGCTTATTTACTCAACAAGACTTCCAAGCAAAATGGTGAGGGCGTGGCCTGGTTTCTTTTTGCTATTTAGAATAGAATGTGAAAGGAGGAAGATAAATTGAGGGAAGAACTGTCAAATCAAAAAGGACCCGTGGCTTGATGACTCTCAGCCTCTCCAGATGGTAGAAGATGCTAAAATTAAGAAATGGTTTCCAAACACTGTTAGGAAAGGATGACATGGAAAAAAGCTGAGGGAGTGACTATACAACCTTTTGTTACATCCTCAGAAAGATCGAAGCATCAGAGTGGTATTTGGTCACACAAAAGGCCCTTTTAAGAGATTTAAGGGTGTGCCTCATGGAACCTCTCAAACAACAGGCCTTTAGGAAGCTTAAGGCTGTGTATCTAACCAGTCAGAGATAGAGAAGGGCTTATCTCCAACAGATCTGTGGGTGTGTCTTTTTCTGCTGGGCTGAGCCCCAGTCAAATCCACTGAAGATTCATCTAATCAGTTGAAGGCCTGACTAAAACCAAAGACCGACTTCCTCCAAGCAAGAGGGAATTCTGCCCACAGACAGCCGTCAGACTCAAACTACAACATTGGCTCTTCCTTGGGTCTGCAGGCAGTCCACCCTGCAAATTTTGGACCTGCCACCTCCGTAAGTTCATGAGCCTATTCCTTAAAACATCTCACTCCCACCACTCATGCACATGCGCACGTGTGTGCGCATGCATACACACACACACACACACACACACACACACACACACACACTATTGCTTCTGTTTCTCTGGAGAACCCTAACACAGCAAGGAAACAAGAGGGCCTTCTGGTTGTCAGCAAGCTAGGATCCAAGGGCTTCCGTCTGGCAGCGCACAAGGAATTGAACGCTACCAACAACCATGTGAGCTTGGATGTGGATTCTTCCCCAGTTGAGTCTCAGATGAGATCCAAGCCTGATCCACATCTTGACTGCAGGCTTTACAGAGAACCCAGATGAGCTGTGTCAAGACCCCTGAGCCACAGAAACTGTGATATAATAAATGTGTGTTTGTCTTAAGCCGCTAAGTTTGTGGTAATGGTGTTATGCAGGAATAGATAACAAATACAAGAAGATATGGAAACTTGGGGACTTTTGTCTATGGAGTTGACTCTTACTATTTCTTTCAAGGGATCTCCTAGCTTCCAGAAGTCAACCCTATGCAGTGCTTTCTTAGCCGAAATATCCTTTGAAAAAATTGAAGGATTGTGGTATTGTAGAAAGAGGCTCAGAAGTCATATAGACCCGGACTTGGATGCCACCTCTACCACTTCCTATCCATGTAACCTATGGCAAGTCACTTCCCCTTCTCAGCAGCATGAGCTTCCGTTTCCTCATCTGACATAAAAGATTTTAGGGGCACCTGGGTGGCTCAGTCCATTAAGCATTTGCCTTTGGTTTAGGTCTTGATGGGGGAGGAGGTCCCTGCTCAGCAGAATGTCTGCTTCTCCCTCTCCCTCTGCCCCTCCCCCCCAGCTCATGCACACTCTCTCTCTGTCAAATAAATAAAATCTTTAAAACAGATGTTAATAACAGTGTTTCTCAAGGTTGTCATGGGGATTAAATGAAATAATAGATGGGACACAAGGAGTCTAGTGCATGAAACAGAGCAAGCACTCTCAATATGTGGAGCTTTATCTAAAGATAATTTTCAGAGGGTTCCCAAGGACAAGCACCATTGCCTGCCCCTGCCCCAGATCCATGACCACTCATTCATCTGGGGGAACAGCTGGTAGTTGTCCGGCAACTAGTGACCATGGCCACCATTCCCCACTAGATAGAGAAAAACTGCCAGGCCCCATAAATATTTGATGAAAGAGTACCTGGAAAACAAAACAGAAACACCTCTACCAGACTCTAAGCGCTGTGAAGACAAAAACCATACCTATGTTGTTTGTACTCTATCTATAGCACCCAGTGCAATGCCTGAAACAGAATCGATGTTCAGTAAGTAGTTGCTAAATAAATGAATGAATGAACAAATGAATGAATGAATGACCACCTCACGTATGGGACACAAAGAGAAATAGTTGGGTGTTTACTTCCAATATGTGGTTCCTCCACCTGAATGTCTCCTCAGAGATCCCTGAGAGAAGCACTGGCGCTGCCCAGGGGCTCCCTTTATGCTGGAGTATTTCTACTGCTGTCCTGGGGAACTGCTAATTTCCCCCAGAGGGAGGGAAATAGCTGGAAGCAGGCCAACCTCAGTTTTCTAATTAGAGGTAGAATGCCATTTTTAAAGTAGCTACTGAGTATCAGACATTGCTTAGCTTTTTACACACATTATTTATCTCATTTAATTCATTGCCACAACTTTCTGGGTCAGGTATTCATATTATCTGCATTTGGCTGGAGAGATTACTGAGATTAGAGAGAGGATCTGTACCAGGATCTTGATCAGGATCACACAGCTGGTAAGCGACAGAGCAAGGACATGAACTTAGACCTGTCAGACTCCAAATGCACAGACTTTCAGAAAGTCTAAGAGCAGGGACCCTATCTTATTTGACTTTGTGCCTCGAGTTCTATCACAGTGGCTGTCGAGTAGCAGAGCTTCAACAGATGTTTAATAAATGAATCTATCAGTAAAGAACTCTTCCCACTCGTTCATTCTTTCATTCATTGAACAAATACTTGAGTGCCTATGTGTGCCAGGTATGTCTAGATAGAAGCCAGGGATACAATAGTGAACAAACTCCCTATGGCACTTACATTCTAATTGGGGGAATATACTACAAACAAAGAAACAAGAAAACATCAGATTATGATGAGTCCAGAGGAGAAAAAAGAACACGAAGCAACTGAGAATGACTGGGAAGTCAGGGAAGGCCTCTGTAACAGAGGACATTTAAACTGAACAATGAGAAGGAGCTAGTTATATGAAAGTCTGCGGGACATACATTTGAGAGAAATGAAACAGCCCATGCAAAGATCCTGAGGCAGGAATAAACTGGGTGTGTGACAAATTGGAAAAAGAAAAAAAGAAGATAGAAGAAGACAGTGTGCTAGGAGCAAGTGAGAGTAGGGGATACGTGCTAAGAGATGGGGTGTATTAATTTGCTAGGACTGCCATAATGAAGTAGTACCACAAACCGGGGGGCATAGCAGAAATGCACTGTCTCAGTTCTGCAGGCCAGAAGTCTGAGGTCAAGGTGTTGGCAGGATAGGCTCCTTCCAAGGCTGTGAGAAAGAATCTGTTCATTCCTCTCTCCTAGCTTCTGGTGATCTTCTGGCGATCTCTGAGGTGTCTTCTAGAAGTATCACCCTGATCTCTGCCTTCATCTTCCCATGGTACTCTCCCCATATGTGTGTTTGTCTCCAAAGTTTTCCTTCTTGTAAGGGCATGGGTCATATGGGATGAGACCCCACCCTACTCCAGTTACCCTACCCCCTCATACTAATTCAGCTAATTACATCTGCAACAACCCCATTTCCAAATAAGGCCACATTCTGAGGTTCTGGGGTTTAGGACTTTAACATATCAATTTTAGGTACAAACAACTCAACAACTAACATGAGGTTAGCAAGATAGGCCAGGTGAAGGGTATGGAAGGCCTCAGAGGCCAGGGTAAGGGGCTTGGATTTGCTCTGGTTGTAATGGGAAGTCACCGAAGGGTTTCATTCACATCAGGCAAGCAGCATGATCTGATTTATGGTTTAAAAGGCTCATTCTGGCTGCTGTGTTAGACTATGAGAGAAAAAAGCCTCCTGTGCCTGCATGAGTCATATGGCCCCCCTGCTAGGAATGGGAATTCTCATAACAACCACTTACTGGACCTGAGGTTTTAGTTTTCATTATCTACCATTTGTTCCCAGGAAAAAATTTAGCTTCCAGTTGATGAGATGAACACTTCCTTATAACTACATATACAAATACTGTTTTCTTTCCTGGATGTTTACATTTAAAAAAAATCATAGAAGTGATACAAGATCTTGGTAAAAGCTTTAAATAGTACTGACAGAGGAAAATTAGTAAACACCGGATCCCACTGTTCCCCCCACCCCTATCCATCCCCACCTCTCACTCTTTACACATCCACATTTTTAAAGAAACTTTGGAGATTCCCTTCCTACAATTGTTTCTGATAATCTCTACACATCTCTATACAGATTCTTACCCATGGTAAATTTTTAACACTAGGCCAACTGCCCAACCAGACGGGTTCCTGTTGTTACCTCCTTCCCATAAACTGGCCTGGAAATAGTCCAGGTGAACAGCACTTAGCCACAAGATTAGTAGTAGAAATGTCATTGGATTTGAGCTCCAGTTTCTGTTCCAACCCTTCCTGCCTCTGAGATAGTAAACAAATCCCAACAGAGTCTTCATCTTTGTTTCCTCATATTTTGCCTGTCTCGGGGGGTTTTGTGTAGTTCAAGGGTATTCGTGTAATAAAGCAGCTCCAGTATATTGTTGCTAGTGTAGACAATCCTCCACTCTCCACATACACACAGCCATATCTGTTGGTATTCATCCATATACAATGGAGTTTTTGTTTTGTAACTGGAACTATAAAGAGGAGTCATGCTGGAGGACGGGCAAGGAGGAAAGAGGTACAGTTGGCTTTATCAGGCTGGGTAGTATCTGGGAGGAGGAACAGTTCTCCCAGGTGGCTTTGCCGGCTTCAGATGTGGCTAAGTGGGAGTTGGAGCCAGAAGGAATGAAGTGGGTGTATCCTCCTTGAGAACCAGAGCTGACAGATTGGTTTGAGCATACCTGGGACGTCCTGATTTAATGTGATATTTCAGAGTTTCAGAAGCAAAAATAACCAAGAAATATTTTTGTGGGCAAGGAGGTGCCAAGATTCTGCTAATATGCAGGAGAGGCTGACAATCCCATAGATACTGGGCTTGGAAAAAAGTATTTCATCACTGAATAGCCTTCTGGTTTATGGCATTCTAAATGGACTGTGATTTGGATTGCCACCTAGGGAATGGGCCTGTTTTTTCTTTCATTGAATCCTTAGTGCCTAGTGGTGCCCAATAAACACTGACTATTCTCATGTGTTATCTTTTAGCCATCATGACAATTGAACAATAAACAATGTTTGTATAGCCAACTTGTAAAGCCCAGTTTTTATACCCAGTTTCAATTCATCTCAACAATCCAACGAGGCAGTTTTACTCATCATTCCTACTTTACAGATGAGGTTCCTGAGGTTAAGAGAAGTCATATCATGAGCCAAATGAGTAGCAGAGCCTGAAATAAACATGCCCTCCATCACTTCCCAAGGGTTGTATGAGATGGTGATTATTAGGTCATGATTTATAAACTCAGCTAGAAGAATTGCTTGTGGGCGGGTAAGTGCTATGTCCCTGGAACGTGGTGTACGTCTAGAGAAGAGACATGTCTTCAGGCAGGAAACAGGAACTAAAAAAGGCAAGCTTTACACAAACAGCTGTCCCACCAGTACCGTATTGTCAGAGGGCCCACACTGTGCCGGGCCCTATACCTGCTACTTGGGACACAGGAGGGAAGGACCAGGACAGTGAGTTCTCCCAGGCGGTGCTAAGTCGGGGCCCACCATGTAGGAGGCTGGTAAGGCTTCAGGGTGTGGGGGCAGGGGGTGAGTGAAGCCTGTAACACTCCTGTATGGTTTTCTAAATACCGGTCCAAAATTTAGCACCAAACCTCCAGGAATCTGTATTTTAAGACCTTTTTCAGATGATTCTGATACATCATCAGGATAAGCTGGATGATTCTGTTGCATGCCACGTGGGCTCCCTTTTATTTTCCCCAGGTTTTTAGATGAAAAATTCTACTTCCCTCTCAGCTGTGCTATAGAGGCACACTCCAGGCCGGAATCTTTAGATAGTGGTCTCCCAAGCTCCCCCCGCCGCCCCCAGGCCAGTGAGATAACTGGAAAAATGGGCTCAATGATAAGGAGAATCCTGTGGAACTCGAAACCATGTTGTGAGATCCAGAAGCAACTTCTCAAGAGGAGACCCTGCCTTTAGGGCCCATTGTGGAGATCCCAAGTTTTGTTTGAATGAGAAACACAGCAATTCCCCTGCAAAAAGCCTCAAGTCTAGGTCCTCTGGCTCCCAACCCTATGCTTCTTCCCTTCTGTCTTCTCACCTATCTGCAGCCTCCTGACTCAAGATCCTAAAATGTCTACTGAGAGACACCAGCAGCGGGTAATGCATAGATAGTGAACTCTTCAACTCCACAGGTTAAGGAGGCCTAAGGGGAGTCAGAGGCCAAAAATGTCTTTTTTCTCCCCTGAATGTTGCTCTCTGCCCAGAGTCCTACTATTATTTTTGAGGGCAAGACTTTTCTTTACCTGTGGTTGTTCAAACACCTCTCTTACCTCACATCCCATAGCAATTAAGATGAGATTGCTTATCACAAAGGAGGGAAGAGAGGCCAGGAGAGGGGCCTTGGGAGTTCAAGGGAAAGGCAGAGTCTGAGCTCCTAGGGAAGGAGCCTTGGAGACCTGGAGCTAGATGGAGTCCAAAGGCCAAGAACTGGAGATCCCTGAGGAAGCGAGAAACTACACTTCTTGCTTTGCCTGGTGTTGGGAACAGAATGTTTGCATGCCTCCCCGAAACATCTGTTGAAATCCTAATTCCCACTGTGATGGTATTTGGCGGTGGGGCCTTTAGGAGGTGATGAGGTCAGAAGAATGAGGCCCTCATGGCCAGGATGAGTGCCCTTATGAAAGGGACCTCAGAGAACTTTCTAGCTCTCTTTCCACCGTGGGAGGATCCAATGAGAAGTGCTAGCCTGTGACCTGGGAGAGGGCTCTCAGGAGGACCAACCATGCCAGCTTGGACTTCCAGCCTCCAGAACTGTGGGAAATAACTTTCTGTTGTTTCTAAGCACTTGGTCTAGGATAATTTGTTATAGTGCAGCCCAACTAAGACATATGCAGTAATTCCAGCCTACACCTGTTGTCTCTGGGTAATTATGAATACCACCACCCCATCATCAGATGTGTCCTAATCATCCAATATCAGGTCATCCTAGTGAGGGAGGAACTGGGGTCCTTCTTCCCTCCCTTTTACCTAGGACACTGCTTTGAAAAAGCAGCTACAACTTTCCAACAAAAGGACAAGGATCTCCTTAAAGGTAGGGGCTGCCACGTGATCAATTGAATAATAACAAAAGCATAAAGTTTCTTAGACACATTAAAAAGAGAACGTCTGCTAGACACCTTGTTACTGAATTTTGTACTCCCACCTTCTAGCTGTGTATGACGACTTCACCCTTCTTGCCTCACCTGCCCTCTGACACGAGGTTCTCTTTTGACCAAAGTGTAGTTATCTCAATATTTTAATGATCGCACTGACATCTGGTGGTCATTTCCAGGTGTTTCTCTGGGCCTCTTTGGTACTAGGTGATGGATCCATCTTACGTCATACTCCATCAAAGCCACTTTTATCTGAGCCCCACAGCGATCAGACATGACACTCTAATTCCTGGTAAGTTGTTGATCGGCAGTAACGCCTAGATGTATTGCTTTTTTCCTCAAGAGGTATTTAGATTAGAGGCAGGGATGGTAATGGTGTGGAAGGGATCCAGTAAAATGAGAAAAACATCAGAAACTCAAATTTCTTTGTGGAATTTCAGGCTTATGAGGAGGTTATCTTTATACAGAGGTGTCCTTCCTAAGATGACACCAAGTAGGCCAACGGCCTTCAAGTTCTTGGTAGCAGCAAGGCAATGCCATTGTAGATGTGAAGGGATACCCACTGGAGAAACTCTGCAACAAAAAGTTGGAAACGCGGTAAACTGCCTTCTTCAGAGTCTGGTTAACAGAAAGGGGAGGGACGAGTCACATGCCGGAAAAGGTATTACTGAATTCGAAGTCTGGCTTTCCTTTGTTTTCCATGTTCCATGAAAGTGTGAAAAGGAAATGTTTGCATATTCGACCACCTCCCCCAAGAGTCCCTCTCCTTAGTCACCTCAGAGGGTTTTTCACAGGAGATATTTTAATCTCAAGACACCATGAAGAGAGTGCTACTAGCCTTCCTTTCCACCAGAGGCCCATTTCAATCACCCACCCCGCTCCTAGTAAGGAGTGACTGTAGGCAAGAGGCCCGTCAAAGCCCATCATCTGACACCATTAAGAGCTCAAAAAGAGAAAAATAAAATCCAGCTCCCAGTTAATCCTCATGTCATCAAGAAAGTATCACCAACCTATGAGATGGGAACGTTTAAGGAGGCAGAAGGAACGAGGTATCTGGAGTCTTGAAGAGCAAGCTGCCCCTCATTTGTCTCCTTATAATAAAAAGGTATTACTGAACCTGTACTTGTAAAAATAATTAAGCATCTAATAAATCATTTTTAAGAAGCGAGCCTCCCAGTAGGGGTTTGAAGGTCCCTTTTATACCATCCTCCCTCAATCCTCCCCTCCCCCCCACCCTGCCGCCTTGCTGCTATGATCAGAAATCAGTAAGTAGTTAGAAACCTTGGGGGTTTCAAGAACACACCAGACACCAGGTAGGATAAGGCTGTGCTTTATTACATGCATAATTACAAATCTGTGCTAGGTGAAAATGTATAAAGCAATGGCGACCCGGGTTTATGCCACACAGAGAAAGGGCTGGACGAGCCCCTTAAACCTTCTGCCAGTGTCCATTCCATTGCCTTTAACGTGATTGTTTCCATCTCTTACAGTTTGCATAGCACTTACTTGTCAAAGTACTTTCCATTCATTGTCTTGGTTTATCCTCACAACAACCCTGTGAGGTAGGTAGGGCAATTAACGCTATCCCCATTTTGCAGATGGGAACACTGAGGCACAGAGCGGTTAAGATCTCAAGGCTAGTTAGTAGAAGCATAGGGAATAGAAACCAGGTCTCCTAACTCCCCAGCCCATGTCTTCCTTTTTAGACTATGTTGCTATGCATGACCAGGAAGCGAAATGAAGCAAGCAGTAAGCCACAGCTTTGGTACAGGCTGTGCCTATGAACGGGGACCAACCCCTCTACAAGCTAGAACAAAGCTAAGAAAGCGTGACGTAAGGCTTGGCAGCACTCGAATAAATAATCGCTCAGAACAGCTCGGCACCACGCTCCCTATGCAACTCAGGCTGTGTGAGCTTTGGCTGATGCTAGCTTCTGTACGCGCCTGGCTGCTGCTGCTGTCTGTGCATTAGCTTCAGCGGGACCTTTACCAACGCTGAGGACCTAAAATGTCGGGTCAGACGGGTTTTCTTTGGCTACTGTGGTAGGGAGCCGGCCTTACAAATGAGCGCATTACGGAGAATTCAGAGAGGAGCCCCGTGGGCTGAAAGCTGGCTTTTCTGATCCTCCTGGCCTCACTGGCTCACCCAGTGGGTAGCAATTCTCCCGGAGCCAGGGGTGAATTAGAGAGGTAAGAGCAGGAGGCTGGCCTTGGTCAAACAGAGAAGTCACCGTGGCAACATCAATGTCATCCTTAGGTGACATGACCAGGATGCTATCTGGCAGGCCCAACTCCTTTCTGGCCTGTACCGGGTTAGCAGCATAGCTCCAAAAGACAGTTTAAGAGAACAAAATACTAAACACGTTGGGTTTTTAAATCTAGAATGAAATCAATTCTTAACCATTACATAGTCCCAAAGGACCAAATATATAATAAAAATGTAAATATTTATTTAAAAGCTGAGTACTGAAAAGGCAGGGCAAAGGGCAAGAAGGGAGAGAGAAAGGGGCCACAGTAAAACGGAGAAGGGAAAATGAGCACTCTTGAAGGACCGTGTGTTCTGAGGTCACACCCAATGTGACTAGACTGATCATTCCCACCCTGATGAAACCATCTCGGGCCACCCCCTTGTCCCCATGTTGCCAGATGGCATTTCACTCACCAAATCCTAGGCTGCCTCTGACTTTCAACAGATTTGGACTAGTAGAAAATCAGGTTTAGCAACGAATTCTTCATAGGTCTGCCTTGAGACGCTAAAACCCTCAATGCTCTCAAGAAACAGCCGTGGCTTTGGCCCCGACGGCAGAGCAGAACCCCATGTGGCCCAGCAGCTCCGAAGTGTGTTCCATTCTCTGTCCTCAGAAAGACGTCGTCCCTCCCCCAAGGTCCACATTCAAAACAACATACTTGTTAACAACTGAGAAAAAAATGAATCTGGGGATAGGGAGAGGGTAACAGGGGAAAAAAAGAGGGGGGAGGAAGAGGAGAGAGAAAGAGAGGCCGAGATCGCTTTTTTTAAACCCTCCTATTTTTACACCATCAAATGCCGTTTCTGCTTTTAAAGAGGCCAAACTTTAGGCAAGGCATTCATTTAGTGAGTGCACACAGAGGCTAAAGACCCTTTGGCAGGAACTGAGAGGTAGGAATTGATGACTGTGGGACTGGGCAGGGGGACCTGCGGGGTCCCATCCAAGAAACACAAACTCTGCACATCACAGACTTTCTTTCTTGGGTGAGTTGGCAAAATCGGACTACACAGTGGAAAAATCAATTCTGTTCCCTACATCGCTTCAAAACTGCCCAGATCCAGATGTTCAGAAGTGAGACTGTGGCCAGCAAACATTTGTGGAGTAACGTGAGGTCGCTAAGACCTACTATTCCAAGAAGTTCTCTCCTCGAAGTGAACGACCAAAACTGAGGCAGAGCAAAGGGCCGCCCGGGGACCACCGCATTAATTTCCCTGCAAGTTTACACGGCTCCCTGGGCTCTGATCCGAGAAGCCCTCCCTGTTTTTCTTTTTAAGACACGAGAAGTACATTCTCAGGAGGCTACAATATAGATTTATTTAAATGTCTTGCTATCAAAATTCAAGACAGTCTACCTAAAGCTTCTCATTTAGGCAATGGCATGCGGTTGCCGGCCCCCTTCCTGAGCAGATGTCTGGTCTCAGGTCAGCCCTCCCCATCCAAGCAGACTGCCTCCAGCAAAACATGGCTCAGAGCCTCTCCTCTACTTGCAAAACCTGGTCTCTGAAAGACTACTTGACTTGTTCTCTACCCAGGCACATGAACAAACAGTTTATAAAGGCCAGGTTGTATGGCTTGGGGCATAGGACGGCCTTCCTAACACCATCTTGCAAGAACTCATATACTTTCTTACTAGGGTTTTTCCACTGCCGCATCTTCCAATTCTCTCTCCAGAGGGAGTCCAGGCAAACCCAGAGGTGGTTTAAAAAAAAAAAAATCAAGGTTTTAGGACACTTAAGTTCAGACCACATATTTAGACCTTTTTTTTTAAAGAACTGAATATCCTACTTCCCATTTACTTTCTAAAGCTCTAGTTTTTCTCAGGGTTTTCAAGAGCTCAATACTCTGTGTACTACCCTGAAAAAATGTCCTCCTGCCTTCCCTGAATTTATTGGTGGCTATGTGGACGGACAGTCCTCAGCAAGCACTTTGGCAATGTAAAACACACTGGTCATTTCAGATTCTCAATACTGTCTTCACTATCATCATTAAAAACTCAACTTCAAAAATTGCACTCCTCATGATTTACAAAAAAAAAAAAAAGATACTGCAGGATAAACAAGTTCACCGTCCTCCTCATCACCTCGCAAAACAAACCAAGATAGAGACCCAACCAGGACAGGCGATGCAAATACTTAAAATGTATAACATGCTCGATTACTCTGCATGATGGACTCTGCTGCATGACAAGTTTTTATATTTGCTCCCCCCACACCTGAATGAGTTCCTAACATCATGGTTAAGGCGCGCCTGGGTGGCTCAGTCGGTTAATCGTCCGACTCTTGATTTCAGCTCAGGTCACGATCTCAGGGTTGTAAGGGGTTTTGAGATTGAGCCCTGCGTCGGGCTCAAGGCTAGGCATGGGGCCTGCTTAAGATTCTCTTTCTCTCTCTCCCCCTCTCCCTCAGCCCCTCCCCACCTTTAAAAAAAAAGATGATGGGTAAGAATTACTTCACAGTCTTAGACCACACTAAATCCCCATTACTTTATCTTTCTCACGTTCCAACGGAAATGGAGACTTGCTACAGGAATTTCTGTTGTGCTCTGCTCTTCTGGTAAGGGCTTCAGATTCAGCCTCTGATGCCAAAACAACTGAGCTGCTTTGCTGTTCAATCAGCAAATTAATCGTCTGCTCTGCCAGCTGGCAAATCCGAAGTGTCATCAATGTCAGATTATCCACCAGAGGATATCAATTCTGTGGATTATACCACCTCTATTCCACAGCTGGCCCAAGCCAGAAGGAAGCTGGGGCCAGAAAAGAGGAGAGCGTCTGAACAAACATCCGAATAGAAATGACCTTGAAAGTGGCCATTAGTTTGCATTTTCGGTCCCTTGCTTCCCGCTTCCAGTGGTCTAACCATGCATAAACGGTTTTGGCCTCTGTGATTCTTTACACTGAAGATCTGACTCTACAAAGTGTAGCAGCTAGACTTCTACAAACCTACCAACCCCATTCTTTTCATGACTGGATGTCTCCCAGATCTTTCTCCTTGGAAAATCCTCTCCCCCAAAGCACTTACTGGCATTCCTTTGTAGAGCCTTCCCTTGTGTTGGGCAATTTTCTTTTCTTTATGCCCAAACACACTCATCTCAACTCAAATTAATTTTTAAATCACAGATCATCTAGTCTTTTGCCATTGAGGTATGTGGCCAGTTGAGGCTACAGAGAGGCCTCCCTGTATCAGCTTTGTTTGTTGGTTAAGTCGGTCCAACTGCTGACTTTGCAATGGCAGAAAGCATTTTCCTTTGCCTGAGGACAAGAAACCCTTGAGTGTTAGGTGCAGAGCTAACAGTCTAGCAGAGAGCTCTAGCCACAATTAGCCAACCTTTGAGCCAAACCATAGGACTGGACATATAATGAATACTATACACTATAGCTACTTCTAGCCTACGTGTTACAAGGATTCCTGAGAAGCTGAGGTTAACGAATGAGATTTATCAGGAGTGAGGTATCAAAAGGATATTATTCTCTGGAGGGCCAATCGGTGCTTAGCATCTAGAAAGTATACCTTGGCACAGTGTTATCTGATTTCTCAAATTAGTTCTCTGAAGTAGCACCTTAACACTGGCTCATCTGTCTGAAATCAAAAACAGACCCTAGAAGAAACACAAAGGCAAACTCAGACGTCCTCCATAGCACTGCTGCACTATGAAATGCGACCAAACCTTTGTCTCATCAAATACCAGAAATACTAATGTTTCCTGTTTTGCAAACTTCAGCTGGACAGCTAATAAGAAAAGATAGGTAGTGAACCAGAAATATACAGATAAGAATGACTTCTGCACAATACACAGGGGCGGTTTTAGCCCACGGCCTCATCTCAGATGAGGAAATCAGTGGCATGGAAGGGACAGAAGACATAAAGTGACTAAGTCATGACTATAACAAAGATAACCTAAAGAGTTTTTTTCTCTTTCTCTAAAATGTTAGCATGATATACTTTAAAAAAAAGAAAAACGAAGCAAAACTCTGGTGAGTGCTTTGATAGCTGAAAGATAAAAATCAATACAAGCCTTAGCTACCCAGGTCTGGGAAATAAAAGAATTTCAGATTTTGGAAAGAACTAAGGGTAAGAAAAAAAAATCCTAGATTCAGGGCTCAGCAACTTTTAAAATGAGGAACGCTGAGGTGTTGGGGGAGGGGAGGTGGAAGGAAGGGGAGGCTGCGCTGAGTGACTGCTGGTTCTAGGCTGGGAGGATGGCGCACAGTGTGGGGGACGGACCTGCAGAACAGGAAAGGCTGAACTCACAGCCCTGGCAGTTGAGTCCCGCTGCTGCGGGCCCTGGCCATCGGCACAAAGAGGGAGGGAGGCATGGCGGCAGCAACTGCGCTAGAGAGCAAAGCAGACGGCTGTGCACTACCTCGGGTCCCCATGCCAGAAGGTTGCTGAGCCCCAGTTTACAATTTAACTATCCCTGGGAGTTCTTTCTTGAGAGAGGAATGATTAACCAGGCATGGCGCCCAATACCAAAGAGAGGACTGGGGACTGAGGAGTGGTAGGGGAAAAGAATGGAGGGGAACACAAGGTTGGTAGCGGGGACAGCTGCACATGGGGGAAACAACAGAAAATGAAACCAGGCGTCGGTCGGAATGATGGCGATGGTGGTGGCTCTGTGATTCCACCAGGTATCCCTACAGTGTGATGTTTTCTACTGCAGTAAAGGTGGTAGAAAATTGAGACAGGCACCTTTGCAATTGGATAAACAAGCACCTTTGGTGTCACCAGGCCTTGTCCACACCCCTGGGTCTTAGGATAGCTCTGCGTTTTACTTAGAATTCTAAGGAGCCTCAAGGGAGTCGCAGCTGCCTATCCTAATTCCAATGCCTCAAATATATTTGAATGTACCCCAAGCCTAAATTCATGTTCACAGGGACAACACTGGCCTGTTATATGTACTTAACACTGGGAGGAGGCATGAGCCCCCAGCTATTTTAGTACTGGTGGTCTTCACAAAGGAATGCATGAGTATGCAGATTTAGCTCGGGATCTTCCCCGGTTTATCAGTACGCAGTCTCGAAGTGATTCCCTTTACTACTCTTACATATTCCAGAAGCCTAAAGCACCATCACTCATGGAGGCGGCATCTGGCTAAGAGAATGAGTCGGGACCTCACAAGAAAATGTGAAATTCCTAGTCATTGATTTTGCTTAGAACTTTACTAATCATTCATTCCAAGGAAGCTGAAGAAATCATTCCTTGCTACTAACAAATTCATGACGAAGTCCTTGTCTACTGGCTAACAGATACCATCAGGAAAATTACCCTTTTTGCAGACAAGGAGAAAGTTCCATGACTTATCTTTGTGCATTTCAAAAGAGTACCAGGAACAAGCAAGCTATAAAAGTCAACCTCTCTAAATTCGTTTAGAGAAGGTTAACCAAAGCAGCATTGTCTTATAATCAGATATTAAAATTAACGTACACATACACACACACAAACTAATAATGCTAAATAGTGTAACAGGAACAAGATAACATTTGAACTGAATTTTCACAGTCTGGAAAACACCATTACTATTTTCCTTCTGGCTTTCCTTTCTGTGGTTGGAAAAGCAAAGCCCCTTAGCTTACACTTCATCTTCCACCAACGACAGTTAGAGTCCAAAAAAAGTGACTTTTTCATGAGTTTCCTGCAGGCTATAGGTCAGGACGGTTGGAATTTTTCTTGCATAGTTTTCAGTGATTGCATATTGGCTAACAATTGTGTTTTAAATTTAAAAAAAAATAAAAAGAATGAAACCAGAGCAATCTCGTTGACTCTTTCATAAATCTTCCTAATGCAATATCACAGAAGCCTAACTGTATTTTCTCCTAAAGAGAAGATTAAATTCCAGAGATTATGTAGTGCAACTGGTTAACTTAGAGGAAAGGGACAACACACTAATAATATAACTTCACCCTCCAAATACGGGAAATGTGTTTTGGGTACCCAGTTAACAAAATATATCCATGGTCTGCAATGTCCTTCCTGTTTTATATCCAGCACAACCCTGTGATTCTAGTTGAAGAGAATGGAGTCAGGATCTTGGTTCGCCATCTGTGCTATATGCTTTAACACATCCTTTTTGGTAATGATTCCGAGCAACCGCCTGCAAGACAAAACGAGACAACAAAACAAAAATAAATCGGGGGTTAACATTCTCTGAGGTGACACCCTTCCACCCCAAGTCCTTTGCAACTCTGTCTTCAACACCGTCCGGGCTTACAGCCTGAGGCACTCACAGGACTAGGTTACACGTGCCTGGCAAACGGGACTGCGCACGGGTCCCCAGACAGGCTGCCAGCATTTCTACTTCCGGTCTCAAATCCTGCTACCTCTTGTGGCTTAAATATTCCCTACATATCTGAATCTTCTCGTTTGCCACCCGGTTCAGGCGCTCCTCTTCCAGAATGCCTCCCTGATCCTGCAGGATGGCAATGCCTGCATCCTCGTGGCAGCAACGGCCTGACCTATGCCCTTGTCCCATCTGCTGTCATGTGATACGGGTTCATGTATTCTCAGATTCCCTAGGACATCGCACACTCCTTGAGGGGGGAGAAGGACCTTTTTTGTGTCTCCTTGGCATCTAGCGGAATACCTTCTTGCATGAAATAGGGGATTCAGTAAGTGTTGAATGAATCAGTTAGGGAAAATCCCCTTGCTGATTCAAATCCTGCAAGACATCTGTTACAACATTTAGAAATCGTACAGAGTGAAATTCTTACATAATTGCTGGATTAACATAGCATGCTTAGAAAAAAAAGTCCACCCTCCTCCTCCACCTCCCTTGTTTTCCAATAGACATAGCAGGGCTTCCTTTACTGCATGACAAATGTCCCGGGGGGGGGGGACTGAAAAAAAAGTTTTTTAATTAAAAAATAATAAGGAAATGTCCCAGAAAGACCGAGCCTTGGTCTTGAGAGTCAAAAGACTTGTACCTCTTTACTGTGTATTAACAGGGGGCCCTTGTGCAAATCTTCAAACCTCACAGAAACTTGCTTCTCTCATCTTCAAATAATAAAAATAAAGGTATTCTAAGGACCAAATACTATATATACATATACTACCTAATACCATCATAACTTCAGTGCTGTCTGTTCAAAAGGACACAGCCGTTTCCTTTGCGGGGCAGAGACTACATTATAATGTGCAGCCAGGAGTTCCCATCTCTCAAACACACATTTTCCCCCAAACCCCTTTTCCATTCATGATGATGATAAAAGAAACACATCCATCTTCGTCGCGGAGCTTCAGGAGGGCCTGTAAGTGCTACTGAGGGTCAAATGAATTGGGTTCTTCTCTCTTTCTCTCTCTACAGTCTCCTTCCTCCCACAATCCAATGTGCCTCCCCCAGGGAGCTCTCACCCGTTGTGCGTAACCAGGCACTGCCGCAGTCCCAGCTTGCGGAAGATGTCCACGACAATCTCCATGGGGGTGAGGTCAGTCACAGTGAAGGGGCTGAGATCCAGGATGTTCCGCAGCTTCAGGGTGGGCGGGGTGTATGGCGGCATGGGAGGAGAATGCTCGGTGAAATAAATGATGGACGTGCTCACAACCCCATCCTGTTTCTTCCGTGCATTTTCTATTTGAGAAGTAGGGGGGGGAAAATGTTGAAAATGGAGGTGCTCCTTCTATCTTGATGGCCCCTAATTCATCCCATCCTCCCTCTGTCTCCCCACCCTTTGGGCATGTATTTATTTATTTCCACCGTGGATCTCATGATCCTCTTTCTGAAATCCTTACCAATTGAAATAATGAGATCCCTTCGGAGAACAAAACCCACAAGTCTTTGGGACTCCCGGGACACCACCACTGGGAAGCCACTGTAAGTGGTTTCACTGATGACAGTCTCTACATCTTCCACAGTCATACTGTCCTGAGTAAGGACAGTCAATAAAGGATCATTTCTCCGGGGTTTCATCACATCCATTGCCAGGGTCTTATGGGCAAACTCCTCTTTGGCTTCAAGAAAGGGGTAACCGTTGAGACGAATGTGGGCATCATAGATGCCTTCCCGCCCAAGAGCGTCTGCCACCCACTTGCTTGTCATGGCTGCAGCCATCAGAGGCACAATGTACTCCAAGCCCCCAGTTAGTTCGAACATTATGACAACGAGAGAAACGGTCATCCGCGTCACCCCACCTGCAAAGAAACAGACGTGGGCCACTGAAAACAGGAACAGTTCATTCATGCCAGGTAAGGGCCTGTGACAGACCCCCATCCAGGGACAGCTTACTTGCCAGAAACACTGCTAAAAGGAGGTCTCCCCTATTAACTGCAACTGCATTAAAGCAAGTTTATAATGGACACGAGTTACATTTCTCAAAATAACATCTACAAACGTGCGAGAGGCCTTCTACATTTTTCTCCTTTTGTTTCTTATTTGTGCACTGCTTTCTCCCCCCAATTATAAAGGTCATTGCAAAAGATATCCACAATTTGTGTAACAGTACTGAGAGGAGAGGTTCTCTGGAACATACAGGCTCTTGTGGAAAAGTCAGAAAACACTTTTTTAAAGTCAATAGAAGATGGGGCGCCTCGGTGGCTCAGTCGGTTAAGCGTCTGCCTTTGATTCAGGTCATGATCCCAGGGTCCTGGGATCGAGCCCTCAGTTGGGCTCCCTGATCAGCAGGGAGCTTGCTTCTCCCTCTGCCTTTCGCCCCACCTGGCTTGTGCTCTCCCTCTCACTTTCTCAAAATAAATACGTAAAATCTTTAAAAAAAAAGAAAGTCTATAAAAGAAAGTCATTATCCATAAGCTCACTCCCTAAAATAAGCTGAGTAAAAATTCTGAATGACTTCTGCAAGTTTTTCATGATGTAAAAATACATGTTTTTATGTAAGTGAGCTCATATTACACATTTAAATCCCCACCATGCCGCCCCCCACTTTATGTCAGGAACATCTTGTGTATTAACACAAATTTATTTAATGTTATATTAAAAATATTAAATATTAGGATCACATTTAATAGCTACATAGTAAAGATTTTATTTATTTATTTGACGGAGAGAGAAATCGTAAGTAGGCAGAGAGGCAGGCAGAGAGATAGGGAAGCTGGCTCCCCGCTGAGCAGAGAGCCTGAGGCGGGGCTCGATCCCAGGACCCTGAGATCATGACCTGAGCCGAAGGCAGAGGCTTAACCCACTGAGCCACCTAGATGCCCCAAACAGATACATAGTATATAATATTACCCGGTTATATGGACCATAATCCACTTAACCAGTCCCTTCCTGTACATATTTAAGTTGATTCCAACTTCTTGCTATCATAGATAATCCTGCAATGAACATTCTTGAACAGATATCCTTCTCTAAGTTTCTGATCATTTCCTTAGTATGATGAAATTTGAGAGTAACATTGCTCCCCAAAGGGAGGAAAATAGCTATATGATAAAGAATACTTCCTTAAAGCACTTGAAAAAATGGCAAACCCAACAGGAAATGGTCATAAAAAAAAAATCTGCAGTGAACCGTGTTTCATATCATGCTTCTTTATTACGTCACCTGGGTGGCAACTTCTTCAAGGTCAATGCAGATACTACTCACCTAAGCAGGCTGCAGCCCCAACCATCGCATAAAGGCCTGGAGTGATACAATCCGCTCCCTGACTACACCAGCTATTGAAGATGGCCCAGTCGTGGTGGTAATAAGCCAGCTGCTCCATTCCCACTCCTAAAAGTCGACCTGCTATAGCACCAACAGCCATGCTGGGGATAAACAGGCCAGAAGGGATCTGCAAAGAGAAAGCAACAGGTGCTTAGGGAGGAATGATGCACTCGCCTGGCATACAGTAAGGGCTAGAGGACTGACCCTCTGCGAAGCGAACAGGCCAATGCCAACTTAACTATGCACTATGCTAGCAAGTGGCCATAAAGACGTGTGTAACGCTACATGGGCTAGAGGTTCTCTGGGACGTGCAGGCAAGTAAGACTGCAAAGAAGCTTACCCTGATTTGGGGGTCCATCTGGCAAGAGCCTGAACTCTCCAGACCAACATAGAACTGGAGGGCAGAAATTAAGCCTTTCCCAAAGAAAAAGGAAAATAGATGGAATTTCTCACATATGCAGACATTTTCCCCATTCTGAATTCTCAGCAACAAAAATTCCCCTCTATTGACCACCTACCATGTTCTATGCTGGATACTCAACTGACAGGATTCCCCCAGTTCTAGACAACCACCCCGGGGAGACAGGCATCATGATTACCCAATCACAAAGAACTCAAGGTTCAGGGAGGTGAAGCAACTCACCCAAGGTCAAGTTGCAGTAGATACCAGCGCCAGGGATGAAACACAATCGGTGTTCCTAACCACTCCCGTGTACTGAATCTTAACCCACTAGTCACATTAAAAGGATTGTATACGAGGTCACATTTTATTTTGTAATAGTATAAAGAAAAATGAAATGATTACATTTTTTTAATGCAGCAGTAACTGTGGTTGTGTGAGTATCCAAACAAAACAAAACACAACAACCACACCGCCACTCCCACCAAAAGACCCTCTCGGCTGTCTCCCCCTCTATTTTCCTGACTCTTAGGATATCTACAGTGAATTCTCAATGTTCTGTGCGAAGGGAGAGAAATGATGCCAAGGACAAAATGAAACAGCAGATTATTTTTAAATAGCCTGTGTTCAATTGTGAAATACATTTGAATCTGGGTGGGTTGGATGGTCTGAACATGAGCACTTTAAATCAAAGAATAAAGCCATGACAGGGAAAAAGAAATCACTCAAGAAGCACTGTAAAACCTTCTGGAGTGTAGAGGAGGACACATATCAACTCAGAGACTATAATGCTGCGACATCTTCTTTCCCAGTTTGAGCTTCTGTTTCCCTAGAGAAGAGAGAGAACTGACTTGGTAGTTGGGTGCCAGAGGAAAGACAAACAAATAACCTAGGGAGGAGAAAGAAAATACCTTAACAAATGTTCCTTTCTGATTTCTTCTGAAACATGGCAATGATAACAGGTACTAAAAATAAAAGATGCTGGCCTGATGTCTGCTTTTGACAGTTGCCATATTAACTTGGGATCACCTGTGAAGTTTCTGATCCTTGGACATTGATAACGACGGTAAAGAATACATTTAGCGCCACTGGGCCGAACCATGGGACACTGCCATTGTAGTGGTCAAAACGGTTGAATAACGGCTACTTCGTTTGATTCAATTTGATGTTTTGCTCTGTTGGCAAACTCTAAAGCCACCCTATAAGGACCACAGATGTGGTGGTCAGATATTGCTTTAATACAATAGGCACGTGAACAAATACCTCACCACCCCTCTTCTAGGGGCAAAATCTGTTTTTCACCAGAAAGGAGAAAACATTTCTTCTTAAATCTCATCACTGAGGTCTGCATGAGGCCTGAAAGTCAGCTTGGATGATGTTAGGTAGAGGTGCTACTGTCTAGGAAGTTGAGGACATGTTGGCGGGGGCCTTCTGAGGTGGGGGGATAATGCTGCCAGAAGCCAGAAGTGCCACATGAGCTTTGAAGACTGTATGATGTCTTGGCTTTGCCCCCCAAACCCATAGCCACACATCTACCCACTGAGTAGCAAAAGAATCTCCTCACCTTCATGCCAAAGGTGAATATAGTGATGACAATTTTCAGTATGAGTGTCAAGGCCAGCTGCCACATGGCACTGTAGACTCCCACACCAGCCGGTCTGTCGGGCAGCTCACCCCCCTTGCTTGTGTTGAAACGGTTCTCATAATCACAGAGCTTGGAGGAGTCCAGAAGTCCACAGTCATTGAATAGCTCAGAAATGAGCTCACTTGTGCTCATGCGGGTGTATTCATTGGGGAAAGCCAGGATGGCAGTGATGGCTGTCACAACGAGTACCTCTACAACAGGATACTTCCCCAGCTGAGTGGTCTTACGCTTCCGACACCAGGCAATGTTGGTGCGGATAAACAAAGCTCCCCACAGACCACCAAATATGCCCAGCAGAATGAAGGGCACAAGCTCAAAGAGATGCCAGGGGGTGTGAAACTCCACATAAAATAGAACCAGGCGGCTGTTGCCAAAGGGATTGATGGAACGTAGAGTAAATGCTGCCACCAAGGCAGCAAAGAATGAGCGCCACAGCGTTTTGAGGGGGAAATAGTAGCTGACCTAGAAGAAAGAGGGTGAGAAAGCAAACATAAACCAGGACGCAGAAAGTTTCAGGTATGGGGTGTCTGGGTGGCTCAGTCAGTTGGTCGTCTGCCTTCAGCTCAGGTCCCTGGATCAAGTCCCGCATCAGGCTCCCTGCTCAGTGGGGAGCCTGCTTCTCCCTCTGACCCTCCCCACTGTCATGCTCTCTCTCTGTCTCTCTGTCTCAAATAAATAATAAAATCTTTAAAAAAAAAAAAGAACAGTTTCAGATGAACAGTTAGTGCTGTAGGAAGGAGAGCTGAGGACAAGAGAACTACCCAGAGAGTTCTGGTCACACAGTAAATGGTAACATGTGAGCTGGGCGGAGCACCTCCGGTCTAAATGTCCCACAGACACCAGCCAGAATTCCTGACATGAAAGCAACACACATATTCTACAGACAGATAAAAGTAGTTACCTCTTCTAGGCTGAATAACACTCCGCCGATAGGTGCCCCAAAGGCTACAGATACGCCTGCTGCTGCTGCAGCCGACAAGACCTACAATCCAAAACTCAGAATTAGTCTTGGAATAATGACACCTTTCTACCGACGATCACATTTTTAAAAGGGAATGTTAGTGTTTAGTAAACATTAAAAAAAAACAACTATACATGCTCCATATCCAATAGATCAAAAATGAAGTTCAATTCATATTTACTGATTTGGAGAGCAAACGCTGCGGGCTACATTTCAAACACATGGATCTAATGCTCGAACAGGTAGAGGGTCTTTCCTCTGTAATGAATCCAGGCATGGACTTTATTCCGAATCATTCCCCTCCCTTCCGGTACTCTCAATTCATTAACTGATTTTGAGTCTGTAGGTCTATTAACCACCTAAATGAAGTATTTTCAGTGACATATTTACATAGTGCTTTCTTTATTAAGGAATGCTTTTCTAAATAAGATTTTAGAGACGGCTGTAATGATATAAAACCGAAGTAACAACTGGCTCACAGCCATTCGGGAGCTGCAAATCTTCAGACAATAGGCAGTTGGGGTTTCCTGTACTCAGTGCCCTACTCCATCCCCAGTGACCAGTGGAAACAGAAATAGGGAGCAAACTAGAAGCAAGGAGAAGCAGGGGATAGATTTTGAAAAGAAGACCTAAGTGTATTTCACTGAGGCCAGGAAAAGGGCTAGGTGGGAGAGGAAGAGGAAGGGGAAGAAGCTGTCAGAGGGAAATAAAAAAATAAAAGGAAGGAGAGAAAGAGAGCAAGTGATACTTAGCTCTACCTCAGTACATAGGCACACTCATGCGCATGGAAAATGTGTAACCAACACACCAGAATTAATGGAAGGATAAAGTCCTTTCACTGGATTCTGGTTGCTGTGGAGTGATAAGTGATTTGTGGTAGTAAGGAAACTTTTAGAAAAAAGTTTAATAAAAATTAAGAGTTTCTGCAGAATAAAATGGTTCTTGGCAAAATAAACAGGCAGCTTTCCCTGGGAATGCAGGAAGGTGCAGGAAAATGAAGGGAAGGAAGGAGTGAGGTCTTTGGGGCTAGCCAGGTAGGACTTCAAAATTCGTGCCTATAAATTGGCTTTCATCCTAAAAGGATGAGGACAAACAGGCGGATTTCAATGACTTTTCAGGATGAATTATGAGGAAAAAAAAAAAGAATCATGATGGCTAGTTTGCTTCAAGTTTTTGCTGACAGAGTGGAGTCTGTCCATGCCCTTCCTTCTCAAATCTGTAATCTCCACCATCTGCCCACTTTGACAAGGCCCTGGGACACAAAAGGGTTGCGGCTGATGGTGAGAAGGACAGGAAAAAATAACTAGAAAGTCTAAATAAACAATAGGAAGTGAACTCAAGATGCAAATAGTCATGAGTCTAGTTAGAGAAATACATGACATCTATACAGAGAAACAGTCCAGAACTCCCCTCTCATTTTATAAGGAACTGTGAACAAAAATGCCAGTTTTATGGCATGACAGTAACCGGCCCTCTATAGTTTCAAAGTCACCCCGACCCATGCAAAACCAGCAAGAATAACACTCTCCTCCTGCCAGCTCAAACGGATTTCACCTCTTCGGCTTCTGTTGTCCATTATTCCCATCTAACAACCATACCAGTTTCACACTGCCGTTATGCCCCGCTACCATCTGACGGGAGCTAAACAATTGACTCAGATTTCCCTCTCCCTTTCCTGCTAGCCTTCCTCTCCTGCCAGGAACTTTCCCCCTTGAACTATCTAAATGTATTCCATATTTGAAATTTCAACATCTCTGAGTTTCCTTCTGGGCCTTATGGTTTGTTTTGCTTCGTTTTGTTTTCCAAATAAATCACTAGGTTGCGATTTTGTGAAAAATCCATTCTAATAAAATGACGTTGGCCTTGACCCATTTCGTATGTGATTTCTGTGTAATTCAAAGAAAACAGAGCAAGAACCATTATTTCCTTAAATCCTTAATTATAGCAGGATAAAAGTAACCAATGATGTGGAACATTTCTAAAATCTGTTCTTCCTCCGCAAAACGATATACATTAAGAACTGCATGAACATGAGAACAGCTATGGAGACTCTGTGGCAGGACTAATTTAGCCGGATGGAGGCAGAAGGCAGAGAGAGATCCTATACATGGAGAAACTCATTTAGCGTGGCATTAGGTAGAAATAAAAGATGGAAAAGCTGGTATCTGAAACATATGCGGGGCTTATATTCTTTCACAGGAAAAAAAATGACTTCTTTTAAAAAATCTCTTGTTTTTGTAACTTATTCTGTAATAAAACAGCACAATTTGTGTAGAGTTATATGTACTAGAAGTTCTTAAAGTCCTTACTTCTCCCTCACTACCACCTCACCTTCCCGCTCACCACCGTGAGTGGGGAAATGTCACCACCAGTGGACATTTTCAACAGTTTGGAGTAAAACTACTTTCCAGACGTTTTCTTTCTAGGTGCGCATATACATACTTTTAAAAAAAAACAGTACTTGAATTATTTTATACACGTGTTATTCCACAATTGGCTTCTGAAACTTAATGATCTTCTATAGCCATCAATCCACATCAACATACATAAGGCTATCCTTTTTAACGACTGCCTAGTATTCTACAGTATGACCAGAATATCGTTTATTTGATCGGTCCCGTTGATGGACGTTGTGACTATTTGGTTTTACCACGATATCGACAAATGCTGCACCGACTAGCCCCACACACATACCTTGGTTCCCACACACACTTGGGGTGTCTGTAGGATAAATTCCTAGAAGTGGAACAACCGGGTCACAGGGTATTTGTGCTGATATTGGTAGAGTCCCTAAATCCTCATCCCTAAGATCGGACCATTTATGCTCACCAAAAAAGAGACAACTCAGGCCATCTGTTAATTACCTCTCTGCGCTTGGCTTCATTCTTCCTATATTTGTTGAAACAATGGCACAGGATGTTCCCACAGCAGCAAGCCACGTGCACTAGGGGGCCCTCTTTGCCCAGGCTCAAGCCAGATGACACGGCCAGCACCAATGTGATGGTTTTGATAATCAGGGTCCACTTACCCAAATAGCCCCTAATAATAAAACCGCTCAAGATAGTTTTTATCTGCAGGTCAAACACAGAGAGATTAAATATAGACTAGGCAAGTAAACAAGGCTGGGAAGCAATAATCTGGACCTCATTATGGAAACTGCACCTTTCAAACAAGTGACATATAAATGTTTGACCTACATGACCCCAATTTGGGAGGGAGCCTGGGAGTCCAAGAAAGCAAGAACTGTTCTTTAAGCTTTCAAGTTCCTTTCCCCCGCCCCCCAGCCATGTGCTAGCTGGGCAAGAGAGTACTGCAAGCATGAGAGTGTGTGTATTTGGAGAAGGGGAGGCAGAGTGGGAGGGTGTTTTCCTTACTTACATCCTTACAGGCCAGTAGAGCCTTGATTCTCTGCCAAAGAAATTTGTAACTATGACTTGGTCAGGAAACAGAGAGGGGCAAGGTCATCTGGGTAACCTCAAATCTCAGTGGTTTCGGTCACTGTCAAGCAATCTAAGCCAAAAGTAGTAGGGAACAGGACTTCAGCCACCCCTCCCCAACCTTCTAGCCCTAGTCATACTATAGGAAATGTAGCAAAATAGTTTTATTTCTCCTGCTCAAACAAAGTTGACAATGCCAGTACTTTTTCAGGCCAGAAGCCTGGGGTCTACCCTTGATCTCCTTGGGTAGGGAGCAGGGGTTGGCTTTCAAGAGGCCTGATTCCCCAGGAACCCGCAAGGGGGCTAGGAACCCACCCCCTTTCGTGTCCAGGTGGCCCAGGCTGGGAGACTTGAGGGAAGACCTAGAGAAACTCCAGATTTCCTCAGGGTCTGATCCTGTTTCAGATTCGAATTGCAGGATATGCTGGAATACCTATTAAAGGCTCTTCACCAGGAAGGATTCACTACTGTTAACCGTTTATAAACCGTTTGAGAGACTCACCTCAGGAATTCCGGAGCCACAGGCATAAGGTGCAAACACTTTGACAAGAGACACGGCGAGGAAGGCAAATAGGAGAGCCCAGAGGACATACATGAAATAATTGACTATGTAGGCAAAGGCTCCCTAGAACAGGGGAAAAAAGGAAGAAGCTTGTTTTAGTCCAGGCTGCCTCAGTGAGGCACGGAGCACTGCTGACGAAAAGGGTTTCGGGAGAGGGGCTCGGGAGGAAAAAGACCGGTATCACATCGCTCAAAACGTTCCTTCCAAGACGGGCAGCAAGGCAACCCCTGAAACACTGTCAGCCCACTTGGAAGCGAAAATGCGAGGCTTTGCTCCCTCCCAAGGAAACGGACGCCAGCTGCTGAGGATCGACAAGAAGGAAGAACAGACAGAACCCTAAGCAAACTCAGGTTCAACATGAGACCTCTGGCAGGTTTGGGGGTCAAGTAGGTCTCATTTTATGTCAATTTTATTAAGAATCCTGACAGCTCTGTTATTGGCTACACATTTGAAGTGAAGACCAGCTCTACCTACCTTGGTGTCAGATTCTCATGGGAGGTTATAGTGTCGAAAATTCCTGAGCGGTTTCCTTAAAATACACAGTTAATTAAGTTCTGCAGAGAGAATTCTCTCTTTGAGAGAATTCGGCTATCACAGACTCAGCAACAAGTAGATGTGAGCAGAAAGTTTCAGGCTCTGACCATAAAACACCACCACCAAGATGCCAGCTCTCCCAAAAAATAAAACAGCAACCCCTCTTTTTAAAATGGAGTGAATATACTTTTGAGACTGTCCTCCTATGCTAATGAAGTCTGCCAGAAAATAAATCTAATTTTGACCAGTAATAAGGAGTCACCAACATAAAGGGCTGGCAAACAGTTACATCTCCCCCCCCACCCAACCCACCGGCCAAAAAAAGCTATTTTGAACATCAGGAGATCATACTTACTGATAAAAACTGTAGAAGTTGAAACTCACTCAAATTACATGAAACACAAAACTCACTGTACTTCTGACTTCTTAAAACATAAAACATTATTAAAATAATTCACTGACCTAGACAAGGAGAGCCAAACTGCTCAAGGTTGTTTTTTTTTTTCCCCTCCTAAGTTATAGCTTTGACACAAGTTTTCCATTATTTTAGTCCCTCAGAGGAATAGATAATTGCTCTCTTGGCCTTTCAAATGTAGCTAGGGAGGAAGAAGACTTTCCAAAGGGGGGAAACAAAGAGGGAGGGGGAGTGAAAAGGCAAGTAGGTAGAAGTGGCTAGGGGCACAAACCTGGAGGCTAAGTACTTGGCTGGAGAACTCTTAGAATCTAGAACTCTCTCCAGGCAAGGATTTCATTCATTAAAAAAAGGATGACCAGAGAAATAGGTCACTTGAGCAAATCTCAAGCTCCCGTTTGAGAGCTACAGTTGGACTATTTAAACACACACACACACACACACACACACACACACACACACACGGGGTAGCACGGCAGAGCCTTGCCGGGATGAACAACAGTTCTAGACCTTGACTGTAGTGGTGATAACACAAATCTACACAGGCAGTAAAATTGCAGAGAATTACATACACACATACACAGGTATACATACACACATATCTATGCACGTAAAATTGGTGAAATAAAATCTGTGGATCATATCCTTGTCTTGCTACTTATTCTCTAGTCAGAGAAGATATTACCACTGGGGAACACCTGGGTGAAGGGTATGGGAGACCTCCCTTGTTTTGCAACTTTTTGTGAATCTATAAGTACTTCAAAAATAAAAGAATAAAGGGGCACCTGGGTGGCTCAGTGGGTAAAAGCCTCTGCCTTTGGCTCAGGTCATGATCCCAGGGTGCTGGGATCAAGCCCCATATCGGGCTCTCTGCTCAGCAGGGAGCCTGCTTCTTCCTCTCTCTCTGCCTACTTGTGATCTCTCTCTCTGTCAAATAAATAAATAAAATCTTTAAAATAAATAAGTAAATAAAAGAATTTTAAAAAGGGCAAGGGAATCTCCCTCCCTCCGTCTCTCTCTCTCTCTCTCTCTCTCTCTCTCTCTCACACACACACACACACACACACACGTTCACCCTAAACTCCAGTACTCCTAATCTAGGAGAGAGGGTAGGGGGTAGGTTACGCAGGAGCAGAGCTAAAACAGAGATTGTGTTATCTTAATAAACATGGGAATTGTGCATCCCTTTGTAATTCAATGTAATTTAAAAAAATATTCAAAAAAACCCCTGATTTTCTGAGATGGCACACAGCATTTATCCTGCGGTTTCAGCCACCCACTGGCATCCAACCTTAGCCCAGTTTGAGAAGAATAGATCTAAACCCTCTCACACATATGGTATGTATCCAACCCTTTTACTGACCTCTTTCCCCGAGCCAATGTGTACAGTCATTTATGTACATAAAGACTCTTATTTCTGACTTTATTATTTTCCCATCCTTCTTTTCCCTTGACTGTGTGTGTGTGTGTGGGGGGGTGCATGTGCACCTGCACATCCACACGCCCCATTTCAAATCATCTGTGGACCGAAGTAGGAATAAAAATGCATTTCAAATGTATAAATATAGATCCTAGCCTAGTCTCAGTCACTTCGCCAACAGGGTAAATGAGGAGTGAGCTGAGATGGCACCTGTTTCGGTTGGTAGATGCCAGAAAGGAATTGGGAATTGAGAGCTGTTATATTGTCTTGTGTGTTTTTGTTTTTAGTAGGAGAGACCTAACAAACAGCCCAAGTGGTAATAGAAAGGGAAGGAACTGAAAAACAATGTTACTTTTACATTGAAAAATATCTGCTGGGAGACAAGAACAAATGAAAATATTGATTTAATCTCCAAAGAAGACTACAGGCAATTTTACTTCTGCGTTTCTGTTTTTTTCCTATGGAATGTATTCTAATTTTTTTTTAAATGTTCTAATGCAATGCTCAGGGGAAAATTACTTTTGGAGTGCATACAACAGACACATTTTTAACCCACTCTGTTTTTGTTAGAAATTATAGTGTCCCTGTTGGCTGGCTCTGACATCTTTACCGAAATTATTAGAGAAGGGCAGATTCAATCACACTGCGTACTAACAACTAAGGAGAAACACCGGGACTGTTTACAAGAAGCAAAAACGTTAAGTCACTATGTAAAGCATCAAAGGATTCCACGTGGCAGAAGTGAGGGAAATAGGGCCGCACTTACTCCACAGAGAAAGGAAGCTGGAGCGGGTTTCCCTTTCCATGAAGAGGAAAATAGCGGCACATTCCACAAGTGCCATGAGTATAGTATAAGAAATTCAGTCAGTGTAAGAATAACAGCGGTTCGGGAATCTTCACAACACTGTACCTCATCCGTGCTGATGATAAGCTGGGACCAGCTGTTCCACTCTGGGCATTTGTCTCTGTCTTCGAAGGTGACGTGGTCGGAGTTCCAGCAACAGTGCTCATGGTTAAACCAGAATCCGTCTGTGCATATGCCTTCTTTCAAGTCTGTCATCCAATGAGCAGAAATGTCTATCAAGCCAGCTAAGGAACCTGATTTGAGGTGAGGGAAGGGGAGGTCAAAGTTATTAAGAGAAAATGAGGGAAAAGGTGACAAAATAATGGACAAGCCATAAACCTTCTGGCTCCCCCTGCAACCTCTTTCTGATGTTCTGTCGGCTTGATTTCCACCTATCACCTCCAAGAGATTTTGCCTGTCATTAAATACCTATTCAAGAGGGGGTAAAAAGGGGAGAAAATACCACAAAGCATTGACTGCACTGAATACTATGTCTGTAGAATTTCTACATAGGGAGAGCTGGGGGAGGGCAAAGTGGTTGGGAGGGAGCAAGGGCTGAGTGGATTTGCCTTTTAACTGATTTACGTGGCCAAGACTCTGCTTTGCCTCACAACTGATGGATCCTGAACCCCGAAGACAGTCAAGCTTATTAAAGATCATTTTGTTCTCACTATTTATGTAAGACTGAGAAAATGTGAACTGCCTTCCTTGAAGACTCTTACATGATCTTTGTTTGAGGCTAGGGTAAGGGAGCTGATGAAGACCATGGAGAGGAGAGCTCAACCTTGTTAGCAATCCTGCTCCGTGGACAAGGGAACCTGAGCCAGGGCAGGAAGGCATTCGAGGCTGAGAAAAGCAAATTTGAGAAAGCACAGACCGTGATGCACGTGGCAAGTGCATGAAGCTACAGACATGTCGAAGCCTCCTGAGCCTTGGACGTGACCATCCAGAAGTTTTCTCATTGAAACAGGAGCAAACTATATTATGTGCAGAGCAGCCACCAAAGGCAATTCTGAGAAAATGAATAGTGAATGGGGAATTATGTGCTCCAGTTAATAGCCTGGTAGGGTTAAGATCGTTACAGTACTTTTGATTCTGGCCTTCTCATCATTTCTGTCGTCCAGATGAAGAAACTCTGACATAAAGAAATGAAATGGTCTAGAATCATGCTTTAGGGAAATAGCAAAGACATCATAAAATTCACAGCCCCTGAATTCCCAGACTGTTCCTACATTCAGACACACTGCTTCTTGTTGCTCTGCGATGTCTCAAAACAAAATGCCCTGTGTATACGAGGGAAAAGAAAAACATTCACTGGCCACCTAGTGACAAGAAATACATTAAAAAGTTGAGGATATTACGCCTACATTCCAACAGGCTGGAGGCCATGCCGTGTGTATGTTTGGGTAGGTGCTAAAAGTGTTAACAGAAGTTATTTACATACTTGAATAACCTAGTCAAATCTAACACCTTGTTTGACGCCTCTTGGCCACGCCCACCTTCTCTTCCTTCTCTTAACTGCACAGATTGCCCAGACTCAGAAAATTCACATGCGTTACAGAGTTTGGCTTGTTCTCCGGCTGTTTCACGTGAGCCTATCCTTATTCTATCTAACACCAGTACCCTCAATCCTATCCTCCCTCTTCCTGCTATTTCTCCTTTCCTAATGAGCCCCTTCCTCGGTTACAACTTTTATCAGGTTTCCCGTCCTACAGAACAAAATGCTTTCCCCTGTCCTCATTACCATCCCAAGCTTCTGGCCCTTCTTGCCTTCCAATGGGCACCTAATAGCTCTGAAATCTCTACAATGGTTGCTTCGCCTTGAAATCTGACTCCTAGTATTTATGAGATAGTTTTCCAAGGTCACTGCTATCCTACTAACTGCTCAGCTATATAACCCTTTCTCAGCCCTCTTCCTTCCTCTTCAGCCTCTTTGCAATACTTAGCATTACAGACCACTCGGTCCGTCATCAGCCACCTCTAAACTGGCCAGAATGGGTAGCATTAACACCCTAGACCACAGTTGGCAAACTATGGCCCAGGGGTCAAATGCGCCTTCATGCTTGTAAATGAAGTTTTGCTTGGTCTCAGCCACGCTCATTTCTTTACCTATTGTCTATGGCTACTTTCATACTACAGGGACCATCCAGTCCTTTAACAAAAAACACTGCTGACGCCTTCCCTAGGTAATCTTTGAAAACCCAGTTATGGCTGAGCCTTTCTTCATGTGTAGCAATTATCTTATGCTCTGTGGCTCGTAATCTTCCCTAGGCAACAGCAGCAACAGTGCTGTTAACAACTGTGGGCACCGTGCAGAGCACTATGTGTGCTACATCTCATCTACCTACTACTCTGTCCTCACAGCAAATGTGGACTACAGGTACTCCTGCTAGCCCCGTTTTACAGATCAGTAAACTAGAGCCGCCAACAGTTAAGAAACTTGCCAAAAGTCACAAAACTAGTAAGCGGCGGGGCTGGGATTCAAGTGCTGCAAAGAAGAGCCCATGCTAATAAGTCTTTTTATCCCATCTACCTCCAGGTTTCCCACCTAACTTCTCTTTCAGCTCAGTATTCCAGGTCTTCCAACTTTTACTACCATAAGGATACAATCCTTAGCATCTCTCCCAGGTATTCTTGGCTTTCTGCTTCCTCGGTGGGAGGGGAAGACTGCGTGGGAGCTTGCTTTAAAGATGTATGGGCTTAGCAAGTGCACTATTCCTAGTTAGACTGTGCATTATTTGGCATGGCTTGGGAGGTTGATGGAGATGACAGGAAAAGGAAGGGTCATCCCACTTGTCAGCCAGCATGGAAGAATGACATTATAAGTTTCTTGAGGGTATGGGCCCTATCTTCTCTGATGTTCTTCACCACCAAATGAGAGAGCAGATGTTTAAGAATAGCTACAAAAAGCTCCCAGGAAGTTCTCTATCTCCTCCTAGGAAACCCATGTAGTAGCACTGGGTATGATACATAAACAATGAATCTTGGAACACTGCAAAAACAAAATAAAAAATAAATAAATGTTAAGGAAAAGAAACCATATGTAGTATGTGTTTAAAAAAAAAAGAAAAAGAAAAACAGATTGTCTCAGGACACCTGGGAGGGAGCCTCAGTCGGTTAAGCATCTACTTCAGCTTGGGTCAGGATCCCTGGGTCCTGGGATGGAGCCCCAACGTGGGGCTCCATATTCAGCAGGGAGTCTGCCTCTCCCTCTGCCCGTCCCCTGTTCATGCTCTCTCTCTCCGTCTCAAATAAATAAAATTTTTAACACAAAAAACTTTGATTGTCTCTATTAGAAGAACTCTTCCTCACGACAATCACTGAAAGGCAGTGCTAATAGCGCCTTAAAATGGATATAATATTTTATAGTGTATAAATGCATTTAGATACATTTCCTCGTTTAACTGCATTTCTTTAAGGAAGGGGAAGCAAGTATTAGTATCCCTTTACAGATGGGAACACTGAGCTTCCTCGAGGTCCACCAGCAATTTATTTCATGTGGGAAAACAGAAAAAAAACAGCACGCAACTCAGTTCATGATTTGAGGAAGGGTACACCACAAAATTTTAGATTTTTTAAGAAAATAAACATAGTTTACCATACCTGATAAAAGCCCAATAAGTAGCATCAACAACCAGCCAGAAAAAGCATCACTCACACTGTGAATTAAGGCCCATGTCGACTCTTTGCTTTTATTGGTAATCTAGGGAGAAATGAGGGGAAAAAATTGGCACACTCTACACACACACTTGCTTTCTCACCTTTAAATGCACAGTAAAGAAACACAAAGACAAATCTGTTCATTAGGCATAGAGACCAATGGTGGAGTTACTTCTCAGATAATTCTGGGCTGAAATGACCTCATCAGGAACTTGGGAGTTTTACTGAGCCCGTCTTACTGAACCCTACCTTTCTCTGCAGTATAGCAATGGCTCCAAGTACCTTAGTCAGGGATTCCCCATTCAGCTGCTAATTCTCTATCACCTCAATTTGTTTTGCTTTTTGCAGTGGTCTCTGCCCTAGACATCCGATATTCTAAGGATGGTCTCTTGACTCACGGCCAATAAGTTGATTGTTTTTCCAATCCACAAACATGGGCTCATTCCACAAACATGGGCTTATTTGAGTGGTGAAAGTACAGTGTGAGGTTTCCTATTGGGGCGCTACTTCAGGTCAGGCAAGTTCCAAGACTTGCTCCCCGCACTGATCACAGATACTGAATGATATTACAGATGCATCTCTTTATTTCCAAAAACCTGCTGGGAATGGCAGAAGGGCACCTGGGTGGCTTAGCTGGTTAGGCGTCTGCCTTGGGCTCAGGTCACGATCCCAGGGTTCGGGGATCGAGCCCCACAATGCAGGGAGCTTGCTTCTCCCTCTCCTTCTGCCTCTCCTCTCTGCTCGTGCTCTCTCTCTCTCTCAAATAAATAAATAAAAATAAAATCTTTTTTAAAAATAAATAAATAAAATCTTTAAAAAAAAAACTTGCTGGGAATACTGAGGCTAATTGAGAAGGGTGCAGAAAAGTCTACATTTCAGGCCCTAGCCTCCTCAATTTAACCCTTCAGTGCCCACACTTCAAAATTAAGCATTCAGACAGCTTTGTCACTGTCCCCTTCTCTGCACCTCTATTTCTTATCTTTGAAACTGTGACTTCGTTATCCGATCTTCATCTATAGCACTATCGCAAATAATGATAAATTACTAAAAACATTTTAGCATTCAACAACTCATTTCGACCTATGACCTTAAGTTTCCAGTTTTAGTGCCTAAAGTAGATAAGGCGATATTTTTCTCTGCAACAGTGTTTCCAGTCTAATGATGAACATGCCAAAAAAAGTCCCTTTTGAAGACTTGATAAACACATTCTAACTGGTTTTGAATTATTAGTAATTGGCATAATGTGTCTTGGATGCAACGATTTTCAGATAGTGGGAAATATGCCCTTGTCATATCCCAGATGACTTTCACAATGGAAATACCATGCTGAACGACAAACTGAACTCTGAATTACGGATGGCAGAAATTCTAAAGCCTGCCTGATGAACTGGTATGACAGAACATGTGCGTGTGTGCCCAAGTAGCGGCAACCTTATGAAAAACAGCGAGTGTTTTTGTAGAGATCCCCTTTTTTCAGTTAGGACAGAAAACTCAGTGAGATGATCAGAAATCCAAGGATTACGCAGGCATTTCTCAAAACCTCTACCAGGGACAACCTGACTGCTAGGCTTAGGTGATTAAGAGAAAACCAGTCAGGAGACGGGAAGGGCTTAAGAATAAAAAGCGATCTGCCCCTCACTGCTCAGGAGACTTGCCTGGCTCTGAGCAAAGGAAATCATGAACTCAGGAGAGAGTGGGACTGACTTCAAAATCATGTTTTAAATTTGGACTCAAAGCAGAAACAATAAGAAAGAAACAACCACACCTAAGGCTGGCTGAAGAAATGTCTCACCAGAGGATCACCCGCTGAATTTGGATCACTGGGGCTAGGGGGCCCTCCCTTTTGAGTAAGCTCTCCACGTGGCCCTGAGAGGAGCTAGAAATTGTGACTCCCTGATTTAAATGATGCACGGCAACAAGTTAAGGGCAAAAGACCTTGGCAGACTGCTCTAAGAGGTTTTCATGGACTCTGGAAAGGGAAAAGTGGGGCAATTCTCTCACCAAATTCAAAGGAATCTGTGCCATAGCTGGGAGCCCCATCTTATTACCTGTCACATTAAATTAACATCCTTAATTTGAATTTGATTGGTCTTGTGGGTTTGAGTCGAATGCGTACTTTTCTTTTATGGTTGTACAAGAGCCATAATCACAAGGACTTTATCCTGTAGGCTTCAGTAAACACCAGGGCGCTGAGAATTTTTTTTCCTTTTATTTATTTGAAAGAAGCCCCCTTTCTTTTCTTAGTTCTAAAAATCCTGTTTCAGGGAAAACCATAAAAGGGAAATGAGATCGAGGAAGAAGACCTCTGAAACGTACTTCAGTCCCCTCCACCAAGTTTGTTTTTACCTCTTTACATAGGCACTTATACCCACATCAGGGCTGTGAGGATCCTTTCCAACTACTTTATTATAGGAAAATAAATCACCATTAAATAGAAATTTTTAAAATCAGACACAAAATGCCCTAAAAATAAAGTTAAAAAAAAAAACCCTACATTGCCAGTAGACACCAGATTCAGCCACGTCCAAGGCCAAAAGAAAAGAGACATATAAAGAATACGTATCTTCAACCTCTTCCCCTGATGTTTCCTGACACTTAACTTGCGTACCATCTTTGTTCTTACCTCTCGATGCCTATCCCGGTCTCGAGACTTCTCCCTCACCCAGTCAATTGTGTTGAAATCATCATAGGTCCCCACACCAGGGATCGGCTCCTCCAAGAAGTCCATCATCCTATTTGAAGAACCTATTCCTCCACCATTGTATGACTTGTCCTCTGTATTGAACAGGAAGCAGACATTAGCACCTCAGACACTCTAAACACTTTAACACCTCCCTGATGAGCACCAAAAGGTGAGTCCTTAAACCATCGGATGATTACAGTTAGGGTGTGCTGATAAAGCAATATAATCATTGGTGGGAACATCCATCATATTTAGCGGTTTCTGTGGTCTAGGCACAAAACGAAGAGTGCCTTAAGGCAGTCTAAATGGAAAGGGACAGATGAGCAGGGCAGTACAAAGGGGAGAACTGGCAGGAGTTGAAGTGTAGTGGGAAAAGGATTTCTGAAACAAAATACTGGAGCACACTGAAGCAGCTTAGGTATTTCAGTCTCTTTTATGGAAGGGAGACAAAAGGACCAAAGGTCTTTGCAGACAGAGCACACCAGAAACTATTTTGCATGTGTAAGGCAGTAATTCAATTCTGGGAGGTGGCTTTTGCCTGAGTGGGAACTCCAAAGAAAGCATGTCGGGCTCTTCAAGAGTTAAGCCGGCTGGAATGTACATACTAGCCTTCAATAGGTTGAAGACTTTGATCCTTGATGTAATGGGCTCCTAGAAACTTCGACCATGGCAGAACAGTCTAAGACTTACAAGCAGAGATTCAAAGACCAGTGCCTGGCCACGCAATGGAATGTCCCTCCTTGATCCTTCCATGGAAGCCACATACCCACTTGCCCAACCAGTCCTTTCTCTGCTTTGCTTTCAGCACTTCTATTATAATCACTTAATGCAAATATTTTTGTCTTCCTTTCTAGACCCGAAGCTCTTTGAGGGCAGCTCTCTGAGTCGCCATTGCATTCTTGCATTTAACACATATCCAAGATTCAAGAAATAACAGCGGAATCAAAGTTTATTTGCGGAACCGTGGGGATGAGAATGAAGTATTCAAACTCTGGAGCAGTACACAAACTAGATTACTTAATATTGCTTGACAAACTTGTTCCACACCGTCCTCTGGGGAAACAGTACTTCTCTATTAAACACAAAATGCAAAACAGTATTCAGGAATTTATGCAAATGTGCACTGAGGAAAAATGCAGAGTAATGCTATCATTGAACTCAACCAGCCAAAACTCACATTTGCAGCGTCAACCCTGGCAGGGACAAAGCTTCATCTAGACTGTTTGGTGATGAATCCCTCTGCAGAGAAGGCCAAAGTGGGCCCTGAGAGGACACCCAGCTCCCCCACCCGCCAACTGCGTCCCCATCTTCACTCCAAACTCCCACAGACAACTTCAGCACTCTCCTAGGGTAAATGGGAATTAACCCTCAAGCTGTACCTGATTTACAAACTGTCCGTCTTCCAAATTCCTCCCTGGGATGGGGGATGGCGTACCTTTCACCGGCAACACACACATTTAAAAAGAAAAGCTCTGCAGAATCCAGATCCTATTGAGGGTGGCGGGTGGGGCTGGAGTGGAGGTGGGGAACCAGTTAATCTTAAAACTCCTAACCAAAGTCCTTTCCGTATCTTCAAGCCTACCTGGCTGTGAAATGGTTGGTTGCTGAATCACCAGCCCAGCATTTCCTATCCTGTCAGTGGCATACTGATAAAGATTAATGTTGGTGTGTCTGAGAGCTTGGAGGGAAACAGCAAGCTAGGAAAGGAGGGCAGAAAGAAAATGAAGTATGGTGAGAGGGGCAAAAAAAAAAAAAAGAAAGAAAAAAAAAGAAAACCAAGCTGTTTCAATTCTCAAGACAAATGCTGACATGAACACACAGGACACCCAACAACCAGAATTTTACTTTTGAAAGCAGGTTAATGCTTCAAATGAATCTGCTCTGACTCAAGCGCTCTCCTCTCAGGAGAAATTTAGGAGAGGATTTTGTGCAACTGAGTGCAACTGATTTTTAAAAGCACCCGAGAGCTATCTAAGGTTACACTGTATGTCACAGAAGGCGCCCAGCTCTACGGACATTAAGACAAACATGAAGCCCTGCAACGGCTTCCCAACAGGAAAGAAAGACTCCTATTACATCACTAGGTAACATGAGCACTGCATCATTCTGCCTCGCAGACAGTCTCCCGTTAGCAACGCAAATTGTCAGGCGGCTCCGAAAAGAGCAGGCAGTGATTAGAAGCCGACAAACAGACTGCTTGTGATTCTCCAGATCCCCCTTCTCCCTGGGGTCACACTTCGGTGCTGGGCTGGGCTCAAGTCTGCTTACCTGCGATCACAGCTTTCTTTTTTTCTGCCTCAAGGAAGAAATAACCTTGGCAGCCAGCATTTGGCCATTTACAGAAGGAGCCCTGGGGTGCACTGCTTTAGAAGGGCACTTGCTGCGTTCCCTGCCTTTCGCAGGAACAAATGCCACCTAAAGCACCACCAGTGTTCCCCGGCGGTCAGAATGTGATGTCACTGGGGGAGTCACGTGACCAGACCCTTGGACCAGCCGTGGAGAAAGGAAGGTTTTTAACGGAGCACAGATGCCTTAAAGATGTAGTCTCATCTAAACGAAGGCCGTCAAACGGGGGCAGCCGGGTCAGTTCACAAAACCGGGGTCCAGGCGAGTTTCAATTGTTAGACCTTATTTAGCAGAAAATCCAGGGAGGCAAAGTGGGACTATCTGAGAGCGTTTAGAGAGTTACAGGAATCCTAAGTAAAAAAGGGAGAGGGGCAAATACAGAAAAGTCTTTTTTAAAAAAACACACTGGCAAGCAAAAACGAGGAGAAAATCTCAGACATGTAATGCTGAGTGAAAGATGCCAGACACAGGGGCCCATAATGCAACTCTATTCGTGTTAAGTTTGAAGCTAGGCAAACCTAAATCATGTCATTTTAGGGTGCAAATATAAGTTGACACATTAGAAAAAGAAGCAAGGAAATGACAAAAGTAAAGATGATAGCCACCCAGAGGAGAGAGGGGGGTCGCCTTCTGAATGGAGCACATGGGGAGCGTGGGGCTTCTGGAATGCTAGTAATTTTTCTCCATCTGAGCCCTACTTACCTGAGTGTCCACATGATAATCAGTCCTTAAACTGTATACATATGTTCTTTCTGTGTATATATTGTAACTAGAGAAAATTATGAAAACGGAACTGCGTGTGAACTTACTCTACAAGCTCAGCTCTTTAACAGCGCCTAGTAACTTAAAAGCTCAGATCACAGTCAAGAAAATTAGTCGTTTCTTAGTATTAGTTCCTCTACCCAGAAAGCAACATCAAATCTGATCCCACTAATCCAAACTGGGTAAAACTAGCTACTTGGGCTTTGAAAATAAATGCACTATTACATCTGCATTATTTAAAGGGCTCTCCCTTCCCAGGCCCTATTCCTAAGGCTGTTCTTCAGCGGGTCTTAATTAACTGTGCAAAAAGGCCAGTCGAGTAAAGGAGAATGAAATAGCCATCTCTCAACTCCCTCAGTGAATCCACAGGACAGCTGCTGTTAAACATTAATCCAGTCAGTGTGCTCCAATAATCAGACCTAAACGTAGGGCTCTGAAAGGCTGTGATCACTTTCATCACTTCTTACGGCCCGCTGCAGCCTGCAATGTTAGTACAACAAAACCTTATGAAGTCTGTGAGGGACATGGTGAACCCTGTGTGCTTTGGGCCCCGTCGGTCATTAATCGTAACATCTCAGTCTCTTGACGAACTCGACTAGCATTAATGAGAAGAATGAAAATGAAGGGGCAACTGATAGTACTGCGGCAATAAACTGCAAAGCTTGAAAATCAAAAGCGATTTGTGGCCCAAGTGTGACTGTGTTACACAACTGTACTTTTAGAAAAGTGTGTCTATTTTACTCAAAGAGAAGAACGTTCCCAAACTTGTAAGTCTCCTTCAAAGTCATTCTTTATTAAATAGGATGCTACCTGCAGTTCCTGAAGGTAACTGCAAAATTCACTTAACATCACCCACTAAGATTTACGTTATCTCACTAGATGATTTTACGCTTCAAGATACTATATGTTTTGGTATTTATAAAATGCATAGTTCTTCAACATACAGTGACTAAATTGTAGTACTGGCACCATGTTATAATAATTTTTGATGTAAGTTCATGTGTTTTTCAAATGTTACATCTAGGGGAGGGACTTTATTATTCCATGTAAATTTACTTCCTTTGAAAACTAGGTCTTGGTAGCTATGATGCAGTCCTTGTACTAAAATGAGATTTAATTTACAATTCCCTTTTCTGCCAAATTTGTGATCTCTAGCATATGTTCGTGATACAGACTGCCAGGCGCAGGTCAACTGATATTGTTGTGAAAATAAGACAAAGAAATGCTTACCAATTTGTAACGCAGCCTGTGATAAAAACCCAATAATACAGCTAACATATGGGAACAAGCAGAGTTATGTTTCTGGAACACAGATGTGATCAGATCACCTTCTGATTTCTAAAATGTCAGTGCCTCCTATAACAATGTTGTTTTTTAATTCCAGTGCAGTTAACATACAGTGTAATCATTTTTAAAACTTTCAGCATAGGAAGGCCACTTAATGGGCATTTGGCACAAGTGTAGACCTGGAATTTTTAAATACCCATCATAATTTTTAGAACAGGACAAATAAAATACTTGAAAGTGTATAATAATAATGATGATAACGATATTACAACTATTTTCAGTTTCATCAATGAGAGGGATTAAGTTGTTTCTACTCTTTCACGGACATACCTGTATGTCCTGACTGGGTGACAAACGTCTTAAACTGTGGGTCATATGCCACATCCAACGGGTTTCTTTTCTTAGCATTTTCTTTAACTTACTAAAAAGAAATGGTAACTTTATAAAACTTAATTCTCAAGAAAGACAGCAGAGATTATCCCATTCATGACCAATTCCTGAGGTACAAAGAAAGTCACAAAATGCAAAGGGGCTTTTCAAAAAACAGTGTATTAAAAGTTACGCTTCTGGTGTGTAAATTTTCTGCCAAGGAAGGAAGAGTAAAATTAAACAAGTACCCTACGTGTCATACTGAGGTACTTGAGTAAGTCTGTATTTGCCTCTATACCGAAAAAAGGTAAAACTTAATCCAAGTAAGTTTTGAAGGCACGGTGGGCTCTAAGTTACACATAAAACAATTTTAATACTCTAACAGGAAAATGATTCAAGGTAAAGTACAATTAGATCTCAATTTGAATAATTTTTAAAAATTCCCTAAAGGGTAATTTGCACTGCTTGAGTCTGGGAAAAAATGTCCAGAAAACCGGTCAGAAAAAAGTCAACATTTAAACAGCTTTCCCAGTAAAGGTTACACTTAGGTCTAAAAACTTAACAATGGGTCTTTAGAAACACACTGCTTGAATGAGGAGGCATATAAATGAATGCATTTAGCTTGTTTCCCTTTATGGAAACTACTTTCTAAAATTTTTTTTCTACAAATCACATGATGCTTGAAACTAGACAACCTTGTAAAATACAAGAAAAGAAATTCCGATTTGAGAGTCATGCTTATTTCAATCCCTAACCAATATGCCACTAGAAATTTACCTGGGGGGCTGAATAGTAACTGATTAAATGAACTAGTTAAACACTAACCAAAACACAAGGGGAAAGGGGAGAGAAAGAAATCTCGGGCACAGACCCTGAAACACTGCTTTGGTGATACTGCAGCTGCAGGAGGGCTCACTCACTGGCAGCAGCTGTAAGGAAGAAAGAAACACTCAAGAGAAATGGGGCAGGGCCCTTGGTATATATCACAGGACCCAAAAAAAGTCCCATTTTTAAAAATGTATTTCTAGGGCACCTGGGTGGCTCAGTGGGTTAAAGCCTCTGCCTTCGACTCAGGTCATGATCTCAGGGTCCTGGAATCAAGCCCCACATCGGGCTCTCTGCTCCGTGGGGAGCCTGCTTCCTCCTCTCTCTCTCTCTGCCTACTTGTGATCTCTGTAAAGTAAATAAATAAAATCTTTTTTAAAAATGTATTTCCAGATAAACCATAAGTGACTCTTAATCTCACAAAACAAACTGAGGGTTGCTGGGGGGAGGGGGTTGGGAGAGGGGGGGTGGGGTTATTATGGACATTGGGGAGGGTATGTGCTATGGTGAGTGCTGTGAAGTGTGTAAACCTGGCGATTCACAGACCTGTACCCCTGGGGAAGAAAATATATGTTTATAAAAAATTAAAAAAAAATAAAAAAAGAAGTTTGTTGATAATAAAAATGAAAACAAGAAAAAAAAATGTATTTCCATTTTTACAGGGATATATGGTATGTTTGCAAGGCTGAAATGACACCTACAAAAAAATCCAACACTCTACTTAGTGTATGGCAGCAGATATTCATCCTGTGGTTATTTAAATTTTACCTTCACTCAACAGTATGTAGTAAGAGCCTACTGTATGCCATTTCTCACTTCCACACCTGCAGCCTCTTCCCTTCTTTTATTGGCTCATCCATTCGAGATCTCCCAGAAAGTTATGAACCCTTCCACATTTCATTCATCCCCAGATTTGAGACTGCATTAAAGTTGAAGCCCCAATAATGAGTCAATACTTTTAAGGCCAATCAATGTGTGCCTCCATTTCACTTCCAATTTGCTTTCCCACTCACCCAGACCCAGGGGCTAAAAAGCAACTGCTGGTGGAGCAGCTCTCCCATCCAAGCCCTGGAGGGTATCGCAGGGCCATGTCACATTTAATATACTATCTTAGTTTGGCCCCTGGGGCACGTATTCAAGGAGACTTTCCATTGATACCCATCTATAGAGCCATACTGATTGTTAAATACTGAAATACCTTCAGCCCTGTAGGCAAATGACTACTTTTTCCCAAGGATGCTTCTCCCCGCCAACCATCCCCTAGAAAGCTCCTGAATGTTCCCATGATTCAGCAGCTAGAACGTGAGGAGGCCCCAGGACACTGCCTAGTGCTACGTCTGGCATCCGGTCTGACTGGTCAGTGCCTGTTGGTTTGCATACGTTTCATTTCAGGACTGACTGCTTTGGTTTCCATTCACAGCAGGTTAAAACTTGAAGTTGCCTAAGAAGCAGGAAGGACAACAAAGAGGAAGCTCTCTATCCCAACTCTGCTGAAAGCTAGACCAAATAAAGGGTGGTGAGGGGCGCCTGGGTGGCTCAGTCAGTTAAGTGTCTGCCTTTGGCTCAAGTCATGAGCCCCGGGTCCTGGGATCGAGTCCCACACTGAGCTCCTTGCTCAGCGGGGAGCCTGCTTCTCCCCCTGCCTGCTGCTCCCCCTGCTTGTGCACACACTTTCTCTGACAAATAAATAAATAAAATCTTTAAAAAATACATATTTGAAAATAAGGTGGTGAGAGACGCGGGTAATGGGACAGCAAAAACAGCAACAAATCTACTAAGTGAAGTTTGAGGATTCTGAGAAGTACATGGGAAGATGAGGCATGGCAGAAAGACAGGGAAAAGACTCCGAAGACAAAGAGGAATCCAGATTCTAAGACCACTTTTGGATTCCCTGTTTCCCAATGGGTAGAGCTCTGGCCCCACTGGGTTGTAGACATTTGCATGGGGGTGTGACTTTTATCCCCAGCATCTGCTCTAATCTGGAAGTTCCCAACCCAACCCACTTTCATTACCACTGGACCCAGAGTGTGAACTACCAGAGCCACCAAAGCTGGCAGAAACGGCATATGGATTTACGGCTTGGTGTCCGCAGGCTCCCACTGGACTAGAATGCCACAAAAATCAATAGAGAACTGGAAGTAGAGGGGCTAGATTTGACAAAGTTGCTGAGGGTGTTGTCCACATAAAGAAAACATCTCTCAGCTCCATTACTTGCTCTTCATTCCTTCCTTCTCAAACTTACACATTTATGGGATTGACAAAAGGACTGGGAAATGCCATGGGTAGGGAGACGCTGCCCTAAAACACGAATAACGTACCCCAGGGTTGGGAAACCTCCTGGCTAGCACAGTCCTGTGTAATAACTTGTAATTATTGTTTCCAAAGCAGCGGTTCTCCGCTTCTTCTGTCCTAAGTCTGTGTTGGGTTCTATTAATCTCCAGAAAGAAGCTGGGGACAAGAGATTAGATCTATTCTCTGGCAGGGGCAAAAACTTGGAGAGGAAATACCAATTAGGAGATTCTTCTTGGACTCATGGAAACAGTGTGATGTCACGGACAGAAAAAAAGAGTTATGGATATAAAATCTAAGGATTGCTCTTAAAGAAATACATGTACCTGGCCACACCAATGTGTGTACATTATTCACTGCAGCACTGTAGTGGCAGCAAAAACCTGGAAACAATGAAAGAGTCCAGTAATGGGGGAACAGCATGAGGAAGAAGGAGACTGACGTGCACTAAAATAGAAAAATGTCTCAAACACATTGTGTGAAAAAAGCAAGTCACAAAATAATAATGTTTTAAACAGCGTGTGTGCCTATGTGTTGACTGGAGAGAAAAAGAACTCAAAGAGTCACACTGAATTATTTTTATGGGTTACCTTTGGAGTGGGAAGTACAGGGCACCTTTCACATTTTATATACATGTGCACTGTTTGAATCTTTAATAGTGAGGTGTATCTATGTGTTATGTGGTGGTTCCGAAAAGAAAAATAATGACCAAAAAAATGATAGCACAGCTAGAAGAGCAGAGACAGGACATTTCACAGGGAAGGCTTGCATTCTGAGAGGCAGACCACTGGGGTGTTTAGAAACAAAGCAGGTGACAGCGTTTGGAGAACACCAGGAGGAAAGCACTGACAGGAAGGTGGCTGAAGAAGCTTTTAAATGAAAGGCAAGGGAAAGAAAGGCTTTGCTGTTGGCCCTCTTGTCCAGCAGTGAGAAGGTACAGATTCTAACCCTAGCTCCACAAATCACTAGTTTTATCACCTTGGGCAATTACCTTAATCTCTGTGGTTTTCAGGTTCTCTGTCTATAAAAGGAGGAAGGATTTGCAGGCATGATTTTTAAGGTCCCTTCCAACTCTGATATTCTATCATTTTAGCAATGATTTTTTTTTTTGATCACTCATACATTGTGCTGCATGACTTGAGAAGACCTTAAGCTTTGAAGAATTCCAAATGGTATCTTGATTGCATAGTTAACTGAGAACACTCTTCTGGTAGGATCATGAAATGGCACTAATGATCCTTAGAAAAGAAAAGTAAGACAGCTCATGAGTGAAGTATACAACAACCTGGGACCCAAGGCTTCTGGCATATGGCTAACTAGAGCTCTACCAATATGGCTACAGGATCTGTGCAGTAGCTGCTGGCCACAGACCCCAGAAATATCGAGCATACGCTCCTAAAATGTTACATCAGCCTTTCCCCCATGCTGTAAACTGGAACAAGGTAAGGTTAAAAAGAACCCACTCTGGATTTATAGTACTGCCAAAGGGCCTCTACAGATATTTTCTTTTCCTTCAAGAGGGGACCAAAGTGGTTCCACTGACTGCAAAACACACGGGGAGCTTCCAGATTCAGCCCTGGCAAATGAAGAGCTTAGAAGTTGTCACTCCCATCCCCACAACAAGAAAAAGCTGGACAAACTGAAAAATCTGGAACTTTTCACAGACCTGCCTGAGAAGGAAGGTTGATACTACAACGCCCAAATCTTCAGAGCCGGGTTTATCCAAAAAGAGGTGAAGAGATCTGCTCACCTGAAGTAGAGACCAACGGACCCAGAAACTGCTGCGGGGACAAGAAGGGCGCTGCTGCCCAACTGCCGAAGACTGAGGGCAGACTTGCGCAATGGTGAGAAACTTCTGAGGCTTGCACGCCTGTGGGATCTACCACCAGGAACCCTACCAAGTTCTCACAGGGAAGATAAGGAAAGATCCCCTCCTGGCTCTGATGCGGGGAGGGGGAAGAGTAATCATTGTGAAATTCCCCAGAGCTTTCTCTATACCAAAGGCCCTATGCTCCAGGGGGAAATACTTTGCCTTAGCCCTCTCCTAGCTGGGGGAAGGGCATTCCTCTCACTTCAGCAGGCAGGCAGGGACACACACACACACACACACACACACACACACACACACACCCCTCCCACCAGCCTTCTCGTCTCAACCAAAGGAAATAGTCAAGGGGGGCCTGGGCTTCCAGGAAATGGATTGGGAATGCCGTGATCAGAAGTATGGGGCAGGGAGAACAAAAACTGTACCACTGGATGAAACTGTGTGGAGGTCACAGCCAGAAGACACAGACCCAACAGACCCTGAGATTTAAGAGAAAATTATAAAATGGCCGGCTCCCACATACCTTACCACAGCGCCAATAGAGTTCCAGTGTAATGACAATGGATTAAAGCTGAAAGAACAGAGCCACAGACAGAATCTTTCTCAACAAGCTGCTCTTTTTTTTTTTTTTTTTTTTTTTTGCCCCTTGAAGATTTTTATTCAATCGACATATACATATCTTTGCTTCAGCAGTGTCTGTTACAAAGCCTTAGTTACAGTGCCTTATTGTGATTAATTGTTCTTATGAAGAGAGCTATAATCACATCAGTGTACTTGTACTTTAAAAAAATTTTTTTTTGGTATAGTTGACACACAACATTACATTAGTTTCAGGTATACAACCTAGGGATTCAACATCTCTATCCCTGATGATGTGCTCACAAGTGTAGAAACCATCTGCCACTATACAATGCTATTATGATATCATTGACTATATTGCCTATGCTGTACCATTTATTCCCATGACTTAAGGAAACCTGTATCTCCACTTCTCCTCACCCACCTTGCCCATCCCCCTACCCTCTTCCCTCTGACAACCATCAGTTTGTTCTCTGTATTTATAGATCTGATTCTGCTTCAACAAGCTGCTCTTAAAGGAAACTCAAAATCAAGAGGTGACACAAAAACAAGGACACTACAGGGGCACCTGGGTGGCTCAGTCGGTTAAGCGTCTGCCTTTGGTGCAGGTCATGATACCAGGGTCCTGGGATTGAGCCCCATAACGGGCTCCTTGCTCAGCGGGGAGCCTGCTTCTCCCTCTCCCTCTGCTGCTCCCCCAGCTTCTGTGCTTTCTCTCTCTCACTGTGTCCTCTTTCTCTCAAATAAATAAAAATACCTTTTAAGAAAAAGAATTTTTAAAAAGCACCATACATGTACACTGGAAGAGAACAGTTAAATAATGGATGGTGGATGGTGGGAGCCAAATTTCTCATTACCTGGAATGGGAGGTTACAAACATGCCAGGGGAGGAGACTAGAATGATCCATGTGTTGATGGAGCAGAATTAGAGACACATGATCTCATGTTTAGCTTAACGTAGACACGGATGGTCACGTGTAGATAATATATCTACTTATAGATGTATACGTAGATATGGGTCAGTATACACACACACACATTTTTTTACTGGGTGACTGACAGCACCTAAAGCAATAATGCCCCAGTAGAAATGAGCACACCTACTGCCCGTATCTTCGTTTCTCTGATCATTCTCTACTAATAGGAACCAGGGCTCCTTGGAGAAATGGCATATTACAGTCCCAAAAAGTAAGTAAGTGCTCAAGAAAACCCCACAGTGACAGGGCTGCTTCAAAGGGAAACAGAAAACTGAAAGAGCTCTAAATGGTCAAAGCTGGAAAACTCTGAACAAAATAAAGTAGAAATGGATTATAACCCCAAGTTTAAACAAATGAGTCCCTACTGACATAAATAAGTAGCTGAATAAACAAAAGGGAGAGAAGAGACAAATGTCCCATACAGAACAATTCCAATTAATTTCTGGACATACTTGACCCTCAAGGAGGTGGAGCATTACTCCCTAGTTCTTAAGTGTGGGTCGTGCACTGATTTCCTTCCATTGAGTACATCAGGGAAAGGATGAAAAGCCAATAACTTTACAGTAGGGAAAGATGACACACACTACGTCAGCCAGAAGACCAAGGTTAAAATCAGCAGCCATAAGTCGTATGGACAATATATAGCCTTGATACAATGTCAATGTCATAAGAAAGGCATTTTACCTCTACTCTTCCTCCCTAAAATCCATAAGCCCAGTCTAATCATGAGATAAACATCAGACAAATCCCGACTGAGGGACATTCTACAAAACACCTGACCAGTCATCCTGAAAACTGTAAACTGGTACAGCCACTGTGAAAAACAGTATAGCAGCTCATCAAAAAATTACAAACAGAACTACCCTACTATCTAGTAATTCCACTTGTGGGAATATAACCAAAGGAAATGAAAACACTAATTCTCATGTTTACCGCAGCATTATTTATAATAGCGAAGACATGGCAATAGCCTAAGTGTCCATCAATGATGAATGAATAAAGAAACTGTGGCATATATATATACAATGGAATATTATTCAGCTATCTAAAAAAAATGAGGAAATCCTACCATTTGTGACAGCATGGATAGACACGGGGGGCATTATCCTAAGTGAAATAAGTCAGACAGAGAAAGACAAATACTGTGTGATTGTACTTACATGTGGAATAAAAAAAAATGAACTCATAGAAAAAGAAATCAGATTTATGGTTGCCAGAGGCAAGGGGTGGGAGGGTGGAGAATTGGAGAAAGGTGGTCAAAAAGGTACAAACTTTCAGCTACAAGATAAATAAGTGCTAGGGATGGAATGTACAATGTGAAGGACTACAGCTGACAGTTAACACAGCTGTATGATATATAGGACAGTTGTTAAAAGAATAAATTCCAAGGGTTCTCATCACAAGCAGAAAGTTTTTTTCCCTTTTGTTTCTATCTATAGGCGATGATGGATGTTAACTAAACCTACTGTAGGAATCACTTCACAGTATACATAAATCAAACCATCCTGCTATGAGCCTTGAACTTCTACAGCGATGTGTATCAACTATTTCTCAATAAAACTGGGGGGTGGAGAATACAGGTATGTAATAAAGCTTAAAAACTACAGGAAAAAAAAACACCTGTCAAGGTCATCAAAAACAAATACGTCTAAGACACCATGGCAGCCAAGAGGAGCCCCAGGCGACATGAAGACTAAATGCCATGTGGTATCCTGGATGGGACATCAGGTAAAAACTAAATACATATGAATAATGCATGTTTTTGAAACAAAACAAAAATGTAAATAAATAAGTGGGAAGAAATAAGAAGGCACGAATTCTAATATCTGACCAGGTATTCTCCTATCAAGTAACCTGAAGGAAGCCCTTAGAGCCTGTGGCCATCATTAATAAGCCTCATTCTGAGGATTCATCATAGAGAACTGCTATGTTTTATAGCCCCAACAAGCCATTTTTTTTTTCCAAGCTCAAAAAGCAGCAGTAATAATCGCCATCCTCCCAGGCTAAGTATTTAGGGGAAGTTTGAGTCTGATGAGGGTGATGGATTCTGAATTCCCTTTCTATGTCAACATAAGGACAAAAAAAAAAGTTTGTGCCATCTACACAATCGCTTGAGTCAACTGGAGGGCTGACAGGAGCCCATTCTCTCTGGAGGAATACTATAATCCTTCCTTGCAGCACAGCAGAACAAACACAACTGTCTCGCAGATTCCTTGGTGGATCTCACAGACTGTCGTGTGTTTCATTTTCAAAGATATCCTCCCCTCCCTGGGACACTGGGAGGTCATGCTGAGGCCTGCTGGGGTGGTCTGGGCACGTTCTCCCACACGTGCGGGACTCGGCCAGCTCTCACTCTCTGCCTGGGCTTTGAAGTTACCTGTGGCTCTTCCAGTGTATTCCCCATATCAAATGAGTCCTATCAATCCCCCTTTTGAAATTTCTCCAGAAGTTACTGTTCCTTCCTCTCCGTTCCTGTTGACTTAATTCAGGCCGTTTGATCTTTTACCTAGACTTTTTTTTTTTCACGTAACAGTTGAACTGGTCTTCCAGTCTTCAACCCACTCTTCCATCCTCCACACTGCCAGAAATTCCCAAAAACACCCGTCTGATCATATCATTCTTCTGCTTTTAAATAATTTGACGACTTCTTGATTACAGGATAAGGTCCAGAAGCCCAGACCGCCTAGACCTCATCCAGATTTCTAACTAGATCTCCCGCCCTATCCCCTGCTATCTTCCCTCCTGCTCCAACTGTCACCATCTCTGCCCTCAGGAGCCTCGGACCCCAGATGCGCAGGCTCCGTGTTGCCTGAAGAGAACAGGTTCTCTCGTGCTGCCGTGCCCATACCCGTGTGCCTCTCTCTTGCCAGGAAGGTCTCCTCACGCAACAATTCGAGGGCAGTAGGAAGGCAAGCGAAGTGGAAAGACAAGGAGGTGAGGTTAACAAGGGTGCAGATAAGCATTACTAAAAGCAGCACAGTGTTCACAGGGTTCCTGAGACGGGGGGTGCTCCAGAAATACTGAATAACTGAATGGGTGAATAAATAAATTGCCAACCATGAGGTCCAGGCTGCAGAGGCAGGCAAGTGAAAATGATGGACCACAAGCACAGCTCTGAATTTTTGCCTACGACTCCCACCCCTTTTTTTTTCTATCTCCTTCCCCCTCCCCTTCTGTAAGACCTCCATGTTTATGTTTCTTCTCATTTACAGACTACTAGAACACTACCACAGATGCATTTAATCATGCCACGCAGAATTTATTTATTCATTCCTCATAAATCAATCCTTCCAGCCATCTGGAAAACAAGAACCACTTCTACTGCCTTTCAAGCTCCTTTTAACTAATCTTTTTAGAACATGCTATTGTGCCTGGTACAAAATGTAGTATTTTATGCACAGCCGCACCACAGACATCAAGGACTTTATGACCTTTTTTTTCTGTTGTTGTTCTTGTTGTGTACATTAGGAAATCCCAGGTGAAAACACTAAATAAAGTAAGAACAATTAAAAAGCAAAGCAAGAAAATCGTATCACTACAGAGTATGGTAAATGGAACAATTTCTGCGTGTGGCTCACAGTCAAAAGCTTCGCCGTTTTACGGTCAGACCTTGTAAACCACAAGCAGGAACTCTCCTGTAAAGGCAAGTGAAGAGTGGCAAAGGACTACTCATGTAAAAACACATTCTACAATCACAAGCAATGCCAATCTCATCTGCCTCAGCTTTCGGGTCTATTAAATGGGAATAACAGATGGAGACTCGCTTGCCTCCATCACCTACTGAGAGCGCTATGAACAGAACAAGTACTTTGGTGATATGGATGCTATATGCTAGCATCTTCGATTAGAAGCAATGATGAGAACTAAGCTAAACCACTCTGGATTAGCCGGAAGGCTTCCTGGAGGTGTCCAGGTTAAGCTCAGGGGAAACCCTAACTGACTGCTTCACTAGAGCCTGGGACTGCTGTAATTATGTGCGAGAGTTATAACTACACGTAAGTGGACCGGATACACAAACACACATGCCTTTCACAGAAGGTGGCCAATAGGAAAAACCATTAAATACCAAACCATGAGTGCCTTTCTGTGAGGAACTTTAAATTCAGGGTCTCTCTTCTACTGTTCCTGTCTTGAGACACCTTTACTAGACAATTTCTTCTTATCCTTCTGAACCTGTGGTTTGCATACTAATATGTTCTTCCCAAGTTGGTCACCTCCTCAGAGAGGCCTTCCCTGACCTTTCGAACTCTCTAATCTTTCTAAAGAATTATTCCTCAGTTATCGTCTACTGTCATTCATTTTATTTCCACCTTGGTACTTACTATAATGGGTAAATAACTAAGTAGTTTTACTCATTTACGCAACTAGATCTAAATTTCAGATCAACTTGGATCTTACCTATGTTAATCCCACCACTGTATCTGCATTGCCTAGGACAGTGCCTACCTCATAGCAGATACTCAAAAAGTATTTGTCAAATGAATGGGTGAAGGAGTTTGTCCTCACAGTGACAATAAAGTTGACTCAAACTTCTTAGCATGACACTCAAGGCCCCAATATATTTATCTGGGCTTATAGCCTACCTTTTCATACCTCTGTATATTATGCCTGTTGATGTCTCTGTAGAAGCTCGCTTTCTGCCTGGAAAGCCCTTCTTCCCACCAAATAACTTATCTTTCAAGGCCCTTTCCAAACACACCTTTGCTGTGAAATCTTCTCCAATCCTAGACACACACATTCCTCTGCTGAGTCCTTACAAGAGTTACAACACTTACATTATACGGTTATAACAGAAATAAATAACAATAATGAGAGCTAACATTTTATTGAGTATTAGCTCGAGGCTGGGTACAATTATAACCACTTTATGTTATTATTTCATTTAATCCTGAAAACAACTATAAGAGTTAGGTGTTTTCGTAAGTACTTAATGTTCGCTTAGCCAGCTAGAATCAACTTCGTGAAGGCAGGGTGGGTGCCTTAAAGCCTTGCTAATTCCCAGAACCTAGCAAAGTTTCTGCAGTGTCATATGCCTCCACTACAAATTTGCTAAATAATAAATTCTGACACAGTTTCTTGTCCTCTGACTTTATGTTGAAAATGGTAATCCTGATCAGTTAAAGAACCAGACAATAGTTTTAAGTAATTGGACAAATTTAATATTAAAGTCCCTTCTAACTACAAGAAACTCAGAAGTCAGAAAAGAAAAGGGTAATGAATCTGGCAATGTAAAAGTGTTTAATATTTGTAGATTTTTCTAAAAGGAGACAAAAACAAAACAGAAATGGAAAAAAATACACTCCACCTGCCTTAGACAAAACATTAAGAATATATGAAAGTCTCCTAGAAAAGATGTGCCCATCAGAAAAACAGGCACACCACATAAACAGGAAACTTCCAGAAAAAGAAACTTAAATGGCTAGTAAACATATGAAAATGTGCTCAACCTCATTAATCTAAAAAAAGTGAAAATTAAAATAATGATAAAAATTTGATTTATTTATTTTGCCTATCATAGTGTAAAGATGAAAAAATTCTAGTATTCAGCACCAGCAAGGCTGTGGGGGAAATAAGCACTCATACAGTCATGCTACAGAAATGTTCTAATATACTTAAAAGATACACACACACACACACACACACACACGCAAGGTTATTCACTGCAGCACTGTTTGTAATAGCAAGACTGGAAAGTGAAATGTGTATCAATAGAAACTTGGTTAAATAAACTACGGTACAGCTACACCATGAACTTACATGCAGTTATTGAAAAGAACGATGTTACTGGATAAAGAAATAATAGATGAAGAGAATTCTCCTTCTAGAAATGTATTCCAGGGGCGCCTGGGTGGCTCAGTCAGTTAAGTGTCTGCCTTCAGCTCAGGCCCAGGATCAGGCCCCGCATCAGTCTCCCTGCTAAGCAGGGAGTCTGCTTCTCCCTCTCCCCACCTCATGCTCTCTTGTGCATGCTCTATCTCTCTCAAAAAAAAAAAAAAACTTCTAAAAAAATAAATGTATTCCAGATAATAAAAATTCAATTATAAAAAAAGGGAGAGGATTTGAACAGACACTTCATCCAAGAGGATAAGGTTGCCAAATAAGCACATGAAATGATGTTCAACATCATAAGGCATTAGGGAAATTAAATTAAAACCATGATGAGATAACACTACACACCTATTCGAATGGCTAAAATAAAAATTACAAAAAATACCCAGAGCTGTTGCAGATGGGGAACAAGTAGAACTCTCATTCATAGCTAGTTCAGACATAAAACGGTACAGCCACTCTGGAAAACAGTCTGGCAGTTTCTTAGGAAGTTCAACATACAGTTCCCACATGACCCCGTGATCCCACATCAGGCTATACTAAGCAAGAAAAAAAAAAAGAGGATGAACGATCTGAATCAATCTCCAAGGCAATGGGCTGAGTCAGTCTCAAAGGCGACATACTATGTGACTCCATGCATCTGACATTCCAGCAAAGAAAAAAATACAGGGACAGAGAATAGATCAGTGGCTACCAGGGGTTGGGGGTGGAGGAGGTCTGGCTGCAAAGGGACAGCAAGAGGGAGCTCTCTGGGGTGTGGATGGAACTGTTCTGTAACCTGTCAGTGGTGGAGGTTACAAAACTCTCTGCAGGTGTTAAAACTGTGATTGCACCAGAAAAAAAAATGAATTTTACTGTGTGTACATGAAAAATAAGTTTTAAAAAGATAAATTGTCATCAACAGTAATAATACCTTCTATTTCTCCATCTAAGGGAGGAACATCATCTCTCATGGAAAAATCCATAGCTGTCCCTGGAATGTCCATCAAGTCTTCATCACTGGAGCTGCTCCGGAAGCTATTGAAACTCCCCTGCTGAAAGCCTCTGTTATCCATGGCTCCTGCACAGAAAGAAAAACAGGAGGCTTATTACAATGACCTTCAAGCCCCTTACCACTTATCCTTCTTTTTTTAAATGTGGTAAATACAAATAAAATTTACCATTTCAACCATTCTAAACTAGACAATTCAGTAGCATTAAGCTCCTTTACAATGTTTTGCAATTATCATCACTCTCCATTTCCAGGAATTTTTCATCGTCCCAAACAGAAACTCTGTACCCAGTAAACATAACTCCCTCCCACCCCCACCCCCTTATAACTGCTATTCTCCACCTCCATGATATGCCAATTCCAGATATTTCATATAAATTTCATCATACAATCTGTGACCCGTGTCTGGCTTCTTTCACTTTTCATAACGTTCTCAAGGCTCATCCATGTTCTGGCACGTACCAGTACCTCATTCCATTTTCAGACTGAATAGTACCCATTGTACGGCTAGACCACATTTTGTTTATCCGTTCATCGGTTGATGGACATTCGGGTAGTTTTCCCCTTTTGGGTTACTACCAACTCTATTTTTTATCACTGAAGTATAGTTGACATACGTTATACTAGTTTCAGGTGTGCAACACAACGATTCAACAGTTCTATACATTACTCAGTGCTCACCATAGTAAATGTAGTCACCATCTGTCACCATATAATGTTATTACAATATTACTGACTATATTACCTATGCTGTACTTTCTATCTCTGTGACTTATTTATTTTATAAATGAAAGCCGGTACCTCTTAATCCCCTTTACCAATTTTACCCATCGCCCACCCACTTCCCCTCTGGCAACCACCTGTTCTCTGGATTTGAGTCTGTTTCTTTGTTCATTTTTGTTTTTTAAATTCCACATAAAAGACAAATAATAAGGTATTTGTCTTTCTGTGTCAGACTTATTTCACTTGGCAGAACACCCTCTCGGTCTGAGTAACGCTCCATTGTGTATATATACCACATCTTCTTTATCCATTCATCTATCGATAGACACACTTGGGTTGCTTCCACATCATAGCTACTGTAAATAATACTGCAGTAAACACAGAACTACACATATCTTTCTCAGATTGGTGCTTTTAAACTTTCTTTAAGTAAATACCCAGTAGTGGAATTACTGGATCATATGTTATTCCTATGTTTAATTAAGGAACCCCTATACTGTTTTCCACAGTGGTTGCACCGATTTACATTCCCAACAGTGCGCAAAGGTGCTCTTCTCTCTACATCCTCATCCACACTTGTTATTTCTCGTCTTTTTGATACTAGCCATTGTGAGTGGGGTGAGGTGGTATCTCACTGTAGTTCTGCTCTGCATTTCCCTGATGATGAGTGATGCAGAGCACCTTCATGTGTCTGTTGGCCACCTGTGTATCTTCTTTGGGAAAATGTCTATTCAGGGTTACCACTTATTCTTAGGTCATCTTTCATCCTCTTACTTGGACAATATAGACATGCAAACTACTTAGTATATTCAGTTACCATTCAGATGTAGTGTGCCTCTACCCTTACCATGTAGTTGATGGCCATTTTTTGAGAACCATGCAAATGGGCAAACCAAATGAGGACATGCGTACAAAACTCCTGGGAGTTCATAAGTAATCAACGGAAATAAAACCTACACATCAGTACTAAGAAATGTGTGGGCCATTTAGGAGTAGAGAAATATTATCTCATGGCTCTGACTCTCCCAGAGCTCCTAACACAATGCAGATGCTCAGAAATACTGGGGGAAAGAGGCATGCTATGCTGTTTAATGTTTTTCTGTGTTCAAGAATTTAATATTAAAGATGAAACATTTCCTATATCCCAAGTGTGAATCTTTCGATTATAAATATTACTAAAAAAATCTTCGTATATTGGGGGGCCTGGGTGACTCAGTCATTAAGCATCTGCCTTCGGCTCAGGTCATGATCCCAGGGTCCTGAGATCAAGACCCACATTGGGCTTCCTGCTCAGTGGGAAGCCTGCTTCTCCCTCTTCCACCCCCGCTGCTTATGTTACTTTTCTCATTCTCTGTCAAATAAATAAATAAAATCTTTTTTTAAAAATCTTAATATATTGATTTTTAAAAATAGCATTATAGTCAACTTTATTTCACCTAATCCTGCCCCCCCCTTTTTAATGAAATACTGATCCAAAATCATAGCAGAATTCTTTTGGGTTTGGCAAATAATATTCCTTTTGAAGTATTCCAATTCTTTTAAGAAACTTCTTACTTTTTTTAGGTTATCAGAATTATATATGATGAATGTGGAAAAATTAGATGGGATAAATTAAGCAAAAGGGCCGGAAAATTGGAATAATAGATAAATATTTTAAACACTGAGCATAAAGGATAAATAACCAATATTTACCAGGTACTTATCAATTTTTAGGCACTGGGCTATATGCTTAAACTGAACTCTTTCACTTAACTTTTCCAATGTTTCCATGCTGTAGCATTATCACTCCTAGTGCAGATGAGGAAATTCACGGAGCGCAGAGAGGCTAAGTATTTGCCCAGTTAATATTTCATAAAAAGTCAAGCTCTAAATCATGCGTTCAATTTCATAAGAACTCGCTTCTAATAGAGACCAGCCTGACTGAAGTATGAGTGACATTTATGAACCACCTGTTATGTACAAATCATTGCAGGACAGTGGGACAGATACAAAAATGAAGCTGGGTAGGCCAGATGAGATGAAGATTGAGAGACAAAGATTTGAGAGTCATCAACATCAAGGTGATAGTCGAAACCAAGAGAACAGATATCCCGAAGGAAATCTGCCATTCACTTATGGATAAGGACAAATATAAAGAAAAGAAATGCATTCCCAGCACCCTCCCTTAATATGCACAAATAGCGTGAACTCTGTACAGACATGAATAAGAAGTTCCCCAGGAACATTACCATGCTTTTGTGGGACGTATGGTCAGGTAGGGAAGGTAGCGCCATGTATCCAAAGGTATGAATAATGTACAAAATTACTGATCAGAAAACCGTTTCCTGGGGTGCCTGGGTGGCTCAGTCATTAAGCATCTGCCCTCAGCTCAGGTCACAGTCCCATGTTACTGGGACTGAGCCCCACATTGGGCTCCCTCCTCTGCGGGAAGCCTGCTTCTCCCTCTCCCACTCCCCTTGCTTGTGTTCCCTCTCTCACTGTCTCTCTCTGTCAAATAACTAAATAAATAAAATCTTTAAAACAAAAAAAGGAAAATCATTTCCTCAGCTACAAGAACTCTAACCTTGCTTTGTGGATCAAGTGGGTCCTAGGATACTAAGAATCCGTGCTCCGTGGCCTCAGCTGGGCTCCTTCGCAGCTGCATGCCAATCCTTCACTCTCACAGGACTCTTTCCCCTGCTCTACTGCTCCCTCCACTCCCCTTCTCTGAGCACCTCCCACAACAAACTGTGCATACACAGAATGCCCAGTCTCAGTTGCTGCTTCTAGGGAAACTGACCTACCACAGGACCCTTAGCTTTTTTTCCCTATTACTAACAACATGGGAAAATCCTGAATTTCTCTGTCTTCCCTCGTGCCATACAGGAAGAAGTATTTTTACTTTTTATTTAAGAAAAAAGGCGGGGAGGGGCGCCTGGGTGGCTCAGTTGGTTAAGCGTCAGCCCTTGGCTCAGGTCATGATCCCAGGGTCCGGGGATCAAGTCCCACATCAGGCTCCTTACTGACAGGGAGCCTGCTTCTCCCTCTGCCTGCTGCTCCCCTAGCTTGTGTTCTCTCTCTTTCTCTATCTCTGACAAATAAATAAATAAAATCTTTTAAAAAAAAGAAAAAGTAAGGGCCCCTTTACTTTGTTCTGGATCTAACTGAGATCACAGATCCTTCTCCACCTTAATCTGATTTATTTCAGTGGATCCTCTAAAGAAACCTGCTATCCCTAGCTCTCATCTCCACCTCGAGCTCTAGTCCTGAATTCCCAAGAACTCCGCCTGACACTTATTGCTACCTCAAACTCAACAGGATGAAAATTAAAAATATACCAGAAATAACATCACCTAAAACACAACCCATAAAATCCAAACAAAGACATGTTCCCTGCCCTCACCCTCCACATCATCTTTCCTTTTTAAATGCAGATGGCATCAGAGTCAATATTTGTAGTTAATATTTGTCTAACTCTGGATTTACCACCTTCAACAAACCTACAAAAAGCACTTTATCTCAAGAGTAGGTATTCTGGGTTTCTAGAAATCTTTGCTAAAAACAAACATCATTTTAGCTGATGAGAGGCTCAGGTTAAAAGGGTAGTACAACTCGAGAGGTTTTCTTTCTGTTTATATTTACTAAATGCCCATGAATCCCATAAAGTGACTAGCACTGATTAAGAAAAAAAGCAAGAAAATTTGCAAAATAATGCAGAATCCTTTTCCTCTCTCCCCGCTGGTTGCATGTTTCATTCAGGAAATGAGGTAAAATACACAGTGCCAGCAACTTTACGTTAGCCACACAAATCATGGGAAGAAAAAGTATGGGGAGTCCAAAAATAATTTATGTCTGGCTTTGGAATATGTCCTGTGGTCATATTTTCAGATGGGTGTACCTATTGTTCTGGGAATTCATTAAAACAAAATAATGACACTACAGGATGAGGGCTCACAAAGGAGAAGCTGGAAAACTTTTCAGTTTCCCCATGGGGACCTTACAAACTCTTTCCTGTAACCCACTGACACAGAACAATCCAGCTAAATTGAGCTGCCTCATTCTAAACATTTCCTGGAGCAGCTATCTGGTTCACTGTTTAGGTTATAAAGTGCTTCCTTAATAAATACACAGGAATAAGGGGTCAACAAAAGAAAATTAGAAGTAGCAAGTAAATAGAGCAAAACAGATGCTATAAACAAGAGTCCGACAAAGGAAATAAACACAATTGGTAAAACGCAAGGCTGACATTTGCTTATGGATAATCCATTTCGGTACAACTGTTGGTTTTACTCTGCAGATATAAAAAAGTTCAAGAGAAAAAGTTAAAGCAGCAGAATAACGAGGAAATGAAGTTCCTTACACTTGAGGTTTGAACCCATACACAGTTAAAACTCCAAGCCCAGAGCTCTTTCCATGACAGTCTACGGCTTCACTATGACATGTCAGTCCAGAGAATAGCACATCTAGAATAAATCAAACTTCTACATGGCCACAAACCTGAAATCAGCCAGAATTTAGGGTAGGAGAGGAACAAAGTATGGGGATTTGATATGTTATCCCAACTAGCGGTTTACATACATATAGGGCTTGTCACATAACGGAGGGCCAGGGAGGAGGCAATCCAGAAAATGTTTGGTTGCTATCTGTGTTACACAGCTGACTTTCTCAGCTTAAAGCCATTAGTGCCTTCTGTCACTTTCTTGCTTAAATCATAAGCTGGCTCCCCAGTGCCTATAGGGTCAAGTTTAAATTTCTTTGCATGGCGTTCAGGGCCCTAATCTAGATCCCATCTACTCGGCTAGACTTACCCTCTGCCACAAATTTATTCTACTCCTTATAAGCCACCTACTTTTACACCTCCATGCCTTTGCTCAGACCCTATCTACAATTCCATCCAGGCCCCCATCCTCTTTTCAGCCTGATGAAATCCCATTCAGTCCACCTAGAGCAAGCTCAAACAAGCTTTTCCCTCAACACCTCCTTTGTTCAGATGTCTGTTGATTGCATAATCTCTTCCACTTAAGTCTTGTGACTACCACATGTCCTTTTCATTTCCGTTGTCCCAGCAACTCTAGTGTTGTTCCAGGGTAGGTGTTCAATAAATGCTTACTGAGGAGAATTCCAGTTGGGGAAGAAGAGTTAACAGCCAATCAACATATTTATATGGTTAACACTCAATAAATCTATTCCTTGCACACAATGGTAGGGAACTGAGGATACAAAAAAATATTTGTTACCTTGTCACTACTCTCAAGGAATTTATGATCTAGTTGGGGAAAGAACTTTCATATAATGTGATTACACAACACCTAAGTTCTAAACTGTTAGAATAAAAGTGCAACTGGCATTCAGAAAACAGAGAGGACACTGTAAGCCAGAGAAGGCTTCCTGGAGGAAAGAAGGTATTCCAGACCTGGGGTGGGGGGTGGGGGGGATGGCCAAAGGCTTGAGAAGGAGGCTGGCATTTGTGCTTGACTACAGGGTGTTTGTAAGCAAAAGGATGGAGCTAGATCGTGAAGGACCTGGGAAGCCAATGGAATCACTGTGGTTTTTGAGGAAGAACATGATTTTAAAACAACAACAACAACAACATGATTTTTAAGAGGTAAGTGCAGCAGCAGTGGGCTGAAAGAGAGAGGAGTAAAGGGCTATAGGAAGGCAGTTTGCTACCTCCTGTTTAAATGTGGGTGATTTGGGGGCCGCCTGGGTGGCTCAGTGGGTTAAGCCTCTACCTTCGGCTGGGGTCAGGGTCCCAGGGTCCTGGGATCGAGCCCCACGTCAGGCTCTCTGCTCGGCTGGGAGCCTGATTCCCCCTCTCTCTGCCTGCCTCTCTGCTTACTTGTGATCGCTCTGTGTGTGTGTGTGTGTGTGTGTGTGTGTGTGTGTCAAATCAATCAATCAATCAATCAATCAATCTTTAAAAAAAAAATGGTGATTTCAGAAGGCGGCGGGGGGTGCATTTTCCCAAAGGCTGTACTGAAAGAGCCAGGTACTCATGGCAAAGGAGGGTGCTAGTATATGGTATACCTTCCTAACATCTTGTTTTATTTATTGTTCTTAAGATTTTATTTATTTATTCATTTGAGAGAGAGACAGAGACAGAGACAGAGAGAGCACAAGCAGGGGGAGAGGCAGAGGGAGAGGGAGAAGCAGACTTCCCATTGAGCTGGGAGTCAGATGTGGGACTCGACTGCAGGACCTGGAGATTATGACCCAAGCCCAAGTCAGACACTTAACCATCAGAGCCACCCAAGCACCCCGGACATCTTGTTTTACTACTGACACTGACATCTGTTGGTTCAAATAAATTAACAATTCCATCTCAACTAGCCCATTTGGTAAAAACAAATGTATAAACCAATAGGTAGGCTGATACACGGGCCCTTCAGTGAAAATATAAAAATGTACCACACATTCCCATGCTAAGAAGCCCAAAGAAGTAAATAAACTTTTCTATTTCTTATTTTTGCTCCACAAAAATATCTGTCAACCTGCACATGGCATTCTGTGTAAGTAATAGAGGCCAGATGCTGCAAAAGCAGAAAAGGGAGAACGCAAGAGGAAGAAAAGCTTGAGAGGGTCATTACAGAATGTACCAAGATACGAATACTATCATATCATTTAAAAAAAAATTAAGACAATCCTAAGTATAACACTAAAAGTGATACAAACTGACATGCATATGAGAAAATCAATTTTTGTCTACCCTCTGTACTTTGAGTTACCTGAGGACGGGGTAACGTAAATCTTTGTTCCCAAGTGCCAGACACAGAAAGAGAGCTCAGTAAACCATCTAGTTCTCAGTACAATTTCCACTTTTAGTTACTTTATTTTGAGAAGCAGGAATGAAATGCAAACCTTGCAGTGTAGTCTCTAAGATGCCATAGGAGGTACTGATTTCAGAGGTTTGGGCCAATCCTTAACCCAAGGCACCTTCTCTATCTGTCAAAATTGCAGGTAAAAAATCCCAGGAGGAAGTAATAGTGCTGCTCCTCACAATGTAGTCTTCACCTGGGAGTCATCCTCACAGATAAGTACGGGTTATGAGCAAAGACATGACTCAAAGCAGGCAGTACCAGAATAGCCCCTCTCAAAGTTTTTGGTCTCAGGATCCCTTTAGTCTTCAAAAAAAATTTTAAGATTTTATTTTATTTATTTGACATAGAGAGCGAGAGAGCACAAGCAGGGGAGCAGCAGGGAGAGGGAGAAGCAAGCTCCCTGATGAGCAGAGAGCCCAATGCAGGACTCGATCTCAGGACCCCAAGATCATAACCTGAGCCTAAGGCAGAGGCTTAACCTGCTGAGCCACCTGGGTGCCCCTAGTCTTCAAAATTACTGAGAAGATTAAAGAGCTTTTATGTATACAGGTTCTAGCTATAGCTATTTACTTTACGAGAAAGTAAAACCCAGGAATGTTAAAAATAAATATTTATTAATGTATTTAAATATAATACTACTCCAATCACTATACATTAACATTTGGGGAGGGGAGCCTATATTTTCCAAAACAAAATTAGTGAGAGGCATTTTGAAAATTATTTTAATGTCTGCTTTCATAGAGGACAGCTGGATCCTGCTTCACATATTCCATTAACCATCACAGCAATCACATCATCACATGTCACTCAGCCTCTAAAACACTCCACTGTATATTCACGATAAAATGAAAGTGAAAGGGGCGCCTGGGTGGCTCAGTTGGTTAGGCATCTGCCTTTGGCTCAGGTCATGATCCCAGGGTGCTGCCTGGCATCAGATCCCGCATGGGGTTCCCTACTCAAGTCAGTGGGGAATCTGCTTCTCCCTCTCCCTCTGCTTTCCCCGCACTCATGCGCTCGTTCACTCTCTCTTCCCCTCCCTCTCTCAAATAAATAACATCCTTTAAAAATGAAAGTGAAAAAGGCAAATAATATCTTAATATGAAAGTAGTATTTGAACTTGCAGACCCCTCAAAAGGGTCTCGGGAAGTGCCAGGCCACTCTTTGAGAATTGCTGAACAAGAGAACACTGAACGGTGAAACTGTATCTGGGCCACACCCATGCCCTGTGAGACAGAGGAAGAGAACAAGCCAGTCAGAAGAGACCACTCTGACTGCTGGGAAAGTGAAACAAGTGAAAAATTTTCCGTAATTTGTTTGCAAAGGAATAATAGCCATGATATACAAAGAGATATTTCGAACCATTAAAATTGGATCCCAACAGATAAACAGCAAAAATATATTAGTAGATAATTTATTAAAGAAAAGGAAAAAGGGGGCTTTAAAAAGTCAGAGAAACTAAAATTAAAACAATCATGGTTTTGGGGGCACCTGGGTGGCTCAGTGGGTCAAGCCTCTGCCTTCGGCTTGGGTCATGATCTCAGGGTCATGAGATCCAGTCCCGCATCCGGCTCTCTGCTCAGCAGGCAGCCTGCTCTGCCTCCCACCCTCTGCCTGCCTCTCTGCCTACTTGTGATCTCTCTCTGTCAAATAAATAAATAAAATCTTTTAAAAAAATCATGGTTTTATTTCAGAGACTCTTCACATGTGAGAACACCCTGTTATTAAAGCTTTCAAGAGAGAAATGAACAAGATGGCTAGAGAAGCACCATGTGGTTCAAGGACAAGGGTCTATCATGCCTGACAAAGACAACGCTCAAAATTTATAGATCACTTTCACTTTGGAGTATACGAGTAAAACTCCTAAATAAACTTTAACAAACCGAATACAGCATCACATTTGCAAGAGCTGCATGCTATAAATAATGAGAATTTATTCCAAGACCATAAGACTGGTATCACAAGGGAAACTATCAATATACTTTATATATACTATCAATATACCTTATAAAAACCATAATTATTTTAACAGATGTCAAGAATGGATTTTTTTTTAATTTACATCTATTCCGGATTAAAATTTTTAAAATATTCCTAGTGGAGGATTTCTTTACTGACATGATATAGAATATTTAAATCAAAACCAAGCTGCAAAATAGTGTTATCTTTTTTTTTAACTTTTTTTTAAAGATTTTATTTATTCATTTGACAGAGAGAGAGATCACAAGCAGGCAGAGAGAGAAAGGAGGAAGCAGGCTCCCTGCTGAGCAGAGAGTATCAGTTTAACCAAACATCATCAATACCTATGGGAAGGAACTTACTACCTATGTTTTCCTCTAAGGCTTCATGGTTTCAGATCTTATATTCAAATCTTTAACCATTTTGAGTTAATTTCTGTGTCTGGCATAAGGCAGTGGTTCAGTTTCATTCTATTGCATGTAGCGATCCAATTTTCCCAATACCATTTATTAAAGAGTCTCTCCTTTCCCCACTGTATATTCTTGCCTCCTTTGTCATAAATTAATTGACCATATGTTCAGGTTTAATTCTGGGTTTTCAATTTCATTCCATTGATCTATATGGCTGTTTTTATGCCAATATCATATTTTAATTATTGTATCTTTGTTAATATAGTTTTAAATCAGGGAGCAAGATAACCTCCAGTTTTGTTCTTTTTTCTCAAGATTGTTTTGGCTATTGGGGGTCTTTTATGGTTCCATACAAATTTTATGATTGTTCTATTTCTGTGAAAATGCCATTGGAATTTTGATAGGGATTGCATTGAATCTGTATACTGCTTTGTGTAATATGGGCATGTTAACAATATTAATTCTTCTAGTCCATTAGCATGGAATATCTTTCCATTTATTTGGGTCTTCTTCAAGCTCTTTCATTAATGTCCTTTTGGTTTTAATATACAGGTCTTTCACCTACTTGGTTAAATTTATTCCTAGGTATTTTATTCTTTTTGATGCAATTGTAAATGGGACTGTTTTCTTAACTTCTCTTTTTGATGCTTTATTATTAGTTTATAAAATGCAACAAGTTTTTGTATGATGATTTTGTATTCTGCAACTTTAAAGAATTCATTTATTAGTTCTAACAGTCTGGTGGAGCCTTTAGTGATATATATCTCGACAGTTGTTTTGGGGGGGTTTTTTAAGATTTTATTTATTTGTCAGAGAGGGAGAAAGAGAGAGAGAGCACAAGCGTGGGGGAGCAGCAGGCAGGGGGAGAGGGAGAAGCAGGCTCCCCACCATGCAGGGAGCCCAATGCAGGACTCCATCCCAGGACCCCAAGATCATGACCTGAATCAAAAGCAGATGCTTAACCAACTGGGCCATGCAGGCACCCCTCTCATCAGTTTTTATATAAAGATAAAATACTGAGCATTTAGGCCTTTCCTTTTCACTTTAGATACCTTTTATTTCTTTTCTTGCCTAACTAGTCTGACTCGGACTTCCAAACTATGTTGAATAAAAGTGGTGAGAGAGGGCATCTTTGTCTTGCACCTGATACTAGATGAAAAGCTTCCAGGTTTTCAACATGGAGTATGACATTAGGTGTAGGCTTCTCATATATGGTCTTTATTAGGTTTAGGTATGTTCCCTCTCTCTATACTCACTTTGTTGAGAGTATTAGTAAAAAATGAATGCTGAATTTTGTTAAATGCTTTTTTCCGCATCCACTGAAATAATATGATTTTTATCCTTCATTTTGTTGATGAGGTATATCACACTGACTGACTTGCAGACGTTGAACCATCCTTGCATCCCTGGAATAAGTCCCACATGATCATGGTGTATGAACCTTTTAATGTATTGCTGAATTTGGTTTATTAATATTTTGTCAAGGATTTTTACATCTATGTTCATCAGAGATATGGGCCTATAATAATCTTTTCTTGTATGGTTTTGGGATCAGGCTAAGACTGGCTTCATAAAATAAATTTGGAAGAGTTCCCTCCTCTTCTAGTTTTTTGCAAAGAGTTTCAGAAGGGTTACTATTAATTCTTCTTTGAATGTTTGCTAGAATTCACCAGTAGAGCCCCCTGATCCAAGACCCTTGTTTGATGGGAGGTTTTTGATTACTGATTCAATCTCCTTACTAGTAATTGGTCTGTTCAGATTTTCTATTTCATCTTGATTCAGTCTTGGTATGTTATATGTTTATAGGAATTTATACATTTCTTCTAGGTTGTCCAATTGTTAATGTATATTAGTTCATAGTAGTCTCTTACGATCCTTTGTCTTTCTGTGGTATCAGTTTTGTAACAACTCCCCTTTCATTTCTGATTTTATTTTAGTTCTCTCTTTCTTTCTTTCTCTTTTTTTGGTGAGGCAAGCTAAATGTCTGTCAATTTTGTTAATCCTTTCAAAGAATCAAGTTCTAGTTTCATCGATCTTTTCTACTATATTTTTGTCTCTATTTCTTTTATTCCTGCTCTGATCTCTGTCATTTTCTTCCTCCAACTAACTTTCAGCTTTCTTTCTTCTTCAGGTATAAAGTTCAGTTGTTTACTTGAGACTTTTCTTGTTTCTTTAGATGAACTTCCCTATTAGAAACGCTTTTACTGCATCCCATAAATTATGGTGTGTTACACTTTTATTTTCATTTGTTTCAAGGTAGTTTTTAAATTCTTTCAATTTCTTCATTGACCCACTGATTGGTCAGTAGCATGTTATTTAAACTGTACATATTTATGAATTTTCCATTTTCTTAAATGAAAATGGCAAACATCCTGTCAGATTTTAACTTCTACAAAGAAACAATCATTAAAATTTTGTGGCACTGGAAAAACAATAGAGATTCTAACAATGGATACAAATTACTATAATAATTTAAGTGTTAATAAATCAAAATCAACACAAATATGAGAACTGCTTTTTGGTAAACAGTTGAGAGATCGCCAGATATCAAAATGGAAAACAATATAAAATTACAGCATATACAATACTGCAATAATTCCACGTAAGGTTTTGAAGTTGATTTTTACTTTTTTCATTTTTATTTTAATTCCAGTTAACACACAGTGTTAGATTAGATTCGGGCGTACAATACAGTGATTCAACAATTCCATATGTCACCTGATGCTCATCACAAGTACACTCCTTAATCCCCATCACCTATTTAACCCATCCCCCCATTAACCTCCCCTCTTGTAACCATCAGTTTAGTCTCCATAGTTAAATCTGTTTCTTGGTTTACCTGTCTCTCTCTCTTTCACTTTGCTCATTTGTTTTTTTAAATTCCACATATGAGTGAAATCATATGGTATTTGTCTTTCTCTGACTTATTTCACTTGGTATTATACTATCTAACTCCATCCATGTCACTGCAAATGGCACGATTTCATCCCTTTTATGGATAATATTCCATTATGTGTATGTACCACTTCTTCATCCATTCATCAGTTGATGGACACTTGGGCTGCTTCCATATCTTGGATATTGTGAATAATGCTGCTATAAGCATCAGAGTGCATGTATCCCTTCAAATTAGTGTCTTTGTAGTTTGGGGGTAAATACCAAGGAGTGTTAATTACTGGATAGTAGGGTAGTTCTATTTTCAAATTTCGAGGAACCTCTGTACTATTTCCCACAGTAGCTGCACCAGATTCCAACCAACAGTGTACAAGGGTTCCTTTTTCTCCAAATCCTCCAACACCTGTTTTTTCCTGTGTTGTTGACTTTAGCCATTCTGACAGGTGTGAGGTGATATCTCATTGTAGTTTTGATATGCATTTCCCTGCTGATAAGTGATGTTGAGGATCTTTTTATGTGTCTGTTGGCCATCTGGATATCCTCTCTGGAGAACTGTCTGCCCATTTTTTTTTTTTAAAGATTCTATTTATTTGAGAGAGGAGACAGAGAGTGCATGGAATGGGGGAAGAGGCAGAGGGAGAGAGACAAGCAGACTTCCCACTGAGCAGGGAGACCAATGCAGGGTTCAATCCCAGGACCCCAAGATCATGACCTGAGCCGAAGTCAGATGCTTAACCGACTGAGCCACCCAGGCACCCTGTCTTCTGCCCATTTTTTTAGTTGGGTTATTTGTTTCTTGGGTGTCGTGTCAATTCTTTATACATTTTTGAATGGGAATGCTTTATCAGACATGTCATTTGCAAATATCTTCTCCCATTCTGTAAGTTGTCTTTCCATATCTTTGTGTCATCTTCAATTCCGTTCATCAGTGTTTTATAGTTTTCAGAGTACAGGTGTTTTACCTCTTTGGTTAGGTTTATTCCTAGGTATCTTATTATTTGGGGTGCAACTATAAATGGGATTCTTTTCTCAATTTCTCTTTCTGCTGCTTCATTATTGGTGTATAAAAATGCCACAGTTTTCTGTACACTGAGTTTGGGTCCTGTGATTTTTCTTAATTCAATTATCAGTTGTAGCAGTTTTTGGTGGAGTCTTTCAAGTTTTCTATATAGAGTACCATGTCATCTGCAAAAAGTGAATATTTTATTTCTTTTTTGCCGATTTATATTTGATTTCTGTTGTCTGATTGCTGTGGCTAGGACTTCCAGTATTATGATTAATAAAAGTGGCTAGAGTAGACATCCCTGTCTTGTTCCTGACCATAAAGGAAAAGCTCTCAGCTTTTCCCCATTCAGGATGATGTTACCTATAGGGTTTTGTTTTTTTTTTTAATATATGGCCTTTATTATGTTGAGGTATGCTCCCTCTAAACCTACTTTGTTGAGGGCTTTTCACCATGAATGGATTCTGTACTTTGTATATATACTCATCAGGGAAATTGGACTATATTTCTCTTTTCCAGTGGACTTTCTATCTGGCTTTGGTATCAGAGTAATGCTGGCCTCATAGAATGATTTGGAAGTTTTCCTTCCTTTTCTATTTTTTTGAATAGTTTGAGAAGAATAGGTATTAAGTCTTCTTTAAATATTTAGTAGAATTTGCCTATGAAGCCATTTGGTCCTGGCCTTTTCTTTCTTGGGAGTTTTTGGATTACTGATTCAATTTTTTTGCTGGTTAGGGATCTGTTCAAATTTTCTATTTTCTCCTGTTCCAGTTTTGGTTGTTTATATGTTTCTAGGAATTTATCCATCTTTTCTAGGTTGTCCAATTTGTTGGCATATAGTTTTTCATAATATTCTCCTATGATTATTTGCATTTTTGTAGTGTTGGTTGTTATGTCTTTTCTCTCATTTGTGATTTTGCTTGAGTCGTTTCTCATTTTTTTCTTGTTAAATCTAGCTAGAGGTTTATCAATTTTATTTATTTTTTTCAAAGAACCAGCTCCTGTTTTCATTGATTTGTTTTATTGTTTATTTTAGTTTCTACATTATTTATTTCTGCTCTAATCTTTCGCATCTCCTTCCTTCTGCTGGTTTCAGGTTTTGTTTGTTGTTCTTTTTCTAGGTTCTTTAGATGTCAAGTTAGGTTGTTTGAGATTTTTCTTCCTTCTTGAGGTAGGCCTGAATTACTATAAACTTTCCTCTTAGAACCACTTTTGCTTTATCTTGAAGGTTTTTTATCACCGAATTTCATTTTCATTTGTTTCCATGTACTTTTTTATTTCTTCTTTTACTTCCTGGTTGACCCATTCATTGTTTAGCAGCATGTTATTTAACCTCCATATATTTGTGGTCTTCCCAGATTTTCTCTTATGGTTGACTTATAGTTTCATAGCATTGTGGTCCAAAAAGGTCCATGGTAAGACTTCGATCTTCTTGAATTTGTTGAAGCTGGTTTTGTGGCCTAATGTGTGATCTATTCTGGAGAATGTTCCATGTGCACTTGAAAAGAATGTGTATTCTGCTGTTTTAAGATGGAATGTTCTGAATATACTTGTTAAATCCATCTGGTGCAGTGTGTCATTCAAAGCCATAGTTTCTTCATTTTTCTGTTTAGATGATCTGTCCATTGATATAAGTGGAGTGGTTAAAGTCCCTTACTATTATTATATTACTAGTGATTAGTTCTTTTATGTCTCTTATTAACTGTTTTATGTATTTGGGTGCTCCCATATTGGGTGCATAAATATTTATAATTGTTATATCTTCTTGTTGGATTGTCCCCTTTATTATTATATAGTGTCCTTCTTTGCCTCTTGTTACAGATTTTGTTTTAAAGTCTATTTTGTCTGATATGAGTATTGCTACTCCAGTTTTCTTTTAACATCTATTTGCATGATAGATATTTCTCCTCACTTTCAATCTGCAGGTGTCTTGAGGTCTAAAATGAGTCTCTTGTAGGCTCATATAGGTGGGTCTTGTTTTTTTTAATCAATTCTGTCACCCTATGTCTTTTGATTGCAGTGTTTGGTCCATTTACATTCAAAGTAAATATGTGTGTGTGTGTGTGTGTGTGTGTGTGTACATATATATATTTATATATAAAAAAGAATAAAATGACTATGCATAGTCATTTTATTCTTTTTTTAAAGATTTTATTTATTTGTTTGACAGAGAGAGAGATCACAAGTAGGCAGAGAGACAGGCAGAGAGAGAGAAGGAAGCAGGCTCCCTGCCGAGCAGAGAGCCCGAAACGGGGCTCGATCCCAGGACCCTGAGATCATGACCCGAGCCGAAGGCAGAGGCCTTAACCTACTGAGCCACCCAGGCGCCCCTAGTTATTTTATTCTTGTTTTGTGGTTGCTTCTAAGGATTTTCTCTGATCCTTTCTTACCTTTCATGGTTTGATGATTTTCTTTAGTGATATATTTGGATTTCTTTCTCTTTATTCTTGCATATTTATTGGTGGTTTTTGGTATACGATTACCATTAGGCTTGTATATAACCTCTTCTGCATATAGCAGTCTATATTAAGTTGATAGTTGTTTAGGCTTAAACCCATTCTTTTCTCCTCTCCTCCCCACATTTCAGGTACATGTTTTTATATGTTATATCCTTCTATTTTTTTTAGTTCCTTTTAGTTCTATCCCTTCTGATTTTTTACAGAAATATTCATTTTTAGTGTTTTTGTGTTTCTTACCTTTATACTGTCACTTTTGGTTTTTCCTTTACACTCAAAGAGCCTCTTTAATATACCTTGCAGGGCTGGTTTGGTGGTCACAAAATCCTTTAGTTGTTCTTTGGGAAACTCTCCTTCTATTATGAATGACAACTTTGGCTGGATAGAGTATTCCTGGATGCATATTTTTTCTATTCATTACTTTGAATATATCATGCCACTCCCTCCTGTCTTGCAAAGTTTCTGTTAAAAAAATCTCCTCCTGGGGCGCCTGGGTGGCTCAGTGGGTTAAAGCCTCTGCCTTTGGCTCAGGTCATGGTCTCAGGGTCCTGGGATCGAGCCCCGCATCGGACTCTCTGCTCAGCAGGGAACCTGCTTCCCCCCTCTCTCTGCCTGCCTCTCTGCCTACTTGTGATCTCTGTCAAATAAATAAATAAAATCTTTTTTAAAAAATCTCCTGTTAGCCTTATGGGTTTTCCTTTGTAAGTTACTGTCTTCTTTCTGTCTTGCTGCTTTTAAATATTTTTCTTTATCACTATATTTTGCCAATTTCACTACAATATATCTTGGTGTGCATCCGCTTTTACTTATTTTGATGGGAGTTCTCTGTGCCTTCTGGAACTGGATACCTGTTTCCTTCCCCAAATTAGGGAAGTCTTCAGCTCTTATTTCTTCAAATAAATTTTCTGCCTCCCCCCTTCTCTCTTTTCTTCTTCTAGAATACAAATGTTATTATGCTTGACAGAGTCACTGAGTTCCCGGAGTCTATTCTTGTTTTGCATAATTCTTTTTTCTCTCTTTTGTTCAGCTTGATTATATTCATTACTCTGTCTTCCAGGCCACTAATTCATTCCTCTGCTTCTTCCATCCAGCTCTTCATCAACTGTATTTCTCATTTCATTTATTGAGCCCTTTATGTCTGCTATGTGATTCCTTATCTCTGTATTAAGGGTCTTACTCATGCCTTCCACTCTCCTCAATTCCAGCGAGTAACCTTATGATCACTGTGGTTCAAATTCTCTATCAGGCATGTTACTTATGTCTGTTTTGCTTAGATCTCTGGCTGTGGCCTTGTCTGTTCTTTCATTTGGCATAAATGTCTTTGTCTCCTTTTGTCTGCCTATGTCTGTTTATGTGTGTTAAGAAAATCAGCTGTCTTCTGCTCTTCAAAGTAGTGACTTTATGAAAAAGAGATCCTGGAGTGCCTTGCAGTGGAGTGTCCCTTGACCATCAGAAGCTGACACTTCAGGAGAGTATCCTATGTGTGTTGTTTATGCCCTATTTTTTCTGAGACACTTCTCCTTTTAGTGCTGTCATCTGTCTGCTTCTCTGCCTGTTGTGGGCTAGGCTTGCTCTCTGTGGTGTTGGTGGGAGCCAGGCAGGCCAGCTCTGATGGGGCATGCCTGCTGGGGAACTTCAGAGTGGGATGGCTGTATTAGCAAAATTTGTGCTGGGCCACTAGTCCTAATCTGGATCCCCCAAAGCACTGTGGCAGCTGGGGACTGTGCCATCAGGGCAGTCATGGGCACAAGGCTGGACATAGTGCACACCAATGGTTGGGCATGGCTGGGATCTGAACACAAAGGTGGCTGGGGGCAGCACAGTGGCTGGACACGGTGGAGGGGCAGCAGCTATGCACGCTGCAGCTGGACGGGGCACACTCATGGCTTTAACAAAATTTGCCCTTAGCCTGGGCTGAGATGAGCAGGCTTGAAGTAGGTGAGCCCCCAGCAGAACTGGTGGCATGGCATACTGCTAGCAGGTTATGTATCAAGTGTCTGTGCAGCCCCACCTCCCACTAATAGCCCTGTATTTATGCTGGCGGGTGGGCTTTAAGTTGATTTTTTTTAAACACACAATAGTATATTTATTCCAGATGTAGACAATACACAAAATTATTTCTGACTATGGAAAGATATAAAATGGATTAATTCATAGGTACTAAAATAAGCAACTTTTTGCATCAGGGAATGCGTGCAATAAAATGAAGTTAAAGGAACAGAACTGGAATATATCCATGTCATCCCTAATAAAGGTAACAGAAAAGGCAGATACATTATCCAAGTAAAAAAATAAGAGAACAACTTTGGCTTCTGGTCAGCCATGTAAAGAGCTTGGAAGTCATCACTCTAATTCTCAGAATGATCTGAAAACAAAAACTGAAGAAACTGAAAACCAACAATTCTTAGATCCGTCAGAGAACTGAGGTCACAGGGCAAACTGCTGCTCCCTAAACTGGGGAGACAGACATGTGGATATAAAAAATCACAGCTTACACAGCAAAAACCTCCATGAGAACCAGCATTGGAATAGAACTTGAGATATAACTGAAGAATTGCTAGAGGCTCAGTGTGTACAAGTTTGAGAGTTAAGAACTTGAGGGTGCCCAGTCCTAAAGAAACCCAAAGCTTTCATAAATTTTACCCCCAGGTGCCCTATTAGTTCTCAGTGAAGACCAGAGAATAATCCCCTATGCTTCTCAATAAGGGCATAGAAATGAACCAGAGCATTCTGTGTTTCTTATCAAGGCTGGCCCTCAAAAGGGACTATTTTACCAGAGCTTAATCAACTTAGGGAAAAGAAAAACTCAATTCTAGCTCTCTCTAGCCTTTCTGTCTGACTTAAGTATGGAAAGGCACAAAACAAAACAAAACTGAGAAGCACTTATGAAATCCTCAACTACAGGGTACAGGCTCACTAAAAGACTGAAACCTAATCATAAGATCTTGAAACACTATTCCCCCCAACTTACCACCACAACTGTAAAAGTGCCTTTAAGAAGTCATCTGTAGAGAAACCCAAGTACACTAGAGAGACCAAAACAGACACTAGAGAACATTTTAGCCTCTGACGCACAGCTACAGCTACAGCAAATAGTAAACACATAACAACCCCCATCCAGATAAACATTAAAGGCTTATATACCTAATCAGTTACTTTTATCCAATATGTAATGTCCAGCTATCAAAAAAATTACAAGGCATACTAAAAGATAAAAAAAAAAAAAACACAAAAGCATGAAGAGACAGAGCAAGCATCAGAACCATAGTATGATACAGAAGGAATGCTAGAAATTTCACATCAGCAATTTTAAATGACTACAATTAATAAGGGCCCCAATGGAAAAGACAGACAACATGCAAGAACAGAAAATCAAAAGGAAATGGAAAAGATCTCGAAAAGAAATGGAGAATGACTTTGATGGCTCATCAACAGACTGGACAAAGCAGAGGAAAATAATCAGCAAGCTTGAAGACATGTCATTGGAAACTTCCAAAACCGAAATGCAAAGAGAAAAAAAGAATTAAAAAAAAATGAACAGAATATCAAGAACTGCAGGATAATTACCAGAAGTATAACATATGCATAATGAGAATACCAGGAGAAGAAAGGAATAAAAGAAATATTTGAAGCAATAATTAAAGGGAATGTCCTAAAATTAAAGATACCAAGTCACAGGTCCAGAAAGCTCAGAGAACACTAAGGAGGATTAAAAAAAAAATCTACAACCATGCTTATCATATCCAAACTGAAAAATCAAAGACAAAGAAAAATTCCCGAAAATAGCCAGAGGGGTGAAAATGCCTTACCTATAGAGGAGTAAGGATAAGAATGCAATCAAAGTTCTTTTCAGAATCCATACAGTCAAAGGAGAAGAGTGAAATACGTAAAATGTTCAAAAGAACCATGAATCAAGAATTCTTAATCAAGAGAGATTATCCTTCAATACTGAATGAGAAATAAAGGTTTTTCTCAAGGAAACAAAAATTGAGGGAATCTGTTGACAATAGACCTGCCTTACAAGAAATGTTAAAATAAATTCTTCAGAAAGAAGAAAAATGATAGAGGTCAGAAACTCGGATCTACATAAATACCAAGTGCTAGAGAAGGATAAATGAAAGTAAAATGAAGTATTTTCTCATCCTTTTTTTTCCTACCTGCCTTTTTCTCTTTGCGTATAACTGACATATCACTTTCAGGTTTACAATGTAATGATTTGGTATTTGTATGTATTGCAAAATGATCACAAAAGGTCTAGTTAACACCTCGTTATATTTTTATTCTAATTGATCTAACAGATAACAATTTGTTTAAAATAATAATGGCAACAATTCATTCAGTGATGATAGCTTATGGGTAAGTACAATGAAAGGCAACAATGTTATAAGGACAGAAGGGAGAAAGTGAGAATACTCTGTTATATGGTACTTGCATTACCCATGTAGTAGTAGTATGTTATTTGAAAGAAGACTTGGATTAGTTGTAAATGCACATTGCAAACACAAGGGTAACCACTACAGAAAGTTTTTTTAAAAGTATGAATAAGGGATGCCTGGGTGGCTCAGTTGGTTAAGCCTCTGCCTTCGGTTCAGGTCATGATCCCAGGATCCCGGAATCAAGTCCCACATTAGGCTCCTTACTCAGCAGGAAGCCTGCTGATCCCTCTGCCTGCCATCCCCCTGCTTGTGCTCATGAACACACACACTCTCTCTCCCCGACAAATTAATTAATTAAATCTTTGAAAAAATAAAGTATAAATAATGTGCTAGAGAAAGGGGAAATTTTAATCACACCAAATGCTCAATTAAAACCAGAGAAGGCAAAAGAGTGGAAGACAAAATGAGAAAACAAGGACAACAAATAGAAAAAAAGCAACCAATATGGTAGATAATATGGATACTCAAACATATCAGTAATCACTTTAAATGTCAGTAGCCTAAATATTTGAATTAAATGACAGAGACCATCAGAGTAGATAAAATACAATAGGCGTGCCTGGGGGGGGGGGGCTCAGTTGGTTAAGCTCTGACTCTTGATCTGGCTCAGGTCATGATCTCAGGGTCATGAGATGGAGCGGATTCTCTCTCTCTCTCTCTCCCTCTGCCCCCCTCTCTAAAATAAATAAATCTTTAAAAAAACACAATACCCAACTATGCTTTCTGCAAGAAACTTAGTTTAAATATAAAGACACAAATAGATTAAAATCAAGGATATGGAGAAAGATATAACATGGCTAACACTAATCAAAAGGAAACGAGAGTAGCTATATTAATTTTAGACAAAGCAGACTTTAGGAAGAAAAATTATCAGGAATAAAAAGGGGCACTACATAATGATAAAGGGTCAATTCTCTAAAAAATTATAATAATCCTTAACATAGACATGCCTAATAACAGAACATAAAAAAAACACATGAGGCAGGGGCACCTAGGTGACTCACTCAGTTGAGCATCCAACTCTCAATTTCATCTCAGGTCATGATCTCAGGGTCTTGGGATCAAGCCCCATGTCAGGCTCTGTGCTCAGTGGGGAGTCTGCTTAAAGATTCTCTCCCTCTGCCCCTCCCCCCAACTCTCTCTCTCTCTCTAATAAATATTTTTTTAAAAATACATGAAGCAAAAACTGATAGAATGGCAAGGAGAAACAGATGAACCCACAGTTAAAATGCAGTCTTCAACATACCACTCTACTGGAAATGGAGAGATCCAGCAGCAGAAAATCAGTAAAGACATGGCTGAATGAAGCAGCGTCATCAATCAACTAGACCTAATTGACATCAGTAGAATACTTCATCTAACAACAGCAACAGAATATACATTCTTTTCAAGCTCACATGGAATATTCACTGAGATAGATAACACTCTGAGCCAGGAAACAGACCCTAACATATTAAAAAAAAACCAAACCCAAAATCATACAAAGTCTTCTCCCAGATCACAACGGAATTAAACTAGAAGTCTGTAACAGAAAGATAGCTGGAAAAAGCCAAAATAGCTAAAGACGAAACAACACACTTCTAAATAAAACATGTGTCAAAGAAAAAGTTACAAGATAAATTTTAAAAACATTTTGAACTACACGAAAATGAAGAAATAACTTCTCAAAATTTGTGGGATGCAGCAAAACCAGCGCTCAGAAGAAATTGAGAGCATTAAATGAATATATTAGAAAAGAAAAGATCTAAAATCATTCACCTATGCTCCCACCTTAGGAAACTAGAAAAAGGAGAGAAAACTAAACTGAAACTAAGCAGAAGAAAACAAATATGAAAAATTATAGCAGAAATCAATAAAATTGAATAGGAAACCAATAAAGAAAAATCAACAAAACCTCCAGCCAAGTTAACTAAGAAAAAAAAAAACCAGGGAAGTTATTCATAACTAATATCAAAACTGAAACAGGGACCATCACTTCTCATCACACGCATATTACAAATATAATAAATATTACTAACAATTCTATGCCTACAAATCTGATAACCTAGATGAAATGGACCAACTCCTTGAAAGACACAATCTGTCAAAAATCAGAGAGAAATACATTAGTGAATATGCCTATATCTATTACAGAAATTGAATCACTAATTAGCAACCTTCCAAAACAGAAAGCAGTCTCTACAATCCCTTTCAAATAAGAGACACAGAGAGAGTACTTATTTATTCATTGTACAAGGCTAGAAATATCTTATTACCAAAAAAAGACAAAGACATTTTAAGAAAGGAAAACTACAGACCAGTAAGTCTCATGAACGTAGTTGCAAAAATCCTCATCAAAATATTAGCAGAATGAATTCAACAATGTATAAAAAGAATTATATACCATGACCAGGTTGATTTATTTCAGGCATGCAAGGCATGTCTGGCAATAAAAAAAACAATTAATGTATCACATTAAGAGTCTAAAGAAGAAAAAACTTAGGAGAATATCGATTGATGCCCAAAAAACCATTTGACAAAACCCAGCATCCATTCATGATGAAAATCTCTGAGCAAGCTAGGAATGAAAGGAACTTCTTCAATTGGATAAAGAACATCTACAAAAAAACCTGGAGCTAATATCATACTTTCTTTTTTAACAAAGAGTGTTATATTAGTTTCAGGTATGCAATATAATGATTCAACAAGTCTATACATTATTGAGTGCTCATCAAGATAAGTGTACATTTGATCCCCTTTATCAATTTCACTCCTCCTTCACCAACCTCTCTTCTGTCAACCACCATACTTAATGGTGAGAAACTAGATGCTTTGTGCTAAGATCAGGAACAAGGCAAGGATGTCTCTACTCACCATTCCCATTCAGCATATTACTCTAAGTCCCAACTAATGCAAAAGACAGTAAAAAGAAAAAAATATACAGATTGGGAAGAAAAAAATAAAACTGTCTTTGTTTACAGATGACATAATTGTCTATGTAGAAAATTCCAAAGGATCAACAACAAAACTCCTAGAAGAAAAAAGCGACTATAACAAGGTTGCAGGATACAAGGTTAATATACAAAAGTCAACTGCTTTCTTATCTATTAATACTGGAAAACTGGAATTTGAAATTAAAAATACAATGCCATTTACATCAGCACCAAAATGAAATAACTAGGTACAAAACTCTGATGAAAGAAATCAAAGACCTAAATAAATGGAGACATAATACATGCACCTGGATAGGAAGGCTCAATCTTGTCAAGATGTCAGTTTTTCCCAGCTTTATCTATAGATTCAATACAATCCCAGTCAAAATACTTGCAAGTATTCTGTAGTTATCAACAAAATGATTCCAAAGTTTATATTGATAGGTGAAAGACCTGTAATAGCCAGTACAATATTGAAGAACAAAGTCAGAGCACTGATACTAAATGACTTCAAGACTTACTATAAAGCTATAATAGTTATGATAGTTTAGCACTGGTGAAAAAAATAGACAAATTGATCAATGAAACAGAACAGAGAGACCAGGAACTGACCCATACAAAAACAGATCTTTGACAAAGGAGCAAAGGCAATTCAATGAAGACAGGATGGTCTCTTCAACCAATGGTTTTTTGAACAACTGGACATCTACATGCAAAAAAAAAAAAACACCCGCAGAACCTAGACATAGTTCTTCAAATTTCACAAAAATTATGTCAAAATGGATCACAAACCTCAATGTAAAATGCAAAACTATAAAACCCTTAGACGATAATATAGGTGACCTTGGATTTTGCAATGACTTTTTAGATATAACACCTAAAGTATGATCTATGATTTAAAAAAAGGATTGATAAATTAGACTTCAATAAAACTAAAACTTCTGTTCTGCAAAAGCCAGTACTCACAGAATGAAAAAACAAGTAATGTAATGGCAGAAAATATTTGCAAAAGACACACCTGATAAGGGACTAGTATCCAAAATACACAAAGAATTCTTAGAATTCAACAAGGAACAGCCCAATTTAAAAATGGGCAAAAGATCTGAACCTAACCAAGATACAAAGATTGCAAATAAGCCTAACAAGAAATGTTCAACATCATATGTGCTCAGATAATTATAAGTTAAAACAATAATGAGATACCACTACCTACTTGTTAGGATGGTAGAAAATCCAAAACACTAACACCAGATGCTTATAAGGTTACAAACCAACAGAAACTCTCATTCATTGCTGGTGGAAATGGAAAATGGTAGAGCCACTTTGGAAGATAGTTTGGCAGCTTCCTACAAAGCTAAACATACTATATGATGTAGCAACTGTGCTACTTGGTATTTACCCAAATGACTTAAAAATTTACATCCACAAAAAATCCTGCACACAGATGCTTATAGCAGCTTTACTCATAACTGCCAAAACTGAAAAGAAACCCAGATGCCCTTCAGTAGGTAAATGGACAAACTGCAGTACATCCAGATAACGGAATGTTATTCCATGAGAAAAATAAATGAGCTATCAAACCACGAAAAGATAAGAAGGAGTCTTAATTGAAATAAAAGGAGTCATTCTAAATAAGGCTACATACTGTAGGATTCCAATTATATGATATACGGAGACTAAAAGTTCAGTGGTTACCAGGGGTTAGGGAAGGAAGGGCTGACTGGGCAGAGCACAGAGGATTTTAGGATAGTGAACTACTCTGTATGACATAAAAAATAATAATAATAAATAAATATTTTTATTAAAGAAAAAAGAAATAGCAAGTGTTACCTATTTAAAAAAATCAAAGGAGACTAAGAGAAGTTTACACATAAGGAAATTTTCACTCTAAAAACCATCCTGTGTAAAGCAGAATCTGCTATTAAAATTATTTAAACCAGTGGTTCTCAAAGTTCAACATGCATCAGAACCCCTGGACCAGTGCCTGTTAAAACCCAGACTTTTGGGGTGCCTGCCTTTGGCTCCGGTCATGATCTCAGGGTCCTGGGATCAAGCCCTGAGTCGGGCCCCGTGCTTCTCTCTCTCTCTCTCTCTCTCTCCAACAAACAAATGAACAGAATCTTAAAAAAACCCAGACCTCTGCCTACCCCCCAACTTTCTAATTCCCTAGGCCTGGGGTGGAGCCTGCAGTTTGTATTTCCAACAAGGTGCTAGGGAACACTGATGCTGCCAGCCGGCCCGGCACATCAAGAGAGATAGAAGTGTATAGAATTGTTGAATCATTACATTGTATACCTGATGCTAATATAACATTGTACGCTAATTATACTTGAATTTTTTTTAATTTAAAGAGAGATAATAAAGTCTGATAAAAATAAGAGCAAAACTGAGCAATCCCCCCAAAAAGGATTTTAGGGTAGACAGAAGTGAAGGGGCACATACTAAATAACCTGAGTCTTTTCTGTAGAATATACTAGGAAGGGGCGCCTGGGTGGCTCAGTGGGTTAAGCCTCTGTCTTCGGCTCAGGTTATGATCTCACGGTCATGGGATCGAGCACCGCATCGGGCTCTCTGCTCAGCAGGGAGCCTGCTTCCCCCGCCCCCCAACTCTGCCTGCCTCTCAGCCTACTTGTGATCTCTGTCAAATAAATAAATAAAATCTTTTTTAAAAATAGAATATACTGGGAAAAGTTGAGAGAGAAGGACCAAGAGTCAGAATTTTTAAGTCCCCCATGTTTAAGAACTCAAAAAGAAGACTGAAAAGTAATGCCTGTCTCTCTTTCTCACCATTTGTAATCCTCTATTGCTCTGCTGACCTGAAAATCACAAATCTGTAACGGGCAATGAGCAAAGACACTGAGGAAAGTCGGAATAAACAAATCAGTCAAGCTGAAGGGAAGAGGCAGTGCTGGAGAAGAGTGCTAAAGCCACAGTGGGGACAGGCTAAAAATCCTATGTTAAATCCAAATTCCCCAACCCCTCCCCATCCTTTTCTCTTAAAGATTTATCCTAGACCACTTAATTCACTGGATTGTCCCCTCATTTCCAGGAGACCAAACGTGCTGCTGACATGCAACTTCGAACTCCAGAACAATACTCTTCTGCCTCTTTCTACCTCCCTTTACACACAAACATGAAGTTAAAAAGTGAACAGAGAACATAGTAGGAGATTCTGAGAAGCTCCTGTATGTGCCCACAAGGCCAAACACCCAATGTCCTCTACTGTGTTCACTGCAGTATTTCTAGCAAGGAGCACAGTGGCTAGCATGTGGGAAATGCTCCCTAAATAAATGCTCAGAGAAGGACCAAATCCAAGGGAAGTGACGTAAAGGTGAAGTCCTCCTCTACGACCACAATGCACACTTTTCTTAGACAGAAGAATATAGATGATGGATTTAGAAAGCAGGGCACCTGTGTGCAAGGCCTATGACAGCGAGAGCGCAATCAGAAGGCTCTGGTCCTGGGTGAGTGCGCGTGCATACATGTGCAGGTCCCTCCACCTGTCTACAAGGACAAGGCCCAACCTCATACACCCTAGATGTGAAATCTGCCCTTCTGTATGCTTCCCATAGTCTGCTACAAAGAAGATTCACCTTTCTGTGCCTGCGGAGGAAGAAATGGGAGACTCATCTCCTTGCACAGTGAGCATGCAGACATAATGATAATGTTTCTTCAGACAAAACTTCTGGCCAGTAAGACCACTGGATCCCCAACACCCAGAGACCACCCAATAAATATTTATCAAAGAAATGAATGAATGGGAGAGAAGGGCAATCTAAGAGCACTCTGGGCCTGTCCATGTCAGATGAGGCTCACCTTCTTAAAAGTCCTTGTACCAGAGCACTGTACTGCAAGCACTGGGACCCAGGGACCAAGGATGGGAGAGACGGAGATGAATATGGGGCACCTACATGCCCCAGCGGAGCCAGACAGACAAGGCAAGAGATGGAAACAGAGAGACAGGTAGTCTGGTAACATAAAGATACAGGCTGTTCTCCTTTCCATAACATGTAGTGTACAAGATCAGCAATAAGAAGGGCCCCTGCTCTTCACTCCCTCTCCAATTCAAGAACAGTCTATGGTAGGCATCTTAAGGAAGCTCATAGTCCCTCCTGCAGATCCTGGGAGATAAGGGACAGCTTATGAGCCCAAAGTCCTACACATCCTGTTGGTGTGATGGTTCTCCAGCAATAGGCACATCACCCGGTCCTCAGAGGGTATGGCGTGAGGGTGACGTCAGTGGTTGGGGAGGATGGCAAGACTTACTCTTTACCGCCTCCAACATCTGTGCCCATCTGCACTGTGGATCTGGACAAAGTTCAATCTCCTCAAGGTGACACCAGAGGGCACAGCCAGTGATTCTGCCTGTCTTGTTCATTACGGTGTGCTTGACACTCAACACAGAGCCTGACATACTCCAGGAACTCCGCACATATCCATAACTATTCTGTTTTTCAGTGCTTCCCCACCCCCCACCAGTTACTGAAAAACTTTTACTACAGGAAGGAGAGGAGAGGGAAGGAGGGAGGGAAGAGGACAGAAAAAGAAACACAGGGAAGAAAGGAAGGGAAGGAGGGAGAGAGGGAGGGAAGAAGGTGTCTAGTCTCTGTCCTTCTTGGTGCAGTCGAGCCCACCCTCTCTGAATCCTTGGCCAGGTGCATTGCATTGAGACAGCACTAGCACCCAGACAGCAAGGATTAGAGAGGGGGAGCAGGGCAGAAGGCTGAAGCACCTTCAGTGCTCGAGGTGGAACAACTTTTCTGTTACACAGGTCCACGTGGGAGCAGGAAGGAGAAGTCTCGAGATGTGTGGGCACTGGAAAGGGGTATTAATAAGAGGTTCTGTTCTGTGGCCCACCCAAACTCAGCACACGCAGGGATATTCAGGGAAATGGAAGTCCACTCTCCCACACATATGCTTGGAGATGAGGGCCAAGCCCATCCTGTGTACCATCATTGCCCAGCACAGGGTCAGCACATTTGCTCAATGAATAGTTGTGGAAGGGAGAGGGAGGGGTGAGTCATGGGGTCCTTTGTCCTTCTACAAGTAGAAAAGGGCTCCTCCTAGAGTCCTGAGGTATACTGCACCCGGAGAGTACTCACATCTAGGTCGAGAGGATATGAGAGGGGGAGCAGAGCTGAAGGCTTGGGGATGCGCGTACCACATGCACATCTAGGGTGAGGGACCTAAGGAGAAGCCCGATTCCTGCACCCTGAGTCCAAGTACCCATAGGCATTGTCGGGAGGAAGCTGACATTCCAGGAACCTGCTAGACATTAGGCCAGTGTACCTGAGCAGTTCCGTTTACATGACACCCCCACACAGCAGGAACTCAGTACCCTTATGAAATGATAGCCCGAGACCCACACATACAAAGAACCGAACGAACAAGTGAAGCCCCCGTGAGGCTCTGTTTGACACACAGACCAGGCTCACGATCTCATATCCTTGCAATGAGCCCACCGCACTGATCAGCTAGCGCTCAAGCCTCGGTTGCAAGGATAGGGGAAGGGAGGGACAAAAATCACGGTGCAGACACCTAACAACCGTGCATTTGAGTGCGTGTACACTGAGGAAGCGCACACTTCTTCAGACAGAGATGACGGATAACGAAGTCTATCTCCTGCCTCTCAGTCTGGGCCAGAAATGTGTGTACACGTGTGTGCACGTGTGGCCGTGCACACGAAGAACATGGGTATGTACAAGGCTCAATTCCTGGCACAGCCTGCTTGCCTGTGTCCTAGGCCTGGGGAAGTGCACTCACTAGGCCCCTCCACTGGACAGGAAGTCCTGCAAAGAAAGAAGTCTCTTGCTCAGCAACAAACTCTCAGCATAGTGCATGGTCCCACGGTCCCTAAAATGCGATCCGGGAACATATGCTGGCTGACTCGCTTGGGAGGAGGCTCATGACGACAAGGCTCACCCTCCTGTAATCCATGCACACGGGAGGTGCTTCAAGAATTCACAACTCCGATATGCAATGGGTATAGGAGAAGGAGCGGATCGCTCTGCTGCAAAGCCTGAGTAGGCACATGTGTCTGTATATGCCTAGTGTTGAGTTCGTGCCCTGAGAAGGAACGATTAGCCTCTTTCCCGATACAGTCTTAGCTGTAAGCTCACTTAACTTCCTAGGCTGGCCAAGTGTGCAGTTCTGGAGGAGGCGGGGAGAATCAAGAGCAGACGTACTCCTTGCCACTGTGTGTGGGGACACGGCACTAAGAATGTCATGAGCAAGGGGGAAGCTCATTCTCTGCCACCCGTGCCAGACTGAGTCCTTTGAGGGCTGAGCCCCCATCTGACTTGCTTCTCACCTCGTCCCCGAGCATTCCCACTAACTCAGTGATTCCCAAACTTGAGCAGACATCAGAATCAGTGGCATAGAAAACAGACTTCTGTGGTTCATCATTTACTCAGTCAGGAGTGGGGTCCAAGAATTTGCATTTCTAACAGGTTCCAAGGTGACACTGATGCCACTGGGCCAGTGAGCACCCTTGGAGAACCACCATTCTAAACAGACATTAAAGAAATTAAAGAATGAGAGGGATGTTGCAAAACTCTCTGCTTTTAAATATGGGTGAGATTCCCTCTGAATTTTTGCACAAGGGCAATGGCCTGGGACCACACTGGGACCTGAGCAGAAGTCTCAGGCCTCTTCAGACTGTGCATATGTGTACAAGAACCATCACTCTTGTGCTCACAGGTGACTGCCAACGATTGTACAAAGGGAAGTGCTTTTCCTGCACCTGTGAGATAAGCCTTCAGGGCTACTTTCATTCGAGCTCTGGCTGTGGAAGGAGCAGGCAGAAAGTTCACTGCCCCACCTGTCAGGACAGGGAGAGCCTGTTGTGGCTCAGTGCCCCACATACACTGTGGATGCAGTTCTGTATGCAGAGGACACGCTTTCTGTGTTTCTACACCTGGGTACTATGGGTGTATGTGGGAGGGGTGTGTTTACAGGGAAGGCTCCCCTTTCTGCATATAATGGGTTCACATGGGACTGTACCGCAAGGTAAAGGAAAAGATCTCTTTGCATGCAGCAGCGGAAGAAAGAGAGCAGTGAGGCCTCTCTCACGGAGTCCCTATGGGTGCTATGGGTAGGAGGGCGGGGAAAGTACGCTGGTCTGCATGCTGCCAGGGTAGGGGGGAGTGGGGGGCAGCACAGCAGGCTCCCTCCCCTGCCCTCTCTGTAAGTTTGAGCCTGCAGGCAGGTCCGTGTCACTGGCTGTGTCCCGGAAGCCAGGGGGGCAAGAAATCCCACTCTTAGCATCATCGGCGCATGTCCGTGTTTGCACAGTGGCCAGCAAGCAACATAGAGACCTACTTTGTCCTCTGAAGAGTGGCCTAGTAGTCCACAGCATCTGTGAGCCATAGTGGGCTTATCGGTCCCCTACCAGAAATGTCAGGACAGCAACCTTGTCCGTTCTGATCCGTTTCATCCTCTGTGACTGACCTATGTGCCTGGCATCTAGCAGACATTTGGCTATCTGTGGAAGGAACAAAAAGGAGAAGAGAAAGTTGCTGCACAAGAGCTCTGCCCTTCTAAATGCAGACAAGGCTCGTTCCCCTGGAGTCCTCAAACAAGGACAGCGACCTAAGACAGCACTGGCAGCTAGGCTGAAAGAAAGAGAGGCGCCCGGTCAGGGGGCCAACTCAGGGGGTACATGTCTGTGTCTGTGTGTGTATACCCAGTCGGACCCTTCCCCTGCACACAGTGTACTTATGTGGGATTGTACTGAGGTACAGAAGGTTCTCCTACACATATCTGTGAGACCAGAACCCAAGGCAGGATGTTTCAAGTCCCATCCTATAACCCGCCCGCCCCCAGGACATGCAGGCATAACAAATGAGAGGGAATCCATTCTCCAGCTTGAGGGGAGGGACCAGATGTGGCTCATTCTCTTGTGGGCCAATTGCCCAGCACAGCACCTGAAACAGACTAGGTCCTCCTCGGTAGGCAGTTGTAGGAAGGAGGGAAGGGAGGGTGTGGAGGTGCTCTGTCCCACGCGAAGATGGCGCTCTCTCTCTCGGAATCCTTGCCCAGGTGCATTGCATTCAGAAAGCACTCTCACCCAGGTAGCAAGGATTAGAGAGGGGGAGCCAGACCAGAGGATTCCAGCACCTGTATGCCGAGTGTGTGTGTGTTTAACAAGAAGGCTTACTGCTCTCGCCCACTGCACTTACGTAGGACTGAACTGAAGAGAAGGTTTTCCTATACGTATCAGCCACATGTGCTTTTAAGTTGGGGGAGGGGTGGTAGATAAGAAGTCCCCTATGTGACACTCTCACTCTCAGCACATGCAGGGGTGGTGGGTGATTACAAAGTCCATTCTCCCCGCTGGACTATAATATCCAGGAGGGCAGGAGCCAAGTCTGTCCTGTCCACTCTGCCATGACCAATGCCCAGCATGACGCCTACTAAATACTATTTGTGGAAGGCAAGAACAAATGAGGGATAGGTGGCAGGCTGGCATGCAGCAAGCAGCTGAGAGGAGGTGCACAGATCATCTGTCCTTCTCCATGCAGAGGATGCTTGCCCTCCAGACCCCTCACCCTGGTGCACTGCAATTAGAAAGCACCCTCCCCCAGGGACAGAGGATGAGGAAGAGGGAACAGAACAAAGAGCCTGGACACCTGCGCTCTGTGTGTGCACACGCATACGTAACTCTCACAGCTGCACTCCCGCAAAGCACCACCACGTGCATTTAGTAAGACTGATGCAGCTCCCCCGAGGTGTGCACATGTATCTGTCCGCATGCACAAAGTCACACAGCCATTCTCTCTCAGGCAGTCTCTCTGAACATGTGCTGGGAATGGTACCTTTCTCAGATCGAACCGGAGCATCTGCATGTGTTGGTGGCGTGGCTGGGGGTTAACAAGGCTGGGACCATCTGTCCCATGGGCACTCCTGTGCGTATACGTGCTGGAGAATGGTATGGTAAAGGGGACAGTTTTCCCTTCCACTCCTCTGCTGATCTGTGAGCTCACTGAGGGCAACCACTGGCTGTGTGAGTCTTATCAGGTACGTCTCATCATTACAGTGTCTGCCACACAGGAAGCCAAAAGAAAAGGAAAGCTCATGCCCTGACACAGGGGTGAGTCTGTCTACAGGGAACATGTCCATTCTCCCACAGGGGTCCCCGAGAGAGCCCAGGCATAAGGACCTCAGGCCAGGGACTTCATCCATCTTATTGACCCTTGCAGCTCTAACACCCCGGGCGGGGGCTGGCACCTCCAAGCAAACTCAAATATTTGCAAGAACGTGGACGAGGTGGTGCACAGGTACTCAGTCCTTCTACATGCAGACAAGGCTCAGCCTCTTTGAATCCTTGAATAGGTGTGTTGCACTGAAATGGCACTCACACCTAGGTTCCAAGGATTCGAGAGGGGGAGCAGCGAAGAAGGCTCAGGCACCTCCCGTTCATGTGTGTATATGTGTGTATGTGTATGTGGAGCTATGATAAGGAGTCTTGTCCTCACGTACAGAAACTATTCTCTCCTGCACTGTTCTGTGTCAGATCAGAAAAGACGCCATGCTTCTGTGTGCTTGCAGGTGACAATGGCAATGAGAAGTCCACACTGTGGCCCGCCCACCCTCAGGCCAAGTAGGAGCAGTGACTGATGAGGAATTCTGCTCTTCTCCCCTGACTGTAAGCAACACAAGGACAGGGACCAGGTGTGCCTGCATGCTCGCCGCCCAGCTTACTACTACAGATAGAAGGGGTGATCATAATTACTCATGGAATGGAAGGAGGATGGAAAAATGCTCCGTCCTTAAATGAAGATGGCGCTCTCACTCTCGGAATCCTTGCCCAGGTGCATTGCATTCAGAAAGCACTCTCACCCAGGTAGCAAGGATTAGAGAGGGGGAGCAGAGCAGAAGGCCCCGCAGAGGTTTAACAAGACAGAGCTCACTCACAAGAGTGAGTTCACTCTTCTCCCCAGATAGGTGCTTACTTGGGATGACACAGAAGTAGAGACAAGGTTCCTGAACTTCACGCACAGCCATTGCAATAAGCAGATGGACCTTCCTGCAAAAGCACCATCTGGGAATGGCGTCTGGAGGACTCACTGTTCACCAGGCAGGAGTTTAACTGCAAGAGCAACCTCAAGTTCAACTTCCAGTTCAACAACAGTTGAGTCAGAGGGCCTGGGCCTTCATACTAGGCAAGCGTTCGTACACACAGTTCTGTGTGGGTGGGGGGAGTGAGCACGTGCTGCCCATACAAGACCTCGAGGTAAGCTGGGACTTGCCCTCCTGCAAACCCTGGACGATGGAGGGAGTTGTAGGGATCCCATCCTCCCCCCAGGGAAGGGATATGTGAGGGAACCGGTGGGATGGCTCACTCTCCTGAATGTTTCCCATGCACGCATGCATTAGAGTTCCCAGAGAGAGAATGAGTCAGAGAGTGAATTCTTCGAGTGAGTGAGTGAGTGTATGAGAGAAATAGAGGAAAAAATACAAATGAGTGAGTGAAAATGAGGGCATCTGCCCCTGTGGGCATGAAACCGAAAAACTGTGGTGCCTCCTGTCTCGGAACACTCATCTGCCTGTATGTGCTGTGCATGTAGCTACATGTGGGCCTCTCATGCACTCCTATCCTCCTGTTTAACTGGCTAGCATGTATGTGTGTGTCCAGGTATCTGTGTCATCTGTGAACGCAGGAGAAAGCACTCACAAGCCAGTGCACCTTCATTCAACAACTTCTCAGGAGAAGAACACCAAGACAGCTCAAGGGTAAGGAATCAGGGCAGAAAGGCTCTATCCCTGCTCACCTCTGAGAATCCACGCACGCAGGTCCACACCCTGAGATACACCTACCTGTCCTGGGGATGCAACAGGGCGCCCAGCAAGTGGGGACTAAAGTGTAAACTCAGTCACCAGCAGCCTCAGCAGGTGGGCACACCAGTACAGTGGGTACAAATGAGCTTCATCTTCCCGTATGTTCCCACTAGCCCATGTACTCAGAGGACTATGACTGTCCTGTTCATTGCTGGCTCCCTCCAGCCAGCACACTGTCTGGCACAAAGTAATAAGTAAATAAATAATGACAGGCAGGGAAGAGAAGGAGGTGATAGACAGGTACTCTGTTCTTCCATCTGCAGGTAACACTCAGCCTGCTCTGAAATCTTGCCCAGGGGCATTGCATGTAGAAAGCACCAGCAATCAGGTATCAAGGATTAGAGAGAAGGAGCAATGAGAGGGCTCCCAGGGGTGGTGTGGGAGTAACCACAGAAAAACCTCACTTCCCAGCTCCTTGAACACATGAAGGCAGGCTTAATGGGAGTGAGGAGTTTGATTCTCTGGCACGAGCTCATGAGACAGTAAGCCTAGGGCCCCTAATGTTTGCTCACTACTGGATGCCCAAATCCAAGAGACATTCAGGAAGATCTGGGAAAAATCTGAGGAGAGGTATAAAGGCACTCCGTATTTCTCACCTCCTGGGAATCCTTGCCCAAGTGTACTGCATTGGGACAGCACCTGCATCTGGGTACTAAGATTAGAAAGAGGGAATAGAGTAGAAGGCGCAGGCACCCACACGCCCAGAGTTTGCACAAGTGCCCAAATCATACATAAAAGAGAGGAAAGAAAAGGTTCAATCTTTGACTCTTCTTTCCCTCATACCTCACATCTAATATATCAGTAAATTCAATTGGCTTTAACTGTAAAATATAATCCCTATCTAACCAGTTTTAGCCACCTTCACAGTTCCACACTACTACATGTCTCCATTGATTTCTCACCTGAATTATTTCAGGGGAAATAATTCTGTTCTCTTTGTTTCTGCACTAGACCTCCCTTATAGTCTACTTGCCACGCAACAGTTACAATGATACTTCTGAAACAGAAACAAATAGAACCCCTGTAATCCCATTTGTAATTGGAAATGTAAGAATGAACTCATATATTTTATCTCAAAACAAGACAAAGGCAATAACAACAAAACATTTTTTTTTATGATATGGTCATGGAAGAAGGCTGAAATCAATCACCACTCTGGAGGCAATGAGCACCCCTGGTGCCAAGAATGTGGTCTCTAAATACCACATCCAATAAAAGGAACCAAGGCTTACTGAAGACACGGCAGATTCCAAGTCTGGGGAAAGAGAGGTCTGAGATGAGCCTGGAACATTTTTTTTTTTCAATCCAGAAGGCAGAGAAGCTACTTGGGAGTCAATCTGAAGAAGCTCCCCCTGGCTAAAGATGGAAATTTGAGCTTCACTGAGGATAAGAACTACAACAGATTGAAAGATCAAATATATTTAAATCCATGAGTTTATCATAATAACTGTGTTAAATCCTCTTTGGAGTAAGCTAGTGAACCAACTCATTATTTTGAGTACTGACAGAAAGAATGAAGCATTTATCCTGCCTTTCCTAAAACAACTGTAGCACTGCATAATCAAACAGATGAGGGGAAATTTTTCTTGATAAGAAGTACCCCAGCTAATAAGTGAAGACAGAATAATGGAATTAGAATATCATCATTTGGCAAACCTAATAAAATAATGGCTCTAGGAATTGAGCATCAGTGGCTACTAACATCACAGAAAGAGAGACGACGAGTCATTATGTGCCTCTTGATGGAAGTACTTCTGACCCCCATCCCCAAAATTAAGCCTAAATCCAATCAGGCTTCTAGAAACAAGTATGAGTTTACAGGAAATACAAACAAGGAAAAGGAACATGTAAACTACACCACAGGGATGCAATCAGAAAAATCCAGCCTGTGGGAAACCGCAAAATAAATGGCCTACTTTCTTCCAACAAATAAACTACAAGCAAGAAAAAAAAATACAGATAAAGAGGGAAGTTATAATTCAAAAACTTCAAATACCTATCAAGCAAACGCAACATATGGACTTTATCTTGATCCTAATTTATGATACTTTGAGAGAACGAGAAATTTAAACAATGGATATTTGATTGTGTTAATTATTACTAATTATTAAGCGTGAGAGTGGTATTATGGTTATGATTTTACTTTTTTAAAGACTTTTTATTTATTTGAGAGAAAGAGTATGAGAGAGAGAGAGAGTGCACACAAGCAGGGGGGAACAGCAGAGAGAGAGGGAAAAGCAGTCTCCCCACTGAGCAGGGAGTCCAATACGGGGCTTGATCCCAGTACCCTGGGATTGTAACTTGAGCTGAAGGGAGACGCTTAGCCAACTGAGCCACCCAGGTGCCCCGGTTATGAGCTTTTTAAATGGAGAGTTCTCAACTTCTGGGGATACTTACATCAGCTTTCCGTTTCACCCACTGTATCTTACTACTTCCCACCTCTCTGCTCCTACCACAATGGCCTCTTTGTTGTTCCTAGAATACAGGAGGCCTTTCCTGGTTGCTCTGTTTGATCCTGAAACTTCTTTACCACCATCTCCACTGCCACAGCCCCAGCCATTCCTTAACCCCTTTCCTGCTTTATGGTTCTTCAGAGTAGTGACCGCCAATGGACACACTATGCATTTCATTTACTCACTTTGTTCACTGCCTGTCTCCCCCAACTAGGGCAGGGATTCTTGTCTTTTGATCACTGTTGTGTCCCTGGTGCATGGGGCAGCACCCAACACAGAGGATGCTCATCGATCTCCTGCAAATCTACCCATGATGGAGATGGGAGAAAGAACACAGGGCACAGGGCTGCTTTCCATCCCACCACCTGTGCGTGTCTATCTTTTTGTGAAGGTGTGTGTATGTGTATGCGCACATGCACAAGAGAGCAAGGAAAGCTGAGGCTCACCATCCTGCAAACCCTGCATGTGGGAGGGGTTTCAGAAAGCTCACCCTCCACCATGCAAGGGATGTGAGAGAGGGAGCAGGGAAAGGCTCACTCTCTTGGCACATCGCATGGGTGTGCTCTAGAAAGCAAGGTGCATCAGCCTGGAGGGCACCCACAGGCAGTAAGGAAGCCAAAGGAGAGCACTGGTGGGTAAGCCAGGAGGGGCACGCATGGAGTGGGACAGGCATCCAGAGGGGGGTTTGGTGGTAGTGGTCTGTGTTCCACACGCAGGGTTTATAAGGGAGGGGGTCCATCAAGACCTCAACTGCCGTGTGTGTGTGTGTGTGTGTGTGTGCGCGCGCGCGTGCACGCGCATGTGCGCGCTCCTGCCTGTGCATGGGAGAGGAAGGAGACGGCTTGCCCTCCTGCAAGCCTTGGGTGTGGGAGGGTAATTAAGACACCAACGGTCCTACACTCAAGGCATGTAAGAGAGAAAGCAAGTCAGGAGTTTCCCTCTCCTGTACCCTGTGTGTGCGTGAGTGTGTGTGTCCCAGTTGGACAGGTATGTACATGATCATGCCCCAGACATGCTAGAATGAGAAGGTATGTCTGTACATACATTCCCATATGTACCTTCAGAAATGTTCACTATCTACTACCTACTTTTTTCCCCATTTTCCTGCTTTCTTTTTCCTTTATTTTTATTCCAAATGCCATTAATGGTGTTTATTCTTTACAGGGCACTGTTCTGAGTGCTCTTCATATGTTAACACAATTAATGCTCATAAAATATCTACAAGGAAATCACCACTATGCCTATTTGACAGATGACACAATGCTGGACGATGCAAAGAGGACACATGGTAAGAAAGCTCAGAATCTTACCTGCTTGTGTTCACAGAAAGAAGACCCAATGAAGAAGGCTCACCCTCCTGACCGTCACATGCACAGGAGCTAGAGAGAGTGTATGTGCATGCGCACTTGCTCGAGCATGAGCACACGAGCGTCTGCCATGCAGCATGTGAGAAGGGCTCATCCCTCCTCATGCTGCATGGAGGGAAGGAAGTGCAGGTGTGGCAGTGAGGTGGAGGGGATCTGGGTTGCATGTGTGTGCTAGATGTAGCAGGGAGGCTCATTCTCCTGCGTGCCTGCTCGTGTCAGAAGTTAAACAAAGTCCACAGCACCACACACGAGGCATGAAAAATGACAGGGTCCCCATGTGCAAAGACAGAGTGCAAGAGTGACGGGGAGAAACCAGATGATCCACTCGCTAAGGAGTTTCGCTTTCGTGCCAAATCATAAGAAGGAGATTCAAGAAGTACAGCTTTCTGCAATCTAAGGATGTGAAAAAGAGAACAGAAGAAAAGACTTCTTCGCCTGCATGTGTGAGAAAGGGCATGAGAGCCAGGTAAGCAGAGGCTCCCTTTCCTGCATAATGGCAGTGGTTTCAGAAAGCACACCTTCCACCTGCCAAAAGATGTGAGCACAGGAGCAGGTGAGATGGCTCGCGCTTGGGTATGCACATGTGTGTGTCCCAAGCGAGATACAGGAAGGCGGCAGAGTAAGCCTCGGGCAGACAGGTGGACAAGCAAGGCCAGGGCCTGGGGCAAAACAGTGGCTCACTGTCCGGATCACACGTGTGCCTACACCATGTGTGCGCAATAGTGGCTGGGAGGCAGGGGAGGAACTGTAAGAAGCCTCCCTTTTGCTCAGCCTACAGGTAGGGGAGGGACTAGAGGAATGCAGAGTGTGGAAAAAGGGGACGGCAGGAGGAAAGAGAGCCAGTCAAAGAGGGAAAGAAGTGGGAGTGGAGGACTCACTCTCCTGTCAGCACAAAGAAGACTTGGATTAGGGTGCAAGTAATAGACGAGGTGGCAAAGGGCTGGATGCAAAATAGATTAGGCATGTATGTTGAAAGGAGAGCCCAAAAGATTTGATAATGGGCTGGATTTGGAATGCAGAGAAAAAAAAAGGGGGTGTCAAGAATGAATCCAAAGACTTCAACGTATTAAAATCCTATGCATCGTTGGCCTGAGCAATTTTTCGGTGGGGGCAGGTCGTGGTGCCATTGACTGAGAGAACACTAACAGAGGAGTAAGACTTTTTGAGGGAGGGGAGAGGAAAATCAGGACTCCGGTCTTCTTTGTGTTAAAGTTTGAGATGCTTACTAGACATCCAAGGGCAGATGCTGAGAAACTCACCTGGATACGTGGATCTGGAACTCAGGAGAGAGGTCCAGTCTGGAAATAGAATTATGAAAGTCATCCACACAGGATGGTATTTACAGCCACGGGACCAAATGAGGACAGCTAAGGAGTAGAAAGAAGTCATCGTTGTCCACAAACTAAGTCCTAAATCCCTCTGTATAGAATTCAGGAAGAGGAGAAACCATCAAAAGAGGCTGAGAAAGAAAGGCTGGTGAGCTAAGAGGACAACCGAGTGTGTGGAGTCCTGGAAACCAGGGAAAGTCTCAAGACACAGGGAATGAGCAACCATGCATGACTCTGTCAAGTCAGATGGTGAAAGTGCCCCATGAACTGGGTCACGTGAAGGGCATCAGAGGTCCTGACAAGGGCTGTTTTAGTGGTGTGGTGAAGAGTAGAGCCTTAATTGAAGGGTGTTCCAAAGAGAATGAAAGAAGCATGAAGAGTGAAGTGTGACAGAGAAATGGGTAGGAACTGGAGCAACTCTCTGGGCCAAAGGAGGCGGTAGTGCCCTTTGATTGTTCTGTTAGTTTAATTTTCAAACTATATACATTGTGAAAACTGAGACACAAAGAGAAAAAGTCGCTGGTCTGGGATCACAGAGCTGGCAAGGGATCACAGCAGGCTTCCACCACAGGTAACCTGACCGCTGAGACAGCAAGCCCAACCACCAAGCCCCGAGCAGTGTGTGTATCCATGCGTGTGTGGGAACTAAAGGGGTAAGGAGTCATTCTCTGGCACATCCTGGGGGATGTGTACGGGAGAGGGAGGGGGAAGATGAAAGAGATAAAGGTCACGAATGTGTAATAAGAAGGCTCAAGCTGCTGTCATGACTGTGGATGTAGGTGCACACAAAGAAAGGAGTAATGAGGAGCTAAAACTGAGCACCGCCAGTGTGTGCTTTGGGAGGTCATAATAACAAGGTTAACTTGACTTTGAGCCACATGCAGGGTGGGAGGCGGGCAGCACCAGAAGGTTCACGGTCCTGCAATGCAGGATGCAACAGGAGAACTCAGGCATCTCTCTGACACACACACCACGTGTGTATGCATGTCAAAGAGGTGTGCAAGAAGAAAGAGGCGTGCAAGATGAAAGAGGCAAGCGGGAGGGGAGCATGGGAAAACACACACTCCAACAGATAGGCACAGAAGAGAGAGACCACATCAGCAGCCTCACTCTCCTTCAGTGAGTGTGTGTGTTTGGGAAAACATGTCAAAAGAAAACAACCTCCAGGCGCCTGGGTGGCTCAGTCAGTTGAGTGTCGACTCTTGATTTCAGCTCACGTCATGATCTCAGGATCGTGGGATCGAGCCCCACGCTGGGCTCTAATGCTCAGCATGGAGTCTGCTTGTCCCTCTCCCTCTGCTCTTCCCCCTCTCACACTCTCCTCTCTCTCAGAAAAATAAACAAATAAAATCTTTCTAAAAAGAAAAAGAAAACAAGCTCATAATCTTGCATGCTCAAGGTGGAAAACATGGGACAGCTCAAGAGGCTCACACCCTTGCTTAGACAGTGGGGGAACTGGCGGTGGGGGGAAGCGGGGAGCAGATGCGGAAATGGAGCAGGTCTAGGAATACTTACTGATGAAGTCTATAAAAATGTTCAAATGTCATAAATATCCACACTATCATCATTTGAACAATGTTCCAAAACCTTTGAAACAACTAAAAGACAAAGGTCTTTTAATGTACAGACCAAGCAAACAAGCTTATTAACTATAGGATAATTCTCATATTCTTTTCCTTGCATGTCCGTTGGCTTGACAACACTAATTACCGCACAAAGAGCCAAATGGGTATTCATGTCAACACCTTCTCATTAGGCTTCAATCTTGCTGGCCAACAAATTATACCTTCGAAGTTGTCTGCCATCCTTGAAGGATAAACTCCTCCAGTTTCTGATGTTATTTTTTGGTTTTTGCCCTAAGAGGGGCAGATATTTTTTTTTTAATTCCTTCAAATACCCTATCATACAAGGCAAACACTGACAATGAAGGATTCTTCTCCCTCACTGCACACCCTGTGTGCACGTGTCTATGTACACATCCAAATAAATACGTACCTATGGGTCTGAACCAACTTTTTTAAAGCCCGCTATCCTACAAAGCACGCTGTAGGAAGGGAACTGAGAAGGCCTGCAGGGTTCAAGGGATGGAGCACAGCTCAGAAAGATTTTACACATCAGGAAAGCTTGTGTGTGGGAGGGGAACTGAGACAGCTCACACCCTGGCATGTGAGCCTGGTGAGCCCAAACAGGTCAGGAGTCTTCCTGCTCCTCAAGGACAGAGAACGTGCACAGACACAGGTACGGGCAGGCCAAGGGTAATAAGGAGGCGCCTCCTCTTACACACCTGTGTGCTTCATCTACGTGTGTGCTGGGGCAGGGAGGGTGTCACTGTGGTAATGCCCACTCTTGTTCACCACGCCCATAAGAAAGGCATTAAGAAAAACTCCATCCTGCATGCCGGGGGCAGGCTCGCTCTCCGGTAAAGTCTACAAGTGGGAGGAGGACTTGGAACTCACCTCCAGTCAAAGCCTATGAAAGGGTGATGGGGTGAGAAGGTTCTCTCTGGCACTCTGAGAGAGAGAGAGAGAGAGAGAGAAGTCACAGAAAGGTTCATTTACCTGCAAACCTTCAGTGTGGGAGAGGGACTCAGGAAATTCACACTCTGACACATACAAGGCCTGTGAGGAAGCAAGCAGGTCAGAATGTGGGTGTGCTTGTAGATGTGAGGAGAAGTCTTGTTGATCTGCACCTTTTTCATGCGGCTGCTCTTGATAAGGTTCACTTGGGAGCCTGCTCTGTGGAGGTACCCACGCACTGACAGGAGCAGCGGTGCAGTGGGAGAGTAAGAAGGGTGACCCCAACTGTTCATTTTCTCTGTCAGGGGCCAGGAAGGAACTGCTAAAGGATGCTTAGTCCCAGACTTTCCTCTGTGTTCAGCAACCTGGAAGTAAGGGCAGGGGAGAGTGAACAAGAACTAAGGAGACAACACAGAGGTGGAATCTGCCATAAAAACGTTCATTATGGGGCCCCTGGGTAGCTCAGATGATTGAGTGTCTGCCTTCGGCTCAGGTCATGATCCTGGGGTCCTGGGAAAGAGCCCCACGTCGGGCTCCCTGCTCAGTGGGGAGCCTGCTTCTCCCTCTGCCTCTCTCTCTGTTGACCATGACTAAATAAAATCTTTTTTAAAATGTTCATTATTATAATTCTGAAGTAAAGGAGAAAGTGTCAAAACGGACTGAAGACCAAGACATCTGCGTGTACGTGTTAGGAGGTGAGTGAGGAGGTACTGAGGTAAGGTGTGAAGATACAGATTGTACAAGAGGGACGTGACATGTGGGAGGTGAGACAATGAACTCGTGGCTTTGATTCCTCTAGTGGAAACACGGGTGATCAGCAGGATAAGATAGATAATGAGCTCCTAAAAAGAAAAAAAAAAAAAGCACGAGGTAATGATACACTTAGTAGCATCCAGAGTGAAGAAACTCTAAAAAGGAGACACACATTTGGGGCTTTATGTTTATAACATGACTGCTGTCCTCGGGAAGCCTGAACCGTCTGCACCACAGAAGAGTCCTGCAAAACGTTCTCTCAGCTCCATCCCACTCTGAGACTTAGGTGATGCCATGAAGACAGATTTAAGCCAGATAAAATAAAAGCCGAATCGGTGACACAAGGCCGTAGACGCAAAGTGCAGGAATTGAAAGAGGATAGACACCGCTGCAGTCGAGATAGGTTATAGAGGAGAACGAACAAAGAGGACCGGAAAGTCCTCTTGGCCAATGGGCCATGAAAAGAGGCAGTGGAGGAGGGAGTATTCCAGAAGATAGAGAGGAGAATCTGTAAGGGCGCTACCTAAGAGGCCACAGATAAACCAGTTGGGCTGGAGTGGAAAGTTCTGCCGGGAAGATGAGGGGGAATAAGGTCAGTGCCACCCTGTGGTCCTAAAATGGCACAAGCATAAAAATGAGTTGGACTTTCGGTGTGGTGAACAAACCACTCCAGGAAGGGAATTTTAAGTGGCTCACTTAGCTTCTCGTAATATGTCCACTTGCGCATGAGGAGGACTGAACTAAATCTCACCCCAACTCACGTCTGTGTGGAGTGTATTGCTTAAGATGAGACTCGCCTAGAAATTTAGCTTTTAAAATTAGCTGATCCGAAATAAGACAGCAAGTCCAGACGGACATGAGGACCGTTGAGGACAAGTGACTGGCAAGGCCACAAACATGGCGACAGGCAACGAATGGGCAGTTACCAAAGTTGGAAAAGCTGGAGAACAAAAAATGTTTCTTCGGGAAGTTTAGTCCAGCAGCAAGTGGCAATCTGGATTGGCACTAGAGAGACCCATCTAAAGTGGGGCCCTCGCAACCGACACAGGAGAGAGTTCAGGAGGGCTGGAGCGAAGCTGAGTGGATGGAAGAACAGAGAGGGGCCGAGGGGGTGGTGAGGAGGGATTCAGCAAATTTCAAGAGCTGGAATTGGCAACTCATCATAGGAGGACTTTTCTGAAAGTGAATCTTGTGACCGTGTTCAGAACAAGTTGAATGAGGGTACCTGCTGAGCCAACAAAAATGAGAGGAGCATGAGGGACACTTTAAACAATCTACAGAACCTGGACAATTAAGCAGGGGCATGATTTCATCAGAAAATGCCAAAGATTCCAGCATTAACACACAAATAATGGCTTGGGGCTAAGAATTAGGTATTGGCGGCCTTAGCACCCTTCCCTGAAAGGGTCACATCCTTCACGGAAATGGAAACAGAATGCTGTTGTACTGCAGATACCAAGACATTTAAGATACTTTTGCTACTCTGAATTCTGAACAAGCTACCTACCCTGTGCTGGCGTTCCCAAGATGAAGCACACATTTTTCCCCTCATTTCTCCACCCCTGGAGCTCTAAAGTCAAGATATAACACATGATAAAACTGGCAGTTGAGTGGATTTGATTTTATTGCTCCAGGGAAATTTAAACAAAAAATGACAACTTGGAAGGACTTTACTCATGAACTCAAGTCCCCTCTAAAAATAGACACAGTTACACCATTCATTTGGTACATAAACTTATTACGTCTTACAATCTGGAGAACGGGCAGAATGAATAGATTCATTATCTCTTTATTTATGCTTTTCTTAAGAGCTGTCAAGCCTTTGCACTCTACATTTCCTCCAAGAACCCCCTCTAAGAATGTCTCTCTGAGCAGCTCACACAGCACTTACACGAATCCCACCCCTCATTCAGTGATTTGCGTTGCGCCTTATCTCTTCCAAAGGAAAGAGACTAACTTTGACATCATTGGGAGGCCTCAGACCTAGGGTAGAAGCTCTGTGAAATAAATCTATTTGCTTTTAGGCTAAGTACAGCCACTCCCAGTTTGTTTGAAGTTCTGCCATTTCAAGGGCCCAAAATTGTCTTATCAGCATACCCAGATTACTTCCCCTCCACCATGATTGTGCAAGAAGATATGGATAAAACTATTTACTAATTCCGGAAGATTTCAGGGTGTGTCAGGTTTTAGGGCACACACTCCATCCTTCAGTCACTGTTCTGCCCCCCCACCCACCTAAGGCGTGGCGACTACTACCAAGACAAATACCACCTACACACCTCACTCTAAGTTGTAAGCTTATGAATAAGCTTCATCTGAATTTAGGTCCAAGAGACAAGATATATTGAGCTGAAGGCACACCTTCGTTCTCTCAATGGGCTTCTTAGAGAAGAAAAAAACATAAACTGAACAATCTGGTGAGTTGGATCCAGTTCGAACCCTGTCACTGGAGTACTCGAGAAAGTGGCTGACACCACAGTGTCTTAGCTGCTTCATACCCTCAGAGACATGAACAAACCTTTGTGTGGGGGAGAAAAAAGACTGCTAGAACTTTGTGGAAGAATTCACCCAATCCTGTTTAACTTTTGTGACCTATTGTATATATTTGAAGAGAATATGCATAAGCCACTATCTTACACTGTCCCTAGGGTTTATGCAACAGACTAGAGTCATGGGTAAGATTCTTCTAGAGACAGCTACCTTCTTGGAAGGGAACACAGGATTGAATAGGGGTATGCATCAAATTCTGTACTATCACCGTTGCCTTATAGTGACCTTCTAACTCCACAGGGTGAAGAGGGTGTAATATACACAAGATCTAACACCGTGGAAGGGATTTTAACTTCCTACCCTCCTCAATTTCTTTTTCTAGCATCTGACATAAGGTGACACCCCTAATTCCTGAAATGCCTTTGTCTTGATTTATATTATACTCTACAGTAGTCTCACTCTCCTGCTACCTCTTTGATCTTTCCTTCTTTCCAATCTTTGCCGCCACCTCTTCCATGTTCAAAGTTCCTGTGTGTCTCCCACCTCCCCAGCCCCCTCCCCCAGCAAGAATACATCTTCAGCTTGCTAATCATGCTCTCTGAATTCTACTATGGGTTTCACACATCTTTATTTGCTAAGTATCCATTCCTGCTCTCCCATCCAAGCCACAGGATATTGCAAACCATTTGTCACAACATAAAAAGGTTGATACCTAAAAAACATACCTAAAGCTAAATTCATTACCTCTCTGCAAAGCTAATTCCCAACTCCCCAGACTGCTTGCAAACGCTATTGCTATTTTTGAGTTTACCAACTTAGAACATTACCTTTTTTCCCTCCTACTGTAATCCCTGTACTTAATTTGTTACCAAGTGCAAACTTTCTGGTTTGCAATAGACCGTATCTGTTCCCTTACTGTCTATACCCACCTTTCCCTTTGGAGTCTGGCCCTGACTGTTTTATACCTTTCATTATCTGTTATTCCTCCCCAAGACTGGTTCCCCCACTGTTGGCCACACTCAATCTGCTTCCCAGACTCTCCACAGTCCTCTTGCCCAGTCAAGCCAATTTCCTCCTGGTCAGCCCTCCACTCCCCCCAACCAGACTTGTGTTATTAGGCCAGACTGGACTGTCACCCTCCCTTTCTACATGGCCAAATGTTGACTGACTTTTTTTTTAAGATTTTATTTATTTGACAGAGAGCACAAACAGGGGGAGCAGCAAAGGGAGAGGGAGAAGCAGGCTCTGCGCTGAGCAGGGAGCCCAGCCCAGTGCAGGGCTCTGGATGCAGGGCTGGATCCCAGGTCCGAGGGATCAGGACCTGAGCCAAAGGCAGACACTTAACTGAGCCACTCAGGCGCACCATGCTGACCATTTGTAAAGGCCCTGGGATACCTGGATGGTGCACTCAGTTAAGCATCTAACTCTTGGTTTCAGCTCAGGTCATGATCTCAGGGTTGTGGGATCAAGCCCCGCATCTGGCTTCCTCATTGTTTCTTAAATAATAAGCATGAAAGAAGCTGGGTTTGGGACATTTTTCCCTGATATCCTCATCTGTGGTGCCAGATGCATAATGGATGTTCAAGTAATGCTTTCTGATTTTACAATGATTAAGGTTCAAACTATATTTTTAATTTGAAAACTTCTGCTTTTATTCCTCTTCTCAGTGATTGCATATTGAATTCAGAAGAACCCATGAGAGTCGTGACACTCTGGTTCCCATCCCTACTCTCCTCTCTCCCCTTTTGAAATCCAACACATGAAAAACACACAGCATATATGATACTTAAAGTTCTGTAATTTGAAAACTTTAATAACAAAGGACCACAAAATCCAGCTAGATACTTCCCTTAAATGTGAAAAACTGTTTTTCCCCACAGCATTCAGGTTAAACAAAGCCCTTAAATTAAAAGGCGAGGATAACCGGAAACCCTTCCTCTTCAGGGCCCTGGGGAAATGCTGCTCTGAGACTGAACTTGGATCAGTTGAAGCAGGGGGAATCTCACTTCTTAACTTGTCTTGCTCTATTCTTAAACCTGTTTAAGCTATTGTCCTGCTTACCCTACTGCCCACCAGCCACCAAGTAACAAGGCCATCCTAGTTGGTTCAAGGAAACCACAGCACACCAAGTCGCGTACCCTATCATGCTCTGCTCAAGAGTAACTGCAACACTTAGGTTTTTGTGGGCCGGCAGAGCTTAATTAACTATATTATAAGCCAAGGAAAAATTATAGCTCCATATATATGCAAACCTTTATAATTTCAATACACCCCTGAATTAATCATAAGGGCAAGGAAATTACTTGCATTAAAAACCATCTAAAAAAAGTTGCTGGCTTGCCACAAGGTTAATATATCATTGAGTGAAGAAATTATTGCTAGGGGGGAAAAAAAGAAAGAAAACAACATATGGAATACTCAGCATACAGCCTAGCAGTCCTAGTTCTTTTGCAAAAGACTTTCCCTGTGTGGCCATTTTTCTCCGTACTTCGTACTTCTCTTTGTTTCGTTTTTATTCCTAAAACCAGGTCTTGGAGATTCTGTCCCTGAGGTAGCCGGACAGTCACTGCGTAGTCAGTCTGGGCACTGATTAAAATGCCCACCCTCCAAGCCGCACAGGACCCTGAAGAAGAAAACAGGCCTTCGAGCTTAAGTGCTTAAGGGGAGGCTGTGTCTAATCCTACAGTAAGATGCTTAAAATAGTATGTCAAAACTCTGAGATGCGGAAAGCCCAAAGAAAGTGGTAATAGTGGAAAAATGGGGATATGGAAACCTTTTTGTAATTTTTCCAAGCTGAAACTCAGAAGGCAAAAAAAAAAAAAAATAGGGGCGGGAGAGACCAACCCCAAGACCCTTTTGCATATTCTATGGCACAAGTCAAGAAGATGTAGCCAGCCAGCTCATAAATTTGCCACTAACCACAACTAAATATAATTCAAAACACCTGGAAAGCTTTTTGAATAAAATGAACTGAAAGACCCTACAGAGTCAGGCAGTTGTCAGAATCTGTGTGCTGCCAGACAGATGGCGTCAATGCTCTCAGGACAATGAGAAAAGTCAAAGACTTAATTCATTCAGCTGAGCAGCGCCTCTGCACACGGATTACAGTTTACACTTCATAACGTACACTTCTGCTAACGCCATATGTTTAAGAACTGGCACTGGGGTTGTGAAAGAAAGGAAAGACAGTTCCCAGTCAAATTCTCACCGCCCTTGGTCATGCAGCTGTGTTCACTCGGTGAGAAATCACTGAGCTGTAACTTTGGAATTGCACACTATTTTGTACTTGTATTATATCTTAATAGAAAAGTTTAAAAACTTCTCGGCACCCTTCAACTAAACTAGTGGCACCATTAAACACTGCAGCAGAAATACTTCGACCAACAGTAGAGCATTCCAGTCAATCATTTGGAATAAACTGCCTAGTTGAGATAGAAACGTTAAGTGCTTGCAGACTACTGGCTCATGGGCACTAAGAACCAACATCGCATCTAAATGTCTAAGGGAGAAATTATTCGTCAATTTAGGGGTGTTCAGACTGGACCACTTAACCTAAAACAGGCTAATTCAGCAATTTCCAAATGTGGGACGACTGTAATACTCACTATGTTTAAAGTTTACGCTAACTGTTAAAGGGAAAGAGTACCGCATGGTGTGTGCATGTGTAACAGAAATTAATAGAAATTGGGTCAATAGGAATCCACTTTTGAAGTTTCAAAACACTCTTAACACGCGACACAGCATAATCATAAAATCAGAGCCGAGAAAAACTGAACTAAACAGCAGAAAATGCCTATGAGAAGCAGGACACCCAACCCAAACCTGCTGCCATGGTTACAACCCCCTACGGCAGCTAAAAGATAGTGTAACAGGGCAGAAGTGGAAAGTGAGCACTCTGTGTGTCCCCAGACTAGACTCAATTTAACAGACTTTTTAAATGCATGTTTTAATCAAGTGCCTCCTCTGTATTACAGAAGATTCATTCTGAGAGTAGAAAAATGTTATTTTTATTTGGCTAGAGGAAGATTCACTTATTCCTTTAACAAATATGTATTGAAGGACTTACATGGCTATGTGCCAGGACACAATATTTTTCTTGGAAGACACACTGTGCTCTTTAGGACCTCGGGCTACTTGGGAAGGCAGAGGGGTGAGGGGTACTAACAGAGATACAACAATGACCGAAAAGTAAAATGTGATGTCTATCAGTTGCTAAGCAGTGCAGTTATTAACTGCAGCAACTTAAAGAAGGGGTATATTTGGCACAGATCAGCATAGCTGTAGGGGCGGGGGGGGAAGGGGCACAGTCTGGGCCTTCTAGCATGGGCAGGTAAGACCACTGAAAGAGACAGGGCATTCCAAGCTAGGGCAGGTACAGTCTAGGCAAAGGGCAGTGATGTGAATCGCAGGAGGCAGACCAGCGCCACCACTCGAAGTGTGATTCAAGGCCCAGCACCAGCCCCCAATTTTTTATGACCAGTGTTCACGAAGACAGGTCCAGAAATTAAGAGGCATCTAGAAACTTTTATTGTAATGTGACAGAGTAATTTTACGTTTTGTGAACCTAATTAGTAAGTATGAAGCTGACATTTTATACATCTTTATTATTTCATTCTCCTAATGGTTTTTACTGTATTATGCAAAAGTATCAGTCCATGATGGGTTAGAAGTTAAAAAAAAAAAATACAAATCCGAGCCGTGGGTCTCCCAGCACAACTTTGAGAAGCACTGGTAGGGAAGCGTGAGTGACAGATCTGACTCAAACAGCTGGGGTGTGGAGGAGAAGTGGGGGAGGCGAGATAACAGAGGCCTTGAAACCCAAGCAGCTGGAGGAATTTATACTGGAGACAAGACGCGCTGGAAAGTCTTCCCCGGTTCACAAATACGGAAGTTGTGTGAAGAAAGAAGTCATTTTGTGAGGCAGAGTCTGGCAACAGTTGATTGGGTTTGACTGGAAGGGAGATCCAATCTCTCCCGGGAAAGTACAGGAATTAGAGTTAATTCAGAAATCTTGGCAAAGAGGCTGAATTTGAATCCCCTCGGCCCAGAGGGATAGATGGTCGCGCTGTAGATCAAGGGGCAAAATTTAGAGACACTGGCTATCTGGGGGTGAAAGATGAGAGAAACAATGGCTCCAAGGTTTCTTGCTGGAAGTTGAACACAGAGACCTCACTTCTCCAAAAGGAAAAGCTAAGCCTTGACCAAGGATGACAAGTAAAGACAGGCTAGTAAGGAATGCGGGGGACCCAAAAACACTGAATTACTTAAGGATGGAGAGAGGTTTTTCTTGGGGGGGGGCGGGCAAAAGTATAATCATGGAAAATAAGAACAGTCTAGAAAAGTCACACTTTAAACACTGAGACTACCTCTCAGTACCTCATCAAATCTGTATAATCCATAAACTAACTTACACACATGGTTTCTATCCTGAGATTCCTCTGCACTGGAATTAGTGTATGTTAAAATGGCCATCTGCAGAGGATACTGTAGGGAAGGAGCCTTTCTGTAAAGGATTAAATAGCAAGAGCTTCCCTGAGCTCCTTCTCACAGGCACAGGCAACGGAATGTGACCTAAGATTTAACAGAATCTAATTAAGATGACCTCAGCTTGGGACTTCCACCAAGAATGTTTTATTGTGCCTTGAAAATACCCTCATATAAAGTTTACAACGATGACACCAGTGATCTGTTAACGTTCAGTTTGCCGTACCTAAGTACTTCCAAGGGTATCTTCTATGAAGGGCAGTGATTCCTGCACTCCCCCCGCCATTGTCATACTTGGACCTGTTAGGGGTTGATTTTTATGAATGTAATAAGCAGTATTTAATGAGACTGTTTTTATATATGTATATTACTGTTAGTAAGTTTCCAAAAGGATATACAAATTGCTCTGAGAATGTGGTTGGGGAAAAAATGCTTCACCAGATAACATACTATCTATCTTGGGTAAGAAATGCATTGTTTACCCTAACCCCCACCCCAAGGCTATGGAAGATAAGAGGACTAACCACAACCTTGGACAGGTTTAGAAGCCAAGGAAGGACGATTGGAGTTACAGTCTCCTGAGAGGTCAAACTTCAAGAAACTTCAATAAACAGAGACATAGATTAGGGTCGGGGTCCCTATGAGGATGACACTATGTCATTAAAAAAAAAATTTGTTGCCAATATAAGCTGGTTCTCTTTCTTGTCAGCACTGAAATTTCTGGCCTACACTATGCCTGCATTAACCTCCTGAACATGCCTTGCATTTTTCCTTAATACGTAATCTTTCATTTCTGAAGATTATCATACCCGGCCAGCAGCCTCTTCTGAATGAATACAAGTATATATTCCCTAGACTGGCATTTTCTAAACTGCGAATTACAGACCACTTGGTTCTATGAAATGTTGGTGTATTTCCTCACAAAAAGAAGTATGATTGTCCTATGATCAAAAAAAAAAAGTTTGGGAAACCTACAAACATATTAAAAACTTCAAGAAGTCCTGCAGTGAAGAAATTCATTAAACTTTTTACTTACCTTATAATTTTGGAAATGACCAGAAAAGCTTTTTTCCCCTTCTCAGAATGTTTATGATCTTCACAGCAAACACTGTGCTTTATGCAGAACTACTGCCTTGCCCAGGCAGAGTTAAAATCAGTATTTAAAATAAAAACTAAATGAAGTAGGTCATGAGAAGGAAAAAAAAAAGATCCATGTGAATTTTCTGGAGAAAATATATATTACTATTACTGTATCTTTGTTAACTTTCTATTACACTGACCAAAATTTAAATGTTTCAGATGCATTTGAATGAGGTGGAAAGGGTAACAAAGATAATTTTGTTTTAAAAGAGCAGATATTTATAAAGTCATTTATCTTAAGCATTAGAGTTAAGTTCATATTTTCAAAGTACATTTACTTTCCCAGCTGCACTTTTCATACTTTCTGTTTTTATTCCTGACTGTGGGGGACAGCATTTTTTAAAACATCAGATAGGTGGCAGAAGACAGGCAAGTGGGATGGGATGTAAACTTAGCCACAAACAGCCCATTCATACATGGACTTGACTGAGGATACATTTTTAAGGCTTATAAATATATAGATAAATATAATTCTATATAGTTTCATTTTTAAATGTTAGGTTACAGAGAAAGCAAGCTGGAAGACAATACGGTCACTTTGCTTTGAGAAAAAAAAAACTGCTGTCTTTTGTTAACCATTTAGATAATTTATTATATCTCCTACTGGAGAAAGAAAAGATTTCTAAATACTCTGTTTCCTTCAGTAGCTGACTGCTTTTCTCTAAATTAAAAATGAGAAAGGATGGAAAATTAAACCATAAATGCAAAGGGAAACTTAATCATCCTTAAAGTTTTACCACATATGAATGAGCTAAATATCACATCTGTGAACAGAAAGATTAAAACACCTAATGGATTTTTTTAAACAAACAAATCCTTATATATATTTGACTATGGGAAAAGCTATTTATTTTCATATCCTAGAAAAGAAATTCCATATAGGTGTTTTAAAAACATAACGTTAATTGTTAATAATAGAAAAAAGGATTGAGAAAAGCTGGCCACACATCTGGCCACACAACAGCTCCTTTGAAATTAAACATATCAACTTTTTTTTAGTCTCAAAGAATAACAAGTATTAGTAATAAAAAATAATCAAGATAGGACTCAATTATTATGCTTTTTTAAAAAAACAAACCACGTCCAATTAAAAAGTTTAGCAATACGAAAAGCAAATAAGCAAAGGTACGATGATAAGACAAAAACCACAGCAATTAAGATATCATAAGAAAAACAAGTTGAGGATCGCCTGGGTGGCTCGGTCGTTTAGCCTCAGCCTTTGGCTTGGGTCCCCAGATCCTAGAATTCTGGAATCCTGGGATCCTAGGATCAAGCCCCACATCGGGCTCTCTGCAGGGTGGGAAGCCTGCTTCTCCCTCCCCACTCCCCTGCTTGTGGTCCCTCTCTCTCTCAATGTCTCTCTCTGTCAAATAAAGAAATAAAATCTTAAAAAAAAAGACAAGTAGAATAGGATGGATGGTCTAACAAGTACATAAGAAAGACTACAGTTCTATGGCAAATAACCACTAGATTATTAGAAATAAAAGAAACGCTGGACACAGAAATAAGAAAATAGAGCAATATTATAAATTAAGGAATTAAAGCCATCCTTTCACATCATTTTGAACCATCCCTCAAATCTACTAGAGTATGAATTTTGAAAGGAAAAAACAGTCCACTGCTAAGAGAAATAAGGTAATTATAATGCTAAATACCATGCAGTGAATATAATACAAATAATTAAAGGCTGGATTAAACAAAATCTGACCCTAACTGTTTATAAAAATACATGTTAAAAATGACTACTCCTTTTAGATTCGCTAATGCAACGTAAGAGGTCAGACATTAGTCACAGAATCTAGGGGGAAAAAAGGCAAATTTTAAACCAAAAAAAGACATAAAATGATAAAGCACCAATGATTTTTTTTAAATATCCAGTAAATTAAAGAAAACCTAATGATTTTTTACAAAACACTCATAAATTTAACATGACAAACACAATCCTACCTGAAAAACTATTCTACCATTTGAATATGAGGAATCAAAGTTGCAACACAAACAACAATGAAAGAATTCAGTATATCTAAACAAAACAACCAATACTATAATATAATCATAAAGTTAATCATAATATTCAAGTGCAGAATTTTTGGGAAAACATTTCTTCACAATATTTTATCATATATTCAGATACAGACATTCTCAGTAAGTATAATACTGCAGGATTTTTACACAGCACAAGCAGTAAGATAAACGGAATATAAACATAATCAAGACACATGGAAATTATAAAAATACATTTTTCTTAAATGACAAGTGAATCAAAACAGAAAGGGACTATTTAAAATATAGTGAATTAAAATATATTCATAGCTCTACATGTCTCTCTTAAGAGCAACTTGAAAAAACTGTAAAATTGATAAACTGCTAATACAATTAAACAAAACAGAAAAGCATACAAGTTACTGACTTCAAAGATATACAGTTAACGCAAAAATTAAATTGTTAGGGAGTTCCATATGTAAGAACGCTTTTTAAAAAAAGGAAAAGAATAAACTTCTCAAAAAGGAAAAAAAACACGTGTCTAAAATGAAATAAAGAATCTAAAGAGACCAAAGAAATAAGCAATATTATCAACAAACTTGAAAAGAAACAAAAATCTCACTTAAATGTTTAAATACTAAATAAATGCTCATCCTCTTATAGAAGTGGTTCCTGAAAGTGCTCTATCAAATTCATCTTCATGAGGTGAATGTCAGCCTGATTATTAAACCAGACTTAGGTCTAAAATCTCAAAAGGAAAGTTACAGATTGGTTTTATTTGCAAACTTAGATGCAAAATTGAAATGAAATGTTAACAAACCACTTGAAAAGAATTGCTCTTCATGTTCTGTCAGGTTTTAGCCTGAGCCTGCAAGGCTGATTTTAAATAAGACCAATGATTCACAAAAGAAATAACAAAAATAAACTGATATGGTAAAAAAAAAAAATCTGAAAATCCAAAACTCATCTGTCTTTAAAGTAGATGGATTTTTTAAAATATTATATATATGATATGTCCAAAAGAAGTCAACACCATATGTAACAGAGACAATTAGAGGTATTCATCTAAAAAAAAGAAAGAAAAACCATAGAAAGATATCTAGTAACCATTCCTAATTAACCATGTTAGAAAATTTGACCTTTGTGATCAAGTATGTAATGAATGCGTTATATAAGGAAATAAAATTAAAACAGCACTATTTGCACACTATGCAATTATATAACCTGAAAGACCAAGATACTGAAGAAACCACACTAAAAATAATGAGTTGAACAAAAGGGTAAACTATAAAATCACAAAAGTCGACTGCACTCCTACTCCAATAATAAACATCTACCAAACACAACTGAGACAGAAATCCGTTTTACCACGGTAACAACCGCCAAAACAAAACAAAACAAACAAACAAACAAAAAAAAAACAAAATAAACATTAACCTGAAAATCACCCTAATTGGACATACGCTGTGGGGATTAAGTATGGCAAAAATGACAACAGTTTAATAAAATGCAGAAGCATTTAGGCCTTCATTTTTACCTAGACAGGTTCCAACTCCTGTCAATTTTAGCTCTGTAATGTAACGATATGATGTACAAAAAGCTTGTCCTCTAACTATAAACTTAATGCCCAAGCTCCTCAGAACATGAGGTTAGAGACAGATGTTTTCTATCAAAGGAATGAATGAAACAAACCACAAGTAAATGATTATCTAGTACATTTGTGGTAGTAAAAGAAAAAAAAATAAGAATAAAGCCAAATAACTATAGAGCTACTGGAATAATGAAGACACTCGAGACTCTGCGGACCATACTACTGCATAGACCAACGGTCTGAGCCAGGACCCAGTTCAGGATCAGGTACCCTTCGAATCAGACCTCTCCTCTCCCTTCCCATGCAAAAAGAGTGTTTTCTCTTAAACAAAGATGTTTGTCGCAGGTGTATTCATAATATATTTTTTTTGAAATCTCGGAGATGTGATTAAATCAACTCTGAGCACTTACTCCCCTCACTCCCTGAGTGTTCATGTCAAGGGATATGCACATGAACAAAGCATGCAGTCTCTGATCTCGAGGAACTTCCGTGATATCATTTAACACAGCCATTAAAATAAGCGTTTGTAAGAAAAATGATAATAAGTGTTTGTATCATGCTACCTGATACATGAAAAGGAATGTACAGAAAAAGTCAGCTGATCATTTCTCTCAACAACAAAAACAAAAAACTGTATAGCCGATGATGACAGCAGTGTGAAAGGATTGTCTCTCTAAAATGCAAACATAAACAGAGAAAAGAATCTGTAACAACAACAACAAAAAAGACAATGTAAATAGTTGGGTGTTTTAAATCTGTGCAATCGTTTTCTACACAAAACTTACACTGCAACTTTCATAAAATTTTCAATAGCAAAGTCTGGCATTATGTAGTTGCTTCTATTCCTGTATTTTTTAGAGGTGAACAGCCTTCATGTATAGGTAACTCAGTATACCCCTTTTTCCCTCTCCTGTTTCTCTTTTGACTGCCAGTAACATAAAACACAAGTACTTCTTGTAAATTACTCGCTGCTCTTACTGAATAGGGGAATTTATGTTCCTTTTCCTCATTTTAAAACAAGATGAATGGAACATGTTATATTTCTTTACTTTCCAAAAGTCGCTTTTTTTTTTAAACTTGTGAGCCTTAAATGAATTCTTTCAATGGGTCATTGGCCCTGATAGAAAAAAAGTTCCCCTATCCTATTTAATATGACGCTATTTGTTAGGATATAAAAAGAAAACTTGACAAGTTTTCCAACGCGGGGCAGGGGACGCCTCTACATTTAGGCCCTTAAAGACATTTAAAGGGATTTTACGTTTATTCTTTAAACTTCCAACTTATGTTGTTCCTAAATGTCACCTGCATTAAAAACAATGTTTTGTCTCTGTTGCCACTCTGAAAAACAGCTCAAAATTAGGAGACCCAAAACAGAGACAGAAATGAGCACGCATGACAATGGCAGTCAAAGGGAAGAGGAACTGCCACTAAAGCCAGGATAATTCTCCCAGAATCCCTCACATGCTTGGCCCACTAGCTCCAGTTAGAAGAGAAGCATCACAAAGCCTTCAGACTTGAGAGAGGCAAAGAGCATTGGACCTAAGGCCTCAGGCTAATTTCCTTAATGATACCAGAGGGAGCTTGGTGAATTTAATCTTGAGAAGGTTTATTATATTGGTTTCAGCTTCGCATTTAGCTTGAACACAATTAACTGCAGTCCAAATTCAGTCTTGTCTGTGTCCTCTTGCTAGTCTCTCAAAAGTTCAACAGCTGCTTTTCTCTAGCTACTAGTAATAGAAAGGAGGGGCGCCTGGGTGGCTCAGTGGGTTAAAGCCTCTGCCTTCGGCTCAGGTGGTGATCCCAGGGTGCCAGGATCGAGCCCTGCATCCCGCTCTCTGCTCAGCGGGGAGCCTGCTTCCTCCTCTCTCTCTGCCTGCCTCTCTGCCTACTTGTGATCTCTGTCAAATAAATAAATAAAATCTTAAAAAAAAGGAAAGGAATGGATTCCATAATATTTAGATTTAAACCCTGAACCTTGAAAGACTTGACTTTGGCACTTGAAAATTTCATTTAAAAAAACAAGTAAATAAATGAAAGGAAAACCAGCCGAGACGAGACTCTAAGGCTGAGGCATGGAAAAATGAAATTAAATATCCATGGTGGCTTTCGATCCAACTTCAAGATGCAGTTTTTGGTTTATCATTCTTTTTCCATTAGGGTGCAGTATAAGGGTTGAGTCTCCAGATTAAAAAGTAGAGAAAGACATGAATAAGGCTCAGAGACAGAGGAATGAGTTAACCGTGAAATCAGAAATTAGAATAGGATTCAAGCAACTTCAACCATGTGAGCCAATGGAGAGCAGAAAAAGAATTCACACAATGTCTTTGGATTACAGTGTGAGAAAAGATGGCTCACTGGGGAGAGGAACTTTTAATAAACGCTTTTGTGGAAACGATTACAATTCATTCCAGATGAGTCAAGGATTCAAACTTTTTTAAAAATTATTTTTAAAAAGTGTAAGAAAATGGTATGGTGCGTTTATACTCAATGTGTAAGAGATTTATTACTACCAAAGAAAGAAAGAGAGGAAGGAGGGAGGGAGGAAGGGGAAAGGAAAGAAAAGGGAGGTGAAAGGAGAAAGGAAGGAAGAAATTATCACCCATAGGTGATAAATATGACTAAATAAAAATATAGCTTTTGTACATTAAAAAAAGAAAAACAATATTGCAGCCACAATTCTGATGTTAAAAGAACTTAATATAGAAAATAATAAAAAATCTGATACAAACCGATAGTTAATACTACTATAAAATATTATGGCAACAAGAAAGGAACACTGAAAAATGTTCAGTGTTTTTTAATTTAATTTAATTTTAATTTAATTTTTTGTTTAATTGCTGAGCTTCCTCAGCAATTAAAACACTGCATCCCTATTAACTTTATAACAAAACTCAATGCTCCATGCACAGTTTATTCACTTGGCTAACGATACCAGTTTTTTAACAATACAATACTCTGTTGGCTCCAGGTGAATTAGTTAAAGCAACAAATAAGAGAAAAATCTGTATTTTCAGTCACTGACATTTTATGTACTGGCCATTTCTGTATACCACTAGGATAGTTCTGTGACTTTTAGTATATGTTCTGAACATTTCAGTTTCTTTCATAGTTTTTTTAAATTTCAGGTTTATTTTTAGCCACATATGCTTAAACGTATTTGCTTGGCAGTCTTTCCTAAATAGTTCTCCATTACATCTCTGCCATTTAGTGAAAATGCTTTTAGAAATTTGGTGATAAATATTTCCAATCACAAGCTTATTTATGATAAATAATTTTGTACACTCTCTGGTGATTTTACACAATTTAAAACAGACTTTTAAAAAAAGCATTATGGACTATTTTGATTATTTTCCTTCATAAAATCCCATGTCATAGAAAAACAAAACTTTTTTTTTAAGATTTTATTTACTTATTTGACAGAAGAGAGACAGCGATAGAGGGAACACAAGCAGGGGGAGTGGGAGAGGGAGAAGCAGGCTTCCCGCTGAGCAAGGAGGCCGAAATGCAGAGATATCAGGCTCAATCCCAGGACCCTGGGATCATAACCTGAGCCTAAGGCAGACACTTAATGACTGAGCCACTCAGGCGCCCCGAAAAACAAAATTTTTAATAGGGTTTAAGGACTGGCTACATTTATTGTTGGGTATTCCTAAAAGTGGCATTAGATTTTAAATGTTCTTTTATGATAGAGGTATTGGCTAACACTAAAATGGTAATCAATTGCAATATATAAATGTATTAAATCAACATGTTATACACCATAAGCTCACACACTGTTATATGTCAATTATAGCAATAAATATGTTATTTTAATTCTGTAATATAAAACCAAGAGAGACATATACAGGCATATCATTAATTCAGTATCTCATAGTGATAACAAGAATATTTGTATCTTTAATCCTACATATATTAGACAGTACTAAACCTTTAATGGGACCAATTAGTGTTTATAAAAGCAATGCTGCTTCAATATAAAAGAATTCTAGAACAAAAAAGGTGGAGAGGGTGCCTGGGTGGCTAGGTGGGTTAAAGCCTCTGCCTTTAGCTCAGGTCATGATCCCAGGGTCCTGGGATCGAGCCCTGAATCGGGCTCTCTGCTCAGCAGGGAGCCTGCTTCCCTCTCTCTGCCTGCCTCTCTGCCTACTTGTGATCTCTCTCTGTGTGTCAAATAAATAAATAAAATCTTAAAAGAAAAAAAATGGGGGAGAAAGCATAGCTAAAGAGGTAAAGCAAGCAGAGAGGTTAACATTTTTAAAATCACCTGAAAGTTTACCTAATAATGGAGAGAACTGTTTTAAAGTTTAGAAAGATATTGCCAAACAAGTAAAGTAGATAAGCTGAAACTGAATTATATTTTGTTAAGTCTGAAGAATGGACAGAAGTAATTCAAGGCAGGTAAAAATCTTCAGAACTACCCTGTGGTACACAGAAATAAGCAATACGTGAAAACTGTTGTTTAAGTGCATTCTCTCAAATAAACCAACCGGTTCCTAAATGTTTTAAAAACCAGTCGCTGGCTAAATAAACTCTAGTGTGTTAGTGAAGGACTAAAATCTAGCCATCAAAAATGATAAACGTGTGGCCAAAGTGGGGAGGGGGATGTTAGGAGAGATGGGCGGTAGGCAAGACCTTAATAAAATATAGAACACAAATGTGTTTTTGGCAAAAATGACAAGGACACAAAGAGATTACAGAGTTGTATAAATATCTGGTACTTTGTGGGGAAGACACTGCCCCCTTTTCTCTTAAGGTATTGCAGTATACGATAAAGAAAAAAAAATCATAGTATCTTCATCCGATTTTTGCTCATTTCAGAGGAGGAAGTCCCCCCATCCGCTCCAAAGCTGGCCCTCTAACTTGTGTTTCCACAATCCTCTTCCTAGCCTTTGTGGGACCCCTGTAAGTACAATGAAGCATGTGGTCCACCTCTCCCATTTAAAACAGAACCACAAACACTCCTTTAATCTTGCTGTATCTCTAGGACCACCCCCCGCCCCCGGGCTTCCACAGACACCTTGCTCCTGCCTTTATCTCACACATTGGTTGACAAAATGTCTACCCTCTTGGAAGAGTCTACAGGTCAAATCTCCCCACTTAACATATCACATTCACTAAATAAAGGGCACATTTTTTAAATTTTTTTCAGCCTCACTGAGGTATAACTGACAAATTATGTTGTAAGATCTCTAAAGTGTCCATTGTGGTGATTTAAGTATACACTGTGAAAGGATTCTGACCATCTAGTTCATTAATATACCCATCACTTCACGTATTTATCTTTTTTTAAATGAGAATATTTAAGTTCTACTCTCTCAGGAAATTTCAAGTATATAATACACTTATCAACTATAGTCACCATGTTATACATTAGATCCTCAGACCTTACTCATCTTATAGCTGATAAGGCAGATTTAAAATAGATTGAAGAGGGGTTAAAATCATTATGTAAGCATTTTCAAAGGAGAGTTCAAGACTGGCAGGTAGGGGCCACAAGCAGAGAAGATGAATGTGAACCTGTTTGTTTTAGAGATTTTATTTCTTTATCTGAGAGAGAGAGAGAGAGAAGGGGGGGCAAGGGACAAGGGAGAGGGAGAGAGAGTCTTAAGCAGACTCTGGGCTGAGCGAGGAGCCCCAAGGAGGGTCTCGATCTCACCAACCTGGATCTCAAAACCAAGAGTCAGGTGCTTAATCAAGTACACCACCCAGCTGCCCCTGTGTTTGTTTTTAAGTCCAGACCATAAAGAAAGGAAACAAATACTTAATTACAATAGCAGCCACTATGTTTTTCGAAGTGCTTTCCTTTGGGTTAGGGAATGTTACTGGTATACTGTATATTGTAGAGGAAATCTCAGACATGCTCTCATCTAGCACTTTTGCTTTACAAATGAAGAAACCGAGGCCCAGTGCCTTGTTAAGGATGGCTAACATCAACCGCCCCATACTCTGCACCTACACCTAAATGCTACACACATGTCTTCTGTACCAACCTCAGTACAAGCCCCATTTAACAGTAGGGGAAACAAACTCGGGACAGCTAAGTCATTTCCCAAAGGTGACACAGGCAAGCCGAGTAATTTGCAGGGCCCACTGCAAGATGCAAATACAGGGTCCCTCATTCAAAACTGAAGAATTTCTAGTTTCCAACAGTGGACAGTTAAACCAAGTACAAGGCCTTTGCCTTGTAGGCTCTGGGGGCACTGCGCAGGTCACAAATACCCAGAGTCGAGCCTGGGCGTCCCATCAGTGCAAGCAACGGAGCTCACACTCAAACCCACTTCTTCCAATCTCAAAATCCCTAGACTGAGTCACTACTTTCTTCTGTCTCCTCGGGAATTGAAGGGATCGGCTTACCCAACGTCTCACCACTGGTTGGCAACGGAGATAAAATATGAACCCCAGAAGCTTGACACCAGCTGCCCATGGCCACAAAAGCCCCTTCTGTGCCCTGTCCCTCTTCCAGGTGATAGAGATCAGCTAGTTACAGGCTCCTGGAGCGGAGCAGCTGTCACCATCACAGCTGAACCCGCTTGCTGCTGGCTGGCCCAGCCCTGCCCACCACCTGCTCCACACTCTAAAATCAGCTTCTGCACACCCTGGCTTCTGGGAAAGATGAGGTGCTGGGAGGAAATGGGGGGAGGTGGTTCTTCTCCTGGGTCTGTGTGTTTAAGTCTCCCTCCATAGATCCTCTCCAGGGCCAGTCTCAACATATATTTTGAAAAAGGTCCCCCCTCTTGGTCCTCATAATCTCACCTTGGGTACCGATTTTAGTCTAATAAGGGGAGTTATGAAGATATCTCAGGTGCCTCCAGGAAACACCACTAGGGCAGCTATTCCTGTGGAAACGGCAATACACTTGGAGAAACATACCAGGGTTTTGAGTTCAAACTCCTGACGCTTACGTGCTGTCTGACTCTGGTCACAGCATTTCACTTCTTTGAGCCTCAGTCTCCTCATCTATAAACTGAGGGTGCCACCATAAATTTCTCGGGCTTGTAAAGTGTGCTTAAAGATGCACTGGCCTGTGCCTGACACACATATAATTATGAACCTTTCTTTAAAAAGAGGGAAAGGGCGCCTGGGTGGCTCAGTGGGTTAAGCCTCTGCCTTCGGCTCAGGTCATGATCTCAGGGTCCTGGGATCAAGTCCCACATCGGGCTCTTTGCTCAGCGGGGAGCCTGCTTCCCTTCCTCTCTCTCTGCCTGACTCTCTGCCTACCTGTGATTTCTGTCAGATAAATAAATAAATCTTAAAAAAATAAAAAGTAAAAATAGGGAAAACTCCATTAGGCAAACTGCTATTTTAAATTTATTTAAATTTAACTTTATTAACATATAATGTATTATTTGTTTCAGAGGTAGAATTTAAGGATTCATCTGTTGCCTATGACACCCAGTTCCCCTCCATCCCATCACCCAGTTACCCCATCCCTCCACCCCCTCCCCTCCAGCAACTCCTCAGCCTGCTTCCTAGAGTTAAGAGTTTCTTATGGTTTGTCTCCCTCTCTGACTTCGTCTTATTTTAGTTTTCCTTCCCTTCCCCTGTGTCCATCTGGGCAAAGTAACCACTTTCTAAAGAAGCAAAAATTATATTCAACATTAGGGAGCATTTCCCTAAGACACTCAACTTGTTAGGGAAGCAAATCTCTGACCCCAGCACCTGTTCTAACTCTCCCTCCCGCAAAACAGGCAAGGATGTAAAATCCTTTTCTCTTCCGCCCCCACTCAGTAAAAATCCTCTTAAAAAAAAAAACTATTCAATCCAAGTATCAACCCAAATAAAATAAAGGAAATCCACAGCATGGCTCTGAGATAGCACCCTGAGCCTCTACTGTTTATCAGGGGAGCTGGACTCCTAAAGGAGACCTTCCTCCCAGCTGTCAGCTCTATATTCTCAGCTTCCTTAACGAGGCTCAAAAAAAACTTCTGGTCTGAAGCTCGGTTTTTCTGCTGTTTACTTCCCACATCACCAAAATTTCAGCCTAAGTGCACCTGGATGGCTTCTCCGAGGACTTCAAATTCCACCAAACCGCCCTGCCCCCGAGCAGAACAAACTGACAATGAAATCAAGTTTACCTTCACTGCCATAGCAAAACACTGCCTACTGCTCTGGCATAATCTTCGAAAACGCCTTTTTATTTATTGTGACAGCAGAATGCTCCCCTGTAAAAACAGTTCTGTACATGGGCAAAGCCTACAAGAAAACACACAAATAAGAGCCACTGTGCTACAGGCATGAGAGTACTGGCAAGTTATCCCCACAAGCCTAACCTGAAAGATACATTTTTAAAAAGCTCTTATGCTGCAAAGATGACTGCAAACTAAAAGCTTTCGGGTCCCCCTCCCCACACCCCTCCCACTCCAGCGTGCCACTTAATGACATGATCCTCGCCTCCCTCCATTTCAGAAGACTTAGCTATCAGCAGCAGCCTCACCTCCCCTTGCCTGTTCGCCTACTTAGCCACCCTTCAGGAATAGCTGCTACCAGTGACCACACTTCCGGCTGGAAATCTGCACTTCCTGTGGACTGTTCTACCATTACTCCTCAGCCACTCCCACTCTGACTTCTCTTGGGGTTCTAGTGCTGGCTCTGTTGCCAACCAGCTTTTGGACTTTAGGGGTGCTTCTCCCATTTCAGCCGGCATCAGAATTCCCTGGAGGGTTTGTCCAAACTGAACTGAGTTGCAGCCCACATTTCCCCTTCAGTGGCTTTGGGATGGGACCCTAGAATTTGCCTTTCCAAGAGTTCCCGGGTGATGCTGCTACTGCCGGGGTGGCATATTCAAAGGCATGGGGCTAACAAGGCATAAGAGTCAGAAAACTACCAGTCCTACCACGGGGCTACAGGCCATCATCTGTTCCCCCTCGTAGGAAGAGGGAAAGTAGAGGGGAACAATATTATCCACTCTCAACTTTCTTGTGAAGGACTACCACATCTTATTATCTCCTGCCCATCTCTGGTAATTCTCTGTCCTTCTCCCAATTTATATCTTAGGCGATAGTCATTTTGAAATTCTGCTCACCTCAGAGCCTAACAGAATCACTTTCTGCAGATGCCTGAATTAAATTCTCCTCTCTTCTAGTGTGACGCCCACTACACCTGATTAGAACTGTTTTTGTCCGTCTGCCCTACTAAGCCCACAAGCGCCATTAAGGCAGGAACCATGGCCATGCTCTTCAGTGTATCTCCAGTGTCCTGTGCTGTGCCTGGCACAGACAAGCCACTCAAATTAATGAAAGATCCCCTCTTCTCTATGACCCAAACTGAGCACTCACCAGCATCTTCCTTCCCCAAACCAGCTTTTTCTTTTGGATCCTCCCACCATCCCCTCCACCTCCCACATACCCCACTCATGTAGTCTCATCAAAATCTGGGCATTATCTTCACTTCATTTTTCTCACTCCATACATCCACCTTGGTGTTTCCAGTGAGAAGCAAGGTCTGTCCTCTGAACCTCAATAAGTACAACATCTGGGAGACAGTAGATGGAAAAAGCACAGGCTCTGGAATCAAGTAGAGGTGAGCGCATCTCACTTCTGCCTCTCAATCACTAGGTGATTTTGAACACATTACAACCTGGCCTCCGAGGCTTAATTTCCTCATTTATAAATGGGTTCCACAGCACCAACCTTATAAAAGGTTGTTATGAAGTTCAATGTGAAGGACTCAGTACCCCGATGTTACTACATAAATGTTTCCCTGCACCTCACAGAATTCCTGGCAGGGGTAAAAAGCAGGCAGGAAGATAGGGAAAAAGCTAGCTAAATAGGAAGGGCAATAGAATGGGGCTGAGTGAGAGGGAAAGCCAAGAAAAGCCAAAAAAGCCATGGAAAGCCAAAAAAGAAAAATTTTATACACCACAAGAGCCACATTCACTTTCCTCTTTTCTTTTTCCTCTCAGAGTTGAAAACATAACACTTATGCTAATCAAGGAACACAGTAATATCCAAGAGAAATGAAAACATATGTCTAGCAAAACACTTGTGCACACATGTTCATAGCAGCATTATTCATAACAGCAAAACAGTGGAACAGCCCTAATGTCCATCAACTAGTGAATGGGTAAACAAAATGTGGTCTGGCCACACAAGAGAATATTATTAGGCAACAAAAATGAAGGAGGTTCTGTTACATACCATGACACGGATGAACCCTGAAAACATTATGCCAAGTGAAAGAAACCAGATACACAAGATCGCATATTGTGTGATTTCATTTATATGAGATGTTGAGAACTGGCAAATTCTATTGAGACAGAAAGCAGATTAGCAGTTGCCTGTGGCTGGGGGCTGAGGAAAATGAACAGTGACTGCTAATGGGCACAGGGTTTTTTTGGTAAAGACACAAATGTTCTTAAGTGAGTGTAGACTTAAAACCATCAAATCATACACTTTAAATGGGTGAGCTGACAGAACGTGAATTATATTTTAATAAAGCTATTAAAGAAGAAGATACAGAGAATGAAAGAACAGCTAGAGAAATGGCCAAAAAATGTATTATTTCTTTCCTACTTCCTAGTAGATTATCTTCTATATCCTACTCCAAAGACTGCCACCTTCAACTAAAGAGAAATTGATTGTAGAGAAAGTCTCTCTGGCTCTGGCCGTGACAAGAATTTGTGGGCATGGCCAGAAAATCTGGTGAGGGGACAATGAGCACCAGGTCCGAGTAGAGGCCAAGGGTCAGTGCCCCCAAAGAAGCGCTGCTCAAATGAAGGTACACACGCATCACCCTGGGGTCCCACTTTCACAGGCTATTGTGGCTCTAAAATGAAAGAACGTATTCAAATGCTTTGGGATCAGTAAAGAACCATATACATGTTGTTATGCAACCAAGCCAAACATCTCTGAGGCTATGTGGGGGTCATTTTGAGAGGAGGAAGGGATATGGCAGTAAGATTTCCTTTTCCCTACTTTGCTTAGGGCAGTGGCAGAGGGGCAGTGTGGATAGGAAAAGACAACCACTTGACCTCATTGAGCCACAGTGTCTTTAAATCTATTCACTGGAAGCACCTGGCACAGGTTTGAGAGTCATATGACTTTAAATTGCTTTAGAATTCTCAAGCAGGAAAGTCACATGGAGACAGCTGAGAGCTTACCCACAAGGTCATTTGGTGTAGAAAGAATATGGGCTCTGGGGTCAGAATCTTGACTTTGAGGCCCAGGTCTAACACTTGCAAAGCCTTATATCTTTAGTGAATTCCTCAGTGTTTCTTCACATTTGATATAGGTGGGGAAATATATCTTGCTTATGTCACAAGGTGGTGGTAGGATCAGCTGAGCCAGTATGATGAAAGCACATTGTCAAACTGGATTGGTTGCTTCACAAATCTTTTTATGGTACAGGTCTATCAGGAAGAAAGCATTCAAGCATGGACTCCCATGTACGTACTACTGTATTAATATTATATGCAATATAAAACACATACAAAAACAGAGAGAGAAAGCATTAGATAAAAACAGAAGATTAGAATTCCCATGGTAGGTTAAAGAATCAATGTTAAGTTTACTGAAATTGGTAATTATGCTGTGATTATGCAAGAGAATATCTCTACTCCTAAGAAATATACACTCAGTTACTTAGGGTAAGGAGCCATGATGTACGTACTTTACCCTCAAGTGGCTCAGAAAATATGTGTACATAGGCATATACACACCAGGGCATGTAAATGGAGTTAAAAATGTTAACAACAGGTGAATCTGGGTAAAGGGTACAAGGGTGTTCTTTGTACTATTAATTTTTTTGCAAATTTTCCGTAAGTTTGAAATTATTTCGAGATAATTTTTTTTAATTGGAAGGTCTAATCATTGGACCTACAGAATGGCAGAGTAAAGAGCTTGGCCCATTCTCTCCCCAGCAAAGCAACAATTTAACTGGTAAAAATTATTTTTAAAAGCAATCATTTAAAGTCTCTGGAAATGGTCCTAAGGGCAATCAGCAAATAGAGACACATACATTGAGGAAAATTTATTAAATCTCAGCTCTGTGTTACAGAGGCTCTACCCTGGGTAGCCAAGAAGATGGGGGCTCCTTCCCCTCTCCACTCCCAGTCTGGGGCTACAGTTTCACCCCAAGAGGGGCAGGTCACTAGTGTTTCTCATCACCCCCACCCCTTGGTGATGCAGAAGTTGTATCGCCATCAGGCACAGCCAAAAAGACCAAATCTCCCCTCCCTTACCCAGTTCCCACTTGTCGGGCAGGAACTCTGCTCCAGGTGCAGCAGGCCAAGAACGCTGGGCCCTAATCACCCTCACCCCAGCTCACTCCTACGGCAGAGGCTGCCACAACCTTTTTCTAAAGTTTTTATTGTAATTGCAGTTAGTTAAGATACAATGTAATAGTTTCAGGTGTGCAATATAGTGATTCAACACTACATACAACACCCTGTACTCATCATGAGTGCACGCCTTAATGCCCATCCCCTATTTCATGCGTCCCCCACCCACCGCCCCCCTGGAAACCATCAGTCTGTTCTCGATAGTTATGAATCTGTTTCTTGGTCTGCCATTCTCTCTTTTTCACTTTGCTCATCTGTTTTATTTCTTAAATTCCACATATGAGTGAAATCATATGGTATTTGACTTTCTCTGACTTATTTCACTTGGCATAATACTCTCTAGCTCCATCCTTATTGTTGCAAATGCCAATATTTCATTCCTTTTATGGCTGAGTAAGATTCTATGTGAGATAGACAGAGAGATCGATCTCACATTTTCTCTATCCATTAATCTACCAATGGACAATTGGGCTGCTTACACATCTTGGCTATTGTAAATACTGCTGCTATAAACATAGGGGTGCACATATCTTTTTAAATTAGTATTTTCATTTTCTTTGGGTAAACACCCAGTAATGGAATTGCTGGACCATATGCTATTTCTGTTTTTAACTTGTGAGGAACCTCCATACTGTTTGCCACGGTGGCTGCAACAGTTTCCATTCCCATTGCCCTTTCTCCACATCCTCACCAACATATGTTGTTTCTTGTGTTGATTTTAGGCATTCTGACAGGTGTGAGGTGACACTGCACTGTAGTTTTGATCTGTATTTCCCTGATGATAAGCAATGTGTCTGTTGGCCATCTGGAAGTCTTCTTTGGCGAAATGTCTATTCATGTCTTCTGCCCATTTTTAATTATTCAGTTTTGGGGTCTTGAGTTTTAGAAGTTCTTTATGTATTTTGGATACTAACCCATTATCAGATATTTCATTTGCAAATATCTTTTTCCATTCTGTAGGTTGCCTTTTAGTTTCACTGTTTCCTTTGCTGTGCAGAAGTTTTTTATTTTCGTATAGTCCCAAGAGTTTATTTTTGCTTTTGTTTCCCTTGCCTTAAGAGACATATCTAGAAAGAAGTTGCTATAGCTAATGTCAAAGAAGTTACTGCCTATATTCTCTTCTAGGATTTCTATGGTTTCCTGTCTCACCTTTAAGTCTTTAATCTATTTTTAATTTATTTTGTGTGTGTGGTCTAAGAAAGTAGTCCACTTTCTTATTTTGCATATAGCTGTCCAGTTTTCCCAACACCGTTTGTTGAGAAGACTGACTTTTTTCCATTGGTTATTCTTTCCTGCTTTGTCAAAGATTAGTTGACCCTATAGTCATAGGTACATTTCTGGGTTTTCAATTCTGTTGCATTGATCAATGTGTCTGTTTTTTTGTGCCAGCACCATACTATCTTAATGACTACAGCTTTGTAATATAGCTTGAAATCTGGAATTGTGATGCCTCCAGCTTTGCTTTTCTTTTTCAAGATTGCTTTGGCTATTTGGGGTCTTTTCTGATAAAACCATCAATAAACTAGGAGTTGAAGAGAACTTCAACATGATTAAAGACCCACTACAAAAAAAACCTGGAGCTAACATCATAATTAATGGTGAAAGACCAAATGCTTTCTCCCTAAAATCAGGAAAAAGACAAGATGTACGCTCTTACCACTTCTATTCAGCACTCTACTAGAAGTTCTAGCCAGGGAAATTAGGAGAAAAATAAATAAAAGGCACCCAGACTGGAAAGTAAGAAATAAAACTATCTGTAAATACAGGGGACACGATTGGGTATGTAGAAAAATCCTAAGGAATTCACCAGAACGTTATTAGAACTAATAAATGAGTTCAGCGAGGCTGCAGAACACAAGGTCAACATACAAAAAATCAACAGCATTTTCACACACTAGCAATGAACAAGCTGAAATGAAATTAAGAAAAAAATTACACTTATAATACCATCAAAAATAGTAAAATACTTGGGAATAACTTTATCAAAAGAAGTATAAAATCTGTACTCCAAAAACTCCAAAACATTTTTAGAAGGAATTAAACAAGACCTAAATAAATGGAAGGGACATCCCATGACAGACAATAACAAGTGCTGGCAATGATGTGTTAAAATTGGAACCCTCGTACATTGCTGCTGGAAATGGAAAACAATGCAGCTGCTCTAGGAAAAACACACACACACACACACACACACACACACACACACATTTTGGCAGTTTCACAAAAGAGTAAACAGAATTACAGCACGACCCAGCAATTCCATTCCTCAGTATACAGCCAAGAGAACTGAAAGCATATAGCCACCCAAAAACTTACATGTGAATGTGTATAGCGGCATTATTCATAATAGCCAAAAAGCAGAAACAACACCAAAGTCCACCGACTGATTGTCAAAATGTGGCATATCTACACAATGGAATAATTTTCAGCCAAAAAATGAGTGATGGACTGACGCATACTACAACATGGATGAACCTTGAAAAGATTATACTAAGTCAAAGAAGCCAGTCACAAAAGACCACGCACTGTGGGAATCCATTTAAAAGAAATTTCCAGAATAGGCAAATACATGGGGACAAGAAGTAGATTAGGGCTGGCTTAGGGCTGATGTGGGGGAAAGGAGAGTGAGACTGACTGCTAATGGATACAGGGTTTCTTTCAGGGTGATGAAAATGTTCGAAAATAAGATTGTAGTGATGGCCACACGACTCTGAACATGCTAAAAAAAACCATTATTAGATCGTATACTTCAAACAGGTGAGTTGTATGAAGAGTTATATTTAAAATATAGTCTAAAAAATAAAAATAAAATGTAAATAGTCTAAACAAACCAAAGAAAGGCAGATATATACTTTAAAAAAGCAAGAACTTATGCACTATACGCTGTGTATTAAAAAAAAAAAAACAACAACACTTAAAATATGACACAAGGGGGCGCCTGGGTGGCTCAATGGGTTAAGCCTCTGCCTGCCTTCGGCTCAGGTCATGGTCTCAGGGTCCTGGGATCGAGCCCCGCATCGGGCTCTCTGCTCAGCCGGGAGCCTGCTTCCTCCTCTCTGTCTGCCTCTCTGCCTACTTGTGATCTCTCTGTGTCTGTTAAATAAATAAATAAAATCTTTAAAAAACTATGACACAAGTTAAAAGTAAGAGACAAACTAAAACTACAGTGAGATACAACTACATACCTACTAGAATGACTAAAATTAAATACACTGGCCACATCAAGCATTGGTATGGATAAGGAGCAAATGAAAGTCTTTGACTCTGCCATTTTTCCCATTACAACCACTTTGGATAATGGGGTGGCAGTTTCTTAATAAAGTTAAACATACGCTTACTGTATGGTGTAGTCATTCTGATCTTAGCTATTTACCCAAGAGAAATACAAGTATATGGCCATAAAAAGATCTGCTCACAAATGTTCACAATAGCACTATCCATAGCAGCTAAAAACCAAAAACAACTCCAACTCCAGTGTCTATCAACAGGGGAATAGGGAAACAAATTGTGGTATGTCCATACTACAGAAAAACAAAAACCAACGCACAGATACCTACAACATTGATGAATCTCAAAATAAATACGCTGGACAAAAGGAGCCAAGCAACACACACTACATACTATATGATTCCATTTACATAAAACTCTAAGAAATGCAAATTAACATTTCTATTGCATAGTGATAGAAAGTAGATTGGCTGGTGGCTGGCTGAGAAGGGTAAAAGGGAGGAATTAAGAAAAGACCAGGAAGGGGCACCTGGGTGGCTCAGTCGGTTAAGCAGCTGCCTTCAGCTCAGGTCGTGATCTCAGGGTCCTGGGATGGAGTTCCGCATTGGGCCCCACTCTCCCTTGCCCTCTGCCTGCCACTCCCCACTGCTTGTGTTCTCTGTCTCTCAAATAAATAAATAATATCTTAAGAAAAAAGACACAAGACTGTAAAGAAACTTGGAAGTAAAGGACAGTTTATCTTAATTATGGTGATGGTTTCACAGGTCTATATATATTTCAAAAGCTATCACATTGTAGATTATAAATATGTGCAATTTACTGTATGTCACCATGTTTCAATAAAGCTGATAAAAAATAGATAAAAATCACATATTCTCAAGGCCAAACAGAATCCCACAAATCATCAGATCAAGCCCAAGCAGATTCTTTACCCCTTTTGCTACTTCGATGCTCCTGGTTTTAAGCTGAGGAGGAAGAGGATTTCATGTGTTCACCTTCCAAGTGGAAGGAGCAACACTTGACCGTGACTGATTTATTTCAATCCCACTGCAGGGGGCCCGGACAGCACATATATTTTGTTGTACATGACACAATTTTTAGTCCTTGTGTCTTTAGACACAAGGACTAAAATGTTCAGGTTTTTCCCTGAACTCTGGAGACTGGGTCACCAATACACTGACTCAAGAGAGTCATTCCGCATGAGAGCCATAGGAATCTACTGTTGAGGGAACAATGGAAGGGAGGGCTTGAGGAACTGAACAGTGTGATGGCTGAAAGCATGAGACCTGGAGACAAGTGTCTGGCACAGAATGAGTACTCAAAAACATAGCAAAAAATAACAAAATTGAAAAATAAATACCATTAACTCAGACTTCATTATAATCTGGATTAGAGTTGGGTAGAAAAATCTTTACACAGGGATAAAGGAGTTTGATAAATACATCAATTGCATAAGCAGGATTTCAGGGGGCATGACAAATCCACTGGAACAAATTACCCTTATGAGTCCCTCAAGAAAGAACCTATTTGCAGCTCAGCACAGCTAGCACGGACTGTGGAAACAGACTGCCCCATTCAAATATCAACATCACGACCTAACAGCCCTGTTAACTTTGGGCAAGCTACCAAACCTCTGTGTGACTCAGTTTCTTCATCTATTATATGGGACTGAAAATAGTATCCACCTCAAAGGGCTGTTGTGAGGATTAATGAGTTAATATTTGTAAGATGCTTAGAATAGAGCCTGGCACTAAATTGCTACTTGTTCACTAAAACTAGAACTGGAAAGTCTATTTCAAGTCGCACCTTTTGCTAAAATACACTGATTTTACTTCACATTTGGATGGGATTAATGAAGTTTCTTTTCACGGTGTCCTCTCTCAACTACTTCTCCTTTGACAACTCTTTCTAAAGAACTTAACTTGTAAATAGTTTGCCACTCTGACTTGAACAAAAGCAGCTCAATTATTCAAAACTTCATTTGACATTTTCTGGCACATGGCTGGTGCTCAATAAATGGTTATGGAACAAATATTCTTCTAGGGCTCCTGGGTGGCTCAGTGGCTTAAAGCCTCTGCCTTCAGCTCAGGTCATGATCCCAGGGTCCTGGGATTGAGCCCCGCATCGGGCTCTCTGCTCAGCAGGGAGCCTGCTTCCCTCTCTCTCTGCCTGCCTCTCTGCCTACTTGTGATCACTGTCTGTCAAATAAGTAAATAAAATCTTTAAATATATATATATATATATATTTTTCTTCTAGACCATGGCAAATTTACCATACTTAATACTATCATTTTTAAAGTCAGAGTTAAAAATGCAACATGCATCACATCCAAATAGGGAATAAAAAACTCAAAAGAAGTACAGCCTAACCACCTAACCAGTTAGCCAACTTCACTGAAGTTGCCCAAGGTAAGAAAGGTGCTAGTTTACCGCTTTGCCTTCAGCAAAATGAAGATGCCACGCAGGCATTCCTTAGCACTTTCTGGTGATAATTAGTTAAAAAACATGACTTGGGGCACCGGGCTGGCTGAGTCGGCGGAACATGCAACTCTTGATCTTGGGGTGTGAGTTCGAGCCCGACGCTGGGTGCAGAGATTACTTAGAAAAAAAAAATTATCTAGAAAAAAGGCAAGACTGAATGGTCCACAAACAGGAAGAATGTGGGCCCTCTTCTAAATGGCTTCACTGGGAAACCACAGAGGTCTTCAGGGTAACTTTGACAGAACTCACCTGTCATCTCTCTTTCAAGGACAATACTGACCTGGTCTGTAATATTTGTCCTGAGATCCCTTCTAAGGAGGGAAACTGTAGTCCCTTTTTCTTAATGTAAGACCAGGGTCAAGCAGAAAGTAGTACCTGCTTGCTCTGAGTGAGCCAGGTGAGCAGAAGGTGAACGCATCTTCCCCACAGGCAACAAATAAAGCCGCCGCCAAGTGGTTACCACTCTGCCCTAGGTACTGCTAGACACTACTGTTCCTCCTCCCTTCTAGCCTAGGTTTATGTTACTCTGATGGCCATCGGTTGCAATTAGCCTCTCCCCAGCCCTCCAACCATACACTTCACTGAGAAGAAAGGTCACCAAATGCAAGCTCTCTAGTTCCTTGTTTCTCCAATCTCAAAAGAGAAGGGCTATTGTTCCATCATGACTCTTCATTCATTCTGCCTTCCCTCCTTCTACACAAGACATTCTGCTCTACCCAGAAGTACTTGCTCTTGTCCCGCTAATCCACCCCAACTCAAACACTTCCTTAAAAATAACTTTCAAGCCAACAAATGTCCCTCATTTCTTTCACTGCTCACCTCCTTCTGGAGTCACTGTCTGGCTGCTCATTAAGTCTGTCTCCCTTTCACCACCATGGATTGTACTGAACTGGGTATCTCAAGCCCCTAATATTGTTCTAATACTGGGGTTTTAGCTCATGCTATTGCTGCTAAGCTAAGATGGTACCATATTAGTCTGTTATCAGCACCTTTCCTGGGCTGAGCCAGGGAGGGGGGTGGGGCCTTCATCCTCAAGGCAGGAAATATGGAAGTGGGCTAGGCTTGAACTTATCAAATAGGCTAAATTTTCATTTTGGGGACGTTCTCTCAAGGTGAGAGTGACATTTAAAGCTTAATCGGCCAGAGACCACCAAGGACAAGCCTGTAGTCTAACAAAGTCACATTTATTTACTCATCATAAGGGAAGGGAGTCCAGAGGAACCATGAAAGGAAGGAACCAATGGGAGGAAGGAAGTATCTTTGGGGTTCCTGCTGAATAATTCTGAGGAAGATACAAGGAAAGCAGAGGTCAGTTCTGGATTGGTTATTATCTCTGAGGCAAGATTCGAAGCTGGGATGAACTAAAGAATGACTAACTATTGTTCTGAGGCAAGGCAAGCACAGAAATTGGGAGTCTCCAGTAACAGAGGGACATACAGCTCAGTGGGTGTGGGGCGTCATAGACAAGAAAGCAGTAGTCACTGAAAGAGGGTGTCTTTATGGCTTTTTACAGCTCCTGCATGACTTTGGGAGAAACAGTGTTTCCTGTTAAGTCTGCGGTTGTCTTTATCTGTGTCTGTCCTCCTAAGTGACATCACGGCTGCCTTTTTTTTTTTTTTCTTTTCAGTACCAGCTGATTCTCCCATCCTGGACATTTTTGACTCTTTCACTGAGAGGGACATGCATGCTACCCACCTTCCAGTTTATTTTTAGTCCTGCAAATTTTTAGCTCTGGGAACAAACATACAACCAAGAAGAACCTGGACTGTTATCTACAGACTCTGAAAGCCTGGGTAGAAAACTGAACACTTCAGGGGCACTGTGGAAGCTTTTCACCCCTTCCTCCTGTTGAAGGTCATAACTTTTGACTAGAAGGGAAGATACGGGCAAAGAATATCTTGCTACTTAGATGATGTGGTTTTCGGACAATTATTTAAGATCTCAGAATGATGGACTTCCAGCAGCAAGGGATAGAGAAAATTTCATACAGACCAGGAAAAAAAATGATTTTTCTACAGACTCATTACATGATAAATAGGGACTCAAAGAAAAAGGTTAATGGAAGGGTAAAAATACCACCAATAAAAATGTAACACAGAGAGGTGCCTGGGTGGCTCAGTCTTCTAAGCATCTGACTTTGGCTCAGGTCATGATCCCAGGGTCCTGGGATGGAGCCCCACTTCAGGCTTCCTGCTCAGTGGGGAGTCTGCTTCTCCCTCTCCCCCAACCTCTCCCCTAGCTTCTGTTCTCTCTCCCTCTCTGTCGCTCACTCTCTCTCTCTCAAACAAAATCTTTTTTTTTAAATGTGACACAGAAAGAAAAACCAGAGTGGAAGAGATACCTACTATTCTTCAGGAGAAAACTGGACAAAAGAGCTCAAAGTCATTCCTAGGGCTGAAGAAGTCCACAGACAGATTTAACAGAGGAACAGTAAAAAGTCACAGGGTACTTGCAACACAGGAAAGCAAATATGATCTCACAGTTACCACCACCAAGAGCTAGTGAGATGGCACCTGGTACTAGATCACAGGAAGCAGGAAAGTGGAGTAAAAAGAGAAATTTGAAGCCTGGCAGACCAGGGCTCAACTCCCTGTGCTGCCTCTCATTGGGCATGTGATCCTGGCTAAAACACTTACCCTTTCTGAACTTTCATTGGCCCATCCATAAAATGGGTATCAGAATACTAAGTCCATACTTAGCTTTTATGAAGATGAAAGGTTATAATGCATTTAAGTATCTATCACAGGGTGCGATACACAGTGGGCACCCAAAAGGTGGACAATATCATCATCATCATCATCATCATCATCGTCACCACTTATAGTAAAATGGTGGTACTTTCTTATGGTCCTCAACAAACCAGATGGTGAAAACATGGTGAATAACAGTTGATTGAGAATAAAAGCAAAGAGAAAGAAGTGATGCTATTAGATCATGCTATGAACTTCCATGGAACAGAAGAAAGGTACAGTATTGAATTCTATCCCCCTCCCTCATACTTCTTTTCCTCTCTTAAACAGGCATAGGCAACTCTGTGTATGTGTATGTATGTACATACGTCTGTACATTCACACACACAGACACACACACACACACACCCATTCCCTCCTCTGTTTTCTGTATCACAGGGCATCCAATCCACCCAATCTGAATTTTGAAGTCCCTGTTGACCTACGAAAGGTCAGTCTTTAATAGAGGGAAGGGTGTACAAGGCAAATTCTATAAGTTGACAACAGAAAGATGAAGTATAAAAAATATGCCATTAGTCTATGACGATGGTAGGATTAAAAGATGCTTGGGAAGTAGGTAGAAGAGGGATTCTTAGGTATGTCTGTAGACAGAAGAAAAGGAGCTCTTTGAGGAGAAAGTACTAAAGATATTAAGAGAGAGAAAGGAGAGATTAATGGAACAGAGTATCTGTAAGGAGGCATCCAGGGATATGCAAAAAGATGGGTTAGCCTTGGAGAAGACAATACCAAAAAAATGAAGATAAAAGTAGCCATGGAAATAAGCATTTCTGAGGGAAAGAGAAGACTTTGTAACCAATAGGCTCTATCTTTTCAGGGAAGTATGTAACTACATTATCTACTGAGGGGAGCTGGGGATATAGAGGGCTAAATTGGGGCACCAAAGGGGTATAGCAAGAAAATGCAACAGATGCTGTGGGAAACTGGAAAAGGAACCAACTAGGAATGTGTAAAAAAGGATTAGTGAGCAGCCGTTGAGGATCCAGCTGTGGTTAGAAATCACAATTTGGTCATGGATATAATCAGCATGGTGAGACGATTTTCCCTGAGTACCACTCGGCAGCCTGGGAACGGGACAGCAGAAAACAGATGCTAAAGTCCATCTAGGTCTGGGGATTGGCAGGGCAGGTGCAGGGAAACAAGAGGGGCATAAGGGAACTGAGGATACTGGTGGGGATTAATATCAAATGGCCAGCTGAGTTGAATGTGGGTGGGAAATGGCGGATTGAATCGGGGAGACGGTCGAGGCAGGAGAGGACTGAGAGTCAAGGAAGAAAAGAAAAGGGACTGGGAAGTGTCAATGAGGTAAGAGCAAGAGAACAGGCAATGTGGAGGGCTAGAGAGACATTGTCAAAAGCTGCATTTCAGAGTTTGAAATATCAGAAGTAGAAAAGGTCCAGTTCCAGTTCCAGGAAGTGCTATGTGGGAGCATCTGGTGAAGTACCCGTGTGGCTGCTGACATGGTCTAGGACGATGCCAGGAGTCAGGACAGCACAGAATACTAACCTAGGTGCCAGAGGCCTCAAAGAATGTGAGCAAGTAACTCAAAGGTTGGTCTACACCAGCGAAGAGAGTCAGCATAATACTTGATGGCACATACATTAAAGAATAAGGAGAAAGGAAAGTTGATGAACAATGTCCCGGCACCCAAAGCTAGCTTTGAGGCTGAGAAATTACAACAAAGAGCAGCTTCTGTGAAAAAAATAGCGTCATCGAGACAAAGAGATCCCGAAAAAGGGTTGAGGATATATGGACATTTCTTGATTGACCAAAGAATGACCAAGCACAGGATATATTAGAAGGGAGTGTCAGCCACGAGACAATATGCCTATGAAACGGACAGGGCTATGCTGAACTTACAAAGGGACATTTCATCCTTTAGGATGCCAAGGAAGTAGCAAGGGGAACTACAACATAGAGTTTCATCAAGAAAGAAGAACTGACTGGTAAAAGTAGAAGTGAAAGAAAATTTAGGAAATAGGGCCATGTCGTCTCAATTACTATTCAGCAATGCCCAAGGACAAAAAAAGTGATAGGTACCAAGATATTCCCCAGATACTGGGAGTGAAAGTTTCTACAAGAGACCACAGTGGCTCTTCGGTGGACTACTGTTTAAGAATAAAACATCTGTGAGGGGGGAGGGGAGTTTTCCATAATATCATCAATTCTCCATGATCTTGGAGGGGGGAAAAAAAAGGAGAGACAGCTAACGAACACAATGGAGCAACACAGGAAACCGGCTGGCAGGCTACAGGAACTAATGTAGCTACAGCAACCCTGGATTTTTCAAGGTAAGATCACTGACCCTAAATAGAAGATATATGCGAACAGGTGACAGAGAGCACAAGCAAGCAAGCAACACCACCAGTGAGATGACTGGGTTCCTATTTCTACTCCACTTAAATCACAAGGATAATTTTCAAATTGGAAACGGTAGCATAAACATGAATAATAGTTCCTCGGGGCCCAACAGATGCTGAGATATTGAGAACAGCAAGCAGCTGAAGATGAATGTGGGCCCATGGGCCCCCATCAAGGATACCCTGTGTTACTGAGATAACCAACATTCCTGATCGAGAAGCCACTGCTGGTAATCTCTGAAAAATCATGGCCTACTACCAAACTGAAGGAAGACTGTAGTTTGACAACAGCCCAACTTTCAAAACCCAGACATTTCTAAGACAGCTCAGAAATCAAAGCCTGCTGATCTTGATGAAAAAAAAAAAAACAACAACAACCACCCGTCTTCGGTGGAGTGCTCAGCTGGTGGTTATGAGCTGTGATCAGGTAGCAAGATGCGTCGATTGAAAGAATGCTGTCAACTAAGTGTTTCTGAGCTTCAGTAAGTCACTGAAGACATTTCTCCCCATAAAACACACGCATTTAAAGCAGTGAGACGTGCCCTGCACTGTTATACGGGAAGGCTGACTCATGACTGACAGAATAACCTTAACTCAAAAAGAATGCTATGAGAGGGCTACCCGGCAATAAGAAGGAACAAACTACTGATAAATACAACAACTTGGATGAACCTGCGAAAATTGTGCTCAGTGAGAAAAACCAATCTCAAAAGGATGTATATCGCATGATTCCATTTATGTGACATTTGTGAAATGACATTATTTTAGAGACGGCCAACAGCTGTCAGGGAGTAGGCGTGAGGAGGGGAAGGGATATGGCTACAAAGGGGTGGAACACAGGAGTCTCACAGTCATGGTAAAATTGAGTATCCTGATGGTGTGGTTACACAAACTCACACATGTGCTAAAACTCCATACAGCCATACACACACACACTCACACCTACACACAATCTGAACTAAGCTCTATGGATTATACCAACAGCAATTTGGTACAACTGAGATTCAGTTGCTCATCTCAGGGCTCTGTACTTGGCACTACTGCTTTGCCATTTTTAACCCAACAAGCTAAAGAAGACAGAGAGCACATGTTCACCAAGTTCATGAATGATATACAATACAGACCCAGTGAATCTGTTTTCAAATAGAACTAGAATCCAAAAATACCAACAGGCTAGTCGGGGACTAAATATAACAGAGACAAAGGTAGAACCCACCGTTGTATTCCCCAGCACCCAGCACAGTGCCTGGCACAAAGAAGTGGGTCCAAAAAACTAGCTGGTGAAAAAAATAAGTGAATGCTGTTTTTAAAATATTCAACAGGTTTAATGGGACTTCATCTGAAAAGGGCCTTTAGCCAAAAGAATGATAATATTCCCTTCACTGACACAATACTCCAGTTCATTAACAAAGTATAAGTTTTTAAGGGAGGGGAGGGAGGAGGTAAATATTACATTATCGCTATGCTCTGCATGATTCTCACTGCATATACAGGCCCAAGTCAAGTCCTAGGTGCCACGTTTTAAAGGAAACATGAAGAAAGGAGACTCTATCCCAAGTATGGCAACTAAGATGGTTATCTGGAAATCCTGCCAGGTGAAAAACACTAGAAGGAACCCAACATATTTAGCCTGGAAAAGATGAGATGTGGCAGGTGGAAGGGACAGGTTAGATAATAACTGCAATATAGACCATGATATACTAATACTAAATACTCCATTGTAGATAGCACGATGCTTCACAATTTGGTTTGCTTTCACACTTGTCTCCTTCCCTGTCCAAATACCTGAAAGCTGGCCAGTCAGGGAAGGGGTAGATTTTTTTTCTGGGCAGCACAATGGTTAGCAATCACAAAGAGACTGCAGCTCAGAATAAGGAAGGATTTTCAAACATTTCAATCCTCATGTCAATGGAATATCGGTAACGGTAACAGCAACAAGACTGTGCTAGTAAACATAATAAGGATTCATTATCTGACTTAATCTTCACAAGAGTCCTGTAAGGTGGGTACCATTATCCCCATCTTGCAGACGAGAGAACTAATGCACAGAGGGGTTAAATAACCTGCCCAAGGCTATAACCACAGCTAGTCAAGTGTCAGAGCCAGAATCCAAATTCAGGCAGCCCCACTCGAGAACCACGACTTGTGGGGTAACAGAAACGATGACCCAGTAAGGCCACTGCAGGCTGAGCAGACTGCTAGCCTGCGTCAGCAGCTGCACTAGATCAAACCTAAGCTAACAGGATTCTAGGAATTTTGGAGGCTGGGCTGGTTTGGACTGGAAACACAAACTGATACCCTCCTAGAAGTGGTATGGCTCTGGTCCAAAAACAAAAAGAAGAACCATTTTTTAATTAACATATACTGTATTATTTGCTTCAGGGGTACAGGTCTGTGAATCATCAGGCTTACACATTTCACAGCACTCACCATAGCACATACCCTCCCCAATGTCCATCACCCAGCCACCCTATGCCTCCCCACCACTCCCCAGCAACCCTCAGTTTGTTCTCTGAGATTAGGAGTCTTTTATGGTTTGTCTCTCTCCCCAGTCCCATCTTGTTTCATTTTTCCTTCCCTACCCCCACCCCCGCGACTGCCGCCCCCCCATACCACCCTGCCTCTCAAATTCCTCACATCAGAAAGATCATATGGTAATTGTCTTTCTCTGACTGACTTATTTTGCTTAGCATTATACCCTCTAGTTCCCTCCACGTCATTGAAGAAGAACCATTTTTAAAAATTTATAGTTTACTAAGAAGGTAAGGGACATTGCTGTCCAAAATCTTTATTCCACATCTATATTTAGTCTTGTAATGGCTGTTTATGTGATTCCCTAAACTTCTGCTCTCCTTTGCTTTTTCCTGCAGAGTATTTTTCACCATACTTCCACAGTGTTGGTTTTATCCTAGATTTAAGAGGCCGGGGTGGGGTGGGGGGGCACAATACCACATGTGTAGTTATAAAATGAGCTACGTTGTTGCCTATTCAGTCTACAAAGGCCATAGGCTGAAAACAACTAAGACAAAGAAAAACAAACAGAAACTATTAACTATAAGGCCCTAAAATAGGCTGTTTGAGAGTGAAAGCAACAGCATTAATAGAGCTAAGACAGACTGTGGAGATAGCAGCTCAATTCTAGACACATCTGGGTCAGTTTTGGCTTCCAAAATCTGCAGTTTGAAAATCCACCAGAAGATTAGTGTCATCATAATCAAATCACAAAAGTGTTCTGAACTATTTCCTATCCCAACCCCTTCCCCATCGACTGATGCAACACACCCTGACATCTCAAAGCTCACTAAGCTTTGACAGTTTTAATTAACAGGTTTTCTCTGCTTGAACCACATAAATTGAGATGTCTACCTCTGGGGAAACAGAGTAGGGTTTTCCTTCATTAAAGATTAAAAAGAGAATGAAACCTGCCAGGTTGAAAGTCAGTTTAACAGTCGCTAACTTGAACTATCTTTGGAATATGCAGTACGTGGTTAAAAGAAGAGACAGGTGATAAAACGCTGAGTCAAATCTAGATAAATGTCTGAGAAATAAATTAGAGGAAAATAAACCAAGGTCATGAAAATAAGCAACCTGTTTTCAGAAGCAGCCAAGTTATTTCAGACTTTTACCAATGGCCACGTTTATGGCATCTCAAGGGAGCTGGGGCGGGTACTGTCTGAAAAGCTTGTCAGAAGCCTTCAAACAAACATGCCGATCCTGTAAAATAAAAGTGCTTTGAAGAGAAGGCTCCACAGCTCAGGGGTTAGAGTACTCATCTTGGGAAGGGCTTTGTTGGGTTTCTACAGACATTTGCGTTCCCATCTCCTGGGTTCTGGCTGGAGTTTAAGAAGCAGAGCTTTGTGGGGCGCCTGGGAGGCTGTCCGTTAAGCGTCCGACTCTTGATTTTGGCTGAGATCACAGCTCATGGGTCCCTGAGATTGAGGCGGGTGGCAGGCTGTGCACTCAGGGGGAGTCTGCTTAAAATTCTCACTCTCCCTCTTTCCCTCCCTCTCCCTCTGCCCATCCCCCCTCTAATAAATAAATAAGCCTTTTTTAAAAAAGCAGAATTTGATACAAAAGGCAGTAAAGTTTTGACTGCTTTATAAACATGGGCAACAGCCAGGCTGCAGCACGAGGATGAGGTCTGGCCTGACCACAAGGGGCAGAACCTAGAAAATGCAGCCCCCTGGGTGAAACAGTGGGTGGTGTGCAGGGGCAGATGGGTGGGCAGGATTCTCCTGTCTAATTAGCAGAGACTGGTTTTACATACCCAGTGAAAGGTCAGTTAGTACCAGACCCCAAAGTCAAGCCCAAATCTATGTGTCTCAAAAGAATGAGCACTAGTCTGTCAGTCATAAGAAACAGCTCTACCACTAGCCAGCCCAGTGACTCCGGATAAATTACAACTTAAGGCTCACTTTCCCCACTTATAAAACAAGAGGGTTGACATTTGGGGGTGGAATGCGTTTTTGGTTTTGGGTTTTTTTTTAAGTTTTTATTTATTTATTCATTTGTCAGAGAGAGAGAGAGAGCGTGCATACACAAGCAGGGGAGCAGCAGGCAGAGGGAGAAGCAGGCTCCCCGCTCAGCAGGGAGTCTGACAGCGGTCTCAATCCCAGGACCCCGGGATCATGACCTGAGCTGAAGGCAGATGCTTAACCGACTGAGCCACCCAGGCACCCCTACTTTAGCTCATCCCAAAAGAAATGCCAGATGGAGTCAAGATTTAAATGTCATTAAAATCATAAATATTACTGTGAGAAACAGGTCCGTTCCCGACATTTGTGAAGCCAGAGACAAGAAATAATTGTAGGTTCACAATCCCCCCTCCCCCAACCCCACTTCTTCCTGGTTATAGTAAGAACATATTACATTTTTTTTAAGAGGACAGATGGATTATCATTTCTAGGGACTTCATAACCTTCTACAAGAGCATCCCTTTGTAGCTTTAACACTTCAGGGTTCTAGGAAAAGAAAAGCCAATGAACTGTATGATAATCTCCTGAAAGCAGGACTCACTGAAGCATCTTCAACATTAATGGGACAAAACTCTATTAGCATAAAACAAACAAAAATCCACCTAGAAGACAAAGGCACTGCAAATACAGAGTCTGCAGTCCCCATACTTAAGGCTCTACAGTTCTTTCCTTTCTGGATTTTATCTTGAAAGTAATATCCCAAAGTCTTTTCATGCCAAATGACTTCCACACAAACCTAAACCAATCAATTTGATGAATGAACTGGCAGGTAGAAGGAAAGGTCAGAATTCAATATAGTAGTATTGGTGGGGGGGTGAGGAGAGTATTTTTTCCACTTCCTCCATTTCAAGGTGGAGAATCTTCTGTTAGAACAACATTTCTGGACTCTTTCTGCCCCTGTACTTCTTGCTCCCATGCTATAATTATTTGCTAGAGATATCAGACAACAACTTAGAAGAATAAATTCACGTTAAAGCTAATTTCAAGGCTGGCCCACTGTAACCATAGTTCACAATTTATCTGCCTGCCGATACATACCTAAAAGCATATGCATAGGGACAAGCTCTGTGCTTAAGTGACACTTGCTGCCTGGCTGATCCAGGAGATCAGAAACCAGAAAGACTTAGGTAAGTAGTCCGTTTCATGCTGGAAATTTGTATGTATATGCAAGAAGGGGTCTGCTGTGCAAGGCGTAACAACATAAATGGGTCCTTAAAAATCTCCATTTCAATGTATCAGGCCTCTCTCCCTCTTGTACGATACAGAGCTTTCCTTTGGCAAGCAGAAAACCATGCCAGCTCAATGACCTGTCCCCTATTTCTGCAAGTCCCTTTGAATACAGAGGGGACCTCTATTAAAATCCTATCCATCTTTCTCCAACCAGCTCAAATGTCACCTCCTTCCCATACCTTCCCTCCTCACCGTAGTGGCAAATGGCCTCTTGTTCACTTAGGATTCCAAGTGCTTTGTTTCTACCACTCATTACATATGATTTAATGTAGAGTTGAGTGTGTACATGTTCTCTTTCTAGATTATAAGCTCCTTGATGGTGAAGTCCAAGTCACTGATTTTTATCTGAGCCACATTATCAAGCGTCTTACACAGTTATTCAACAGATGTGTACAAGATTGAAATTTTAGAATTTATATATGTTTAAAAGCACCCTCCCTCCCCACCTCTGAATAAAGCAAGCATTAGAGAATTGGCCTGATATCTACCTTAGACATTTACTGACCACAGCGGCAAACTTTAGCCTAAAGCTTTAAGTTTTAAACCTCCCTCAGCTTTTAGTCTCAACTACACAATAGGGCACGAGATCACCCACCTCCAGGAGCTTGATAAAACAAGGGCCATTTCTAAAAGAAATATAAAAACGCCAGCCATGTGTGTAATTTTAAATTTCCCAGAAGCCACATTAAGAAAAGGGAAAAGAGGGGTGCCTGGGTGGCTCAGTCAGTTAAGCATCTGCCTTCAGCTCAAGTCATAATCCCAGGGTCCTGGGATCAAGTCTTGCATTGGGCTTCCTGCTCAACAGGGAGCCTGCTTCTCCCGCTCCCTCCGCTGCTCTTCCTGCTTGTACTCTCTTGCTCTAATAAATTAATATCTTTTTTAAAAAGTGAAAAGAAACAGGGTAATATTAATTTTAAAAATAAATTTCATTTAACCCAATATACCCAAAACATTATCATTTCAACATGTAATCAATACTTTAAAAATTACTAAAATGCTATATATTCTTTTTGTCATATTAATTCTTTGAAATCTGGTGTGTATTTTTCATGAACAGCATACCTCGATTCATAGCAGGCTCTGTTTATTAGCTATAAAAGCTAGTACCTTAACCTCTCTGCCTCAGCGTCCTCAATTTAAAAATGGGAAAAACGGCATCTACCTTACAGAGCTGTACTGAATTTTAATAATATGCATAAAAGGGCTTAAGAATAGTACCTGGAAAATTATAAGTCTTCCATAAACATCAACTACCTTCATCATCATCATCCTCCATTTACTAGTTGAAGAAACTGAGCACATGAAGACACAAAGCGTATTTTCCAAGCTCATGAAGTAAATCAGTGCTGCTTCTATTCTCTTTCAAACAGTTGTCTATTAAACCATGCAGGGCAGCTGGGAGCAATGGAAAATCTTCTTTTTTTTCCCACTGAAGATTCCAAAGTGCAAGCCAAATGGAGTTTGGGAGTTGACCCAAAAGGCAACATTCTTCAAAATGGCAGCTATGAGAAATGCCATCCAGCTGTGTTATGCTAACACCCTTTTACCCCTACCACTTCCTTGAGGCTCTGTCCCCCATTTGCTGTCATACTGCATCCATGCTAATCAGTGAAAAAGGCAGGACTCCTGAAGTTTCACTTTGCCTTATTTTGGGTTATTTTTGCTGTTGCTGCTGTCGTTGTTTTAGATGACCAGTAAGATTGAATATTCTTGCATACATCTGCAAAATGCCCAGCACCTGAGACCACCCAATCTTTGACATACTTGACCCGGCTCTTCAGGAGACTCAAAGCAGAGAAGCAGCAATATAGAAACAACGGCAGAATTGAAGGAACAATGGCCTAGAAATCAAGAAATCAAGAAATCTGATTTCTAGACCAGGTTCTATGATCCAATCAATATATGACCTCAGACAACCCATTTAAACTCCAGAGCTATAATCTCAGTTTAAGATAAGGTCACCTGTAATATTCAGGACTAAGAATTAAAATGGAGTACGCCAGAGCAATAACTCAAGATGAAATTGCATCAGGTGTTAGCATTCTTGTTTTTCTCTCTTTAAGTGTTCTGGCGATAAGTTCCTCTTAAAAAAAGGATGAGGACAAAGTTTGGAGATAATTTCCATTAATAACCAAGTAATTAAAATACCTAGAAAAGTAACGTTCACCTACGTGATATTTATGCTGCTGTCACTGAGATCCAATCATCATATCCTCCGAGGTTAAGAACTACAGGATATCAGCATAAACACAAAGGGGCATCAGTGACCACCTCCATGGATCTCCCCCCAATCCCAAATGCCCTGGAGCAGGGTTTCTCAACTTCAGCAGCACTGACATCTTGGGTCAGGTAACTTTGTCCAGGGAGGAGGGGCACTGGCCTGGGCATTTTAAGATACTTAGCAGCTTCCCCAACTTCTACCCACTAGAAGCCAGTAACATTCCCCACAGTTGTGACAACCAATAATGCCTCCGTACATTGCGAAGAGGCAAAACTGCTCCCAGGTGAGAACTACTACTATGGATCCCCCACCACGGATACCCTGAACACCTTTGTAATTAAGATTATACAGAGACCAAAAAAAAAAAAAATTATACAGAGACCTGTAATTTTCGGTGCATCCTTACTGGTCACACAGCCTCGTTAATAGGATATGGAGTGATCAACATCCATTAGCAATCTGGACCATCAAAAGGCATAACCTTTCCAGTTAATTTGCTGTTAGTACACATATAGTGGCTAGTAATTTTGTAAAGTGACCCATTACAGTGCAGAGATTATCCATACATCTTTTACAGAGTCAAAATGTTTCCACACAAACAGTGGTGCTGGCAGCTAATATTTTAGATTAAGATATTTAAGTTTTAAAGCCCATGATTTAGTCCTTTAATGGTAGCACCCTGGCTTTCATTTACTGATCAAAGTCTGCTTCCCAATGACTGGGCCCTATGCCTACTCAACCACCCTTTCATCTCAAGTTTTGACAGTGTTATTCTGTTTTCTTGGGTCTGTTCATACAAGCCAATTGAGAACTCATCAGCCATAAAATAATAGGCTCACCCAAACATATAGGGAAGATCTACTCTTTAATGTATGGGGGACACAGAAAGAAATACATATTAGACACAAAAGAACCACAGAATAGAAATAACCACAGAAAGAATCACATCAACTGCATGCCCAAACTCATTCAGCTAACTAAATCTGTCATGCTAAGAGCGAGGCATAACGGTATCTTGATTGCAGCCACAGATGAAAAAAATACAGTTTAGGGCTCAATTTATGGGTCTGGGACTCAACCCCTAGAAGAAAGTACACCAGCATGATCAATGGTGGTTACCTGTGAGGAGGAGGTTGAAGGGACACTTTCACTATTTGCTCAAGATGCTTCTATATCATCTTTTCAAGATAAACATGTAATTGTGTATTACTTCTATAATTAAAAACCAAAAAAGCTAAAGCCAGGAGAGAAGATGAAATCTCAGAGGCAGAGAATATAGAGAAAAGGCAAAGAAGCTGACACTCCCAAATATGGGAAGAATTAGCGGGCAGAAGAAAGCAAAAGCAAAGGAGCAGCAGGAAAGGCAGGCAGAAAGAGAACTAGGAGAGTACAGTAACTCTGTGGCCAAGGGAGGGAAGTTTTAAAAAGGAACTGAACTGTCAACAGAACCAAAAAGGGAAAGGGGGAGAACAACAACACGGCAAGACAATTCAGATCTGAAAGAGGCTACTTAAAAATCATAACCTTCTCCCTACGTCATGTCCCTCAATCTTAAAAAATCGAGGCCCAGAAAGGTTAAGTGGCTAGCTAGACAGGTATTGGTAGCTAGGGGGCACCGCAAAGGGAGATCACATGTTTATGGACAGGCTAGCAAATGGGTCCAGTGGAAAGGAAGATACCAGGAGAAAATGGGGCTAATGGGATAAGTAGTACCTGGAACAGACAGAAGACAGGAAAAAGGAAGACAGAAGCAAACAAAAATAAGCCAACTTCTCCTCTGAAACTAAATGATTTGCTTCCTTTTTGGGGGGTTGTTGAAGGTCAGGGGAATCACTCAGAGTACCTGGATTTCCCCAGAACTCCACCTTTCCTCTCTCACACTCTACATAGACCCTAGGCTCCATTAACCATCTATACACGAAAGAGTCCCAAATCTCTATTTAAGCCCAAACCCTCTCCTAAGCCCCAGACCCAGAGAAGATGAATCTATACTTGGATATTTATAGGCATCCAAACTGAAATTCTCCTCTCCACAATTCTACTCCTGCTCCAGTGCTTTCTATCTCAAAGGCCCCACATGATGACTTTAAGCAGATTACTGAACATCATCTCTCATTATATCTTTGTAAGCAAGATAAAAAAAAATTTGCTGGATGACAGTAAAGTCACAGTCACAGCTGCTAGAGACAGCCTTACCCAGTGAGTGTCCATTAATGGATTAATAGTAGCTGCTAAGTCTTCAGTTAGCCTCTTTCAGCTCTATGCCAAGTGTATCAGACACTAATAGTGACCCCTAATAATGCCCACCTCCTTGTGTTCATGCCCTTATATAATCCCCTTGCCTTGAGTGTGGAGGGACCTTGTAACTAGCTTCTAGCCCACAGAATACAGCAATGGCAATGCAAGATTACCCCCATGATTAGGCATGTGTGTGTGTGTGTGTGTGTGTGTGTGTGTACACAGTAGTCCCCCCTCTCATCTATGGGAGATATGTTCCAAACCCCCAATGGATGCCTGAAATTATGGATAGTACCAAACCCTATATATACTATATTCTTTCTTATACATACATACATACCTGTGATAAAGTTTAATGTATCAATAGAGGTTAATAGTTAAGAATAAGGTTAATAAGAGGTTAATAATTATAAAAGGTTAATAATAATGAAAGAACAATTATAACAACATACAACAATAAAAGTTTTGTGAATGTTCTCTCTCTCAAAGTATCTTACTGTACTACACTTACCCCTTTTATCCTGTGATGTCATGAAATGACAACATGCCTACAGGATGAGATGAAAGGAGGTGAACTGACTTTCTGGCTACATGTCAGAAAGAAGATCATCTGCTTCCAAACTGAGCTGATCCTAGAAAACTGGAACCACAGAAGGCATAACCACAGGTAAGGCGAGACCACTGTGCATGGGATTCCTTCTTGCCGGCATGACACAGACTCCATCCCTTGCTGCTGTGCTGGAAGTGTCGACGGAGAGGGCCATGTGGCAGGGAACAACAGATGGCCTCAAGGAGCCATACTCCAACCTCATCCTCCAACCGCAAAGAACAAAATTCTGCCAACAGCTACGTAAACTTGGAAAAGGATGCCAAGCTTCAGATGAGACTGTGATCTCAGCCAACACCTTGAATGCAGCCTGAGAAACTGAGCAAGGACCCAGCTAAGCCATGACAGACTCATGACCCATGGAAACTGAGATAAGCGGGTACTGTTTTGAGCCACTAAATCTGTGGTCAGTTATTATGCCACAACAGAACACTAATACACCAAGCAATATTTTTTTAATTACTTAAAGATATTTATGAAATATGTATGATAATGCTAAACCTAACAAGGGGAACAAGAAATAACAATTTAACTACATTAATGCTTAAAAAGAGTAAAAGCCAAGACAGAAAGGTTTTTTTTGTTTGTTTGTTTTTTAAGAAGAAGAAAAAGAAAGAGACAGACACATACTTGGAGAACAAAGTAGGCCTTGGGCTCATTATGAGCTCAGAGTAAGATGTAGCTACCAAAAACCCAATGCTATTTGAGACCATATTAATAAAATATAATGTATAAAACAAAAGTAGAAGCAGTCTTATTGTGCCAAATGAACTGGTCAAATCAAATTAATAAATATTTCCTGTGTGTCTCCAAGGCATTAGGAAGAATAGAGGGACACACACGTTCCCGTCCCTCGAGTATTTTTTACAGTATCTGTGGAGCTGTCAAATCATAAAAAGTCAAATCATAATATATTTTTTTAAAGATTTTATTTATTTATTTGACAGAGAGAGATCACAAGTAGACAGAGAGGCAGGCAGAGAGAGAGAGAGAGAGGGAAGCAGGCTCCCTGCTGAGCAGAGAGCCTGACGTGGGGCTCGATCCCAGGACCCTGAGATCATGACCTGAGCCGAAGGCAGCGGCTTAACCCACTGAGCCACCCAGGTGCCCCATAATATTTTTAAAAGCAGTTTAAAACAACTACAGAAAAAAATGTTATAAAGCAGGCATTAGAATTCATCTGGCAATTAGTTAAAGGTGTTCACAGAAGCAGGAGACAACACATCCTTACCGATATGATCATTACTGCTTTGCCAATAGAATATAAAAGTGACTGTACTCAACGCTGGGATTCAATTTCACATTACTTGAAATTTTGAAAATAAAGGTTAAAGAGGTTATAAAAACATTCAGACAATCTCTGCTATTTTGGAGAGTTTTTAGTGACAACATTACATTTTACAGATAAGTAAATATAGGCAAAGGAGGATCAAATAATTTATAAGTCAGTAAGTCAATTGTACTGAGAAACAGATTTTCCCTTAAGTCTAGAATGCTAATGAAAACTCACATAAACTTTCCAGGTTACGACGGCTACTTTTGGCTAACGTGATGTTTTCACTAGAAGAATTTTGAGATCCTGAGTCATAATTTACTCTTCTCCTTCCAAAGCTGACCAGTAGTCAAGGTTTGTCACTTCTTCCTTTGTGATGTGTCTCCCATTTATCCCCTCCTTTAAATCCCCAAAGTCAACAGCTTATAACCAGACCCTTGTAAAGTCCTGTCTAAATCTCTCTGGGCAATCTCCTAACTAATCACCCCATTTGTGGTATCTACCTCCCACCTGTCTTGCATAGTAATAACCGTGGCATTCTCTGCTCCAAGCCCAACTGCCCCCATTGCTTACAGAATAAAGTACGGATCACTTAGTGTGGGGGCTGCGGTTGGTTTCAAATTCTGGTTCTATCGCTTCCTAGCTGTGTGACTTAGAACCTCCTTTCTCTCATTTGTTAACTAAGGATAGTATCAACTGCCTCATCTATCCTGGTTTTTCTGAGTCTGTCCCTGTCTATATGCCTACCCCATGTGAATAGCAAACCACACTTCACTCTCAGAAGTGTCTGAGTTTTGACAATAAATCGTGTGGTCAGTAAAGGGTTGTTAGAAGGATGTAATGAGACAATGCACATAAATATAACAGGCCTGGCATGATACTTTTTTTCCCATTCCCTCAAATGTACCTTATGCTTTCCTGCCTGAAATTGTATCTATAACATCAACTATAGAAGAACTTTCCCCCTACTACATGGTCTGCCTCAGTTGCTTCCCCCTCCCCTTTGTCTAAGTCCTATGGCATCCTAAACTTCTCTTCTAATGTGTATCTAACACTAGTTTGGGTCATGGTAATTTATGCACACATTTTAACTGCCTCAGAGACTAGCTGTGGGGAAGACAGTGTCTGCTTCTGTTTCTCTCAGTCGCACACATGACACCTAGTAGTGTCTTCCCCACAGAAGATACTCAACTAAATGACTTACTCCAATTCAGAAATAACCCAGAATTTTGGCCACAGACTTGCATTTCATTCCTCCATCCACACTTTATTTAAGCGTCTGCTATCTTACTCTCCTGAGATCATTGTACTTGCTTATTAGCACCATCATTAGAGTACCACGGGGACTCTAATAGAAAGCTTTCCTCTTTCATACCTGGCCGCCACCCTGACTGTCTTGGGGGTGATGGCAGAGCAGGAATTCTTGGAGCAATGGACTTAGGAATACAGAAGAGCCAAGAGCACAGCTTCTTGAGGCAGACAGCCTTGGTTGGACTCAGGCTCTATCAGTTATAAGCTCAGAATCCACATAAAGCACTTGGGGAAAGTAAATGGTAAATAATCGATAAATGATAGCTATTATTTTTCTCTTCCCTTCCTTGACCTCAGTCAAATGAGAATACTTTACTATCAAGTGAGGCCTGTCAGCAACATTCTCTACACGAGGTAGCCAAGTACAGGCTCAGCACATACAAAGTCCAGCCTGCTCATGGTTCAGGGTCGTCTCTTTCTAGGATGTCTGCTTTCTTCTCTCAGTTCCTCCCTCATTTATGCCAAGTCCAAGCTGGGGCCGTTTCTAACAGCTTCTCTGATCACCAGCAAGGACAAGAACCTTCCTGTCTGGTTCTCTAGGCATAACATCCAGGTCCAGGTTCAGGTTCAACCTCAAACCACACTCCGGGCAGCTCCTCATGCTCTACATTTCCACATGCAGAAAATCTCTCAAAAGTTACAGTCTTTATGGGTCCCCTCTTTCTATACCAATCTACAGCCTGAAATTACTTAGCCTCTTTTCTCACAATTGTTCCCATCACTCCAGTCTCTGCCACCGGCCCAATTATAGCTTATAGGTACAATTAAACATCCAAGAATAAAACCTGTCTTGCTTCTTAATCCACGGGCTAAAATTCCAAATATTAGCAAACCAAAGTCATTTAAGACAACCTAGGGACTCTGGTCTCTAAACATATAGCTGAGTAAAGGAATTATTCATTATAGCAAATCAAGAGGACATTCATTTGAACATTCCTCTTCTCATACCTCAGGGAAAAGTGGTCTTTTTGTGGGGGGAGTAAGCTAAAATGAGCTTAAAACATTTGAGGATTTGGGGGCGCCTGGGTGGCTCAGTGGGTTGAGCTGCTGCCTTCGGCTCGGGTCATGATCTCGGGGTCCTGGGATCGAGTCCCGCATGGGGCTCTTTGCTCGGCAGGGAGCCTGCTTCCCTCTCTCTCTCTCTCTGCCTGCCTCTCCATCTACTTGTGATCTCTCTCTGTCAAATAAATTTAAAAAAATCTTAAAAAAATTGAGGATTTAATAGAAACTTTATTATGTAAATAGATAGCAACTTGTATCTTCTTCATTTCAAACTAAGACTATACCTGCATTCCTCATCAGGACCTTGGGCAAAAAGCTCAAGAAATTGTAGCCTAGCATTCACTTAACAATATTTAAACAAGTCAAACAAGAACAACAGCTATTTATCTAGACACGAAGACACTTAATTGTTTAATTGTGGCCTAGAATACAACTACTGTGCAATTTAGGTATTAAAATACCCACATATCAAAACTAATGACATAATTAAAACTGCTTCATCAAAAAAAGGAAAACCTAATAAAATCATGATTTTTTACCTAATTTTCTCTCACCTACTTTCTTAAAATGAAGCTTTAACAAAACCACAGCTCCCTTAAGCCCCCTGGCCATGATGATTCCCTGACAACTTACAGAGGCCCTTGATTTGCCCAGACTCTGCCTCAACCATTATCATAACTTTTTATTCCTTAGTATAATAGTTCAAGAAAAGAATCAAGTGAGGTATAGGTTTTATTTCAATTTTATTATTTAAAGGCATTTTGGCTTGCTGTAAACAAGGCATGCAATATAGAAAGATATCAAGTGAAAATGAAAACCCCCTTGCCCTTCCAACCCCTAATTTCCAAGGTAATAACTGATAACTGTTTCTCATGTATCCTTCCAGAAAATGTCTATGCATATGTAAATATACATATATACAAACTCATATCTGTCTATCCTTTCAGCCCCCCCTTTCCATTGTACAGATGGGATCATACAATATTCTGCACCCATTTTTCCACTTCAAATATATCTTGGACACCATTCCCTTTCATGATCTATACATCTACCTCATCTTAACGCAACGCTCGGCATCCCACTGAGTGTGTACATATGCCATGATTAACACAACCAGTCTCTCGTGATGGGCACCAAGACTGTCAAGAGTGAAAGAGTTACAACAACGCAACACCTAACATCCTCATGGACAGTGACTTTTGTGCAGTTCCTTTTTAGAACAGATTCACTGCGACAAAAGACATACACATCTTACATTTTGATAAGAACTTTCAAACTGTCCTCCAAAAGGGCCCTAACAATTTATTCTCCCACTGACTGCACAGACAGGGGCTTTGAAAGCAGTCACCTGGTCTAATGATGCTGTACTGTAAATAGGGAACTAGATGTTTAATGCAAAAATAGCGAAGCACTGGCGTACCTGGGTGGCTCAGTGGGTTAAGCCTCTGCCTTCGGCTCAGGTCATGATCTCAGGGTCCTGGGATTGAGCCCCGCATCGGGCTCTCTGCTCAGCAGGAAGCCTGCTTCCCCCTCTCTCTCTGCCTGCTATTCTGTCTACTTGTGATCTCTCTCTCTGTCAAATAAATAAATAAAATCTTAAAAAAAATAGCGAAGCGCTGATGATTTGGTATGTCTTTTATTGTAACACACCCTAGAAAACCAAACACCACAGTGGGTAGCACCCACACCTCACCTCACCGTGATGAACTCTGCCCTCATCCAAATGCCAAGTTCAGAGAGTGCTATTCCTCAGCATTAATCCAGGTCCTAAATAACGAATTCCTTAGGTCTGGAGACTTACTGAGTGAATTCAGTGTAGAAAAGAAACCCACACAGCTCCTGGCAACATCACCCACAATGATCACTAACATCAGAAGTGCGACATAATGGGATATAAGGTGGTTTCCACTCCTGCGTAATTAAAGTCACTGGCCATGATAGGCACACTTTGAATATTTAAGACTCAGTACATCAGCATATTGTGGTATGGAATAATCTGACTGAGAGATTGCTAGTTTAACAGAGAATCGGGGTTCATCCCCTGAGAGTGAACATTGATAAGCATCACCACACAGCATCCAGTGACTCATGTCTAGAATGACACTTATTTAACATTTTCTATTTTGCAAAACACCTTAGCATATCTTACCTCATTTAATCTTCATGGCCATCCTGGCAGAAAGGCAAGGTAATTATTACTCATTATTACTCACAAAGATTCCATGAACACATAGTATGTGCTGGGTACTCTCTGCTAGGTAGTCAGTATATGAAGATGAATGAGACCCTCCCCTCATTCACTGTTGCCCTGCCCCATCCGACCTTTCCCCAAAGCCTTCCCATTGCACTGAGAATACTTAGTAACATGGCCTACAAACCCTGTGTTCCCAGAGCCTTCCCCATCCTTCCAGCTTCATCCCATGTCCCTGGATTTCTCATTCACCATCATCCAGCCACAGCGGACCACACTGGGGAAAAAGCCAGGTTCTTGCGCCTCAGGGACTTCCCCTTCATTTCCTCTGCCTGGGACACCCACACACACCCCCAACTCTTTGCCTAGACAGCTCCTGCTCATCGTTTGATCTCAGCTGAACCTGTCACTTAGTCCCAGACTCCTCCTCCCAATAAGTTATGTTTCCTTTACTATTCTTTTTATAGGATTTTATTTCCTAGTGCTCATAATACTTCGTAGTGAAATATTTGTGTATTTGTTTGCAATGCAACTCCCCCACACGGCTGCAAGGCTTAGGGAGGGCAAGAAAAGGGACTTTTGTGTTCACCGCTATAAACCCCAGCACCTGCCCAATGCTGTGCCTGGCACACAGCAGACCCGAAAAAAAAAGTACCGAACAAATACAGCCAATGCCCTCAAGGGGTATATGATACAGCGGAGAAAGACACAAGGAAGGGAAAGAAGGCTCATTTTACCAGAGGACGGGAAAGACTACAGAGAAGAGATGACCCTGAGCTGATGGCTGAAAAGTAGACACTTGTCTGGAATGCAAACCCACTGAAATGATGTAGGCCATCAGGAGGCGACTGCAGGCAGAGAGGAGCAAAGGGCTGTGCCGTGCCTCTCAGACTTCCGGCTCTGATAGCCAGGTGGATGGTGGCACAATCACTCAGTGGAAGAATGAGGCTCTATTATTATTATTACTTACTGCCAGGGTACAGAACCTGAGGTCTTGGCAGAGCTGGAAATCTGGACAGTGGCGATCCCTGTGCCCACCTGCCCCTCGCCACTCTCAAGCTAAATAGGAAAACTATGATTTTGACCTGGGAATACTCAATGATGAGCCATAGGGAGGCACAGGCCAGGGCAAAGGAGGCTGGTGGAAGGACCAGAAGGCTCAGCACAGACAGGGCCAGGAGGGTTCTCTATATCTGAATACTCTTTGGGGCCAGAAGATGTCAATAATGTAATTTAAGGTATGGAAGTATCAAATCACTATACTGTACACCTAAAATAACTAATAGGATACTATATAATTAACTAGGATTAAAATAAAAAACTTAAAAAAATAACAATAATAATGTAATTTAGTGTGCTTCTCTTTTTGTGTGTGAGCCAGAAGAAGGGAAGAAAAAGAAAAAAACTCAGTGTCCTAAGTATCTCGCATGCTTCATAACAGCCATTTCATTTCCACTGGAGAGTCCCTTTCCTGGATTTATTTCTAATGGCTCTGTGTTGTAATTTCTGGGTTACTCTTCATGGAAGTAGTCAGGGCAGAAGTCCTAAATAAATATAATAAAATACTACCTAATGCCTGAATGGTATTGGGTTGAAAAGCATCAAAATATGTCATTACTAAGGGGGTTACCTCATCTTATTAACTCCTCAACAGCTTCTCTGGTCTGGCCATGGGTCGATAAATACAGAAGGCAGAAAGAAGAAGGAGAATCTGGCATTTGCTGCCACCCTGAGTGAAACTTTCTAGTCCCCCCCCATCCTGCCACACACAGAATAGCATTACATGAAACAAGAAGCTTTGAATCATAATTCTCGTTAAAACATAACCTATAGTTTATTTCAAAAATGTCAAGAGACTGACTGGAAGAAAAAAATACATACTCTGGAAGCCTCAGTGAAAGAAAACAATTCTTTGGGGGAGGGTGAACTACCTTAATATTTTCAAAGTCACAATAATGTGCAGGAGGGGAAGGCTAACACTTAGCAGAAAATTATAAAACAGCCAGGCCTAAGGGAGACAGTGTAACTGTAGGAGGGCTAAACAGGAAGACAGACTGACAGAGCAAGCACGCTAGGCCGAGCAGATTATCGGGAGCTGGGGCCTCGTCCTGGCTCGATGTACCATGCGACAGCTCTGTGACCCAGAATCGGTTTCCCTAGGCCTCAGTTTCCTCCCATGAAAGATGAGACGTTTGAACCAGATCACCTTGAAAGATCCTTTCCAGTTTAAAAACATCCCTTGAGAGGCGCCTGGGTGGCTCAGTGGGTTAAGCCTCTGCCTTCGGCTCAGGTCATGGTCCCAGGGTCCTGGGATCGAGCCCCGAGTCAGGCTCTCTGCTCAGCAGGGAGCCTGCTTCCCTTCCTCTCTCTCTGCCTGCCTCTCTGACTACTTGTGATCTCTGTCAAGTGGATAAATGAAAGTCTTTATTAAAAAAAAAAAACTCTTGAAGACTAAGTTGATTTTTTTTTTCTGCCACAATTATAATACAATCAGAACAGCTACAACAGGTGAGTGTTTTAGAGATTCTCACTCTTGTGCATGACCACGAGGGGCAAATACTGTCATACCCTTTAGCACGTTTTAATAGTAAAGGTGAGTGCTTAACAAGTGGCCAGCAGTGTACCAAGGTTCTAGATGTATTACCTCATTTCACCCTCCCAATCCTCCTATGAGTAGGTATGATTATTCTTAACGCATTTTACAGATGAGGAAGGTGAAACACGAAGAGATAAAATAACTTGCCCACAGCTAGCAGTGACAGCCAATATACAAACCCAGGGAGTCTGTCTCCCGAGGCTACCCTTGACCCGCTGATGAGACAAGCGAGGCTTTCAGAGTTTGGTAACTTCGGCCACCACCTGGCAGCATTGGGTTCGGATTCAGATGTATCAGATTCCAGGGCCCATGCTCCTTCCACAGCTGTCTGCTTGAGATGGAATGGCTGGCTCTTAGAGAAATATTTTCTGGAAGATTATTTTTGCCTACCCCCCCCATCTATCCCCCCACCTCTTCTGCCCCGCTAAGGACCTGTAGGAGGTGAGAGTGGAGAGAGACTAAAGAACCCTTCTCTTGGACCTGCCACAGGTGAAACACTCTGCCAGATAAAGAGAGAAAGGGGCAGTTTGCTCTGTGTCCTTACTCCTGCTCTAACAACGCGACTTCTGTTTGAGAGTTGTGTAGATACTAATGTTTTGGTCAACAGGCAGGAACAGATGGCTTCTCCCAGATGATGGTGGTCCAACTCTCAAGCCACAAAGCGATCCTGATTTCACACTGAAGCTCTGTCATCAATCCACTAACTGCTTTGTGATGCTCCCCCGGCCTCCATGTGTTAACTAAATCACCAGCGTGTTTACAAATACACTGTGATGTGCTAAGAAAAAAAAAAATCTGTGAGGTCAAAACATACTTCCTTTAGATCGGGAGTTTCTCATTGCTACTATCTGTTTTACTACAGTTTTCCTCTGCCTTATGTTCATGCTTACCGTGACATATTTTGCTACCTCACCTTATTATGTAATCCCACGTCAGATGAACGGTAATTTCCCAATTTTTGCACAATCTCCCTGCCTGTCCCCACTCTCACTCCCAAAAGAGGTTCTGGAGTCAATAGGAGAGACGGCCAAAAATCACAAGAGTACTTGAGGAAGTACTAGTAGCAAAAAAACTGCTCTGACCAAACACTTGGGGGTCTTGGGTTCTTTTATTTTTTTTTAATGTTGGAGGAGGGCAGAGAGTGCCTGAAGAAATTGTCCAGAAGCCCACACAATTCACTCCTCATTCGTGACGCTATTGCTGTATATTGCATTTTCAAATAACTTATTTTTTATTATAAAAGTAATACATACTCATTGTATAAAATCTGGAAAATAAAAGACCGAAAAAGAGGGGAAAAAAGTGCATCCAACTACCTGGAGACAGCCACTTTAACAACTTTGGTTCCTTCCATTCCACATTTATCATTACATTCATAGGCATATATGTAACATGTGAACACACAGAAATACATATAATACCACACTTAAATTAAAAAGACAGAAATGGAATAGTACCATATTTTTCTGCTGTATCATGAAGCTTTTTCTCAGCATGAGTCTTGATATTTAATGGCCAGATGTTTTACTATGTGGACGTGCCATAATTTACTCATTCCACTACTATGAAAACTATGTCTTCAGTTTTTCACTATTATAAATATGACAGTATGTAAAGCTGTGCACATATATCAAAGATTTCCTTCAGAAGTTACACTTTTTTAAAAAAATTAGCAAGGAATCCATATTATTTACAGAAAAATTAGAAGATACAAATAAGCAAAAACAACTGTCAAATAAGCAAAAAAAAAGTCAACTGTAATTTCTTAATACTTTTGTGTACATCCCCTCAGATTTTTCTTTATATCAAACACACATAGACACAAACACATATATTAAAATGGGGTCATACTGGGCGCCTGGGTGGCTCAGCAGGTTAAAGCCTCTGCCTTCTGCTCAGGTCATGATCCCGGGGTCCTGGGATCGAGCCCCACATTGGGCTTTCTGCTCAGCGGGGAGCCTGCTTCCCCCTCTGTCTCTCTGCCTGCCTCTCTGCCTGCTTGTGACCTCTCTCTCTCTCTCTCTAATAAATAAATAAAATCTTATAAAAAATGGGGTCATATTATTAAGTAATAATAGTTACCATGTATTGACTACTACCACATGCCAGCCACTGTGATTTCCTCATATTCCCACCCACCCTCTCTGTGTTAGCTCCACCATTCCCAAACTTGTCTACACACTGAAGTCACCTGGGGAGCTTCAAAACTCCTGAAGGCTGCGTCCAGTCCCCAAAGATTATGGCTTTTAATCAGCTGGGTGAGACCTGCACCTGGGAGGGTTTAAGAGCTCCCCAGGTGATCCTAGTGGGTGTACGAGTTGGGAACTATTGGGTTCACTGCTATTTTTTCCCTTTCTTACTAACAAACATCACCCAGCTGCTAAAGCTGGGATTTCAACCCATCCCTAAGCCCAGACTTTTTTTTTTAAGATCTATTTATTTATTTGTCAGAGAGAGAGAGACAGAGAGAGAGAGAGCAAGCAAACAGGGGGAGCAGCAGGCAGAGGGAGAAGCAAGCTCCCCACTGAGCAAGGAGCCTGATACGGGACTCGATCCCAGGACCCCAGGATCATGACCTGAGCAGAAGGCAAACGCCCAGCCAACTGAGCCACCCAGGCGTCCCAACATTTTTTTTTCTTTTCTTTCTTTTTTTTTTTTTTTTAGTATGGTTGACACACAATGTTACATTAGTTTCAGGTGTACAATACAGTGAGCCCACAAGTCTATCCCTTATGCTGTGCTTCACCTCAAGTATAGCTCTCATCTATCACCACGCAACTGTCACCACGCAACTATCACTATGCAATGGTGTGTTACTATACCACTGACTATATTCCCTATGCTGTGCCTTTCATCCCCGGAACCAAGACTTTTAACTATGGATAATCTGGGACCTGCTTCCCCCACCACCACTCACATAACATCACAATATGGACCTATGTTCTATGTTAATAAGAAGAGCTCAACATTATCCTTTTTGGTAACTATAGTATTCCACTGTATTGCTCTTTCAGAATGCAAACATTACCAATTTTTCCCCACTCTAAAAATGGTGCAATGAATATCCTTATTGACATACCTTTGTGCACATCCTTAATTACTTCCTTGGGATAAATTCCCCCCCCAAAAAACAATGCTGGGTCAAAAGGTAAATATGGTTTTTAAAGCTTCTGATAAACACTGCCAAACTCATGTTCCCACCAGAAGTGTATCAGAATGCCTGCTTCCTCATGTCCTTGCCAGCACTGAGTTGTCATTCCTTTTTAATTTTTGCAAATTATATTGGAGAAAATGGTATGCCATCCTAAATCTCCTTTGACTACCACTGAGAACATTTTTCACATTAATGGGCCATTTAGATTTTTTTTTATGTATTTTCCTATTCCCATCCTTTGCTAGTCGAACACTTATGTTTTTCTTATTGCTCTGTAAGTCTTTATGTATTAAGAATAATGAGTCTTGTTGCAATTGCTTCCAGTTTTCTCATTAACTGTACGGTTTTTGGAGGAATTTTTAAATTTTCATATAGTTGATTATATTGTTTTACTCATTATTTTACCTTTAATATTATGCATACAAATACCTTCCCTACCCCACAATTATATATTCTCCTATATTTCTGAGTTCCATTACCATCTCTTTTTAAAAAAGTTTTAATTCTTGGGCGCCTGGGTGGTTCAGTGGGTTAAGCTGCTGCCTTCGGCTCAGGTCATGATCTCAGGGTCCTGGGATCGAGTCCTGCATCGGGCTCTCTGCTCATCGAGGAGCCTGCTTCCCTCTCTCTCTCTCTCTGCCTGCCTCTCCACCTACTTGTGATCTCTGTCAAATAAGTAAATAAAATTTAAAAAAAAAAGTTTTAATTCTTTAATGTAGCCGTTCCCAAACAGAATTACAGAGCAGAATTGCTTACAGAGGTTTGTTGTTTGTTTGTCTTTTTAAATGCTCAGGTCTCAAGACTGAACCACAATTTAGGGGCCTAAGACCTGAGCAGGCACCTTTCTAAAAGCACTACAGACAATTCTGAGGCACCCCCTCCTAAAAAGAAACACTATTTTCATCTTCTAAATTTATATTGGTGTCATTTTTTCCAAATTACTTCGGGACATTTGTTCAATAAATCATTTCGTGAATTTGAAATGTTCCCTTTATCCTAGTTGGCAAGCTCCATGAAAGCAGAGACCGTACCCGTTTTACTAACCACAGCACCTCCAGGGCTCAGCACAGTGCCTGGTGCAAGCTGGTGCCTAATGACAACCAAATAAAGAAATAACACCCGACCACACATCTCCAACCTCATCCCACCCCAAACTGGCTAGTCCTCTTGTCAATAATTCTTGACCATTAGACCAGGAAAACTGATGGTATTGATGATGACCCTGAGTTACCAAAAATATTAAATTTGGCCCAGTAGACTCTGTTTAAAGGAGCCAGGAAATGTGTTAGTGGGCTTCATCGAATGAAGTCAATAATGTCGGCCATGTCTAAGAGGTATGGGAATTCTGACAAAATTCTCCAAGGAAGGGTGCCCCTGGGTGTCTCAGTGGGTTAAAGCCTCTGCCTTTGGCTCAGGTCATGATCCCAAGGTCCTGGGATCAAGCCCCACAACCGGGCTCTCTGCTCAGAAGGGAGCCTGCTTCCCCCCACCTCTGCCTGCCTCTCTGTCTACTTGTGATCTCTGTCAAATAAATAAATAAATAAATATCTTTAAAAAAAAGAAAAAAAATATTCTCCAAGGAGGAGCTAGACAACATTGACCCCAGAGGCTGAGACTTGGCTTCCTCTGGCTCTTAGAGTTCCTCAACCAGCTCTAGAAACTGACTCAGAGCGTCCTTGAGCTGAGAACAGACCCACACATTCCCTCTTCCATGAGCCCATGGAAAGAAAACTGGAATAGGGAACCAGGACACCTGGGTTTTAGTCCTGTCACCACTATCAACCTGTCTGAGTATGGGCATGTCACTTAACCTCTGGGGTTGGGCTAGATGTTTTCTAAGGATGCTTTAGAGGTTTTCTAAGAATTGAAACCTCTACCTAAAGACCCAAACAGATTACCACAGGGCAGGGCTTCCAAAGACGACCTGAAACTCCCTCCACAGAACAGGGCCTCAGGCCCACCTCAGGCTAGAGCAAAATAATAGTGACAACAATAGCAGTAGTCATATAAGTAGTAGCCATAGTAATGGTAGTAACAACAGCAGCTACTGCTAAATTTTAAAGACCACTTACTATATGCTGGGCAATATTCTAAATGTCTTACTACTAAGAATAAAAGCATACACTTAACACAGCACTTACGAAGTCCTAAGTGCTTTGCGTAGATTAATCTTCAAAATGACCCTATAAGATCAGTTCTATTATTATTCTCATTTTACAAAGGGGGAAATCTGAGAAACAGAGAGGTTAAGGGACTTGCCCAAGGTCTCACAGCTATCACGTGATAGAACCAGCAGAAGCGAACCTAAAACCGTATTTTTAACTATCATACCATACAGCCAGCCACACTATCATTATACTACACTTGTCATTTCAGAGGTTGCACGACAACAAAGAATAAGTCGCAATTATAGGGAATACTCCCCTCTTCACTAATGGTAGGAAAATTCAGTTTTATTCCAATGTCATTTTAAGCAGATCCAGTTTCAGGGCTGAGAGAGCAAAATACATTATTTATTAAGAAAATGGGCCATTTTATTAAGAACTGGCACCCATTAAAATGTTTTTATTAGAAAATAAATAAATCATTAACTACTAACGACGTTTCCCATTAAACAGAGAAAAAAACACAATCTCTTTCTGCGTCATTTGGAACAAAACTTTAGATCCCCACCTGCACCAACTTCAGTTCTCTACTCCCAGCACTATCTTTTAATCATGGACCTGACAGCCCACAGGTGTCCCAAGCAAAAGAGGCCAAACCAAAGTCAGTACCCTAACTTCCCATCATCCCCATGCCCTTGCGACCTCCTCCCATGGTCAGCTCTGTGGCTGGCATCACCAGCCCCAAACACCCTAACTGGGTGTCGGCCTGGGCTGTCCCCCCGCCACATCCAGTCACAGGACAGTTCTAGAATTCATCCCGTGGCTCTCTGCCCCTGCTGCCCCCGCTTTTGCTCAGACCACCATCTCCTTCCCTCAACTACTCTACCAGAAACCTTCCAACCGGTTCTTGGCTTGCTTTCTCTCCAGCTCCAACTCCACCTTAACACTGCTGCCAAAGTAATCTTTCTAAAACAAAATCTGATTATGTTACTTCCCTGTTTAGAATCTTTGTCTCCCGGATAAAGTGTAAAATCCTTCCTAGAACATACAAGGTTCTTTATTATCTGGCCTCCGACTACCTTCCCAGCTTCATCCGAGGTCGTGGCCCACACATCTCACACAAGACAAACGGAGTAACTTGGAAGTTCCCAAACAGTGCTTCTCTGTCCTGCCCAGAATGCAATTCTCTCATTTTGCCCATCTGGCAAACTCCCACTCATTTTTTTCAGACGAGCTCAAAATTCAAAATTCGGCATGCTTTTCTCTAGGCTTCCGTCACATTTTGCACCTCTCCCTATTCCGACACTTAATTCAACCTAACACAATTATTTGTTTAGATGTCGCTCTTTCCCATAAGACAAGGAGCCCTCTAGGTCTCTGTTTTATGCATCTCGGTACCATGCTTGTTGAATAAAAGAACGTCTCAGGATTTGAACAGGAACTTCCAAACTGCTCCTGATCAGCATCCACTATGTTCGTCAAAGCAAAGCAATACAGGCCAAATCCCATTCCTTTTTTCTTTTTTTAAGATTTTATTTATTTGTCCGAGAGAAAGTGTGAGGAAACAAGCAGGGAGAAGGACAGGACGATGGAGAAGCAGACTCCCTGCTGAGCAAGGAGCCTGATGTGGGACTCAATCCCACATGACCTGAGCTGAAGGCAGATGCTTAACCAACTGAGCCACCCAGGCATCCCCAAATCCCATTTCAATAAACATCTTCAAACCGACAGTCCTTGTACATCAAAACTATGTTACATTTGTGTGCCTTCACACTTGAAGTCATAACCAGCAGGAGACAGTTTTGACAGATACTTCAGACAACCAACAAACCTACCTGTTGAAAATTTATAGCTATTCAAGTTCTTGCATATTCTGCTCCACCTAAGTGGTCCTTAACCTTTTATGGGTCATAAACCAGTTTGGGCAGCATTTGTCTATCATTTCTTAAACCCACATGCCCTATGGAGAAACATAAAAATCCCACATACTCCCAGAAATGCTGATAGTCTCCCAAAGACACAATCCTCATCCCCACCAAAAATAAAAAATAACTTCGTATGTGGTAGGAATTCTCAGGTTCACAAGAGATGTAAACCCATCAGGCAAGATATCGTTGAGTTTTGCTCTTGGGTAGTTCACATTGTTAAAATAGGAATTTTCCTTGTATCACCAAATATAAACATTATAACAGTAAATATGCTTTAAAGTCTTTATGGGGAAGAGGAAGCCAGAAAGGTGCTGACATCTGTCTCCCCCACTATCGGGAACCTTATGATAGGAATTTGCCGGAAACAAATGAAAAACACAAATATGAAAAAAAAAATCCTCTGTTTCCTCACATATAACCCCCCACAAGCACATGTTCAAACGAAGGGAGTTCTTTGAAATGCTTCTGGCATTACATTTTCCAGCTTACTTCCCTCTCCCTACCCCTCCTCCCCTACCTTAAAATTCATTAAACTTCTAGCTAGCAGCAACTTCTTTTAAATTAATATCCTTTGTCCTTGTGGAGACAAAGGGTTAAATTAAAGAAACAGCTGGCTGCCTGCCACTGGCTTGGGGGGTTGGGTTGGGATGGAGGACAGAGAAGGAGGAAAAACCAGTCAGAGAAATAAGTGCTGATCTCTTACCCTGCCACATGGCCATCTTGATCCTGTCCTCTCCCACGTTGGGGGTCACACACTCAGTTTCCCAAATTCCTCCAGTTTTATAAGGAGGCTTGAATGGGATGTAGATGGAACAGCAGCTGCGTGGCCTTGTTTCCTGCAAGCAGCTCACGCTCTGAACCTGAAAATGTGAACAGAAAAATGAATACCTAAATGGAAAAAAAAATTTCAAATCCTTAAAAGTTACCTCCTGTCCCTCTTTGAACCTCTCTTTTGAGGATATGCAGACGAGGGCAATGTCAAGTTTCTCCCAGCAAAGTATCACTTTAAAAAGACAGAATGGGGGGTGCCTGGGTGGCTCAGTGGGTTAAAGCCTCTGCCTTCAGCTCAGGTCATGATCCCAGGGTCCTGGGACCAAGCCGAGCCCCGCAACGGGCTCTCTGCTCAGGGGGGAACCTGCTTCCCCCTCTCTCTCTGCCTGCCTCTCTGCCTACTCGTGATCTCTGTCAAAAAAATAAATAAAATCTTTAAAACAAAAAAAGAATGGGAAGTTCTAGAGTCAGTTACTATAGACACTGAGTGCTGTCCAATTCTGCATGAAACACTGGATCTTCAGTAAATGGGTTTCAGAATCTCAAAGGATGGGTGGTTGAGTGAGATAACCACTAAATCTTCTTTCCTACCCTGAAGTTCCACAGTGAAGGGAATGAAGAGCCACGTAATATCCAATGCCCTCACCTACCCCCCCAAACCAACTTTACATTAAAAAATTAGTAGAAAGGAAAACAAATTTTGTAATATTTCAAGTTTTATAATAACCCCTGTATCGGGATGGAAAAGAAAGGAAGCATAATAAAGAAAAGTTAAAGAGCAATGCCCTTGGGGTCATGGTTCTTCCTCTCTGCTTCGTTATACTTTCCCACACTTTGCCAATGTCCTATAGGAAGCATATATTGCTTTCATATTCAGGGGAAAGAAGAACCAAAGACAAAAAAAAAAAGTAAAAACAGAATGCTAATTTAAGTACAACCAAATTAATTCAGCTAATTCCTAAATTTACAGCGTCCAATTCAGTCTTAGGGACAACACAATTTGCAAGGATAGGAAAGGAGCTAGGAATGAGAAGGGGGCGAAGGAAGTATCTACTTCATTTGATTCAGAGGCTTAATATATTAAACAAAGTCCTGGCCACTTAAGTTCTTAATTAATAAACTGGTCTTCCTTATTTAGCATACAAGCCATCAGCTCTGTCTAAGAAAAAGTCCTCACCTTTTTGAGTTGGTCAACATGAAATTACACTTCGCGATTTCCATCACTTAGACCAGCAACACCTCCACCCTCGAAGTGAAAATGCTAACGCACATACACTAAAGACTAATACGAACTTGAGAATCATCATTTTGGTCTTTCTTAATGACTTTTTTTTTTTTAAGGACAAGAGTGTCAATGTGTACACAGTCCCAAAAGCACCCATAGAGAAAAAACAATGCTTTGGATAAGGAAAGGTTCGCAAAGTCCAAGAAAACTCAGGAACTCACAAGTCCAATGATGAATTCACCAGGAAAAAGCGCTCTGATGACTTATCCGGAACCTGGGACAGTTTGTTTTGGTTTGTCTTCCCACCGCCCCCCCTTATTTCGTGTACAGTTAAGTAGTGGTCCGCGCCTCATGGGACCAGGCGAAATTTAACATCTCTGAAGTTAAAGCCGGGTAGCTGCTAATAAATGTATGAAGATGACTGTAAAGCAGATTCTTACTGGATTTTTATGCTCCACGGTTGTCGATTTCCCTCACTTATTCGGGGTAGCTTACACTGACGTTATCTCACGGGCACACGGACAACTTCGCTTGGCACTCCAGGAAACTGATTTGCTCTGAAATATTAAGAAAGGTAAACGTGCATCAGCGTGAACGTAAAGCTTTCGCCTTCGCGGTGAAGGCGCTCCAGTGCAAGCCTAGAAAGCCTGGAGAGAACAAGCTACCCGCGTGAATTGGGGAGGGGGGGGAGGAAAACGCGCAGCACCGACTTTTCTGAGAGCCCGGAGTCCACTTCGCAAAGACCCACACAAACCTGCGAGTCCAGAGCACGAGGAAGAAGAACGGGGCCTCGACAGAGCTTCACCAACCAAAACCACTCTGCCCCAGTCCTGGAAAGGGGACGCCTTGCAGCCAGCCTCCCCCCGCCCCCATTCAAAAGCGGGACGGGCTTGGCGCCGCTCCTCGAGAAAACTTCGCTGGGACAGCGCAGGGACCCCGGCTCGCAGAATAGGGCAGGGCTCGCGGGAAGATGCCGCCCTGCACTGGCTAGAACTAGCCTGTCTAACTCCTCCGAGTGCCAGGCGGCGGCGGCCGGGCAAGGGGAACCCCCATCTCCGGGGGGCCGAGCCAGCGGAGGAACGCTTCCCCCGTGTCGCTGCGATCTGGGGGTGCTCCGCGAGCCGGCCAGGGGGCCAGCGGCCCACGAAGGACCTGTTGGGAAAGCGACAGCCCATCTGTCTTTACCTGTCGCCGAGGTCGGGGGCGGCGGAGCCCGTGTCGGCCGCCGGCCGGCCGAGCGCTCAGACGGCTCTGGCGTCCAGGACACCCAGCTGAGCTAGCGCCCCACGTAGCCGGCAGAGCTTCATTCACAGCCCAGCCGGGAGGAGGGGGAGCGGAGCGGGCGCGCGGCTCATGTGACAGACGCCTCGCAAGTGTCGGCCAAGCAGAGTCAAGGTCTGCGCGTGCGCGCCCCGGCCGGCCCTCTCCCCGCACCTCTGCCCCGCCCGGGCAGGGGGTGAGGCGAGCAGGGGAGACGGCCCGGCGGAGAAAGCGGCGAAGGAGGAGTTTCCGCGTGCGCAGCCGCAGTAGGTCGGCCCCGCTTGCTGCCATATTTAATGAGGACTGGGCGGGTCCTTAACCCAGTGCTGGGCGTGCCAATTGCTTTTGAAAAAGGAACGCTCCATTATGTTTCACCGTTTCCAGCCTGGGCTACGGTTCTTTGGGGTTTTGTCTTTAGAATGGAACTGTTTATCCTGAACTTCTGGTCCACGGAACAGCTAGTAGTAATCTAATACTAGTTACATTAGCTCACATATTTGGAGACTCTAATTATGTGCCAGGCACTGCTCTAAGCCCTTAACTCATTTTCATCTCATTTAATGCCCGCAATAATCGCACTGGGGTACGTACTATTATTCTCCACTTTTATTCATGAGAAAACGGAGGCACAGAAAGATTAAGTAACTTGTCTGAGCTCACATAAGAGGAGTAAGAATAATGATGGAATATAGTGATGCTTTTAACAATCAACTGGATCTTCATTGCAACACGATAATCTACGCAGCGGTTTTCACGGAGGCTCAGAAAAAGCTAAAATCAAGACGCCTGGGTGGCACAGTCGGTTGGGCCGCTGCCTTCAGCTCGGGTCATGATCCCAGAATACTGGGATCGAGTCCCACATCGGGCTCCTTGCTCGGCGGAGAGCCTGCTTCTCTCCGCCTCTGCCTGCTTGTGCGCGCTCTCTCTCTCTCTCTCTGACAAATAAATAAATAAAATCTTTAAAAAAAAAAAAAAGAAAATGAAAAAGAAAAATTCACAGGCCTCACTTAAGTGGGAGAACTGAGCGTCCAACCCAGGTCTACCTGGAATTGTAAGAAACAGCCCCTCATTTTACAGAAAAGAAAATAGGCCAGAGGAGTGCATTGGCTTTTTAAGGTGATCCTGCTAATTAGTTATCAGCAGAACTGAGATCGGAATCCATATAATCAATCCAGGTAATCTAAAAGTCAGGCTTTTTGACCACTGCAATGAAGAAGACCACCCACAAGAGAAACCATGGGGCACTTCAGCAAACAAAGAAAAGCAGTCACTACAGAATTTGAGGGAATGGTCGAGTTTAGATAGATTTTAAATGAAGGATTGTTTTTGGGAAGTGGGAAGCAGGACTGTGTGAAGGGGTCAACATCAGGTCTGGACTGTGAAACGAACCCAGAGGACTGTTTCCTTGGAAACCACAAAGTAAAAATAGATGCGGAATGTTGTGTCCAGATACCCCTTATCCAAAGCTCTACACCTGGATAGGAAATCAAGGCTGCCTCTTCGGGTCCAAGAACCTTATGTCCTCCAGACAAATGTGGGATGTTTTATTCTCATTGATATGATTTCAAACAGCAAAGTCTCTGATAGTCTGTGATTATAGAGAACAAAGTTTCTTGCTGAATAAAGAAAAGGCGGTGGTCACTCAAAGGGGGTTGTTATCAGTTTACAGCTGCACTGTGTCTTTGGGAGAAATATTGTTCCCTATAAAATCTGCAGCTGGCTTTATCTGTGTCTGTTACTCCAGCCTGATGAATAGCCAGATTTTTGTTTTCTTGGTCCAAGCTAATTTTTACCTTCTCACCTGGTAGCATTTAGTCCCTGCCTTCAGGCACTCACAGTGTAACAGGTGGGTGGGTGGGTGCGTGGGATATACCCATAAGTAACTAGAAAGAATCCAGGGAAAGTTATGCTGAGTCCTCTGATAAACGTAAATCCAAGTGGAGATAGTAACTTGTGCAAAGGAAATCACCTATGAGGACATGTGAGTAGTCCTGTATGATTGAAGCTTAGGGTAGGGAAGTGTCAGGGAGAAACAGCCAGAAATTCAGGCCAAATTTTGGAGGATCCTGAATGTCAGACTGAGATTTGTACTTAATTCAGAAAGTGATTGAGAAAGAATTAAGGTTTTTGAGCAAGAGAATCCCATTATTGGAACTCTTCTTTAAGAAACTGAATCTGGGTATGCCTGGGTGGCTCAGTCGGTTAAGCGGCTGCCTTTGGCTCATGTCATGATCCCAGGGTTGTGGGATCAAGTCCCGCATTGGGCTCTCTGCTTGGCAGGAAGCCTGCTTCTCCCTCTGCCTGCTTGTGTGCTCACGCTCTCTCTCTCTCTCTCTCTCTCTCTCACACACACACAAAGGAATAAATGAAACCTTTTTTTAAAAAGTTAATCTGGCAGCGGGGGGGTACACCTGGGTGGCTCAGACAGTTGAGCATCTGCCTTTCGCTCAGGTCATGATCCTGGAGTCGCAGGATCGAGTCCCAAGCTCTGAGTCCCGAGTTGGGCACCCTGCTCAGCTGGGAGTCTGCTTCTCCCTCTGACCTCCCCCCGCTCATGCTTTCTCTCTCTCTCGCTCTCTCTTGCTCTCTCTTAAATAAATAAATAAAATCTTTCTTTTTTTAAGTGAATCTGGGGTGATTGTTCAAAGAGAGGTTCATTTGTTTGGTTTTCTCATTGCAAGATAGGAAAATCCAGAGCTTATTTGTAGGTTGAGCAGGAAGAGCCACTGGTGAAACAGAAACTGAAGAGGCAAGAAAAGGGAGGGATAAATAATGGAGTAAAATACGTGGAGATAGAAATGTGATGCAAAACAGAAGCTAACCTTGGAAAAAATGCCTTTCCCTCCGAGACAAGAAAAGGAGAGGTTGAAGGATAGCAATATGGTTGGAAGGAGACTTGTCATGAAGCTACCTCTGTAGAGTGAGCAAATATAAATTTATTTGGGAGAGCTTGGGCAAGAGTGATTGTCAAGTTGGAGAGGGCTGCAGTACACAAATATTACCACTTGGTGTCGCCACTGACTGCTGACAGGTTGGAGGAAAAGGTTATTTCACCTTTTGTGAATTGCAAAACAAAACAGTTATGAGAGAGGGCTCTGGACCCAGACTGCCTGGCCTCAGAACCAAATAGACTCAGACACTTAATAGTTGTGTCACCTCGTTCAAGTTACCTAATTCCATTCTGTTGCAGGGTTTTTATTTGTAAAACGGGATAATAGGATACAAGGTACTAATAGATGTAAAATAGAAAAAGATTAACACTCAATAAATGTCAGTTAGTATTACTGTTAATGATGATAATGATAATGATGAATTCTCCTTCAGCCTTTGGCTCCACAAGACTTGCAGGAGCTAATTCTGTGGCGAGTAATAAATACCTATACAACAATACCTTGCCAAGTAAAGTGGTTAGAATGTAGTGCTAATGAAGCAAAGTTAATAATTTAATCAAGAGTTATAGATTCTGTTCACTCTGTGTTCTCTTCCCCCTGAGATCCTTGGCCAGGTGTCCCACAAGTGAGCGTACGTGGTCACAAAGGAATCTGGCCAAAAGAGTGTAGCTAAATCAACATAAATGAGTCCTCTGCTTTCCTCCCACCTCCGTGGAAGGAATTTTTAAGAATGTTCCCACCCCTCCCCCCATAGTGGTCAACAGATTGGGTCAAATGCCATGTCAGGTCTTATAAAGCAAAAAGTAAACACAACGTGCTCTTAGAAGTTAACTATAAAGAAAGAATAAAACAGTGAATTTCTCTATAAAATAAAAGGCAGCCCTTGAAAGTGAATTTCGCAAAAGCAAAAGCCCCAGAACAATAGCTCACTGTGGCATATCAAATGTCATGTCTAAAGCAGCCCTATCTTTAGTTTTGAAATCGTCATTGCAAACACAGACTGAAAGTTACATAAGTACATAGCCATATGAAGTAGTGAGTGAATGTTTCTGGTGGTGTTCTTAATTTATTTGTTCCACAGTTTGTTTGAACCCTTCCTGTTGTGCCAGGCACCATGTTTTTATACTGGTTTTAAAATACTGGTTTTAAAATAAAATATCTGGGGTGCCCCAGAAACGCCTTAGATAGTTCTGGAAAAATGGGGCAGAATGAAAGGAAATGAACAACGTCCTCTAGTTTGGGGTCTCCATCGAAGCAGTAGGTTAGAAAATTCTGACAAATCTGGGATCATTTGTAATTGCTCTGTATCTGGACAGCTGAGCATCAAAATTAACAAAGGGTTTGTATGTCAATAATGGTAACTAACTTCATGACTGGAGAAACACTAATGAAAATTACAGTGAGATACCATTGGTAAAGTATAAAAACATTGGCAATGCACTGCGTTGACAAAGCTGGGATGGGGAAGTCCTCTCATAAATTGCTGATGGGAGGGCAACTAGTCAATTGAGGACAATTTTTGCGGTAACTATAAGAAGTACAAATACATGAGACTTTCATACCAAAATTCTATTTCTAGGAATTTCTCCTCCAGTTATGTTTGCATTGGTCTAAACTGTTATGTGTGCAAGGCTGGTTATTCACTGTAGCGTTGTGTTGATTAACAAAAAATGATGGGGGCCTGGGTGGCTCACTCAGATAAGTGACCTTCGGCTCAGGTCATGATCAGGGTCCTGGGATCATGACCTTTGGCTCAGGTCATGATCTCAGGGTACTGGATGGAGTCCTGCTGGGCTAGAAGCCTGCTTCTCCCTCTGCCTGCCTCTCTCCCCTGCTTGTGCTCTCTTGCTCTCTCCCTCTCTCTCAAATAAATAAATAAAATCTTTTAAAAAATAACAAAAAATGAGAAGCAACCAGATCTATCAATAGCAGATTGACCAAATAAATACTGGTATGTCTACCCAATGAGAAAACTCTTTATGTACTCATACATAAAGATCTATGAAAAAGCAAGATGTGGAGCCGAGTACTTTCTCAATTTTGTGCCATGGAAGCGTATTACCTATTCGATTATATATCTGAAAAGTAATGTGGAAAAACATTTGAATAGCCCCTCAACAATAGTGTTTAGACTGAAGGACCGTTGGTTAGCTTTTTGCCTTAATACCAGCTACAGAAAGATGCCGTTAGCCTGTGAGCATATACTGGAAAGTCTATGATATACAAAAACCCAGTTTTTACAGTTCTCTAATTGGGCCCAGCATAATTTTTCACAGATGGTTTCCATGAGAAATTTTACTCTTAAAAAATTTTACTCTTAAAAAATCAGGGACGCCTGGATGGCTCAGTTGGTTAAGCGTCTGCCTTCGGCTCAGGTCATGATCCCAGGATCCTGGGATAGAGCCCTGTATGGGGCTCCTGGCTCAACAGGGAGCCTGCTTCTCTCTTTGCCTGCTTCTCTCTCTCTCTCTCTCTCTCTCTCTCACACACACACACACAAATAAACAAATAAAATTTTTTTAAAAAAAAATCATGTATCAGATTGCTCTCTATTTGAGAGAAGTCCGATTCTATCTAGATTCAAGCTGCTGGTATTCTGAGACGGCAAATAGGAGAGTGTGTTTGATCTGAGAACTCACAGGTCTCTAAATCTGTAGGTACATCTAGCTCTGTGTAGCCTACTGTTCCGTGAAGGAGTTGAAGCAGGTGGAACGGCAGCAATGGTGTCTCAGAACCACTGTGACACCTGTTCACCCACGAGCATGAGTGCTCCCTGAGGACACAGCCCACATCCTCTATTTCCTTTCTATTCATCGAAGCAGTACTTTTCAAACCATTTGTGAGGAAGGACCATTTTCCTCCTGAACCCATCGTGTACCAATACTTTGGTGAAATACAATAGAAACCAAATACTAGCAATATCAAATCAAAATACACACATACAAAATTCAAGCCCAGTGTTTTCATGATTATATTCAACATAGAATTACTCTGTCAAATCATTATGGTTTTGAAACACTTATTCTCAATTTCTTGTCACAGACCACTAATAAACAGTTTGTGGACTGGTACTGGGCTACAGACCACACTTTGAGTAGTATTGCCTTCCAGCACTGCCACCGTGCCCAGCTCATAGTCGGCACTTGATAAACGCTGGGTTTAGGGGTGCCATAGTCCGTTGAGCATCTGCCTTCGGCTCAGGTCATGATCCCTAAGTCCTGGGATCGATCCCCATGTCCAGCTCCCTGCTCAGTGGAGAATCTGCTTCTCCCTCTGCCTTTCGCCTCACTCATGTATTTGTTCTCTCTCTCTCTCTCTCTCTCTCTCTCCCCCTCTCTCTCTTCCTTTTCCCTCTCTTTCAAATAAATAAAGTCTTTAAATAAGTAAAATAAATGCTCGGTTCATCATTCTTACAGCGTTTTCTATTTTGCAGAGCGTTTTCACCTCTCTTTCCCCCTTCTATCCTCACACCACCTTCAGAATTCCATGGAGCAGATGTTAGCACTCCCATTTGTCAGAGGAGGAAGCCGAGGCAAGTAGATTAAGTGATTTGCCTAGTCTGAAACAGCTACTTAGGGTCAGAGCCTGAATTTAGGCACAAAGAAAGCCCTTGGGTCAAAGACAGCTTCCCAAGAGCTCCACCAATCAGAAAAAAAGGAAACCTGCCTTAGCTTTCCAAATGACAGCAGATTGACAGCGTGGCAACAGAAAAAGCAGAGTCCGGAACAAGAGCCAGTGTGGAATCCAGGCTTGAGCAAGAGATTTTATCTCTGAGCCAGTCTCCATATCTCTAAAGTGGGGATAATAATAGCGTCTCCCCAGAACTGCACTAAGAAGTAAATGCTCCATATAACCAGGCCCGTAATTCAGAGAATGGATGTTGTTATTGACACCAGGCTCAGTATAGCAGGCTTGAATGAAAGGGCTGGCTCTGTGATCTATGTGAAATGTCCGCCATCTACTGGTGGGTTAAAGAACATGGCTCCCCGGAGGAGGGCGTTGCTCTCCGTTAGGAATGGGATCGGTGAATCCTGCTTGCCAGTTCTCTTTCCCTTTTTGCCTTGGCTACTAGACAGCTCAGAGCCAAAAGTGAACGGAAGCGGGGCCTGGGTGGCTCAGTCGGTTAAACGGCTGCCTTCGGCTCGGGTCATGATCCCAGGGTCCTGGGAACAGGCCCCGCATTAGGCTCCTTGCTCGGTGGGAAACATGCTTCTCCCGCTCCTTGTACTGTTTCCCCCACTTGTGTTCTATGGCCCTCTCTCTGTCAAATAAATAAATAAAATCCTTTAAAAAAAAGTGAATGGAAGCTTACAGATTGCGTTTTGTATTAACCTCACCTCGAATTACGTTCTATTTTTCCTATCTGTATTATCTCTTCGCTTGATTATCTCATTTTTAATATATTTTTGTCAGTCACTTCATTTGTTTATGTTAGTTCCAGTATAGTTAACACAGAGTTATATTAGTTTCAGGTGTACAGTATAGTGATTCGAAAATTCCATTTATTACTCAATGCTCATCAAGGTAAATGTACTCTCGATCTTCACTATTTCATCCATCTCCCCACCCCGCCCCCACCCCCTGGGAACCACCTCTTTGTTCTCTGTAGTTAAGAGTCTGTTTTGGGGTTTGTTTCTCTCTTTTTTCCGTTTGTTCATTTTTTTTTTCTTAACTTCCACTTTTGAGTGAAATTATATGGTATTTGTCTTTATCTGACTGTGCTTTATAATATGCAGAATGGTGATTTATTAAAGTAGATACAAATATGACAAGAATGCATTCTACTTTTTGTTACTACTGGTCTATTATTCTGGCAACCTTCAGAATCTAACAGTCGCAAAATAGATAAGTTGACTCTAAGATGTCACAGAGGTAAAATAATAATAATAAAATAAAACTATAAGATTCCAAGTCCGTGAAAAATGAAGCAGCCATTACCAATTAGAACTGGGACACTACAGGGATGCTTGGGTGGCTCAGTCAGTTAAGCATCTGCCTTCAGCTCAGGTCATGATCCCAGGGTCCAGGGATCGAGTCCTACATCAGGCTCCCTGCCTGTTTCTCCCTCTGCCTGCCACGCCCTCCTGCTTGTGTTCTATCTCTCTCCCTCTCCCTGCAAATAAATAAATAAAATCTTTAAAAATAAAAAAAAAAGAACTGGGACACTGCAACCAAAGTCAGACTACATATTCATTTGTTATACACTGGGACTTACCATGTGCCATACTGTTCCAGATACAGAAAATGCAGCAGTGAACAACAACAACGAAGTCCATGCCCTTACTGAGCTTATACTCTTTGGAGGGCAGTGAAGACAGAGGATGAACAAGATAAATAAGAATATTATATAGTATATGTCGGAGGTAAGGTAAAAAAGAATCTGCAAAGGGGTATGGAGAGATCTGGAGGGTGGGTTACAATTTAAAATAGAGGAGTCAGAGAAGGCTTTGAGAGAAGTCGACACTTGAAAAAGAACCTTTAGCAAGCATGAGAATAATTCATGCGGGAACATAGAGAAAGGGTACAGCAGGCAGAGGGAAAGCAAGTGTGAAGGATCTTAGAAGGGAGGATGCCTGGTGTGACTGGGAATAGTGAGGAGGATAGTGTGATGGGAGAGATAGATTGGTTGGTGATGAGGTCAGAGAACTCACGGTGGGATGGATCATAGAGGCTGAACAGGACTTTGATTTTACTCTTGCTTGAGCCTCGGCTTGGGAGTCATGGGAAAGATTCAAAAAAGGGGTGATTTGATTGACTTCTCTCTTAAAAGGATTGCCGTGGTTACTGTGTTCAGTGAGAGGGAGAAGCACAAGTTAAGAGGTTCTTTCAGCAACCCGGACAAGAGATAATGGTAGCTTGGACCAAAGAGATAGCAGTGAGGATGATCAGAACTGGTCAGACTGTGTATTTACTTTCAAGGTGGCACCATCAGGATTTGCTGATGGATTAGATGTGAGGTGTTAGAGAAAGAGGGATGTCAAGAATGAGCCCAAGGTTTGTGGCCTGAGCAACCAGGAATAATGAAGGACAAGCAACTCTGGGGAAGGTGGAGATCAGAAGTTTTGTTTTTTACATTTTACATTTTGAATTATGTGTTATATGCCCAAGTGGAGATATTAAATAGGCAGCTGGATATACAAGTTGTGTATAGTAGTTTAGGGCCAAGTTTTGCACCAAAGATACAAATTTGAAAGCTGACAGTAGATGGCGTTTAAAGCCATGAAATCGGATCAGATGACCAAGGGAGAAAGAGACACAGGAGAGACTAGGACAAGACGGAACCCTGGAATACTTCTACAGGAAGTAATCAGGAAGCCAAGAAGGAACTGAAAAGAAAACTAAGAAAGAAAAGCCATGCGATAGAAGAAAATCCTGAGTGGTTTGGTGTCCTGGAAACAAGTGAAGAAAGTGTTGTGTTTTTTTTTAAGATTTCTTTATTTATTTGAGACAGAGAGAGGGGGGTGAAGGGGCAGCAGGAGAGGGAGCAGACCCCCCACTGAGCGGGGGTACCAGATGCAGGACGCGATCCCAGGACTCTGAGACCTTGACCTGAGCCGAAATCAAGCGTGGGCTGCTTAACCAACAGAACCACCCAGGCACCAGTGAAAAAAGTGTTTTAGGAAGAAAGATCAACCAAGTTTAGGGGCGCCTGGGTGGCTCAGTCAGTTAAGCATCTGCCTTTGGCTCAGGTCATGGTCCCAGGGGCCTGGGATGGAGTCCCGCGGTGGGCTCCCTGCTCAGCAGGGAGTCTACTTCTCCCTCTCCCTCTGCTGATCCCCCTGCCTGTGCTCTCTCTCTCTCTCTCTCAAATAAATAAATAAAATCTTAAAAAAAAGAGAGAGATCAACCGAGTTTAATATAGCTGACGGGTCAAGTAAAAATAAAGACAACATTGGATTTGGCAATGTGAAAATTACTGGTGACTTTGACAAGACCAATTTTGGTAGTGCCATGAAAGATAGAAGTTGGGTAAGAATGGGTTTAGGAGAAAATGGAAAAGGAGACATTTCAGTTCATAATATGAAGCAAACACACCTAACCCTCCTCTTCCAACTAAGTAAAACCCCTGGATGGTATATATAAAACAAAGTGAAAAAGGTTTTGAAAAAGAAACAGAAAGAAAACTGACTAGGGACCTTGGAGCCTGATGAATGACACAGTGCTTGAGTGGTGTCAATGGAGGCCTAGTGGGGAGCTTCAGTTCTCACCTATTCCCAATAGTAACCAGGTGCCTCTCCTGACCATGGTGAAGACAAGGTAGGAAATATTGTCTTCTACATCCAACTAGCTGTAACAATGTGGCACTCCCTTCCTGACAGGGTATCGGGGAGATCAGCTAAACAAGATTTAAATAAGATCAAAAGTCTCAGGGCACCTAGGTGGTTCAGTGAAGTATCTAACTTCAGCTCAGGTCATAATTTGAGGTCCTGGGATCAAGCCCCAGGTTGAGCTCCCGGCTCACCGAGGAATTCCCTTCTCCCTCTGCCCTGCCCTGTCTTGCTTGCGCGTGTGCAAGCGCGCCCATGCTTTCTCTCTCGCTCCAGCTCTCAAATACATAAAGAAAATATTTTTAAATAAAAGATCAAAAGTCTCATAACGTAACAACCAAAACTTCCAGGATACAAATAAAAATCACTTGTCATAACAAAAAACAGGAAAATCTTACTAATAAAAATCGGTAAACAGACACCAAGATCTACGTGACGCTGATGTTGGAATTATATTACAAGGATTTCTAAAGCATTCGACATAAAAATGCTTCAAAGAGTGGTTCCAGAACAGATTTGAAATCAGTGAAAAAATAGGAAGTCTCAACCAAAAAACAGATGATATTAAGGAGAACCAAATGGAAATTTAAGGACAGAAAGCTACAATAACTAAAAATTTCCCAAATTTGGGGGAAGACATCAACCTACAGGTTCAGCAGCTGAGCAAATCACAAACAAAATAAACCCAAACAAATCCATGCCAAGACACATGGTAATCAAACTTTTGAAAAGTAAAGACAAAGTAAAAATCTTGAAAGCACCAAGTGAGAAAGGACACCTTACTTGGGCTGACAAAACCATTGGCATATTTCTCAGCAGAAACCGTGGAGGCCTGAAGAAAGTGGCACAGCACTTTTCAAGGGCTAAAAGAATGGAATATATAAAGAACACTCAAAATTGAACAGCAAAAGAAAACAAACAACCCAATTAGAAAAGGAGCAAAAGACAGGAAGAAGCATTTGACTGAAAAGGATATGCAGAGGGTAAATAAACAAATGAAAAGATGGTCGACAACACCAGCCCTCAGGGAAATGCATATTAGGACTTAGATGAAGGATCGCTGCATACCTACTGAGACTGCCAGACTAAGTAAACAGCAATAATACTAAATGCTGGCAAGGATACGCAGAAGCCCTGTTTCAGACATTTCTGGTGGGAAGCAAAATGGTCCGGCCGCTGTGGAAAATAGTTTAGCAGTTTCTGAAAAAAACTAAACATACGCTTACCATGTGACCTAGAAAAAGTTCAAGGTCCTGTATGAGAAGGAACAGACGGGGCCCCGTTGCTCAGTGTCATTGTCACTGGCCCCTGGTGTGCGTCCTTAGCCAGGAGAGACACGGGCTTCATTGAAATCCCGAGATCCTTCCACCAGAGCATCAGCGTGAAGCTCTTCACCCCGCTTCGCGTCATGCGGAGCACCTCCCGGCTACACTACCGAGAAGACAGCAAGATGGCGAACCTCCAGTCCCGGGACCCCAGGCCTCTGGAGGTGGTCAGCGTGGACTTCCTGGTGGACAACACCCAGCTGGGCTTCAGCGTGTCTGCTTGAGACAGTAACTTCATGGTGCACATGTACCTGTCGGAAGCCAAGGACAGTTTGGGGCCATGTGCCTGCTGCACGGGGCAGAATTCCAAGGCGGCAGGATCCCGGTTCTGGAGGATCCCCGGCAGAAGGGGGGTCCACTGTGGGGCCCAGCAAAAAGTGAGTGGTGTGAGGGAGAGGGCACGCCGCGTGGTTCTTCACACTGGATGGTGGCATCTGGCTCTCGCTGCCCATGTAGGACAAGACCTGCTGCTGCTGGCTGTAGCGTGTGGACGACGACATCCCACAGAGCTCCTTGCAGACCAGCCTCACCCGGGCTGCAACCTTTACCTCTCTACCATGGAGCACTTCGAGCTGGACAAAAGATCAGCAACAAGACCCCCTGATGGAGACCCAAGTCGTCACAGCCCACTTCATCCTGAGCCCATGGATGCTGCCACTGCTACCTCCGTGTGCTACTTCCCACCCGCACCCCCACGCCCTTTTTAAAAAAAGATTTTATTTATTTATTTATTTGTCAGAGAGAGAGAAAGAGTGGCAGAGGGAGAAGCAGGCTCGCTGCTGAGCAGGGAGCCCCATGGGGGACTTGATCCCAGCACTCTGGGATCATGACCTGAGCCGAATGCAGACGCTTAACCTACTGAGGCACCAGGCGCCCCACCACCCCTTTTTTGTGTAACACACATGGAAAGAGGAGGGAAGGGGGAAAATGGGTCATACACGCAATAACTTAAATGGATCTCAAGGACATTATGGTGAATGTGAAAAGGCAATCTCAGAAGGTCACATATTATAGAATTCTGTTTACTTAACTTTTTCAAAATGAAAAAAAAATTAATATAGAGATGGAGAACAGATTACTGGTCGCCAGGACCTAAGGATGGTAGAGGGAGGGCAGTGGGTGTGACAACAAAGGAGTGGTAGCAAAGAGATCTTCATGGTGATGGAACTGTTCTGTATCCTGGTTGCAGTGGTTGCACAAATCTACACATGTGATAAAATGTCATAGAACTATTCACATACTTTGTCCCAATGTCAGTTTCCTGGATTAGATATTCTACTATGGTTTGTAAGATATGACTCATGGGGGAATCTGGGCGAAGTTTACAAAGGACCTCTCTAGTATTTTACAACTTCCTGTGAATCTATAATTATTTCAAAATAAAAATACTTTAAAAGAAGGGGAGGGGCACCTGAGTGGCTCAGTTAGTTGTCTGCCTTTGGCTAAGGTCATGATCTCAAGGTCCTGGGATGGAGCCCCGCCTCAGGCTCTCTGCTCAGTGGGGAGTCTGTTTCTCTCTCTCCCTCTGCCCCTCTTCCCCACTTGTGTTCCTCTCTCTCTCTCTCTCTCTCTCTCTCTGAAATGAATAAATCAAATCTTTAAAATAGGGGCGCCTGGGTGGCTCAGTGGGTTAAGCCGCTGCTTTCGGCTCAGGTCATGATCTCAGGGTCCTGGGATTGAGTCCCACATCAGGCTCTCCACTCAGCAGGGAGCCTGCTTCCCTCTCTCTCTCTGCCTGCCTCTCTGTCTACTTGTGATCTCTGTCTGTCAAATAAATAAATAAAATCTTTTAAAAAAAAATCTTTAAAATAAAGAGAGGGGAGGGGATCCTGAGTGCCTGAGTTGGTTAAGGGGCTGCCTTCGGTTCAGGTCATGATCCCAGAGTCCTGGGATCAAGGCCGGCACTGGGCTCTCTGCTCAGTGGGTAACCTGCTTCTCCTTCTCCCTCTGCCTACTCTTTGCCCTACTCGTGCTCTCTCTCTCTGTCTCAAATAAAGAAATAAAATATTTTAAAAAATAAAATAAAGAGGCAGGAGAGGAACTGCAGACATCAAGCATAGATAATTCTAATGAGGAGCTTGCTATAAAGGAGAAGAGAGACATAGGGTCAATTGTGAGCAAGGGAAAGTGGCTCAAAAGAAGACATTTTAAATCTTTTAGTGGGAGTACTAATAGCATGGTGAAGCTGATGGAAAAGAACATGTGGAGGGGGAGAGGGGGGAACAGAGGAGAGAACGGCCAGAAGAGGATGGGATCAAGCAAAAAGTGGAGGGGTGGCTCAGCTGGGAGCAGAACAGTTCATCCACAGTCACAGGAGAAAAGGGTAGAATATACCCATAGATTTAGGCAGGTGGGTAGATGCAGCAGTGGAAATTCATGGGCTTTGTCTTCTAATTGTCTCTGCTTGCTCAGTGAAATCAGAAGCAAGGTCAGGAGCTGAGAGTGAGGACGGGTGTGGAGGTGTTAGAGGTTTGAAGGGAGACGAGAAGATATGAAATAGTTGTCTAGGAAACCGGGAGAGCAAATGGACCAGGATAATATTATGTGATTTCCTGGCAACATTAAGTGCCCACTTCAGGTTCGTGGTCTTGAATTTAAAGAGAAAATGTCATTTTGTGTTTTTCTCCAACCATGTTCAGCTCCGGGGATAGAGGAGAGGAGTAGAAATTATTGGTAATAACATGATGGAGGCAAATGACTGTGATTAGGTAGAAGACAAAACTGGAAGAGTGGATTTCAAGAAATTGGAGCCTGGGCTGTTGGGAGGATCAGTTTTTGAGATATTGAAAGCACAAAGAATTAGAACAGGATTATTCATTGGAGAAAGTGACAGTGAGACAGAAGCAAAAATCTTTGAGAAATTGGAGTGGCACCTAAGGGTCTATAGGGAACTACCCCAAGGTAGGATACAAAAATATAGTCATATATATATTACATATTATATCATATAAATAATATATTCTGTGACAGGGAATTCAAAGATGGGGATTTTCAATTAGAAGAAAGGGAGAATGATTTTGGAAGTGGCCGTGATGGTCCACAAGCTGTGGGATTGGGCTATAAGGTCCTTGGGTAGATCTAGATTTCAGTCAGATCAAGAAGGTGAGGGAAGCATTTGGTAAACAGCGAAAGACTAGAGGAAACTTTGCTAACTATTTTGACTGTATAATTTATTATCTGATCTGGGACATTTGAGAATGCCACATGTTAAAATTGGTCAGGCCAAGGGTATACCATGGATAAACTGGAATGGTCCTGAGCAAAGCAGGACTATGGTTCCAGAAGGCACAGTAGGGAGATTTCAGGATCTGGAGGGGGCTAAGAGGTGGGGATATGTTAGGTAAATACACAAAGTTGTATGGGATTAGAACATGAGATGAGTAGAGGGTTACCCAGGAGTCCTAGGGTCTTGTGATGACTGACATAAACAAGGTTGAAGGGCGTAAAGAACTAGGTTCTGGTACTATTAAGACAGTAAGTGGTGGCCAATGTGTGAGTGTTCAGAGGGAGAAATGGGTAAGCGTTCAGGCCCTGGCCTTCACTCCTGCTAATGGAGATGTAGCATCCCAGAGAAAGGCATTTTATTCCCAGCCAACAGGGAAGTCCCTCAGTCCTAAGGCCCACTGAGGAAGATCTTGCAATTTTTTTTAAGATCTTGATATTTCTGAAACCCTTTGGGCTTCCAGTATGAAATGTTTCAGGAACTGGGACTGGGCTGACGACTGACTGCAGGTAAGGAAATTAATTGATCTAGCAAAGAGAGGCTGAAGATGGCAGACAGAAGGGACACAGTGGCATTTCCAACACAAGTAGGGAAATATGTTGACACTGACAGACAGAAAATCCCAAAGTGAATGGGGAAAAAATGTAGAGCCCACCCCTTAGATCTCAAAACCTACTTGTGCTAGAACAAAATGGTTAAGAGGGTGCTCAACTACCTAAGGGTTCTTATTCCTCTTTTCTGTGTTCGTTCCCCAGGTGAGTTGATTCAGCCTCATGGTTTTATTCAGCATTAATAGACCCTGACTTCCAAACTTTTCTGCCTAAACCTAGTATCTCACCTAAATTCCAGATCATGCATCTAACTGCCTTCTTGACATCTCGACTCAGATGTCTAGCAGATGTCTCAAACTTAGGATGTTCAACACTGCACCCCTGATTTTTCAAGGAATTTTCCTTGAACATTTGTTCTATCCCCAACATGCCCCATCTCGGTTGATGGGGAACTCCCTTCCAGTTACTCAAGCCAAAATACTTTGGCCATAACTGTAACCCTAATTCTATCTCCGATTCTCTTTTGTTTGTTTGTTATTCTCACACCCCACATCCAATCTATGAGCAAATCCTTTTGGCTTGCTTTCCAAAATATACCCAGAATCCTACCCCCTTCTCATCTCCTCCACCACTACCTTGCTGTTCTTAAATACCATGATTTCCAACTCAGATTACCGTAATATTCTCTATACTAGCCTCCCTGATTCTACCCTTGCCACCTTATATGCTATTCACAACACAGAAGTCAAAGTGATCCTTTCATAACACAAACCAAACTGAGCTACTGCTGTGTTCCAAACCCTTTAATGGCTTACCCCTCTCGCTCAAACAAAAATATGTACTCCTTACCATGGCTTACAAGAAAAGCTCCATGGAAAGTCAAAAGCATATGATTTCACTCATAGGTGCAAGCTAAGAAACAAAATAAATGTACAAAGGAAAAAGAGACAAGCAAACAAAACCAGCCTTTTAACTGCAGAAAACAAATGTGGCTACCAAAGGGGAGGTGGGTGGGGGATGGGTGAAATAGGGGATGGGGATGAAGAGTGAACTTACCTTGATGAGCACTGAGTCCTGTATAGAAGTGTCGAATCATTACTGCACACCTGAAACTAATATAACACTATATGTTAATTATACTTGAATTTTTAAAATAACTTTTAAAAAGAAAGGCTCTATGACCTATTCCTTCCATAATTCTCCTCTAAACACACTCAATTTGTGTTGCTCTTTTATTTTTTTTTAAGATTTTATTTATTTATTTGACAGAGAGAGAGAGTGAACAAGTACAAGCAGGGGGAGCAGCAGGCAGAGGGAGAAGCATGCTCTCCACCGAGCCAGGAGCCCGATGCGGGGCTCCATTCCAGAACCCTGGGATCATGACCTGAGCAGAAGGCAGAGGCCCAGTGACTGAGCCACCCAGGCACTCCTGTGTTGCACTTTTAGACCTGCCATGCTGTTCCCAACTTGGGGCCTTTGCACTTGCCACTCCCTCTGCCTGGAAAGTTCTCCCTCCCCTACTCACCCCAGTGCCTTGGCAAGCTTCCCACTTCACCTGGGTCCCTGCTCATGTCTTCTCCTTCCCTTCTACCACTCCTTCTAAAATACCACTGCCTTTGTCATTTATTCCTTTAACTTGATTTATTTTTCTTCAAGCACTTTTTCCAAGGCTATAAAGTTTACTCACCTTATTTATTATCACTCACTCCTGCTAGGATGTAAGTTTCGTGGAAGCTACAAAACTTCTACATTCACCTCTACATCTCTGGTCCTAACGACAGTGCCTGGCACATAGTAGGTACTAAAAATTTTGATTAAGTGGACATAAAAGTATAGATAATTAGATAGAAATAAATTTGAAATCATATATATTACTTTGAGTAAAATAACGGTTTGGGATTTATTCCTATAGTTTTTTTCCATTGCAAATGAGATCTTCCTTTACAATTGCATTTTTTTCTAAAGATTTTGTATATTTATTTGACAGACAGAGGTAGAAAGAACACAAACAGGGGGAGCAGCAGACAGAGGGAGGGGGAGAAGCAGACCCCCCTGCTGAGCAAGGAGCCCAATGTGGGGTTCAATCCTAGGACCCCGGCATCATGAGCTGAGCCTAAGGCAGTGGCTCAACCTACTGAGCCACCCAGGCGCCCCTACAATTATATTTTAACTGCTAGTTGCTACTGTAGGAATGCTATTGACATTTACAGGAAACTCTTGTACCTAGCAACTTTGTTGACTTCTTATTCTAATAGCTCATTTATAGATTCTTGTAGATTTTTTACATAGACAGCCGTGTCGTCTGTAAATTACTTTTACCTCCTTTTCCAATCTTCCTGTTTTCTTTCTTTTTATTATCTTAGTGCATTTGTTAGAACCTGCAGTATAATGTTGGGTGACCATGACACTAGGTAATGCCTACTTTTGTAAATTTAAGATAGATACCCTTTTCCACCTCTGTATCGTTGCATTTTGTTGTTTGTTCTTAAATTATGAATGGGTGTTTAATTTTACTGATTTCTTTTCCTACAACTAAGATGATCATTTGGTTTTTCTTCTTTTTATCTATTAATGTGGTGAGTTACATTAACAGATTCTTTAATTAAGCTTACTCTTGAAATAATGGGATAAACCCTACTTGCTCATATATTTTTTAAGATTTTATTTATTTATTTGACAAAGAGAGACACAGTGAGAGAGGGAACACAAGCAGGGGGAGTAGAAGTGGGAGAAACAGACTTCCCGCTGAGCAGGGAGCCCAAGGCTTGTTCCTAGGACCCTGGGATCATGACCTGAGCCAAAGGCAGACACTTGCCAACTGAGCCACCCAAGCACCCCTACTTGCTCATATTTTTTTAATGTATGTAAGGAAATAAAACCATTTGTATTTTACCTAGGAGTTTTTATTTATGCTTGAAATCAAGATTAGCCTATAAAAAATTTTTTATGCACTGTCGTGGTCAGGTTTGGGTATCAAGATTATTCTAGGCTCATGGGACGCCTGGGTGTCTCAGTCTGTTAAACATCCAACTCTTGATTTCAGCTCAGGTCATGAATTCAGGGTCCTTAGACTGAGCCCCACGTGGAGCCCCAGGTGGGCTCTGAGCTGGGCCTGGAGCCTGCTTCAGAGTCTCTCTGGCTTGCTCACACTCTCAAATCTCTTTAAAAAGGAATTATTCTAGGGGCACCTGGGTGGCTCAGTGGGTTAAGCCTCTGCCTTTGGCTCAGGTCATGATCTCAGGGTCCTGGGATTGAGCCCCGCATCAGGCTCTCTGCTCAGCAGGGAGCCTGCTTCCTGCTCTCTCTCTCTCTGCCTGCCTCTCTGCATACTTGTGGTCTCTGTCGGTCAAATAAATAAATAAAATTTAAAAAAAAAAGGAATTATTCTAGGCTCAAAAAATAGATACGTTTTTCTTATTCACCACCAGAGTTGAAGTTATATTTTTGAAGGCTAGTTTAAAAAAAAAAAAAAACTATGGTAAAGTCATTTTGGTCTTGTGACTTTCTCTAAGGGGAGCCGTGTTTTTTGGTGTTTTTTTTTTAAACTATCAATTTGATTTATTTAATGGTTACTGGTCTATTCAGCTTTGAAAGTTCTTTATATATTTTGGATACAAGTCCTTTGTTAAGTATGGACTTGCAAATATTTTATTCCCATCTGAGGTTTTTTTTGTTTTGTTTTGTTTTTGTTTTTTTGGTTTTTTTTTAAAGATTTTATTTATTTATTTGACAGACAGAGATCACAAGTAGGCAGAGAGGCAGGCAGAGAGAGAGAGGAGGAAGCAGGCTCCCTGCCGAGCAGAGAGCCCGATGCAGGGCTCGATCGCAGGACCCTGGGATCATGACCTGAGCCGAAGGCAGAGGCTTTAACCCACTGAGCCACCCAGGTGCCCCTCCCGTCTGAGGTTTGACTGTTCACTTTCCTAACATTTCACTTTCCTAAATTTCCTAATTTAAATTTCCTTTAAATTTCCTAAATTTAAAGAACAGCTTTAAATTTAATGGAGTCCAATTTATTCCTCTGTGAACCATGCTTTCGGTGTTATATATGAGAAATATGTGCCAAACTCAAGGTTAAAACATTTTTTCTACAATGTTTTCTTAGAGAAGTTTTATATCTTCTGGGGGGTTTTAGGTTTTTCTAAAGCTTTAGGTTTTTCATTTAGGTGTATGACCATCTGGAGATTTTGAGTTAGTTTTTATAAATGGAAAGAGGCAAGCATCAAAGCTTTTTTTTTTTTTTTTGCATTTGGAGATCTAAGTATTTGAACACTATTTATTGAAAATACTGTCCTTTCTCTAATGAATTGCCTTTCCATTTTTGTCAGAAATCATTTCTTTGGGTCTATATTTGGACTCTAATCTGTTCCATTGATCTATTTACCTATATTCATGCCAATACCATACCGTCTTGATTACTGTATCTTTATAATAAGCCTTAAAGTCACTCATCATAAATATTCTAACTTCATTTTCCTTTTCCAAAATTGTGTGCATCAAATCATTACCTTGTAAACCTTAAACTTTTACAGTGTTATATATCAATTATATTTCAATCAAGCTGGAAAAAGATTTAGAAGATTTATACAGAAACCAAAACCTCAATAATAAGATAATAGTTTAATATAGTATTTTTTAAAATCAGAATTAATGTAAAAAGTATCTATTGATGGGGCACGTGGGTAGCTCAGTCATTAAGCGTCTGCCTTCAGCTCAGGTTATGATCCCAGGGTCCCGGGATCCAGCCCCACATCAGACTCCCTGCTCCTCGGGAAGCCTGCTTCTCCCTCTCCCTCTCCCCCTGCTTGTGTTCCCTCTCTCACTGTGTTTCTCTCTGTCAAATAAATAAATAAAACCTTTTTTTAAAAAATCCCTATTGAACAAAATATAAAATTTTAAATAAAGTTAAGATCCAGCCCCACAGCGTGCCTGGGTAGCTCAGTGGGTTAAGCCGCTGCCTTCGGCTCAGGTCGTGATCTCAGGGTCCTGGGATCGAGTTCCGCATCGGGCTCTCTGCTCAGCAGGGAGCCTGCTTCTCTCTCTCTCTGCCTGCCTCTCTGTCTACTTGTCATCTCTCTCTGTAAAATAAATAAAATCTTTAAAAAAAAATCCAACCCCACAATCAATCAGTTGCATTTTCCTTTAAAAAAAAAAAGTATGTGACTATTTGGAGTTCTGGAAATTAATGTGAGTTTTAGAATCAGCTTGTCAGTTTCTAAAAAGATTCTGACAGGATTTTGGTTGAGATTACATTGAATCATTAGTTCCATTTGGAGACAATGGACAATTAACAATATTGAGATTTCATATCCATGATCTCGATATACCTTTCAATTTATTCAGGTAATTTGTAATTTCTTTCACTGATGTTTTCTTGTTCTCAATGCACAGAACTGGTCCATACTTTGTAAGATTTCTATCTCTAAGTATTTTGTGCCATAGTTAATAGTATAGATTTTTAAATTCAATTCCTGATTGATGTTGGTATTGATATTATAGATAATAATTAGAAATGCAAGTGATTTTTGTATATTGATCTATTTTGTATATTGATCTAAACATTGCTAAACTCGTTAGTCCTAATAGCCTCTTGTGAATTCCTCTGCATTGTCTTTGTAGACTATCATGTCATCTGACTTAAAAAGAGAGTTTTGCGTCTTTGCTTCTACTCTGTATACCTTTTATTTCTTTGTCTTGCTTTCTTGCATCAGCTAGGACCCCAAATAGAGTAATGAATCTAACTGGAGAGCAGATATTCTTCTCTTGTTCCTAGACTTGGGGTCAAAGTATTGCATTCTTCATCATAAGTATGATGTTGCATGTAGGGTTTCTGTGGATATTCTCTAATAGATTGAGGAGGTGCCTTTCTTTTGCTTGTTTGCTGAGAATTTTTATCATGAAGGGATGTTGGATTTTGTAAAATACTCTTTCTGAATCTATGATCATATGGCTTGTTATTTTATTCATCTTTAAATATTGTGAATTATATTGATTGATTTTCAAAAAGTAAACCCTCCTGGTATTCTTGAAATGAATTACTTGTTCGTGATATATTTTATTTTTTTTGTATCTATTCTCAGAAGGGATATTGGTCTATAGTTTGGTTTTGTTTTTGTTTTGCCTCATTTGGGCATTAGAGTAATGTTGGTCATATATAATTAGTTAGAGAGTATCCCTCTTCTGTATTCTAGAAGAGTTTGTTTAGAATTTGTATTATTTTTCCCATAAATGTTTGGTAGAATTTATCAATGAAGCCATCTGTGCCAGGAGATTACTTTGTAGAGAACTTTGTCAACAAAAATTCAGTTTCGGGGCACCTGGGTGGCTCAGTGAGTTAAAGCCTCTGCCTTCGGTTCAGGTCATGATCCCAGAGTCCTGGGATCGAACCCCGCATCGAGCTCTCTGCTCAGCGGGGAGCCTGCTTCCCTTCTTCTCTCTCTGCCTGCCTCTCTGCCTACTTGTGATCTCTGTCTGTCAAATAAATAAATAAAATCTTTTAAAAAAATTCGGGGGGCACCTGGGTGGCTTAGTGGGTTAAAGCCTCTGCCTTCAGCTCAGGTCATGATCTCAGGGTCCTGGGATCAAGCCCTGCATCAGGCTCTCTGCTCAGCAGGGAGCCTGCTTCCTCCTCTCTCTCTGCCTGCCTCTCTGCCTACTTGTGATCTTTGTCTGTCAAAATAAAAATAAATTAAAAAAAAAACTTCAGTTTCTTTATTAGTAATGGGTCAGTTTAGACTATTTCTTCTAGCAGGGACTTTGGTAGTTTGTATCTTTCATATTATTTGTCCATTTTATCTATGTGGCTGGATTTATTGGCATCAAGTTTTTCATAATATTCCCTCATTAACATTTTTTAAAGATTTTTATTTATTTATTTGTCAGAGACAGAGAGAGAGAGAGAGCACAAGCATGGGGAGTAGCAGGTAGAGGAAAAAGCAGTCTCCCCACTAAGCAGGGAGCCCGATGCAGGGTTTGACCCCAGGACCCTGGGATCATGACCTGAGCTGAAGGCAGTTGGTTAACCGACTGAGCCACCCAGGAGCCCCTGAATGGAGGCTTATTAATTATACTAATTTTTTTGAAAGAGCCTGCTTTTGGTTTCATTGATTTTTTTTCTTATTATTTTTATTTTATAATAAGTGATTTCCTCCCTAATATTTATTATTTCTATTCTTCTGTTTAATGTGTTTGATTTGTTTCTCTTTTTCTAGTTTCCTAAAATGGAAGCTTAGGTTATTTACTTGAGGCCTTTCTTTTTTTACTATTTTTTTTAGATTTTATTTATTCTTTTGTCAGAGAGAACACAAGCAGGGGAAGCAGCAGGCAGAGGGAGAAGCAGGCTCCTCACTGAGCAGGGAGCCCAATGAGGGACTCAATCTCAGGACCCTGGGACCTGAAGGCAGACGCTTAACTGACTGAACCACCCAGGTGCCCCTCAACCTCTTAATTTCTTTTTGCAGATCGAGGTTTCCACCTGGTATTTTCTTTCTTCCTGAAAGACATCCTTTTATTTATTTTTATTTTTTATTTTTTTAAGATTTTTATCTATTCATTTGACAGAGAGAGAGACAGCGAGAGAGGGAACACAAGCAGGGGGAGTGGGAGAGGGAGAAGCAGGTTTCCTGAGGAGCAGGGAGCCGGATGTGAGCTTGATCCCAGGACCCTGGGACCATGACCTGAGCCGAAGGCAGACTCTTAATGACTGAGCCACCCAGGCGTCCCTGAAAAACATCCTTTAGCATTTTTTTGTAGTACTGCTGCTGGTGAAGGATTATTTCCACTTCTCTGTGTCTGCAAAGGTTTTTATCTGTCCTTCTTTTTGAAAATATTACTGCTGGGTAGGCATACAACTCTAGATTGAGGGTTTTGTTGTTGTTGTTGTTGTTGTTGTTGTTGTTGATGTTTTCTCGGCTCTTTAAAAATGTTGCATCAACATGGGGGTTTATGGGGTAGGAGAAGAGTAAATGAAACAAGTTGGGATTGGGAGGGAGACAAACCATAAGTGACTCTTAATCTCACAAAACAAACTGAGGGTTGCTGGGGGGAGGGGGGTGGGGGGGTGGGGTTATGGACATTGGGGAGGGTATGTGCTATGGTGAGTGCTGTGAAGTGTGTAAACCTGGCGATTCACAGACCTGTACCCCTGGGGAAAAAATAAATATATGTTTATAAAAAAAAAATGTTGCATCACTGTTTTCTGCCTTTATCTGGTTTCTGGTGAAAAATATGAATCATTTTAATTTTTGTTCCTCTGCACATAATGTGTCTTTTTTTCTGGTTCCTTTTAGGAATTTTTTTTTCTTTACCAGTATTTTTTTTGAGCAACTTGACGTTGGTGTGCCTTACTGTAGTTTTCTTTGGGTTTCTTGTGCTTGGAGTCTGTTGTTTCTTGGATTTGTGAGCTTAAGGATTTATCATATTTGGGATCATTTTAGCCATTATTTCTCCTAATAGTTTTTCTTTGCCCTTCTCTCTCTCCTCTCCTGAGAATCCTAACTGTATTAGGTTGCTTGCAGTTGTCCCATGATCACTAATGTCCTGTTCATTTATTTTCAGATTTTTCTTCTGTGTGTTTCTTTTTGAGTCCCATTGTTGCTTTCATATTATAAACATATATTTTCGGGCGCCTGGGTGGCTCAGTGGGTTAAAGCCTCTGCGTTTAGCTCAGGTCATGATCTCAGGGTCCTGGAATCGAGTCCCGCATCGGGCTCTCTGCTCAGCAGGGAGCCTGCTTCCCCCGCCCCCCGCCCTTCCTCTCTCTCTGCCTGCCTCTCTGCCTACTTGTGATCTCTCTCTGTCAAATAAATAAATAAAAATCTTTAAAAAAAATAAAAAAATATAAACATATATTTTCATCTCTGCAAATTCAATGTGGATTTTTACTTATATCTTCCATTTCTCCATTTAATGTACTCAGGCTTTCCTATATGCTTTCCATATATGAAATATGTTTTAACAGTTATTTTAATGGCTTTGTCTACTAATTTTATCATCTGTGTCATTTTGGGGTCTATTACTGTTGATTATAGTTTTCTTATTATAAGTCATATTTTCCTGCTTCTTTGTATACCTGGTAAATTTTTATTGGGTGCCAAAATTGTGAGTTTCATGTTGTTTGGTACTGAACTTTTTTGTATTTCTTTGAATAATTTTTAGCTTTTTCTGGGAGGCAGGCAAGTTATTTGGCAAGAGTCTAACCCTTTCGAGTCTTGCTTTTAACCTTTGTAAGGTAAAATCTGGAAGGGTAAATAAAAATAAAAATAAAATGGAACTTCCCCTGTTGCCAAAAAGGAAAGAGCACTTTTCTCCCTACTTTTTCTTAGAGTATTTCCTGAGAAATGTGGTGTTTGTGAATCCTTCCTCTGTCCCTTTGATATGCATGTAAATCTTTTTGAGGACGGAATAAGCCTCTTGCCAGCCTTGGAACCCAGAACTGTTTTTCTTAAGGGACTGGGAGCCATCTCTTTGAAATGTACACATCAAGGAAGATAGCGACCCCATATTTCTCTGTCATCCTGGGATTTTAGCCTAAGCACCTTGCTCTAAGCCGTAAGCACCTGCGTGTTGTAGAAATAAGAGAAGTTTTCTTTTTCCTTTAGATAAAGGCAATTAACCAGCACAGATGGCTACTCCAATTACTAGGTGAACTTCAGATGAACTATGGAAGAGTGTATAGCAAACAGTGCTTTCAGGTCCTCTTACATAAGGACAATTTACCATTTATTTTAAGAACATGTATGTAATGAATAAATTACATCCATAAGAATGGGATTTATTTCTGGCTTTGCAATCTCATTAGCAGATTGTCTGTAATGTATCACAGTCTGGTTTAATGTTTATTCAATAATAAACCTGTTTTCTATCTTTTCTATATTCAAGCAGAGGATTTCCTGGACTGGCAGGAAATTTTATTTTTAATTTTTTTCCCAGTAGATCATATCAGTCATTTATGGCTAATAGTGTTCTCTATGGAGGCACTAATTTTCTGAGCACTGTACCCAAAACCCTGTGCATTACAAGGTTTCTCCACTCTGGATATGGGGGAGATGAACCCCTCCCAGCCCTGTTTGAGCTCCAGGATGTTTTCTCCATGCTCATTTCTTGCGATGCATTCCCTAGCCTCAGGTAGTTTCCTTATATACCTGTGCTGCTCAGTACTAGCTGAAGACCCAAGGAGAACTTTCTGCATATTTCCAAAGTGCTTGAGCTTGTGGCATTCTCTCTCTTTTACACACACACACACACACACACACACACACACACTACTCTGTGCTGCAAATCTAATAACCTTGTGCTCCTTGAATTTTCCATTCTGTGTTCTTGATTCAGGGAGACTGCCAGGCTCTCTTTAGAATCTCCCTGCCTGTGCTATGACCTGAAAACTCTCCAAACAGTAAGCAGAAGTAATCATAGGGTTCACTTTGTTTGCTTCCTTTCTCTCAAGGGCCAGTGTCCTTTGCTGCCTGATGTCCAATGCCTGAAAACCATTGTTTTCTATAATTTATCCATTATTTTTAATTGTTTAAGACAAAAAGCTAAACCCAGCCCCTTTTACTCCACCGTGATCAGAAAAAAAACGAGTCCCTGTGTTTTCTTTGAACCATATTTTCTTCTTTTCCCTGCTCCATTCCTCCCTCCTTTTGGATCAATCACTTAAAAAAGAAATCCCTGTCTATTTCTCTGATGATTTTGAAGTTGTTCATTATAAGCACCGCCCTTTTTTTTCAGAGGTGACTATTTTCCGCTTATCTTCCTGAATAAATGGTGAATTTCCTTGCCATATTTCTGGTCTTGTGGGTGACATTTTACTAGTTCCCTTTGTGTGAAAGGGTGGCTCATGGCTTAATGGATGGAAATCAGTTCCTGCCTCATGGCCTCATGAACTTACTATGAAGTTGCAGAAATCAAGACAGTGCAGTACTGGTGAGGTGACACACACACATATCAATGCAGAACAGCATCCAGACATAGAACCACACCGGTATGACCAATTGATTGTTGACAAAGGTGTTAAGACAATTCAATTGAAAAAGGATAGAGTTTTCATTCTCACCAAGTTTTTATTAAAATTCCAATTAGTTAACATACAGTGTAATATTCATTTCAGGTGTCAAATGTAGTGATTCATCCCTTCCAAAAAACACCCGGAGCTCATCCCAACAAGTGCCCTGAGAAAGCAAAGTCTTTTCAACAAATGACATTGGAAAAACTGAATTTCCATGTACTGAAAAAAAAAATGAACCTCAACCTTAACCTCCCATCTTACATAAAAATTAACTAAAAATCAAAAATTGATGTAAATATAAAAAATAAAACATGAAACTTCTAACTGAAAACATAGGAGAAATAGCTTCATGACCTGGAGTTAGGCAGTTTTTTTCACATGACACCAAAAGGATGATCCGTAAAAGGGAAAAAAGGTCAGATTAGACTTCATGAAAATCACAGTTTTGGGATGCCTGGGTGGCTCAGTCTGTTAACCGTCTGCCTTCGGCTCAGGCCATGATCCCAGGGTCCTGGGATGGAGCACTGGGCTCCTTGCTCAGCAGGAAGCCTGCTTCTTTCTCCCTCTGCCTGCCATTCCCCCTGCTTATGCACTCTCTCTCTCTCTGACAAATAAATAAAATCTTTTTTAAAAAATCACAATATTTTGTTCTATTCTGTTAAAAAAATGATAAGAGGAGCTCCAGACAAGAGGAAATATTTGCAATTCCCATACCTGACAAAGGACTTGTATCCAGCATATATAAAGAACTGTCAAAACTCGGTAAGAAAATTAAAACTCCATTAGAAAATGCCCAAAAGACTTAAACAAGTCCATCAGCAAAGAGGATAGATGAATAGAAATAAGCATATAAAAAGATTTTTAACATCATTAACCATTAGAAAAATACATATTAAAACCATGATGAGCTACAACTACACATTTATTAGAATGGCTAAAATAAAAAAATACTGCAGGTGCCTGGGTGGCTCAGTCATTCAGCAACACATTGTTGGTTTCAGCCCAGGTCATGACCTCAGCGTCCTGAGATTGAGCCCCTGGCGGAGCTCCAGACATGAAGCCTGCTTAAGATTCTCTCCCACTCTCTCCTTCTGCCCCACCCCTGCTCATGTTGACTCATGGTCTCTCTCTCTAAAATAATAATAATAATAAATAAATAAATAAATCACAAAAAAATAAAATAAAATAAATTTTTAAAAAAGAGAGAGGAAATAATTTTTTTTTTAAGTAAAATAGAGCGCCTGGGTGACTCAGTGGGTTAAGCCTCTGCCTTCTGCTCAGGTCATGGTCTCAGGGTCCTGGGATCCAGCCCCACATTGGACTCTGCTCGGCGGGGAGCCTGCTTCCCTCTCTCTCTCTCTGCCTGCCTCTCTGCCTACTTGTGATCTTTCTCTGTCAAATAAATAAATAAAATCTTTAAAAAAATAAAAAATAAAAAAAATTTTAAAGTAAAGTAAAAAATACTGGCAAAACCAACTGCCAGCAAGAATCCAGAGCAACTGGAACTTTTCTATATTGCTCTTCAGCATGGTAACATGTTCTATAGCCACTTGGGAAAACAGTTGAAACGGTTTTTTTTTTTCCTCCTGAAGTTAAACATATACTCATCATATGATCCTGCCCTCTCATTCCTGGGTATTTACCTTAGAGAAATATTCACATGAAACCTGTACATGAATGTTCATAGCAGCTTGATTTGTAATAGCCCCAAGGTAGGAATAACCCAAATGTTCTCCAGCAGGTAAAGGGATAAACAAACTGCAGTACTACTTGGCAATAAAAAAGAATGAACTATTGATGGATCTCAATTTGAATGAATCTCAAAGGCATTATGCTGAAAGAATCAAGCCTCACAGGGTTACGTATTATATGATTCTATTTTCAAAAAGGGATAACAACAGTGACAGAGAACGGATCAGTAGTTGTCAGGGCTTCCGGGTCAGCCTCTGGGGCGGGGAGTATGACAAAGGGATAACACACGGGAGGTGTTTTGTTTTTTTTTTTTTAATAGGCTCATTTGTTTTTATTTTATCATATTTTATACTTTTAGAGAGGCGGGGGAGGGACAGAGGGAGATCCCCACCACCCATTTCACCCATCCCTTACTTACCTCCCCTCTGCTAACCATCAGCTTGCTCTCTATAGTTAAGGGTCTGGTTTTTTTTAGCACAAGGGAGTTTTGGGGGTAGAAGAACTGTTTTTTTTTTATTCTGGTTGTGGTGATGTTTACATGAACATACACGAGTGTTAAAATTCACCAAACGGTGTGTCAGCAAAGCCAATTTTATTATATGTCAATTTAAAATAAAAATAAAAAATTCTTACACATCCTACATAATTTTTATGTGGGGTTATATCTATCAGTGTTTGTCTCAGTGGAAGTTAAAAGTGATTAAAATTTTTTTAATATTAATTTGTCAATTTGTTTAAAAACAATGCTGAAAACATGTTAAATAAGTAGCATACTTATAAAAAATAAACTTTATATCTCAAAACGCGCGAAACACGTAATCTCATTGTTTTCCATTTTTGCAAATCTCTATCGTGTCTGGCTTAATAGAAGACAGCTGGAGTCAATCTCCCTTCAATCTGTTGTTAATATCATAGGTCAAGTAGCTTTAGGAAACCTCTGCTGTATACTTGAGAGTAATAAATTCAAATACAGTCTCAATATTATTGTGAAAATAGTTTTGACTCTATGGGCCCTGGAAAGGGTCTTGGAGATCCCCAGGGGTCGCCAAACCTCCCTTTCATTATTGCTGCTTGAGTATGCCAAAATCTGATGCCCTCTTAAGTCATTTTCCACTTCAGCTCAAGGTCGCTGATCTAACTTTGCCTTCCCTTTTTGTCTCTGGTACTTGGAGATTTCCCTTTCTTAATTCTGAACATGGGTATATATATTTTATTTCCATGTGTCCAGCCATTATGTATCTAAGATGGGATGAAGAATTTCGCACATCAGCGCCTTCTACCTGATTATTAGCTTTAGTTTTATCATCGTGGAGCTACTGATATTTTCAATTTTGTTCAGTGTCACTTCCTTGAGCCTTTCACAATGTTTCTATCTTTTCAGTTGTGGGGTTTGATCACTTGCTTGCTTCTTATGTGGCTTTGTAATTTATTTTTCTTTTCTATTTTGTTTTGAGATTTATAAACTTGTTTTCTTAAACCCCTCCTGTCTGATGTGTCTTCTTTGAACCCTTGTATTTCTTGACTATGTCCCCCCTTTTTAAAATATTTTATTTAAAAAAATATATATGTATATATTTATTTATTTGACAGAAAGAGAGAGAGAGAGAGCTCGCACAAGCAGCGGAAGTAGCAGACGGGGGAGAGAGAGAAGCAGGCTCTCTCTCCCCTTACAGGGCGGGGCTCGATCCCAGGACCCTGGGATCATGACTTGAGCCAAAGGCAAACGCTTAACAGACTGAGCCACCCAGGTGCCCCTTGACTGTGATACCTATAATAACTACATATCATTATTATATTTATAATAGCTATATACAATCATGATATCTGTAATACTTCTAATGTTTCTTTGGTAAACCTTCTAATCACGTATACTGTTCACTTGCCTGTTTCTTTTTTTTTTGCCTGTTTCTTTTTGTTTGTTTGTTTTAAAATTTTATTTATTTGAGAGAGAGAGAGCACATGAGTGGGGGAACCAGCAGGGGAGAGGGAGAAGCAGACTCCCCGCTGAACAGGGAGCCTAATGCTGGGCTATATCCCAGATCCCTGAGATCATGACCTGAGCTAAAGGCAGACGCTTAATGGACTGAGGCATCCAGGCACCCCCGTTTGCCTGTTTCTTATGTTCCTTGCTCTTTTCCTCACTTCTCCACCAGTTTCTACACATAGTCTTCAACGGGTTGCTTTTGGATTACTGTTCCTATTTTGATGGGCTGTCTGTTGAAGATACTGTAAAGCATCCCACATCCTTGACATAGGTTTATTGTACCAAATAGTCTATCTCAAATTATATCAGCTTATTTGTTCTAGGAGAACATTTCTCCTCTATCTTTGTCATTCCTTACCAAGGGCAAAGGTGGGGAACAGCTTTCGGCACAGGACGGTGAGGCAATAAAGGGGTGTATTGTCCTTAGATAATTTAAAAATAATAATAACAAACAACTAAAAGTCAGTCTGCTTTTTATCCCCAAGCATCAGCAATTCTAAAAAGTATCGGTGATAAAATACTCCTCCCCCCCTAGGGAATGCTCCTTTGCCCTCCCCCCACCTCTTGCCTGCCCTTGCCGCTGATTCATCAGATACATGTGACTCAAGCCCTTGACAACACAGTATCTTTATAAAAGAGCCTCCCAGTGTTTGCTGGGTTGCTTGTGTGTTATTTGCAACCAGGGGCAGCCGGCATGGTCGGGGTGGGGAAACAGGCTCAGCTATAATTCATTCCCCTACTTTCAATCTCACTTTTCATTCCTACCAACCTCCAAATCCTGTCTGGGACTCCACCGGAAAGACAGGCTTCAACCTCCACTCCAGCTTCCTCATAAAAGTACTGTGGAGTCCAGGTTTCTCGTTTTCCTCTAGAACACAGTCTCTTTAATTGGGAATTTTCACATGTTTTGTTCACTGCTCTATACCCAGTGTTCAGTATAGTGTCTGGTACACAGTAGTTGCCTATCTATCTATCTATCTATCTATTCATCTACCTCTCTAATGAGCCATGATCATACTTTTTCCTATATTGCCGCGTGGTGCATCTCAGCAGATGGTATGATAGGAACATTATGAAAGTTACATGTCCCAGGGCACCTGAGTGGCTCAGTTGGTTAAGCATCTGCCTTCAGCTAAGGTCGTGATCCCAGGGTCCTGGGACGGAGTCCCACATCAGGCTCCCTGTTCGGCGGGAAGCCTGCTTCTCCCTCGGCCTCTGTGTGCCGCTTCCCCCTGCTTGTGCTCTCTCTATCTCTGTCAAATAAACAAATAAAATCTTTTTTTAAAAAAAAGAAAGAAAGTTACATGTCGCAAACATGGCATAGATTCATCAGATAGCCACGAGAATTCTTGGATCTGTGAGGGCCAAGATTTACTCAGTGGCAAACTACGTGGACAAATGACTGAGGACCAACTGCCAATCTCCAATATTCTGGCACTACCTAAAAATATCTGGGCTTGGGTGGTAGATGGGGATAGGTCCAAAATAGGATTACTGGGGAAGTGAGGGCTCAGGGACAGAAATTAGACTGAATTATTGAAAACCTAGTTATCTTTATTTCACACAAGTTTGTGGACAGAGATTAATGCTAGGTACACATATACAGCTTACATAATTAAAACCGGATCTCTGGGATAGATAATATATTCGCAGGTGATGGTGGCATTTCATGCTTACTATTCTGCACTCTGCTTTTTTTCATGTAATACGTCTTGCCAGTTATTCCATATGAATACATAAAGAGTTTGGGTTTCTTTAAAGACTTCTTTATTTCTTTGAGAGAGAGAGAGCACGCAGGGGCGAGGAGCAGAGGGAAAGAGAAAGAGAAAGTCAAGCAGACTCCCCGCTAAGCGCAGAGCCTGACGCAGGGCTCCATCTCACAACCTTGAACTCAGACCTGAGCAGAAACCAAGAGTCAGACGCTTAACTGACCGGGACACCCAGGCGCCCCAAGAGTTTACTTGTTTTATAACAGCTGCGTTTCAGTCTATTGGAAGGAGGTACCATAATTTATTTAACCAGACTTCTGTTGATAGACACTTAGGTTGTCCCCAGTGTTGCAATAAATAACTTTATACATCATTTTGCATGTGTGCAAGTATATCAGCAGGGTAAAGTATATGCAACGGAATTGCCTGGTATAAGTATGTGAATGTGTAATTTTGATAGATGACTAATGGCTCTACACAGAGGCTGTACCAGTTTAATGGCTACAAATGATATCCCTCTGTCTTGTCTGTCCACATCCTCACCACTTTATATGACATCTCAACTTGGTCTTCATTTGCATTTCTCCCGTTATGACTGGGGTTGAGAATCATTTATGTGTAAGAGCAAATTTTTTTCTTTCTCTGTGAGCTGTCAATATTCTTTGCCTGCATTTTTATTGTGCTCTTTTTCGTGTAGATTTGTAGGAGTTCTTAGTATTTCAGAAAAATAAGCCCTATGTGATATGAGTTGTAACTATTTTTCATAGTTTGTTATCAGTCTTTTGGCATTGCTTATGTGGGTTAGACCAATAAATCATATTTCTGTAATGAAATATTTCAAACATACAGAGAAGTGCACAGAACACAGTAACAAATACCTATGTACCTTGAATTTTGTTATTTGGGTCATGTTTACAGAAATTGTTTTTCTTTTTTATTTTTTATTTATTTTTTTTAAGATTTTATTCATTTATTTGACAGACAGAGATCACAAGTAAGCAGAGAGGCAGGCAGAGAGAGAGGAAGGGAAGCAGACTCCCTGCTAAGCAGAGAGCCCGATGCTGGGCTCTATCCCAGGACCCTGGGATCATGACCCGAGCCGAAGGCAGAGGCCTTAACCCACTGAGCCACCCAGGTGCCCCTGTTTTTCTTTTTAAAGAAATAAAATGTTCCATGGGATGCCTGGGAGGCTCAGTCAGTTGAGCCGCTGCCTTCAGCTCAGGTCATGATCCAAGGGTCCTGGGATCAAGTCCCACATCGGGTTCCTTGCACAGGAGGGGAGACTGCTTCTCTCTCTGCCTCTGCCTGCCACTCTGCCTGCTTGTGCTCTCTCTTTCTCTGACAAATAAATAAATAAATAAAATCTTTTTTTAAAAAAGAAATAAAATGTTCAAGATACCGATGAGGCCCCCTTTGTACTCCTTTCAGATACCTTCCCCTCTCTCCTCTCCCAGGGTAACCATGATTCTGAAATTAGTTTTTATTCTTCCTGTCAATGTTTCTATACTTCCACTATGCATCCATAAAAACTGTACTGTTTGGTATAATTTTTACATCTACATAAACAACATCAAACTCTACATATCAACTCCAAACTTGGGTTTTTTTTCCCCCTCAATATTATGTCTGTAGGGTTTATCCAGGTGGTACATATAGATCAAGTTAATTGATTTTCATTTCTATAAAGCATTCAATTGTGTTAAGATACCAACAGTTGTTCATCCCTTCCCTCACTGGTGGAAATTTTACTATAAAAAGCAATATTCTGAATGCAAGAGTTCTCTAGGGTTTATGCCTAGAAGCTCAGTAGCTGGCTGGTACCATGTCCCTCTCAAAACCTGTGAGAGAAAAATAACAAAACAAAAACCCCCCTCCAAACTGTTCTCTAAAGGGGTACCAATATAGATTCCAACCAGCAGTATATGAAAATCCCAATTACTCTAACATCCTTGCCAATGCCAACTCGGTATTTTCAGACTTAAAATTTTCCAATCTGATGAGTATGAGAATGGTTAATTGGTATTGTTCAGTTGGCATTTCCTAATTGCTAGTACAACTGAATATTGTCCAGCTGGGTTTCCTCTTCCACAAATTGCCTATTCATCTGTTGCTCATCTTTTCCATGGGCTTGTGCATCCTTCTTACTGCTTTATAAAAGAGATTTTTATATTCTGGATAATAGAGGTACACAGAACATATATGAATGACACTCAGTCAAAGTTAAAACCAAAGCCAAGTATCATTATCATAGAATAAACTCCTGGAATACAAGAATACTTCTAATTTTTTAAAAGATTTATTTATTTGAAAGAGAGAGAGAGAGAACAAGTAAGAGGATGAGCAGGGGGAGGGACAGAGTAAGAGAGAGAATTCTGGAGCAGACTCCCCACTGAGTGCAGGGCCTGATGCAGGGCTCCATCCCAGGACCCTGAGATCACGACCTGAGCCAAAGGCAGATATTTAACTGACAGAGCCACCCAGGTGTCCCATACTTCTGAGATGTTATCAGTAAGCATTTTACTATTACAGTTTTATTAATGGACTTTTAACAGTTGGACATAGTGCAAGAATACGAATTTCTCAACACTGTCAGCAGCTGGACTCCTATGCTGACTAGAGCGCATATGTTCAGTACTAAATACTCACTTTCAATTGAGATCAATGAAAGAATGAGATATTTGAGGGGATCCTCATTTTTCTCTAACTTATTTCCCTTTCTTTGAACTCTTTATAATCTTTATTAAGGATGAACTGAAGATTTATGGTGAATATTGCACAAGGTTTTGGGATTTTTCCATCACGTGAAATTTTGACAATGGAAAAGATGACAGTTTGCTTTTATTCCATCTTCACAAGATATGAGAAATTCTCAAATAAGGCTTTTTCTTAAAAGATTTATAGTCTAAATGGAATTCAGCAGCTAAAAATTAAATATAATCTTAAAAATTATTTTAATATGAATGCTCTGTAGGCAAACAATTCTTATCTTTGTATAATAAAATTATTATATAATCAAATATCTGTTATTGTGCCTTGGACTATTATGTAAAATAACATAGACATCAGTTAGCTCAAAAAGCATATAATGACTTTCCTAAAATTGTCTAGCTAATATGTTCTCTTTATATTGACGTTAAAGGCCAACCTAAGTACCTATTTAACTATTTGAAATTTCTTAATTGGTTTTTGACGTAAAATTAACAGCTTGTATGAAATTAACAGAATTTGCTCTTGCAATAATAAATAAAACTTTATTCTTCAAAGAACTGATAGAACATATATAAATAAAAAGATGGAATTTGTATAGAATTTCTATATAAAGCAAATAAGATTTTGTTGGCTTCCAGTTATATCAAAAATATTTTGTGCTGCATTTTTTGCTTGCTGTGTTCTGTTTAGGAGAACCTGAGGTTATAATATTCTCCTATATTTCCTTTTTTAAAAGATTTTATTTATTTATTGAGAGAGAGAGAGAGAGATAGAGGTAGAGCGTGAGCGGGTTGAGGCTCTCCACTGAGCAGGGAGTCCGACTTGGGGCTTGATCCCACGACCCTGGCATTATGACCTGAGCTGAAGGCAGACGGAGCCACCCAGGCACCCCCTCCTATATTTTCTTTTGAAAGTTTAAACATCCTGTTTTCTTCACATACAGGTTTTATCTGAAAGTTTGTGTGTGGGGGGGGTATGATGACAATTATTGGCTGAATTAAATTTTTCCATGTTGGTTGCCCAGCAGATCTATTAAATGACCTATCTTTACCCACTAATTTGTAATGCTACCCCTTTTGAATACCAAGTTTCCATATATATGTGGATTTTCTTTTCTGGTTTATTTATTCTGCTCCATTGATCTATTTGTCTACGTACTGTACCTTCTTCTCCTTCAGAATTATTCTGGCTGTCTATGGACCTTTGTTTTTTCATATGAATCCTAAAGTTTTTTTTTCTAGTTAGATGAAAAAACCTTTGGGGATGTTTATTGATTAACTTTGAGTTTTACATTAGTGAGATTTTTAAAATCCATGAACATGCCACATTTCTCCATTTTTAAGGTAATATTTACATGTTACAATAAAAATTTTATTTGTTTTAAGATTTTATTTGTTTATTCGAGGGGGGGAACTGGAGAAGGAGAGAGAATCTGAAGCAGATTCCACGCTGATCACAGTGCCCGATGTGGAGCTCAACCTCACAACCATAATGACCTGAGCCAAAACCAAGATTTGGACACTTAACCAACTGAGCCACCCACACACCCCTACAAGGAAAATTTTAACATCTTCCATATACATTTTGCATCTTTTGTTAGATATCCCTTCGAAACCTTATGCATTTTTTTGCTTAAAGTTTAAAAAAAAAATTCTAATAGGTGGTAGCTGGTAGGTAAGCATACTTAATTTTTGTATACTGATCTTGTCTCCAGCAACACAGTTGCCCTATCTATTATTAGTTCTGCTAACTCTCTTGAATGGGGTGATGTTAATGCCCTGTCCCATACCACTTGGCCCATATTTGGGTCCTCTACAACTGTGGTAGAAAGTTTTTGTCAAGCTGACTGCTTTCCACTTGAAGGGGATGACCCTAAACTGATGGATGGAAACATAAAATGTGGCGAATACATGCACTGGAACATTATTCAGCTACAGAAGGAATGAAGTATTGATACACGCTACAACATAGATGAATCCTGAAAACATGCAAAGTGAAAGAAGCCAGACACAAAATGCCACATATTGTATGATGCTATGCATAAGAGATGTCCATAATGGGCAAATCCATAGAGCCAGGTTTTAGATTAACGGTTGCATGGGGTTGAGGGGAAAGGGGAATGGTAGTGACTGCTAATGGACAGGGTCTCCTTTGGGGATGATAAAAATGTTCTGGGATTAGATAATGCTGATTGTTGTGTAATCCTGTGATTAAACTAAAATCCACCAAACTGTACACTTTAAAAGGGGGGGGGGTTATAGGATGTGCATTCTGTCTCAATTAAAAAATGTAGATTATAACATAACATAATAAAAAATAATAATAATAAATTAAAATGTAGATTATAATAATAGAATCTCAAAGAGTTGTTAAGATTCAAAGAGATAATGCAGGGCACCTGGGTGGTTCATCGGGTTAAAGCCTCTGCCTTCGGCTCAGGTCATGGTCCCAGAGTCCTGGGATTGAGGCACACATCGGGCTCTCTGCTCAGCAGGGAGCCTGCTTCCTCTCCTCTCTCTGCCTGAATCTCTGCCTACTTGTGATCTCTGTCAAATAAATAAATAAAATCTTCAAAAAAGAAAGAGAGATAATGCATGTATAAGGATTGGCACAATTCTTGACATTGTCATAAGCCCTCAATAAAATAAAGGGTCAGTTCCTTCCCCAGAAAAGAAGAAGCAATTAGACCCAGAACCTGCCTCCTCTCCCCCATCATCAGCCAGTCTCCCACCTCAGCAGAAGACCTGTATTTGTCTATATCTTTTAGGCTTTCTATTTTTTCTTAAGTAAGTTTTGCAAAGTTATATTTTCTAGAAAATTGTTCATCTATAATTTTATATTTATTGGTAGAAAGTTGTTTGTGGTGTTTTACAAAGATTTTATTTACTTATTTGACAGAGAAAGAGAGAGCAATAGAGGGAATATAAGCAAGGGTAGTGGGAGAGGGAGAAGTAGGCTCCACGCTGAGCAGGGAGCCGTATATGCAGGGCTCGATCCTAGGACTCCAGGATCATGACGGAAGCCAAAGGCAGACGCTTAACCAACTGAGCCACCCAGGTGCCCCATTCAATTCTAAATACTTCTTAATTCAGATTATGAATTGCCTTTAATCCATGAGTTATACAAAAGTGTTTTTTAAACATTCCAAAGAACTTTTTACAGGTTTTTGCTGTTATAGTTGCTTTTTAGTTCTAACTTAATTTCATTGTAATCAAGGAAGGTACTCTGAATGAAACTAATGCCGTGTATGTATTGAGACTTGTTTTCTAGCCTAGAATGTGGTTAGTATTCCAACTATGCTTGAAAAAAAATGTATGTATTAATACTTAGGTGCTAGGAAATATATATGTGTGTGTGTAAAATGTCATTAATTTTATTCCCTATGCTGTATCTTTTATCCCATGAATTATTCATCCCCTAACTGGGAGTCTGTATCTCCCACTCTCTTTCATCTATTTTTGCCCATCCCCCATGCTCCTCTCTTCTGACAACCATCAGTTTGTTCTCTGTGTTTATAGGTCTGATTCTGTTTGTTCATTCGTTTTATTTTTTAGATTCCACATACAAGTGAGATCATATGGTATTTGTCTTTCTCTGCCTGACTTATTTCACTTGGCATAACGCCCTCTAGCTCCATCCATATTGCTGCAAATGGCAAGATTTCATCCTTTTATGGCTGCATGATATTCCATCTCATATATATATGATATTCCATTTCATATATATATGCCATCTTCTTTTTCCATTCATCTATCAATGGACACTTGGGCTGCTTCCATATCTTGACTATTACAAATAGTGCTGCAATGCATATAGTAAAAAGCTTCTGCACAGAGAAAGAAACTATCCAACAAAACACAAAAACAACCTACTGAATGGGAAAAGATATTTGCAGATGATAGAGCTGATAAGGGGTTTATAGCTACAATATATAAAGAACTTACAGAACTTCACACCAAAAAGAAACAAATAATCTGATTAAAAATGGGCAGAGATCTGCCTGCTCCAGAACCCTGACCAGGATGCATGCCTGCCACTTCTGTTCTCCCCCTGCAGACCCGGCAGCTGCACTGGAGAGTGGGGGGCGGGTGGCTGGAGAGGAGTAGACGTTGCTGGCAAGGACAGTACTGAAAAGCATGGCCCCTATCATGAAGGTGCTGCTCCATGTGTATCTAAAGCAGCTCCCCAGGGGCATCTGAGTGGCTCAGCCAGTTAAGCTTCCCACTCTTGATTTCGGCTCAGATCACAATCTCATGGGTCTTGGGATGGAGCCCCACGTTGGGCTCCACACTCAGCGGGGAGTCTGCATCTCTCCTTCCGCCCCTCTGTGTGCTCTCTTTCTCTCTCCCTCTCTTAAATAAATCTTAAAAAAAATCTTTAAAACAGCTCTCATCCCGAGAGCATTACCAGGTTCACCCTGCTCAGAGTTTTAGAATGGCTTCGATTATTGCCTTTCGTCGGTGTACTTGCACTACTTGGCTATCTTGCAATTTGTCCACTCCTCCAGAATAAAAAATGACAGAAGGATAGCTTGATTCATCTTAATATACAAAAGGAAAATCCCAAAATGATGATTTAAAAAAATTGAAGACTTGTGTCTTTTTTTTTCTAAGATCTTTTTTTTGAGAGTAAGAGAGAGAGAGAGTACAGAGGGAGAGGGAGAAGCAGACTCTCCACTGAGCACAGACCCACATGCAGAACTTGATCCCAGGATCCTGAGATCGTGACCTGAGCCGAAGGCAGATGCTAAACCGAATGAGTCACCCAAGTGCCCCAAAGATGTGTGTCTTACTAAAGCAGCTTATTGTGGGTTTTAGTGTTCAAAGACTTTCCTGCCTGTGATGGTTCACATAATCAACACAAGGAATTGACAGGAAACAACATGGGTCTTCTCATACTGAAGAAGAAAGAAGTGCAACAGTTATGAATTAGGTGAATCCAGTTGTGTGCTGTAAAATCTTATAACAGTATGTTTTCATTCTTTGTGTAGAGGAGGTCTTTCAAATGGTGGTCTTAATTATTGCTATTGGTTGAGTAACTGTTTCTGCTAGTTTATTTTCTTTCTACACTACTGTTTATATTTGATACCTTGTATATTCTATCACTTAAATAGAAATTAAGTTGTATAACCCAATCATTCTTACTTCAAAGACTTAATGTATCTTCCTAAATAAAACCAACACTCTTGGCCTTAACTGACCGAGAAAAATCTAAGTTTTGGCAATGGATCCAAAGCTATTCCTTTGAATATCGGTATTATCAATAGAATCTATACTTAAAATTTGTCTCCCTATGCTAGTAAATATATTATTTTTCAGTCTTCTTTTGTTTTGACCATTTGAAGTGATTTTTCCTCTTTGGCCTTCCACATGCCATTCTTTTTAGATCAATAAGAAAAATATTCCTCTCAAGAATTATTTGAGGGGCATCTGGGTGGCTCAATTGGTTAAGCATCTGCCTGCCGCTCACGTCATGATCTTAGGGTCCTGGGATTGAGTCCCACATGGGGCTTTCTGCTCAGCAGGGAGTCTGCTTCTCCTTCTCCCTCTGCCCCTCACCCCGCTTGTGCCCTTTCTCTTTCTCAAATAAATAAAGAAAATCTTAATAAAAAGAAGAAGAAGAATTACTTGAGTTTCAAAGCAATAAACACTTGGGGCACCTGGGTGGCTCTGTCCGTTAAATGTCTGCCTTCGGCTCAGGTCATGATCCCAGGGTCCCAGGACTGAGCCCCACCCAGGGCTCCCTGCTCAGTGTGGAGTCTGCTTCTCCCTCTCCCTCCACCCTTCCCCTTGTTTGTGCGTGCTCTCTCTCTCTCTCTCACAAATAAAAAAATAAAAAGATCTTTTTTAAAAAGGAGATGAACACCTTGCTTTATAAAGATTGTGTCTAATAAGTGTGAATATCTCAATTTCAGAAGAGACTTCAACTGGGTATAGAAAGTTCCAAAAAGGAATAATTATTTACTTTATTTATTTATTTTATTTATTTATTTATTTATTTTACAAAAGGTGTATGAAACAGTAATAATGTCAAATGAGCTGGAGATATAAAAACAAGCTGGCAAAATATTTATTTACTTTACAAAAGGCTTGTTTGTGTCTGTTTACGTGTGTGTTTTGTGCATGTATCTTGAACTCTTTGACTCAGTTGACAGGGTGGAATGGGGTGGCAAGAATACTTATAATAAACTTAAGAGCTGAAGGTCAATTACAAATAAACAAAATATGTGTGAGATCATATTAAAATTATAAATAGCTCAGTGTTCAAAATTGCATACATTTTTTCTCTGTATAACAATGTAAGCCAATAAAACTCAAAATACAAATAGTTTGCAAAATAAACTTACTGGAGAATCTTTTTAAAAAATAATAAATTAATAATTTCAAATGGGCAGAGGACCTGAATAAACATTTTTTCCAAAGAAGACATCCAGATGACTAACAGACACATGAAAAGATGCCCAACATCATTAATCACCATATGGAAAGGCAAATCAAAATCGCAACAAGATATCACCTTATACCTGCCAGAATGGCTAGAATCAAAAACATAAGAAACAAGTGCCAGCGAGGATGTAGAGAAAAAGAAACCCTCGTGCTCTCTTGGTGGGAATGTAAATTGGTGCAGCCATTGGGGAAAATAGTATGGAGTTTCCTCAAAAAAATTAAAAATAAAAATACCGGGGGCGCCTGGGTGGCTCAGTGGGTTAAAGCCTCTGCCTTCAGCTCAGGTCATGATCCCAGGATCTTGGGATCGAGCCCTGCATCAGGCTCCCTGCTCAGCAGGGAGCCTGCTTCCCCCTCTCTCTCTGCCTGCCTCTCTGCCTACTTGTGATCTCTGTCAAATAAATAAATAAAAATCTTAAAAATAAAAGTACCACATGAACCTGTAATCCCACTACTGGGTATCTACCCAAAGAAAACGAAAACACCAATTCAAAAAGACATATGCATCCCCTCCTCTTGTTTTCCCCTTACTTTTTAGCAAGAGACTTCTGCTTGGTGCCAAGGCAGCCTTTTGTACAATTTCTCTAGGATTGTCAGGCCAGGGGGCTGGTGCATTCTGGTTTGCCCTCATGCAGCTGATGTAGGCCCTTGGAGGTCTCAGCTCATTGTGGAGAGGTTCTCTTGTTAAACTCCAACCCTGGGCTGGCCCTAAGCCTTAAGTTCTCTCTCTCTGTCTAGCTCTGTGTGGCCACTGAATCAAAGCTCAGGTGAGCAATGGAGGCAAACACCCTCAAAGCAAATTGGCTTTGGGTGGTGTGTGTGCCCATATTCTGCTTGCTTGTGTGGTTACAAGCTTTCATCCCAATTTGGCCTAGAAGTTTCCCTCTGTCCTATCAGCTCATCAAGGCCTTTAAATTCGCTTTGAAAGATTTTATGCAGCATATTCCATTACTTCAACAGGCAAGTCGAACCAAAGAACCAAGCCTGCCATTGCCAGAAATTAGAAGCCCATATCCTTAAATGTTTAAACGTTTATACTTGACTTAACAAGGTCTGAATTCAGGCAATACCCGTACCTTTCTCTCAAACAATACGAGAGCTTTAAAATGCTTTAAATATTAATAACCTCCTGCTGTCTTAGATGTTTTTTGCTCCAGTGTTTTTGGTGCCAGCTTGTTTTTATATCTCCAGCTCATTTGACATTATTACTGTTTCATACACCTAATGCTTACTCAGATTTCCACACATTTACCAATTTTTGTTCTCTGTTCCTTGCCACCTATTCACCCCTTCTACCTGATTTCAATTTCCTTCTTCCTGAAGTATATCTTTCAATAGTTATTTTTTAAAAAGGTTCTCTCTTTTTTTTAAGATTTTATTTATTTGAGAGAGAGAGAGAGAGAGTGATAGAGAGCACAAGAGGGAAGAAGGTCAGAGGGAAGGGCGCCTGGTGGCTCAGTGGGTTAAGCCTCTGCCTTCGGCTCAGGTCATGATCCCAGGGTCCTGGGATCGAGTCCCGCATCGGGCCCTCTGCTCAGCAGGGAGCCTGCTTCCTCCTCTCTCTCTCTCTCTGCCTGCCTCTCTGCCTACTTGTGATCTCTGTCTGTCAAATAAATAAATAAAATCTTAAAAAAAAAGAAAGTCAAAGGGAGAAGCAGATTCCCCATGGAGCTGGGAGCCCATTGCAGGATAGGACTTGATCTGTTGCTCAACCAACTGAGCCCCCCGGGTCCCCTTCTTTCAATGGTTATTTAATGACAGTCTATTATTGCTAAACTTTTTTAGGTTGGTTGGTTAGTTGTTTTTTTTTTTTTTTAATCTCCTTATTTCCCTCTCAAAAAAAAGAGAGAGAGAGAGAGAAATAGTTCCCATCAGGACTTCTCTCTCATTTTTTTAAAGATTTTATTTATTTATTTGACAGCGAGACGGGGAACAAAAGCAGGGGGCATGGGAGAGGGAGAAGCAGACTCCCCACCAAGCAGGGAGACCCATGCGTAGCTTGATCACAGGTCGCTGGGATCACGTAAGGCAGCCACTTAACGACTGAGTCACCCAGGCGTCCCCATCAGGATTTCTTGGGGATGCTCATTCTATTCCTTGTGGCAACTGGTGACTCTCCTTTACCGCGGCGCCATTTCTTTCCAAATACAAGATTTGTCTTGTCTGTTTCTGAACCCCTATCCCGCAGCTCTGGTCTTTTTCCGTGAGGTTCCACCTGCCCTGGGCTGTAAAGAGGTACAATATTTGGCTCTTGCTGGGGTTCTAGAGGTTTGAATGCTTCTGCTCCCGTTTTTATTTTAATCTTCCAGCACGTGGTTTCTGTAACACGCAACAGGGTGCGCTTAGACCCTCACATCCACATACAACGTAAGCCTGGGATTTTGATTTCTCATGGTGGCTTTGGAGAAAGCGTATGTCTTTTCATTGCTCGCTTTCCAAACACGTTGTGACAGACAGAGGAGCTACCACGGCCTTATCGCGAGGTTTGAGTCACAGCTTCTCGGGCTCTGGTGGATTTGAGGTGGAGTTGCCAGTACCCACGTGGGCTTTAGATTCTCATCTCTAAGCCCCGGACCCTAGGGACCAACACCAGGATGGGCGACTACAATGTCTGCTTACAATAACTAGCCTGGTTTTAATTTTTCCTTATTGTTTCTCTGCAGATTTTACTTTTTTTTTCACAGTCAGCTATAAATGCAAACTTTTGTTATGATGTATCTCGTGTTACTATATGTTCGGAGTTGGTGAGTGCTGTTTGTTGGGTCCATGGTCAAAGGAGTGAGACTGATACAAAGCAAAGGTCAAACAAAGCTTTATTTCGCACCAAACATCAAGAATCAAACTGACTGGCCAGGGACGTCTCTTGCAAAGAGGCGACCACCCTCTGCCTTACAGACTAGCTTTTATAGAGCAAAGGCCATGTGGTTGGGCCTGGCCACTCACAGGTGACCAATGAGATTGTAACACAGAGAAAGCTGCACAGTCCTGCTAGGTCACACATAAGTGACCAATTGAATTACAATTTACCCTATAGTAGATATTTGAATTAGCCTATCACCTTGGTCAGAATGGGCGACCAAAAGTCACCCAAAGGGCGGGGCCCATACTCCTTGGTAGCTAGGGAGACAGCATGCGCCCCCACTGATTGAATGCCTCCACCTGGCCTGACCGACCCTTGTATTTGGGCTTTGTTACCTGGGACTGGTTTCCGGGACTTGTTTTAAAGTAAGTTCCCCTGCGGGGAGGGGCAGGGTCAGGATGGAGCGTCTCTGGCTAAACAGGCCCTTACACTGTTCGTGTCATCTTAGTGTGCTCTCTTGCCAGAAAAAAAACTCTTTATTCATATGACTTGGCACCTTATTTATAATTAAGCGTTTTCCCTTATCACTTCCATCCTCATAAATCTGCACCTCTTTAAGTTCCAAGGAAATCAAGTTCCCCCCCCAGGGCCATCTAGTTTAAGGGCACACAGGAGGCCAGGTCTCCAGAGCATGTTGGATTATTTCCCAGATACACCACCCATGTAGTTTAAAGACATTGTTCCCTCAGGGTATTCAGCTCCTTAGCGCTGCGATTTTCAACTTTTACAAATTTTAGGGGCAGAACTTTTTCCTCAAGTATTACTTGGAACCCCAAGATCTAAAATAAATAACAGGGGAGCTGCTCTGGTCAAAAGCGGGGTTAAGAGTTCCTGATTTTCACCAATATACCCTCCTCCTTGTTCTTTGGGTGCTCTTCAAGGTGCTCACTGGAGTATCTTCACAGAGTCTTTGGGCTCCAAGGACCACAATGTGAAAACGAACTGAATAGATGACTGGTTCTCAAAGTGCCATCCCAGAACCAGAGGCATCACCAGGGAATGTGTTAAAAATACAAATTCTTGGGGTGCCGGAGTGGCTCAGTCGTTAAGCGTCTGCCCCTGGCTTGGGTCATGATCCCAGGGTCCTGGATGGAGCCCCACATCGGGCTCCCTGCTTGGTAGGAAGCCTGCTTCTCCCTCTCCCACTCCCCCTGCTTGTATTCCCTCTCTTGCTGTCTCTCTCTCTCTCTCTGTGTCACATAGATAAATAAAATATTAAAAAAAAGAAATACAAATTCTAGAGCCCCACCTCCCAGATCCACTGAAATCATAAATTTGGGGGCAGGACCAAATAATCTATGTATTAAGCCCTCCAGGTGACTCTGCTGCCCATATAAGTTTGAGGATTTACCAGAATAGGGTATCCCATTCAGGAGCTATTGGACTGGGGCTGGGGTCCAAGATTATTAAACAGAACAGGGCCCAAGAGCAACATTTCTGGGGCAAATTATCCCACGATTCTCTGGAAGACTGTTTTCTGTCCACCATCTTCTTATACCTGAGATTAGACATACTCTCAAGATCCAACTTTGCAATGGCCTGAGTCCCTTTGAATGGATTCAGTATGTCAGCAATCACTAGGAGGAGTATAGATTCTCACTTTTGGCTCATTAGACAGAAACAGTGACACTCCCCAGAATTTTTCTTGACAAAAGGACTTCAGATCTGAAGCCCCTAAGACGTTGAGCAAAAGAAGCCAGACACAAAATTATACAAACTGAACAATTCCATTTATAGAAGGCATTAAAAAAAAAAGCAATACTCAAGCCCTGTATCTACAGTGGAAGAAGTCAGGATAGGGATTCCTCTTTGGGGTTATTATTGACTAGAAGGAAGCAGAAGTAGGGCCTCACTATGGCAATGTTCTGTTTCTTGACCTGGATGTTGTTTGCAGGGATCTGTTCATTTCCTAGAAATGTATTGAATTGTACCCTTATGATACATGTATTCTCCTATATAATTGATACACGTTAATACAAGAGTTTTAAAATGGTATCAGATCACCTGCCTGGAAAGGTCAGTGTGTAATGACATACAGCTGTGGGCCCTGACCTTCATAGTTTCAGAGGACATGGGCCTTCACTTCCGGGTGTGAATATACATTTGGCACAAACACAGGTTGTTGGCTTCCACTCTATTGCATTATGACAACACGAGTTGTAATGGGGGCCACTCTGTTTTTTCTTGATTGGAAAAGAACTCTTGGTTGATGGCATCCCTGATCAGGATTCCCCGTGGATGGGGAAGAAGTGAGGCAGTTGCATATGTGAACTGTGGGCCAGACTAAGTCTCAGCATTTGGCTACTCCAAGAAATGGGAAGTTGGTGGGGTCCTGAATTTTCAACCAGGTTAGGCCAAAAAACTGTGGGAGGCATGTACAAGGGGTGAAAGGGAAGGGCCGCATTGTTTGGTCTCTCATTCTGAGCTCGCTGGGTGGATAAGACCCCCGTCATGAGCACTCACCTGCTGTCTGTGCCCTTCGGGGCCCAGATCATAAATCTACATGTGAACCGAGTTCCCCTGGCCTTCCCAGCTTGTGGAAGTAGATGGAGTCAGAGTTAAACATTAGCTTGAGTTTCACCAGCTCTAGCCCACATTTGCTCACACCGGAATCCCAGCCGTCACATAAAATAGCCCAGATGTGTCTGAAAGTCACCCATAAGTCACAACCCCATCTGTTGTTGACCCAACCCATGTTTTTCCTTACTTAGTCTGGGCCCCAGCTTCCTGCCTGCTGCCCCCGGTGCTGTTTAAGAACTCACCCCTTCCCTGCTCCCCTCCCCACTGCTGCTGTGCCCACCACGGTGGGGGGGGGACGTTGATAAAGGCGTCAAGGGCATTCCGTCCTGGTCTTCCCCCCGCCCCCCCGCCAAGAAGACCCCACCACAGCGGTACCCACCCAAGGGGCCAGACATGCCTGACTCTTCACTGGAAATCAAGGTAACACATACCTGACTAATACACTGGTGCCCCGGGTCCCACGGTGGTGTGATCCGCAAGCGGGCCCTGGCTGATGCTGTTACATTCAGTGGCTCAATCTGGGGGTTGGTGACAGGTAGGGGCATAGGGCTGGGCTTGAATGGCTCCCCTGTTGCTGAGGGACAAGGGTGTTTCCTAGAGGAGGTGTGTGCTTCCATTAGGAAGGGCCAGGCACAGCTGCTCCCTCTGGTGGTCGTGCTTTGCACCAGCGGAGACAGGTGGGTCAGCCCCAGCCGGCTCGCGCCATTCTTAGCTCCTAGGACTATTCCTGAGTGCAGGGTACTTAAGACACTTTGTCTCAGACAAACCCAAAATGAGGAACAGTCTATTAAAAATGCTAATGCCATACAAGACAAAGTAAGTTTGTGGAAGTGTTCCAGACTAAAGGAGGCTAAAGAGACATGACAACTAAAAGCAATACCTCACTCTAGACCGGATCCTATGATGGAGAGGGGAGCGCTGTTAAGGATGTCGTTGGGCCAACAGACAAAATTGAAGTACAGACAGGAGATCAGATAATAGCATTGGACCAGTGTTAATTTTTTTTAAATTTTATTATTTATCTGAGAGAGAACGAAAGCAAGAGAGATCACAGAGGCAGAGGGAGAAGCAGACTCTCCACTGAGCAGGGAGCCCGATGTGGGGACTCGATCCCAGGCCCTCGGGATCATGACCTTAGCTGAAGGCAGTTGCTCAACCAACTGAGCCACCCAGGCGCCCCCAGATCAATGTTAAATTTACTGATGCGCTTACCTATATACCGTGATGTAGAGAACATGCCCATTGGTAGGCAATGCATGCTGAGGTACATTAGGCACAAAGGGCTACGATGCATGTAACTTACCATCATATGGTCCAGACACACACACACACACACACACACACACACACTTACTTAGGAGTGTGCATACGTGTTAGCAATCGGTGAATCTGGTAAAGGGTATACAGATGTTCTCTATACTATTTTTACTTTTGCCACTTAGCCCTGGGTTTAAACCATTTCCAACTAAACAAGCTGAAAAATGCAAGAGAGTTTCTGCAAGCAATCAGAGGCTGGTGGCACATGGCTTCCTGAGCTCTTCCTGTGACAGAGATGAGGAGTGAGGACATGGCTGTCTTCCCAAGAGGTGGTCAGATACCCTGCATTAAGTTGCCAAGCGACACCTGAGGCCTCTCATTGTTTTATCTCCCCCATCCTACAAGATACCGAAAATAACACTTTTGACATATTCTCCTGAAGGATCATGGGCCCTGGGTGTTGGCAAAAATTCGGTTATGAAAGGAAGGTGTATTGCTTCATTGAGTCACCCAGTTAAGTGTTTTGACTATCTCTTACTCTGGGCCAGGGCCGAGTATGCAGTTCCAGGTACGAGAAGAGCCACAACCCCGTCCTAAAGAAAAATCTGTGAGCCCACTGGGGATGCACCCACAACCACAGAAATAAATCTGTATTCCCAAAGGAGTGGACCAGAAAGTAGACTTGGGAAGCCCCAGGGGTGAGGGTGGGGGGCCAGCCTTTTACCAGAGCCAGTGGATCCAAGCCCCATGGGTCTGATCCAGTTTCCCTCCCCGCAAGATTTTCCAGGTTATAGGTCCCTTTGTACCTGGCACTAGAGAGAAAAGAAGGAAGCGCCAGTGCCCACCCCCTCCTGGGCACATCTCATCTGTCTTATCTGTTCTGGCTTAGAGACCAAGGTGCCACTCCATGGATATCCCTGGGCTGGCAGACCGGCAAGCTTTGGAAAACAGTCCTATGGATCTATGCCTGCAGGTGGATCTTATAGCCACAGGCATAATGCTCAGGGAAGGCAAGGGCCAGCAAACACACTCATGGGGAAGCCTGGCAGCATACTGGCCCTGAGAGTCCCATCACAAGGGTGCTGAGTCATGAAAACACCACGATGGTCTTCCAAATGGACGGAATGACTTTGTAAGACAGTTGGGGCACTCTCCCCCCTCCCCTGGCATGGCACTGGTTGTAATGCGCTTATATGGGGACCATAGTTGACTCCATTGTCTTAGCGGTCCAGGCAGACAGTGTTGGAGGGTTATAAGGGTGTGTGTGTGTGTGTGTGTGAGACAGAGAGAGAGAGAGATACTGCACATGACACGATGCGTGTCCGTTCCGTCCACGGTCTCAGGAAGGACTGATCTTCACCTCTGATGCATTCTGGTCCTGGTCCAAAGAAGTTTCAGATCCAACAAACGTTTACTGAGCCCCTACAAAGTTCCAAGCCTTTTACTTTATACTTTGACACATTTTATATCATTTAATCTTTAACAATAACCCTTTAAGGTAGGAATTATCTGCATTGTACAGATGAGAAAACAATCGCAAAGAGGTTCACTGATTTGCTCAAGTATATCATACAGCTTTTTTTTTTTTTTTAACACTCACACACTATACTCTTAGCTGAGGCCTGTCTGTGCTGGTCGCTTATCTTACAGGATTTTTTTTTTTTGTCTTCTCTACTTTTGGAGCAATCGCTCCCCTTATACAAGCCCCCTTCTTTCTTCTCCTTTCACTAGCCCCACAGGCTTTTTTTTTTTAATACTGCATTTAATAGCACAAAAAATCACGAATACAAAGAAACTGGCAAAGGTGTTTGTCAATGAGATATCCTTGCCTCCTCCACTTTTCCGCTTTCATACCCATATAGGTCATGGGCTGCATTTGTATACTTTTCTTTCCACCCACACCCCCACTGCCGAACATATAACTGTTATGTGATTGGTCAGTTGAAGCTGAAACACCCATGGAGAAAGATGTTTTACGGTTACAAGGGCACACACCCCCCCCACACCACCCCCCTCCCACCCCACACTTTCCCACACAATCTTTTGGAGGAATATAGGATATGTACCAGTGTCGGGATTTCCCTGCTCCTGCCTTCCCTGCCTAGAGCATTCCTGCCATTGAATTTTCCTTCAAGGGACTGCTTAGACTAGAGCCTCTTCTCCCGCCCCGTCTATTTCTCTTCCAACCAGGACCTCTCAGACACTGGGTACTGTTCAATTCTTACTCTGTCGGGCCCATGGGCCACGCAAGTAGGTCCTTTAAATCTCGATGCCAGTTGTCAGACGGGTGTTGCCATCTCCCATGACAGGTAGGTCTGCGTATCGCTTCAGTAGGCTTGTGTACTCATTTCTTTCACTTTTTCTGACTCATGTTCCAGGACCTGTTTGTGATAGAACAGTAAATACCCTTCACTGTCCAGAACGTCCTTGATACTGGCCTTGGTGATGACGGCATCATCACACTTGAACCACTGGTCCTTGTGGTGCCGGATGAAGCTGGTGTAGTGGCCACTCTCCAAGGTTCCTTGGTGATTAACCACAGCAAACAAGGAATACTTATTCTCATCGTTTGCACTATTGGTTGGCAGCTGCAACTGTCCATTCATCCTGCTCTCTTTACTCGAGGCCATGAACGGTGTCATATCCAGCTCCAGAGGGAAGGATATGTAGGTAGTGATCTTGCGCCTCTGCTTGGCTGAGTGTTCAAACCGTTTGAAATGAAAACAGGCAACAACAGGTAACTTATTCATGGTGAGCTGTTTGGTAGATTCCTGGTAGCTTTGGCAACTACCACACTTGATTTTGGCACTGCTTCCCAAGTGCTCTGGCCTCGTAAACCTTCGCAGGCAGTCCGTGAGGGTGGTGATTCCTGGCAGGTGGCTTTCCCCATTCACACTGCTCTCCCTCCCTGGGCTCATGGGCCAGAAGGAGGTGCAAGAGCCAGGCAAGTCCAAACTGATGTCCCAGCATGGGTCTATGGTGGTGGAGACACCATGGCAGGCTTGACAGGTGACATCGGACTGCAGGCCACCTGTGAAGATTTGGTCTATGATGCAGTTACAGTGGTTGGGATTGTTGGCGGCCTTCCCAGCGTCATCCCCTTTGCAGTGCCTGTGCAGGACATCTAAGGCCGCAATGAGGAACTCGTGGGCATCCTGTTGCCTGTATCCTGCTAAGTGACGGGCGTGTATCCATACCAGGTGCAGCAACTTGTAAGGAACGTGAGGAGACGGGTTTCCAGAGTACAGCTCCCGAAAAAGCGACGACATCTCACAGACCAGACACAACTCGGGGCTTGGCATTTCACATCTGTGCCGGTCAGAGAGGAAGAAATCTCTCAGGATGGGTGTGTGGGTGAGGGCCTGGACGATGCAGTTCATAAAGCACGTGTTGCCGAGATTGATCAGTCCTCTTAAGCCGATGGTGAAGCTCGACGTGATTCTCCTCCTCCTTGGGTTGTGTCCCAGCAGTTCTAACTCGGGTTTGGTCGTCTCCCAGGTCGGGTACTTCTCCCCGAGTCCCGGCACTGAACACTGCTGGTGAGAAACCTCGGTTGAGGTGGAGGCTTGTAATTTCAAAGCCTCTCCTTGCTCTTCTTTGGCAATTTGCTCAATGTCTTTGTCATATACGTAGTCCTTACACATAAAGCAGTATATACCTCCATAATAAAGGTCTACGGCTAAGTTGTGTTGCTTCGTCTCAGCGTGCTCGTGAATGTGTTTCTCTGTGAAGCAGCCAAAGAAGACACAGGAAAGGCAAGAGTGAAGTCTGTTCAAATGGGTGCCACACACATGGCAGATGCACGACTTTGCCTTGCTTTTCCTGGTCTCTGGGGTTCCACACCACACGAAGCACTGGTAGATCACCCGCAGTTCCTGCCTCCAGTTCTCTCCCACCTTAAAGCTGTTCACGTGGGAACAGCCTGGTGGACCCACAGCGAAATCCACATCCAGGCATCCGCCCCCAGGGCCGCGCCGGGGCCGGGGCCGGGGCGGGGGCCGTGGCCTAGGCTGCGGCGGGGTACGGAGCCGGGTCTGTGTCCGTGGCCGGGGTCGGCGGCGGGGGGCACGACTGCGCCGCGGAGAGGGATCGGGGGCCCGCGGGGGGTCGGAGGGAAGGGTGGGGGGAGGAACCTCGTCGCTGCTGCCGCCACCGCCGCTCCGCGCTGGGTTCTCATCCTCCAGCTCCTGCTTCGGCTCCCCCTTCGGCTCCTGCTCCGCCTCCGGTACCGGCTCGGGTTCGGGCTCCAGCTTGAGCTCAAGCCGGCGGCCCGGACCCTCCGCGGTCTCCACCTTCCCGGCGGCGTCCACCTTCCCCGCCGCCTCCACCTTCCCCGCCGCCTCCACCTTCCCCTCCACCTTCGCCTCCGCCTCCACCTTCCTCTCCGCCTTCTCCGCCGTCTCCGCCGTCTCCGCCTCCTCTACCTCCTCCGCCTCCACTGGCGGCGGCTCCTCCCCCTGCTCGCAGGGCTCGGGCGGCCACTGGGCGTGGCGGCGCGGGGGCCACGCAGACCTGGGGTGTCCCCCGCCCGGCCTGAGGGAGCGCGGCGGCTGTGACAGCTGGACCCAAAAGGGACTTTCACTGAAGGAGGCGGCGGCGGAAGCAGGCGACGCCCCCCGGGAATCCTCCCGCCGTAGCCCCCTAGCGGAGGCCGCTACGGCAGCCAGGCCCCGTTTCCTTTAATTCAGTATTTCCCAAACTTGCTTGTTCACGAGAATCACGTGGGGAGCGTGTTAAAATTACAGATTCCTCGGCTCCACCCGCAGACCTACTGAATCAGAATCGCGAAGGGAGGTGCTCCGGAACCTGTATCTTTAACTGGGGCCCGAGAGGATTCTTATGATCAGGCAAGTTTGGGAAACACAGCTCTAATTCATTGAGGCTGGCGGGAAGGGGGGCGGGGACCGCGCAGTCTCTTTAAGGCGCTTCCAGTTCTCGGCTCCAATCGCAGCTCTGACCCCCTTCATCGTCTCCTCCCCTCTCGTCGTCCTTCCCCTCGTCCATGCAGCTTCCCCCAGCACTGCGGGGCCAGGGACTGAGGAATCGCCAAGTCCAGAAACGTCTCTGGGGCTGCGAAATGGCCCCTCAGAAGCCAGGTCCTGAGGAGCAGTCAGAGACCGTGATAGGCCATCATCTCCACAGCTGAGCCTGCCCCCAGCCCCGTGCCAGGCTCCCCTCCCACCCCGGGTTCTGCCCCTCCCGAGAAGGACGAAGCCCCAGGGCCAATCTGGGGATAGGCCTGGACCCCAGATCCCGAGGGGCCGAGCTCCCAAGGCCGCTGGGTCCGAGGAGGCACGTCCCTTTGCCCATCTTATCATTGCTCTGCGGAATCTGTGCCTGCCCCTCACCTCCTCCTCGGGTTCCCAAGGCCGCGGGCTGGGGGCGGGGGAGGGCATGAGGAGGATTTGGCAGTCAGCCTTCTGGCCCAGGGAACGCTGAGCAGCCCGGGGGCAGCGGGAGGGACAAGGCACCACGAGGCCAAGTCTAACTGCCCGCACCTCCCCTACAGCTGAGAAAGGGGAAGACACCGCCCCAAGCCCCTTGAGGCTGGCAGAGCCCTGGGGCAGGGAGGGTGGGCAGCAGGTGGGAGTTGGGGGAGGAGCAGGGGCGGAGAGCAGCGTCTGTAGTGGAGCTGCTCGCAGGGTAGGGGCAGGCCTGGGTCTGGGGTCCTCGGAGAGCTCCTGCCCGCCGAGCTGCTGGCACTTAGCCAAAGTGACCACAGGTGCTGGTCCAAGGGAGTCAGGACAGAGCTGCGAAGGAGATAGTGTTCAAAGATCGAGAAGAGGGTGTTCTAGGAAGAGTCTGTTCCCTGAGTCCTGGGATGGCTGGCCTTGGCCCGGTACACACGGCCTGGCCCGTGGGGCCGTGCTGGCTGAGTATACCCTAGCGGACTTCTGTTTGCTTAGCACTGGACATGGCCCTGCAGCCTGGCCCCTTCCTAAAAGGGAGGAGATGGTGCCTGGGCCTCCAGGGGTTAGTGTCAGGAGTTGGTTGTCAAGAATTAGGAGCCCTGAAGGAGGATAGGATGCTTGGTTCCCATACAGCTAAAGTCCCCAGGAGTTGCCCTGGTGCCCTGCCTTCCTAAGCCAAGTCTTGCTTCAATTCCTTGAAGCACCCCAGCATCCTTCCAATAAATGCCTGCCCTTTGTGGCCTGCAACTGGAGGAACTGCAACTAGCACACCCACTGAAGGAATCCTCCTGCTCCCCCACCACCACCACCCCCCACGCTGCTGCGGCTGCTGAAAATGACTGAGGTCATGGAGCAGAGTGAGGCTGGAGAGGGTACGGTCATCCCACCTCCGCAAAGTGACAGACCTCAAAAAGATCGAAAGATCTCCATGTGCCTAAGACTGTCTACCCTCCACCCTTGATGACTAACCATGGCAACCTGACTGCCTTCCCAATCAAGCTCCCGCAGAAGCCCACATGTCCAGCAGGTTCTGAAGTCCCGAGACTCTGCCATCATTCGCCCAGCGAAGGGGGGTATTCGGCTCCAGCCCAGAGCTGGGTGTTGTACTGCGAGCTGTGGGCAGCGCAGAAACAAACAAGCTGGCTCCAGGGCCACAATCAGGGCTGGGTTCCCCAAAAGGCAGACTAAGGAAGTGTCTGGGTCACCAGCAGAGAAGAGGCACCAAAAACAAAAGAATCGAGAAAAAAAAATATCGGAAACAGTTTGACATTTGATTTTTTTTTAAGTAGTCCTCATGAGAAAAGTCAAAATTTTGTTGTACTTCCTTAACGTTTTTTTCCTGATTGCATGTTGCTTTTGCTGTGAATCACGTGCCGTGGCGGGGGGGGGGGGGGGTGCGTCAGCCTGCTTGCATGTGTCTCCATTCAGTCCTGGCAAATGTCACTGCATCTACCTCACAAAGATCTGACTGAAGGCTAGCAAAAGGGGCTGACTTAGGAGAGACCCCTCCTCATTATAGTTGAGACGACTGGGGTTGAACACGGTTCTGACCACAAGGTGGCAAAAGAGTATATGACACTTCTTTGAACATATGTTTTGTACGTTTCTCTAAAACTATTGGTTTATATCCAAATACACTCTAAAAATATTTTTTAACCTTGGGCTCCTTTACACATCTTTTTGTGTTGACATCTAAAATTTTGCATCAAAAATGTCAGCTGCAAATAATGTGAATCCTGACAAATATTAACATTCACAAACAAAATTGTTATGTTACAATTTTACATGAAATTAGTGGAACCTAATTACCTTAATGATTTGAGAGCCACCATCATCCATTTTAAAAATTCACAGACGAGTTCTTGATGGTTGGGAGCTGTACATTTTTCCTTTTCTCTCTAAGTTCTTCATTCTATTCTAATAGAATTTTACCCACGTAATATATATTTTTGCACTCAAAATTACTTTATTGATAATCTTATCATCTTTCCCTGCAGCAAAATATGTAAACATATTTTTCTATTTAAATGCTTTTTTAATGTTCCTGTGAACCTAAAGCTCTAAGTGTTGTGTCAAAATTTACTCTTGCTTGAGTTATTATGACAATTAGTATTAGAATGTGATGGAGCAAAAAATTGTAAGTATATTAAAATTCTGATAGGTAATTATTAAATGTAAAAATTAAAATGTATTAAAGATAGAGGTCTTTTTTGGAAAAAAGTTAATGGGTGTCTCTATGGATAAATATTGCTTATCGCTAGAATGAGACAGGATTCAGCATCAGTTCTTTTTCTACTTTGTGTTTGGTTAAATGTTAGCACACAGGAACCTTGGTTATATAAATAACTAAAAGGGAATGGACATTTGTTTTAGCAATGTTACTCAAGTCTCTGAATTCCTTTGGAGATCTGTGGGGCAGGGGGGAGGATTACACAATGATTTGTCTTCAAAATTATTTTTCCTGATTTATCAGCTGACAGCTCCATTGGGTTTTCCTTCAGTTTTATGCGAAGCCATCTGAATTGCAAAAGGATTTGATCCCCATTCATTTGTTAGAGCAATTTTTTTTTTCTTCACCCTTGACAACAGTGTTCAGCACTGTCTCTCTGGAGCCCTGTGGATTTTATACCTTGGGGCAGTGCACCCAAGTAAGAATCAGGATAGGTGAAAGGTATGCTTTGTTTTGTCAAATGCAAAAAGGACCATTGCGAAAGAGGAGATGGAGGAGAGAACCAGCTTGATTCTGCCACCACATATGTGTTCACTGGCAGATTGATTTTAGGAAATATGAAATTTGAGGATAGTAGAAGTTGATTCTCTTAAAAGTCTGCTAATTTACCCCATAAAGAATACCTCTATCCCCGGGTAATACACAATCCACTTTTAAGTTTACTGGTTTATATTTATTATCATAACACTAGTATATACAATATTGGTGGGGCTTTTTAAAAAAGACTTTATTTGAGGGGCGCCTGGGTGGCTCAGTCATTAAGCATCTGATCGTGGCTCAGGTCGTGATCTAGGGGTTCTGGGATGAAGCCCCACATCAGGCTCCCTGTTCCACGGGGAGCCCACTTCTCCCTCTCCCACTCCCCCTACTTGCGTTTCCTCTCTCGCTGTGTCTCTCTCTACCAAATAAATAAATAAAATCTCTAAAAAAAAAAAAAGACTTTATTTGAGAGAGAGTGAGCGAGCACTTTGGGGGAGGGGCAGAGGCAGAGAATCTGAAGCAGACTTCATGGGCAGCCCCAATCTTGGGGCTCAATCTCATGACCCTAAGATCAGGACCTGAACCGGAGGCTTAACTGACTGCAACACCCAGGTGCCCCCAATATTTGTGGTTTTTAAAAAGGGTTTAGAAGAAGGCATAACACAAAAGGTTGAAGCCTCTCGTGTTCCTGCCAATCACACCCAATCTATTCCCCTGAAATGACTACTTGTTAACAGTTTCTTATGTATGCTTTGTGAACTTTTCAATGCAGATACAAGCAGGGGGAGTGGGTGTTATATACATTTATCCTTTTCTCTTATACATTTATCTTAGGTATTTATCTTATCCATTTATCCATTTATCCTTATACCTTTATTCTTATACATTTAACCTTTTATGAAATATAAATGAGACTGTAACATACATATTGAGCTACAATGTAGCACTCTATATTGGGCATCAGGCCGTTTTCTCCAAGTGGATCTACACAGCCATTGCAATGCCAATAAAAATTCCAGTGGGTTTTAAGGGGGAGACTTTCACAAAATCAATACAGAAGAAAAAAAGGCATCTTCCCCCTTCCTAGTTTCTCCTTCTTCCTCCTGAAAATGAGGATATAATGGTTATAGCTGAGTAGCCATCCTGCCACCAGAAAACGGATTACCTCGGGACCTATTCTTACGGGAGAAAAAAAAAAAGCCATATTTTACCAACTCTAAGATAAGAGGTACACCTCTTCTTTGTTTCAGCATCTCTGAAATCTTTGACAGTTTATGATTATATTTGGTGGCATTTTTTTTCTTTCTTGGTGGTACATACAGTAATGGGGTGTCTTGCAGTCGATAGTGTCAGAATCAATAACACACTTGAAACATCATCCTGTTTGAGCCTTTGTTATTTGGATCACAGTCATGTATAGGTGATTACAGTTCTAAATGATAGCAAGCTTTCTAGTTCACTCCTAGTCATGTCCCAAGTCCTATCCTAGCCTTTAAAGCCTGTAGAGTCTGACCACAGTCTCTTAGACTTCACTTCCTCTCAACTCAGCCTTGCCCCAAACAAACTGGATTTATTGTTGTTCCTTCAAAAAGCTAAGCTGGCTCCTGCTTCCAAACCTGTGCCTTTACTGTTCTTTCTGCTTGGAAAGCTCTTCCCCTAGAAATCCTCAAGCTTTCTCCCTCACTTCAGATTGCTGCTTAAATACCAGAGTCTTTCCTTGATCTCTATATAAAATAACACCCCATATCTGCTTTTCCTTCAAAACACTATCACCACATGATGTGTTAAATATTACACACACATATAAAAAATGACTATAAAAGCCACGAGAGTAAGATGTTCACTATTCCCAGTGCCTCTTTGGCACTTAATGCATTTGTGAAATAAACGAATGCATTCTTTTCTTTTCATTATGGGTGAAGATGACCGTAGTTTCAAATGTTTATTGGCTATTTCGTATTACTGCTCATGTGAACTATCTGTTCACATCATTTGCCTATTTTTTGGCTTCTTATTAACAATAATAAGTGACACTTATATGGCACCTGAAGTATGCCAAGAGTTGTTCTCTTAAATAGGTTTAACCTTTACTCCAATTTTAGGAAGTCGGTGTTGTCATTGTTATCATCCTCGTTTTAGAGGTGAGGAAAGTGAGACACAGAGAAATTGAGTGATGCTCAAGGTCACACAGCCAATAAATGATGGACCTGGGATTCAAACCCAGTGGTCAGAATCTAGAGTTTGGATTCTTTACCACTAGGCTATTAACCCTTCGTCGGTCATACTCTAGTATATTTTTCCCATTTGTCATTTGACTGTTGTATTTTATTTCATTTTTTAACCTTATGATGTTTAAGATTGTTATGTAGTCAATATTCTCAAACTCCTCTTGATTCTGGATTTTAGTATCTCTTTTTTTAACTTTTTTTTCCTGATTACAAAAGCATAGAGCAAGTGCAAAGGTCCTGAGGCCAAAAGGAGCTTCATAATTTTAAGAAATGAAAATAAGGCCAGAATGGCTTGAGTTTGGTGATCAAGAAGGAGGAGAGTGATATAAGATGAGGATAGAGACACAAGCAGGGACCAGATCACCTGCAGCCTTGCAGACCATTGTATAAGATTTTTAATATTCTCCCACAAGCAGTGGGAATCATTTGGCTGGGGAGTAGAAAGGGATTGGCATGATATGATTCCTGATTTACACACAATAATTATAATCAAATAATTAACATTTATTGATGGTTTATTATATGCCAGGCACTTTTAGGAGTATTTTACTAAGTTACATAAACCTCCTAACACCCTGATGAGGTAGGTACTGATACTATTCTCACTGTACAAATGCAGCACAAAATCCTTAAGTAGCTTGACTTCCCTTGTGCTTACTCTCTGCTTCTATACCTGTTCCCATTCAGAAGATACCTACCATCAACCGTGAGGTCTGACACCTACTTTATCCAGGCCCCTGACATCCCATTCGTCACCTGCAAGTTTTCACTTGCAGGGGGGAACGGCAAGTACACTCAGCACCAGAGCCCTTGGGTCTAGGAGCTGGTCAGGAGGGCTCTTCCCATCTCATCTAGACCACTTCGCTAAGCTCAGGAATAGCCCCCCTACCAGCCCATTCATGATGTCCAGGGATCCAGCTCAGAGTCCCCTACTTGGCATGGCAGCAGGACAAGCTTCACGCCCTGCATCCCCAGAGCCACACCAACAACCAGGAGAATGAGGAAAAGGCTCATCGGGATCCAGGAGGTGCCAGCCCTACAGAAGGAAGCAGCAGGCCAAGTGGTGTGCAAGGGGCATAAAATGGAAGAATTCAAGGTCTCCTTTAAGTACACATCTAGCCCCAGGTAGCCTATATATCTGTGATTCCAGTGGCTGGGGCCCTTCTCTGGCCGAAAAAAAAAAGGAGGTTCACCAAGAGAGCAAGGTCATGGTTGTGAGGGATGTACATCAACCCCAATGATGTAGGTTACACTGTATCCTATTCTAACCAGCCATTCCCGCAGCTTTTGCTGCCTGAGGTAGTCTGTGCCTCAACTTCCCCGGGCCTTTAGCAACTCTATCATCCTTCAGACTTCTGCCTCTCAAGATCTACTCTCAACACTTGTCAAAGTTACACTTCTGATTCCTTATTTATCGGCTTCATACTCCGGCCTCTGAATGGCCTCCTGTGTTCCAGCACAGCATCTGGCCAAGCAACCAACCCTTGTATCCCTGTCCTCTAAGGAAACTCGGGAATCCCCAAATCTGGGTCTGGTGCTGGAGGTCAGCCCTGCGGGATGCAGCAGGGCCCTGGGCCTGAGCTTTGACAGAAGCACAATCAACAACACATTCTCCAATTTTACTCACTGAAGTGTGGAATCGGACTTCTTGTGTTTGTCCTAAATGTCTCTTTCAAGTTTGAAGCGTGGGAAGGGTACATCTTGTTACCAAAACTGGTAGTTAAAAATCCCAATCACACTTTGTGTTCTTTCTCAAAATTTTATTCCTTTTTAATTCTTTTAATTTTTAAAAGTTTTTATTTATTTGGTTTATTTTTAGTGAAATATGTCTGACATATAAAATCGTATAAAGTGCCCAACATGTTGATTTGATACATTTCTCTGTTGTAATATGATTGCCATTGTAGTGATAGCACTTCTATCACATCATATAATTATCATTTCTTTTTGTGGTGGAATAGTTAAGATTTAGTCTCTTAGCAAGTTTGATGATTATAATATAAAGTTGTTGCTTGTATTCACTATACTGTGCATTAGATCTCTACGGCTTATTTACTACTGGTTGCAAGTAAATCTGGTTCCTTTTAAAACTACTAAAAGCAATACAAACAAAATTATATTAAAATTTGGAATTAATAGAGAGAAATTTAACAACGTTTAGAGAAATCACATGTGTATTCGCTGTTTGACTCTGTAATCCCACTTCTAGGAATCTAACCCAAAGATACACCAGCAAAAGGACAGGATGACATATGCACAAAGCCATTCATTGCAACACTACATTAACATTATATTGCAATACTATAATAACAAAAGACTGGGAAAAAAACCAACAAATGTCAATCACTAGGGGACCAGTTGAATAAATTACAGTGAAAACTGGGGAAAAAATTGTTAGTAAATTAAAATGTAGAATACTATGAAATCAGATATCTCTATGGGAATGATATCTGGGATATATTGCTAACCGGTAAAAGCAAGGTATAGAATATTGTATACAGATGCCAACTTTTGTGTAAGAAAGTTGGGGAAATAAAAATACTTACAGAAGATTATGAACTTATCTATTTATTTTTCTCTTTCTGGAAAAATAAATGTTTCCTAGCTCTGTCCACTGAAAAGACGTAGCAACAATGACAACCTAGTAGCAATGAGTATATCTAATGCTCAGATTGTGGTCTCTAAATATGATTTCCCACCAAAAGAAGTCAATCCTCCTTCAAGAAATAGTTGTTCATCTGTCTGTCACAAGAAATGTACAAAATGAGCCTAGAATGTCTTGTTTTTGCCAAAAAGCAAGAGCCATATCAAAGACTAAGGTAGTCTTGTCAAAGGAACACGGGACCCAAGATGGAGGGGAATCCCCACTTGCCTACATTGGGACAATAAGCACATCAAAAAAATCTACCATTAATCAAGCATCAGATGTATGAAATACATAATTTCAGAGTGACATTAAAAAACATCGGTTACCCCTGGCTGATACGAGGGCACCAAATTATTATTGCAAAAATTAATAAAGGGAAAAATCAAGAACTTATCTTGCCTTTCCTTTATGAACAATATTTCAGGGTAACCAAATAGTGATATTCTTCTTTATGCAACAATTCCAGATAGCAAACACAAAAGGAATAACAGAATTAGTGTATCACCATTTACAATCCCTAATAACAAATCTAGGCCATGGTTCCTCAACCCTAGCACTATTGGTATTTGCAGACAGATAAGTCTTTATTTGGGGGCTGTCCAAGTTGCGGTCATCAAAAATGTCTTCAGACAGTGTCAAATGTCCTATGGAGGACCATTATCTCTGGTTGAAAACCACTAATCTAGGGCAATGACCATGAATTGATGAAAAACGTTCAGGCAAATGACAATAGAGAATTTTACAATGGAGGGATCAAACTGATTATCACCTGAAACCACTGATCAGTTATAGCATCACTAAGAGTGAGATAGTTAGGTATTATGTGCCTCCTGATGTAAGCACCACCTATGATATATTGGTGCCAAAAATTTTTTTAAAATTTGAACCCAGATCTAGTCAAGTGTCTACCTCTAACTCCCAGTTTACAGTAAATATAGGAGATAGAAGAAAAAGTTCATTGTCACCACTAAAAAACCACCAGGCAAACCCAGAATGTGGAATATTTTATTGAAAAAAAATGACCTGTTTTCTTCAATGGTAACTGGGATTTAAAACAGTATGAGAAAAAGATGGGAAACTTACAGATTCTTTTTTAGCTTTATTGAGGTCTAACTCACAAGTAAATATGTATGTATTTAAGGTGTACAACATGAAGTTTTGATATACGTATACATTGTGAAATGATTACCACAATCAAGTTAATTAGCATTTTCATCAGCTCACATAGTTACCTTTCTTATGTTGAGAACAGTTAAGATCTACTCTCTCAGCAAATTTCAAGTACACGCTACAGTGTTATTAATTATAGTCACCATGATGTGCGTTAGATCCCCAGAACTTACTCATCCTGCATAACTGAAACTTTGTACTATTCTTTGACCAACATGTCCCCGTTCCCCCCACCTTCTGGTCCCTGAAAAACACCATTCTACTCTGTGCATCTGTGAGTTGGACTTTTTTAGATTCCACATGTAAGTGATGTCATGCAGTATTTGTTTTTCTGTGGCTGGCCTAGGAAATTTATAGGTTTCTGGAAGAGACTTAAGAGAGGTAACAACCAAATACAATGTTACATGTGGTTTGGATCCTATTTTGAGAAAAACAATTTTAAAAACACTTCTTGAAACAATTGGGGAGATTTGAATATTAATTTGTATTTTTTTTGTATTTAAGTCCATCAAAGATTTATTGTTAATTAGTGAAATGTGATAATGGCATTGTGATTATCTTTTTTTTATAATGAAAATTATTTTTAAAGCTTTTTTTTGTAATCACTCTCTTATTCTTTTTTTTCATATTTCACATATACTCATCAGTAAATCCTTTGAACACTTTGTTCAAAATACATCTAGTTCCTGACCACTTTTCTGCATGTCCAATTTTTTTTCATATATATATTTTTTTAATTTTTTAATTTATTTTCAGCGTAACAGTATTCATTGTTTTTGCACCACACCCAGTGCTTGTGATTATCTTTTTAAAAGCATTTTTCTATTAGAGATGCACACTCACATTGAGTGAGATAATATTATTTCTAGGATTTGAGCTAAAAGACTCCAACAAACCTCACAATGGGGAGAATAAAGGAAACAAGATGGGCAAAATGTTGAAAATTGTTGAAGCTGAGTAAAGGGTATTCACTCCACTAATCTCTCTACTTCTGACTATGTTTAAATATTTTCATCTTAAGATGAAATTTTAAAATAAAGCAAACACAATATCAGCTTTGGGAATGATGTAGTTGGTGTATTTTTCCCTACTCCTTCTGCTAAATACAGTTAAAAACCCTGAACATTGTATATAAAATGAACATAAGAAGACTGGAATGCAGACAGAAAAGGGCAGACTGGCTCTAGACATCAGAAACCGAGGACTTGACACAGCAGTGAGTTCTCTGAGGTTTGGTTTTGTTTCGCTTCATATATTCTAGACTGAGGACTGCAGAAGCAGAAAACCTGGAGATATCAACAGCACAGGTTTAAAAAAAAAAAACCCTCCTGAAAAGCCTGCTCTCTCAGGCAAAGGACCAGGAATAAGGCCAACTTGCAAGATAGAAAAGTTTTCGATAACAACCACTCTACTCCAGACAATCCCCACAGAAAACAATAAATTGCAGCACCACCCATGGTAACAAAGGCCAAGTGCAGAAATCAGACTTCTACCCTTCCAGAGTAGGGCAAGCTGGGAAGTAGAACTTTTATTCCTCCTGGGTGGTGACAAGCCTCCTCCTCTGTCTGACACAGTATCCATGGACACCACATGGGAAGCCTGGACTGTCTGACCACCTGATGATAACAAGGGATCTCTCCTCTTTTCCCCACTGGGGTGGTGTCTGAGGAACCCCAGTGGACAATCAGTGTTTTCACCACCATCCACCAGTTACAAGAATCCCTCCACACTGTGCTGTAAGCAGAGGTTAGAAGAGGAACTACAACAAGGCATCCCTGCTCCTTTCAGCCAGAGTGGTAATAGCAGAAGCACAGCAGAGACCCCGAACCTCCACCTTGCCAAGCAGTAATTAGAAAACCCTCCCCACAGGTGCCGATGAAGGCTGACTGAGGAACCTCAGCTTTCATTCCACCTGACGGCAATGAAGTGGTATTCCCGCTCCCATGTCAGAGCAGTGTTAGAAGAAGCATGATTAAAAAGAAAGAAAGAAAAAAAAAAAAACAGAAGATTTAAGCAAGATCCAGAGTCTTATAACATAAAACCCCAAATGTCCAGGTTTCAATTTTTTAAAAAGTCACTTATTATATCAAAAGCCAGGAAAATCTCCACTTGAATAAGAAAAGACAACCAAAAGACACCAACAACAACATGACATAGATGTTCATACAGATGCTTCCCCCAAGGGTACCTGGGTGGCTTAGTTGGTTAAGCGACTGCCTTCAGCTCAGGTCATGATCCCAGAGTCCTGGGATTGAGTCCCATATCGGGCTTCCCCTGTTCTGTGGGGAGCCTGCTTCTCCCTCACCCTCTGCCTGCCACTCCCCCTACTTGTGCTCTTTCTCTCTCTCTCACTCTCTGTCAAATAAATAAAAAAATCTTTTAAAACAACAACAAAGATACTTTCCCAAGCAATTACAAACAAAATAGAAAAAAATAAAAGAACATAGAAAGCCTCATCAAAGAAATAGAAGACATAAAAAAGAACTAAATGAAAAATTTAAAACCAGAAAATATCATAACTGGAGTTTTAAAAATTACAATAGATGGGCTCAACAGCAGAATGGAAGAGACAGGGGAAAGAATCAGTGAACTCAAAAATAGAACAACAGAAATTGTTCAGTGTGAACAATTCAGTTCAGTGTGAGGGGGGGAATGAATAGATTCTAAGAAGCATGTGAGACTATAACAAAATATTGAACATCTGTGTTATCAAAGTTAGGAAAGGAAAGGAGAAAAAAGGTGGAGCTCAAAAAGTATTTAAAGAAATAATGGCTTGGATGCCTGGGTGGCTCAGTCGGTTAAGCATCTGCCTTTAGCTCAGGTCTTGATCCCAGGATCCGGGGATCCAGTCCTGCACTGGGGTCCTTGCTGAACGTGAACCTGCTTCTCCCTCTGCCTACTGCTCTCCCTGCTTGTGCTCTCTCTCTCTCTGACAAATAAATAAAACCTTCAAAAAAGGTAAAGAAATAATGGCTTAAATTTTTCCCAAAGACATAAATGCACAGATTCAAGAAGATGAATAAATCCTTAACTGTATAAACGTAAAGAAATCCCTGCCAAGACACATGATACTCAAACTTCTGAATACAAAGGACAAAATAAAAGGGCAGTAAGAGAAATGATACCTTGCCTATAAGAAAAAAAAATTTGAATCACAGAAGATTTCTCGTTAGAAACCGCAGAGGCCAGAAAGTATTGGCACAACATTTTTCAAGTGCTGAAGGAAAGAACTGTTAATCCAAAATTCTTTGTCCAGCAAAAATATCCGTCAGGATGAAGGGGAAACCAGGACATTCTCAGATAAAGGAAAACTAAGAATTTGCCACCAGCAAACCTACCCTGAGTGAATGGCTAAAAAAGTTCTCCAAACAGGAAATTATAAAAGAAGAAATTATGATATAAGGAAGAAGAAAAAGTATAACAGAAAAAGTAAAAATATGGGTAAACACAATAGATCTTCCTTTTCCTCTTGAGTTTTTTAAATTATGTCTGATGGTTGAAGCAAAAAAACTACAACATTATTTGATATAATTCTCACTGTATGCAGAGAACATATGTAAGACAATTATATTATAAATGAAGTAGGTTAAAAAGAAGTAAGGTTTCTGCATTTCACCCAAACTGGTAAAAGTAGGCTGTGACAAGTATGTATGTGTAAAAAATGTAATACCTAGAGAGAAAGTTTGTGTTCTCTGTCTCTGTGTGTGTGTATGGAGACACACACACACACACACACATATATACACACACGCACATATTTACAAACAACATATATATAATGTTCCATGTACATATAATGTCATATAAAAATTTTAAAAATGATCCAAAAAGCAAAAATTCAAAAAGCAATACAAAGAAAGACACTTCAAAAACACTACAGGTAAGTAAAAATTCAATTCTTAAAAAAAGTTCAAGCAACCCACAGGAAGGGAGAAAAAAGAATACAGAGAAACAAAAACAAAGAGATCAAACAAAACGAAACAAAATGTCAGGCATAAGCTCCAACTTATCAGTAATTACATTAAAGTGTAATGTAATGATCAAAATGGTCAAAATGCCATTAGTTGAAAGTAGTAGGAGATTAAAGGAAAAAGACATTCCCCAACTATATGTTATCTATAAGAAACCCACTTCAAATATAGCAATGTAGGTAGTTTGAAAGTAAAAGGAAGTAAAAATATGTCATGCAAATATTAATTAAGAGAAAGCAAGACTGGCTATACTAATATCAGAGAAAGTAGGCTTTGGAGCAAAGAAAATTACCAGAGATTAAACATCCATGAGTCCATATTGTTATAAATAAATGTTTGCATAAATTAATGAATGGGGAAAAGAAACAAATATCTCTTGCAGAAGAAATCCAAATAATTTTTGTAGATACTCTGCTCTCAAGGGGGTTGAGCACTCCCTCCTCAACTATGGGTTGCGCATAGTGACTTCCTTCCAAAGGGTATAGTTTGGAAAGAGTAAACAAGTAAAGCAGTGGAGAAACCTGACAAACACTACTTCGGCCAGGTGATCAAAATCGACATCACATAGATGGTTATAATCTTGATATGATGTCATGAGAATGGCACTTTACCACTAAGATCTTCCCTTCTAAAACCCATAATCTCACACTAATCATGAGAAAAACATGAGGCAAATTCCAATAGAGAAACACTCTGCAATATGCTTAACCTCTACAAAACTGTGAAGGTCACCAAAAACAAGGAAAATCTGAGAAGCTGTCCCAGCCAAATCTGAGAAGCAGTCCATTTTGTTAAGGAGACACAGTAACTAAATATAACTGTTATCCAGGATCCGATGCTGGGGCAGAAGAAGGACATTAGGGGAAAACTAAGGAAATGTGAATAAAGTATGGACTCCAGTTAATAACGATGTATCGATATGGGTACATTGATTGCAACAAATGTACCATACTAATGTCATGTGTTAATAATAGAGGAAACTGCATGCAAGGGATACATGGGGACTTTGTACTATCTGATATATTTTTTAAATCTAAAACTACTCTAAAAAATTAAGTCTATTAATAAAAAAATTATCGAAGCTATTACATAATCATAAAAGGGTTAATATGCCAAGAAGACACAGCACTCAGAAATGTGTATAAACCGAAGAGCACAGCTACAAAATTCATCAAGAGAAAATAAAATGAGAAATAAATTCATAATGAAAGTTAAAGATTTCAACATATCATTCTGAACAACTGATAGAAAAACTACACAGAAAATCGGCAAGGACATAGGAAGAATTCAGAAACACTAGAATCCAGTTGGCATTTATGCAATATTCCCCCTACAACAGCAGAACGTACATTCCTCGTAAGCATTCAGAGTACAGTTATCAAGATAGACCATATCCTGAACCACTAAAAAACCACAACAAACTTAAAAGAATTAATATTATACAGACTGTGTTCTCTGATCACAACAAAAACAAACTAGAAATCAATAACAGAAAGGCAATAGGAAAATTTCCAAACACTTGGAAACTCAAGAACACATTTCTGAATAATCCATGGATCAAAGAAGAATGAAATTTTTTATAAATGCATATAACTGATGAAAACAACATATCAAAATTTGCAGGACACAGTTAAAGCAGTGCCGAGAAAGGAATTCATAGCACTAAATGCTTACAGTAGAAAAGAGAACAGTCTCAAATCGGTAATCTAAGCTGCTTCAAAAATGAAAAATTATCAAGCAAAGGAAGGAGATAATAAAGAACTGAAAATGGGAAAACAATAGAGAATATTAATGAAACAAAAAGCTGATCATTTGAAAAGATCAATAAAATTGACAAACTTCTAGTAAGACAAAAAAAGGAGATACAAATTACCAATATCAACAATGAAGCAAAAGATATCACTGTAGACCCTGAAGAAATAAAAAAATAATAGTAATAAGGGAAAACTGTTAACACTCTACACACATAAATATGAAAATTTAAATGAAATGGACCAATTCCTCCAAAAAATACGAACTACCACAACACACCCAATATAAAATAGATACTTCGGATAGCCCTATAACTATTAAGGAAAGAATGTGTAACTATGAAAACTACCCAATCAGAAGTCTCCAGGCCTAGATGGTCTCACTGGACAATCTTACCAAGCATTTAAGGAAAAATTAATACCAATTTTATATAATCTCTTACAGAAAAGAGAAGAGAAGAATACTTTCCAATTCATTCTATGAGGCCACTGTTACCCTGATAACAAAATCAGCCACAGACAGTCCAAAAGGAAAATTACAGACCCATACCACTCATGAATACAGACACAGAAATCCTTAACAAAATACTAGCCAAAAAATTCAACAATATATACAAAAATTATACACCATGATCAAGTAGATGTTGTTTCAGCAATGAGGGGCTGCTTGAAAATTTGAAAATCAGTGTAATCCACCATATCAACAGACTAAAGAAGAAAAATCATATGGTCATATCAATTGATCCAGAGAAGTATTTGACAAAATCAACACTATTCACAATAAAAATCCTTTAAAAATTAGGAACATAGAGGAACTTCCCAAGCTTAGTAAAGAACACTGACAAAAAAAAATCTATAGGTGTCATACTTAATGTGATGGACTGAATATTTTCTCTCTAAGGTTGGGAACAGGGCAAGGATGTTCATTCTAACCACTGCAATTCAGCATAGTACAGGAAGTTCTAGCCAGTGCAATAATACAAGAAACAAACCAAAAAAGGAGCAGAGATCAGAAAGAATCATTAAAACCGCCTCTATGTTCAGATGACATGATTATTTACATAAAAAATCCCAAGGAATCTACCAAAAACCCCAAAACTCCTGCAACTAATAAGCAAGTTTGGCAATTTTGAAGGATACAAGATCAATGCAAAAATGTCGATCACATTTCTACGTATTACCAACAAATACTGTGGAAACCAAAATTAAAAGCACAATATCTTTTGCTGTTGTCCTCAAAAATGAAATCTCAAGGCATATATCTAACAAAACACACACAGGATGCATATGTTGATAATTTCAAAGTTCTGATAAAAGATATCATAGAAGATCTAAATAAATGGAGACACATACTGTGTTCATGGGTTGGAAGACTCACCATATAAAGATGTCAATTCTTCCCAAATTTATATGTAGCTTTAATACAATTCCTATAGAAATTCCAGCAGGGTTTTTAAATAGATATAGTTAAGGCTATTCTAACACTTACATAAAAAGGCAATAAAAGGGGCACCTGGGTGGCTCAGTCGGTTAAGGGGCTGCTTTCCGCTTAGGTCATGATCCCAGGATCCTGGGATCGAGCCCCACATCCGGCTCCCTGCTCAGCAGAGGGCCTGCTTCTCCCTCTCCCTCTGCCTTCTGCTCTGCCTACTTGTGCTCTCTCTCAATCTCTCCATCAAATAAATAAGTAAAATCTTTTTTTAAAAAGGCAATTAAAAAACTGTAATAGCTAAAACAATATTGAAACAGAAGAATACAGTTGAAGGAATTACACTGACCAATTTTGAGACTTCCTTTATAGCTATAGGAATCAAGACTCCGTGGTGTTGGTGGAGAGACATATTAATTGAAAAGGATAGAGATCTATGACAGAGAATCAATGATCAGTGGAACAGAATTAAGAACCTAGAAACAGACTCGCACAAGTATGGCCAACTGATCTTTGACAAAAATGCAAAAACAATTCTACAGAAGAAGGACAGTCTTTTCAACAAATGGTGCTGGAGCAATTGAATATCCATAGACCAAAAAAAAAAAAAGAACCTCTACTCAGATCTCAAATTTTATACAAAAACTAACTCAAGATAAATCTCACATTTAAATGTAAAACTATAAAACTCTTAGAAGAAAACATAGGAGAAAATCTTTAGGCCCTAGGGCTTGGTGAAGAATTCTTAGACACAACACCCAAATCATGACCCATAAAATAAAAATTAGCAAATTGTATTTCATCAAAATAAAAAATGAACTTTTGGGAATGGCTCTTCTAAAAAATGAAAGATAACTTACAGACCAGGAAAAAATATTTGCAAACCACATACCTGACAAAGGACTCATACCTAGAATACACAAAGAACTCTCAAAACTCAACAATAAAAACAAATCCAATTGGTAAACAGACAAAAAACTTGAGATAGCTCCCTGAAGAGGATAAACAGATGACAAATAAGCACATGGAAAGATATTCAATATCACTATCCATTAGAGAAACGTAAATTAAGATCATAATGACATAGCACCACACACCTATTAGAACAGCTAAAACAAAAAATTGTCACACCACCAGCGCTGGGAAAGATGCAGAGAAACGTATCAAATGAAATGAAAGAAAATGAAAACTTACATCCACACAAGAATGTGTACTTGAATGTTCATAGCAGCTATACTTGTAATAGCTAAATTTGGGAACAACCAAAATGTCCTTTTGTAGGTGAATGGTATATCCATTCATGGAATACTATTATGGTATCTTCATACCACGGAGTACTACTCAACAATAAAAAGATGAACTGTACATGCAAGAATTTGGATGGATCTCAAGGGCATCATACTGAGTGAAGAAAAATCAGTCTAAAAAGGTCACACACTGAATGATTCCACTTAATGTAACATTCTTGAAGTGACTAAATTAAGAGAGAGTGAACAGATCAGTGGTTGCCAGAGGTTCGGAATGGTGGGTAGGGAGGAAATGGGGATAACGATGGGAGGTAACAGGAAGATCTTTTCAGAGATAGAACAATTCTGCATCTTGATTGTGGCAGTGGTTATACCAATCTACATGTGAATGAATGACATAGAACTAGGCACACACATTGCACCAAAGCCAACTTTCTTTTGCATAACATGTTAAGTATTGGGGGAAGCTGGGTTAAGTTTACCAAGAAAAACCCACAAAACAAATTGTTTTGAAAAAGGAATTATGAGGGGCGCCTGGGTGGCTCATTGGTTAAGCCTCTGCCTTCAGCTCAGGTCACGATCTCAGGGTCCTGGGATCAGCCGCATCAGTTGGCTCTCTGCTCAGCAGGGATCCGGCTTCCCCTTCTCTCTCTGCCTGCATCTCTGCCTACTTGTGATCCCTCTCTCTCTCTAAAATAAATAAAATCTTTTTTAAAAAAGGAAAAAAAAGAATTAAGAATAAAAACAGGAGGAAATTGAATTCCTGGGAATATTTTCCTACTGGATCATTTGCAACTAGACAGTCAGGATTGTTCTTTTTTATTTTTCCTTAATGCAGAGGTTCCCAAGTGTCTCCACAAGGTGATAACCCAAATACAAAAGATTTCACCGGTAGTGACCAGGGGACTGTCTTCAGGAAGGAAATGCCCTTGCACGTACATGGATTCTGGCATCTGAAAGATAGGTCAGTGAAGTTGGCCAGTTATTACTAATTTGTATTGATGCCCGACAAAGGGATAATGGAATTGAGGGCTGTTGGCAAGCAATTAATGGCAAAGTAGAAGAGCCAGAGGACCTCGTTGATAGCATATAAAGATGCCCTTTTCTCCTTCAGTAGAAGAGCAGATACATCAGAGGAACAGACTCCGACCTTGAGAATAAGAGCCTCCAGATGATTAAATGCTCATCCCAGACAAATCAGTCATGCTCAAGTCAGAGCCCTGGCTGGAAAACAAAAATAAAACAAACAATAACAACAACAAAAAACCTGGGTCCCGAAAAATAGGACGGAGACATCTGCACAGATACTCCTAAGAGGCTGGCTCTGTAAATTTCCCTGAACTCTGAAATTCCCTGGAATTGAAGTGGTAATCCATCCTTCCCTAGAAAGAGTTTGTACTTGTCTCATGCTGAAAGATGTCAGTGAGGCTTGGCCCCATGCAACAAGCAGTTTCCTTTTCAGGAGCTGCCCCAATCTTTTCTCCTGGCTTCCAGGCTAAGAGCTTGTATTAAATCCCAGTGTAATCCAACTGAAGATATGTTGGGCCTGATAAGGAAGGAAAGAGATCCTGTACTGTAAGAAGAGCTGAATTAGCTAGCACATAATGGCCTGAGCCAGGTGAGTAGCCCTAGGATTGAATTTTGAGGTACTTGATCAAGGCAGCTAGAGCATAACATTGAAAAGTCAAGAATTTATCCATTGGAGGGTGCTCTCTCGAGAGGAGGACTTAACACCCTAGCAGAACACCCCAGGAGTGGGGCACGTTTCTTGCTAGGGTGGTTCTTAGAAGCCTGGAGTAGGCAGAAGCATACACTGGATGCAGCGGAAATGCTTGAGTTGATTGGAAGATGGTAGAAAGAATTACAGAGGCTGAAGGAACTGGACATGTTGAAATGGATACAACACAAGGTCAGAAGATCGAGTTCCATGGGGAGCCCAGAAAACTCACTATTCACCAAAGCCATCAGAGCCTCAGTGGTGGCTCTCACCTGCTGGCTAGGGCTGAGGGTATGCGAGGTGGCAACAAAGTGGGGCTCATTAATGTCCCTGGGGATCATGGAGACCCAGATACCATTATTTTATGGAATGCTACAATAAAAAGTAAAAAGTCTGCCAACTAAACCTACCATAACATTTTCTTTGCACTGATACTTTTTTACTTATTGAAATAATTATTTTAGGCTTATGTAGGCATAGCATCTTTTCATATGTCATTCTTATGAGTACAAAAAAAATAAGCAATATACATCGCTTAAAGTATTTCATTTTTTAAAATTATGTTCAGTTAGCCAGCATACAGTACATCATTAGTTTTTGATGTAGTGTTCAATGATTCATTACTTGCATATAACACCCAGCATTGTACTAAAAGTATTTCTGACATTTCTTCACAGCTATAACCTGACTACCCTGAATCACTTTTCAGCTGAGAGTCGAAATTGTCCATGTTCTCTCCACACAGTATTGTCCTCTGTGCCTCCAAGATTGTCAGTGATGCAGAATTTCTTGAAAGAGAGCACCTGGGTGGCTCAGTGGGTTAAGCCGCTGCCTTCGGCTCAGGTCACGATCTCAGGGTCCTGGGATCAAGTTCTGCATCGGGCTCTCTGCTCAGCAGGGAGCCTGCTTCTCTCTCTCTCTCTCTCTCTCTGCCCACCTCTCTGCCTACTTGTGATCTCTCTCTCTGTCAAATAAATAAATAAAATCTTTAAAAAAAAAGAATTTCTTGAAAGAGTGACCGACTTATTGTCCAAGGGATTTTCCTCCAAACTGTTTCCAAGCTACAAGTTTTAACATGAGCTTTCTTGCTTGGCTTGTGAAACTCAGTAACATAACAGAGTTTCAGCTACTTGTACGTATCTCCCTTGCTTTGGACTCAAAGTACAAGTGTAAAATTTTAAATTGGTCTTAGATGAAATGTTTCTAATCAATAACTAGGACCTTTCAGTAAAGCTGAATGACTTTGGGTTTAGTTTTTAATGATTTTATGAGTCAAGTAGACTTGTTTGAGGTTCTTACTGAGTTGTTTCCTTGTTGTGGCTCTTCTGATCGTCTTCTTTATATTTCATTTTAAGGTAACTAATTTTATTCTCTCTGTTCTGTTTCTAATGTTTTCATAAACCTTTTAAGTTTGCAAATGGTCTGAAAATGAGTTATTTCCCAACAGCACTTTATGCTTTTGTAACTATTGATTGTGTTCATTTGAAAGTTATTTTATGTTACTGTTCTGGCATCACAGTGCTTTTCCAATTTGTGAATTTTTTTTTAAGATTTTATTTATTTATTTGAGAGAGAGAGCGCACACACGTGCATGCACACATGCGCTTGAGTTGGGGGAGGGGCAGAGGGAGAGGGAGAAACAGACTCCCTGCTAAGCCCAGAGCCAGAAGAAGAAGGGCTCAATCCCAGGACCCAGAGATCATAACCTGAGGCCAAGTCAGATGCCTGACAGAGCCAATCAGGTGCCCCATGAATTCTTAGAAACTAACTTAAAATGTTTCATTTTTGCATTGTGTATTTCTTTCATATGCAGTAAGTTTTCTATTTGCACAATTTTTATCAGTCTGATATTATTTTGCCACCGTGCACTTTTCTATCACAATTGAGGAAGTGAACATTCCTAGGCTTTTCATTTGAACATTTAATTAATTTTTAAACCCAGTATGACATTTTCCAAGCTTTCTAAAAAATTCTGTATTTTCATGTCTTTCAGGATTTGGGGAGTTATTTATCTTTCTTTTAATCTTGATATTTAATTTTTACTTTATTTTTTATTGAGATATAACTGGCAAGTAACACTGTGTAAGTTTAAGGTGTACAATGTGTTGATTTGATACATTTACATACTGCAAAAAGATTACCACAACAGCATATTAGCTAACACCTCTACCATGTCTCATAATTATCGTTTGGTGTGCGTGCGTGTGTGTGGATATTTAAGATCTAGTCTCTTAGTAATTTGATAATAGTAATACACTATTATTTTCTTTTTTTAAGATTTTTTATTTATTTGACAGAGAGAGAGATCACAAGTAGGCAGAGAGGCAACAGAGAGAGAGAGGAAAGCAAGCTCCCTGCTGAGCAGAGGCCCGATGCAGGGCTCGATCCCAGGACCCTGGGATCATGACCTGAGCCAAAGGCAGAGGCTTTAAACCACTGAGCCACCCAGGTGCCCCTACACTATTATTTTCTATAATCACGATACTGTGCATTATATCTCCAGCCTTACTTATCTACTAGTTGCAAGTTAAACATCTCTCCTATTCCCCCACCCTCCAGCCTCTGATAACAGCTACTCTACTCTCTTTTTACAAGTTCAGCTTTTTGAAATTCCACATATAAGCGAGTACTTATCTTTCTGTGTCTGACTTATTTCACTTTAGCATAATGCCTTCATGGTCCACCCATGTTGTCACAGATGGAAGAATTTCCTTCATTCATGGCAGAATAATATTCCATTCCATACATACACACCCCACATCCACTGATGAACACTTAGGTTGTTTCCATCTCTTGGTTACTGTAAATAATGCTGCAGGAAACACGAGAGTGCAGGGGAGCCTGGGTGGCTCAGGTGGTTAAGCTTCTGACTCTGAGTTTCAGCTCAGGTCATGATCTCAGGGTCGGGAGATCACACCCTGTGGTAGGTTCCTAGAGGGCCCCACAGGACCCTCAGTGGGGAGTCTTCTTAGGATTCTCTCTCCCCTCTCTCTCTCTGCCCCTCTCCCCATGCTCACTCACTCTCTTGCTTTCTCTCTTAAAAATAAATAAATAAATCTTTAAAGAAAACTTGAGAGTGCAAATATCTCTTTGATACCCTGTTTTTCATTTCCTTTGGATAAAACCCAGAAGTAGGGTTGCTGGACTGTGTCATAGCTCGCTCTCTCTCTCTCCCTGTATGTGTATATATATATGTATATATATATATATATATACACACACACACACATATATATGTATGTGTATATATACATATATTTATTTATTTATTTATTTTACTAAATAGTGTCAGTTTGGTTTGTTTTTTTTTTTTAGATTTTATCTATTTGTCAGAGACGGAGAGAGAGAAAGAGAACACAAGCAGGGGGAGTGGCAGGCAGAGGGGGAAGCAGGCACCCCACTGAGCAAGTGGTCTGAGTCAGAACTCAATCCTAGGACCCTGGGAACAAGACCTTAACCCAAGGCAGATGCTTAACCAACTGAGCCACCCAGGCGTCCCTGGTAGCTTTAATTTCTGAGGAACCCCCATACTGTTTTCCATAGTGGCTACATCAATTTACGTTCCCAACTGTGCACAAGGGTTCCTTTTTCTCCACATCCTCGCCAACACTTGTTGTTTCTTGTGTTTTTGATTCTAGCCATTCTGACTCATGTGAGGTGACATCTCATTGTGGTTTTGACTTGCATTTCCTTGATGATTAGATGTTGACCATCTTTTCACGTACCTGTTGGACATTTGGATGTTTGGGAAAAATTCCTATTTAGTTCCTCTGGCCATTTTTTAATTGATTGCTTTTTCTCTTGTTATTGAGTTGTAGGATTTCTTTATATATTTTGGATACCAACCCCTTATCTGATACATGGTTTTCAAATATTTTCTCCTGTCCAATAGGTTACAATTTTTATATTTTAAATATAGTTTAAGTCAATTATTCCGACTCTATTTGGCAAAGATCTCAGCTGTAAATTCTTTTGAAATACATGCCTCCTACCAGTAGTTAGCATTTTTGGTCATTTTCACATATCCTATTTCAATGTTACAAAACCAGAAGTTGAACTATTCAAGCCCCACAGATTTTGGCACATTTTTATCATCAATCAGTACAGGCTATTCTCTTTTTAATTTTTTAAAAGATCTATTTATTTGAGGGGTGGCAGGGGAGGCTCTGCACTTAGCTGGAAGCCTGACACAGGGCTTGATCCCACGACCCTGAGATCATGACCTGAGCCAAAATCAAGAGTCAGATGCTCAACCAACCGAGCCACCCAGGCGCCCCTCTATTCTCTTTTTTAATTTTTATTTTATTTTTTTCACCTTTACCTCACATCTCTACTTTCATTCCCCTTTCTTCACCACAGACAAGCACTCTGAATATATTTAAAATTTATCTTGACTAAACCTATGATGATAATCATTTCAAAAGGTATGTAAATCAAATCACCATGCTGTATACTTTAAAGTTTTCCAGTGATGTATGTCAAGTATTTCACAATAAAACTGGGGGAGGGGGCACGTGGGGAAATTGTCTTGGATATGTTTGTGTCCTTAAATATATATGTAGTGTTGCCTGATTTCACAACTTTTTAAGGCGTTGCTTCTCAAAAATCATTTCCAAGCTTTCATTTCTTTTCCAGACAGTAATATTCACTTCATAGATCTAGCCTTGTTATATTTTTGATTATCTCTATCATTTACGTCAATGCAGGTCGCACTCAGCACAATGTTCCTCAGCCCAGTGACAGTATATTGCTACTATTTGTTTTGCTTGCAGAATTGACGCCTTTATCTAACTGGGCCTGTTTCATATCACGAAAGGCCCATCTCAGACTGTCAGGGGCAGGGGTAAGGGCTGTTTCTCTGGGCAGAGAATGATGAGTAATGAACTCTACAGACTGGCTTGCCAGATAACTCTGCTGACCCCTTTCTAGTGTGCCCTCCTTTATGACAGAGGCTGGAAAGTAAAAAGCTCTCTTTTCTTACTCCTCTGAAACAAGGAAATGAATGTAATTTAGGTTCTGTTAAGCTGGTGTACTCATATGAGAATTCGCTTTGAAAATTTCATCAAATGGGGAGAAAGGTGGCCTTCTGACAGGCCTCCATTATGCAGCCGTGAATGAATCTAGCAGGCCTGGTGTGGCTCGGGGGAAAAACAGAGATCATGACAACTTCCTGATCTCAGGAGCATGGCTAGGGTAGCAGAGACACCAGATCTAGTGGCTGATTCTGGGTCCCAGTGTTGTGGCTAAGGTGGTGTGATCCTGAGTCTAGCTGCTGGGAAAGAAACTTCCTGACTCTCCAGCTTCCTGAGTGAGGTGGCAGTCTTCCTGGTGGGCCAGTTCATTTGCTTGTTCTACTTAAGTCATTCCCAGCAGCTGAGCCTAGAAGTTGCTCTGCCAGCCCTTCTGAAGATTTTGTGAGTCCCTTGTTCCCCCACATTAAATCCATATCCTGTTCGAGTAACTGGAGTAATGGCTTCCATGGACAACTGGACCTTGACTAATCAACATGCCGATCACAATAAAGTTCTTCCTATGAGAACACTCTCTACTAAGGATATTAAAACCAGTGTTCTGTCAGACAACGACTCCCAGTAACCCGTTCTCATTTTTAGAAGCCCTCATTAAGGCCTATCAGGTATAGAGCCTCTTTCCTCACAGATCGCAGACTAGTGACCAGATGAAAGGAGTCTCTCATACGTTGGGGCAGGAAATCATTCTCCTAGGTAATTAGAAGCCCTTATCCTCAGTGAAATTTACTTTCAGTTTCTGCATCTCCCCTCTCAGAATAAATTGACTTAATAGGGAAATGTCTCACTGTGTTTTGCCCAGGCCCCGGACACCAGAGGCTTAGATCCAAAAGGGAAAAGCTGAGAAGAGAGGAGGATATACAGATCATCTTGAGCGGGACATCAAAAGAAAAAGAGCAGGAATTACAAGCTTCAAGCATTCCAGATGTGGGAACTAGGCATGTGGGCTCTGCCCATCTCCCTGGGGCCACATGGAACAGCACCAAGCTCCAAGAGTCAACCTGTTGAGCCCCTTTGGGGTAACTGAGGCAGCCTGCTCACCAGCCCTGTTCCTCATTTTCCCTGCATCCTCACACCCCCACCCCCAGAGTATGTCCCATCAATCAGAGAATGAGGAAGGCACACTCCTATGTAGAATGCTTATATATGCAGTTCTTCCAGGCATTAGCTAAAGGACCAGTGGATTGGGAGGGCCCTGGGCAGCCCAAGGGGAAATACACAGAAGGCGGTAGGCCATGCAAACTATACAAGTGGTAGTTGCACCAAAGCAGCCCCTCCCCATCTCTGCATTCATATCATTCCCACCTGTTTTGTTGCTTATAGCTCTGCTTTTCTAAACATTTTATTTATTTATTTATTTGACAGAGAGAGAGAGAGAAAGCACAAGCAGGGGGAGCAGCAGAGGGAGAGGGAGAAGCAGAGGGAAAGGGAGAAGCAGACTCCCCGCTGAGCAGAGAGCCTGAAGCAGAGCTTGATCCCAGGACCCTGGGATCAGGGCCTGAGACGAAGGCAGACACTTAGCCCACTGAGCCCCCCAGGCACCCCATCATCATTCTGCTTTTGAAGACTCACTTGTGGAGGCTGAGTCCCCTGTTTCATCTACACTCTGAGTTTTCTACCTTTTGGCTGCATTTCCTAGGCTCCTATCAACCACCTTCCTGTTAGCATTGTGTTTTCCAACCGACAAACTCCTAAATACCCCCTTGGGGGCCCAGGCCTCAGTCCTTTTGCCTGTGCGCTCTTTCCTGTGAGGCAACCCTGATAGAACCTGACCCAGCTCAGACTGCGGGCTTCCGCAAGCACAGGGCTACCATCGCCCCAGGCACTATTTTTATCTGGTTTTCTGAAATGTATTTCAAAGTTGGAGAATTTGGAAAGGCAGAGCATTTTCCAAGGTCATGCTCTGCAGGACTGATGACTGGAGAAATCCCCAAAACCCCTCTCTGTTGCTTAAAGTAACAGTAGCTATTACAACAGATAAACCGTGACACGGTATCAACAGCTAAACATAATAGAGTTTTGTTTTAGGTTTCTTTTTTTGAGTATAGTTGATACACGATGTTACACTAGTTTCAGGTGTACAACACAGTGACTCAACAACTCTGCATGTGACACTTTGCTCACCACCAGGAGAGCCACCATCTGTCACCATCTATTACAGTACAATTGACTGTATTCCCTGTGCTGTGTCTTTTATTCCCATGGCCTATTCATTTCATAACTGGAAGCCTGTCTCTGCTGCTCCCCAACACCCATGTTGCCTATCTCCCTACCCCCTTCACCTCTGACGACCATCAGTTTGTTCTCTGTATTTACAGGTCTGATTCTGCTTTTTGTTAATTCGTTTGTCTTGTTTGTTTAGATTCTGCATATAAGTGAAACCAAATGGTATTTGTCTTTCTCTGATTTATTTCACTTAGCATAATAGTCTCTAGGTCCTTCCATGTTGTTGCAAAGGGCCAGATCTCATCAGTTTTGTGGCTGCATAATATTCCTCTGAGCGTGTATGTGTGTTGGGGGTGGGTGTACCACATCTTCTTTATCCACTCATCTATGATAGAAGTTTCATTCTTGCTCCATAAACCCAGTGATGATGTTCTTGCCTGGTGGTGGCCTCCTATCTTATGACCTCACTTGTGTCTAGGGCCCCAACGTTGCCTCCATTTAGCTGGCAAATGGAAAAAGAGACCATGGAGAAGGCACGACCCCTTATTTGGCCATGTAGTAACCCTCATATTCCACTAGCAAGTATGAGTTCCCTGGATGGAATTGGGGGTGGGGTGGGGGTTCTGAGAACTGTAATCCCTGACCGGCCATGACATCATGCCAAGCCATCTCAGCCACATCCTCTGTATTCCTTTTCAGTTAGCTTCTAAATAAATCACAGCTAGAGATAAAATCTTTAATTTTGCAAAAAGGCAGCGAGGCACAATTTCCTGAAAATAAATGAGAAATAAACCCTCTTAATATCTGAAAATTGGCCCAAAATGTAAAAGTGGACTTGAAAAGTTTTAAGACTTTTTCATGGTGTGTAGAAAATAGCACCCTCACTCTCCAGCAACATTTAAATAATTGGGCACAAAGGCTGAAGGGTACAAATGATTAGGAATAAATGTCCCACCCCTACCCAAGCTCCTTCTTGGTATACAAATGTTTGAAAACATTGGTATGAAATAATTGTTGATCTTAGTGACTTTTTTTTCCTCCTGCTGAGAATCTACTCTTCCACATCTGGCAAGACTATCCCCAGAAAAGGTCTGTCCCTCTAAGGCAGTATCTCTAGAGAACATGAAGCCCAGCCCAGGTGGCAGTTCCAAGAAAAGTTCCAGGAGCCTGCAGGCTCACATTCGATGGGACTCCATCCGAGTCCTCCCCATGCCACCCTAGCCTATGGTCCTCCAGCCAGGAACAGTAAATACCCTCCATCCTAGCCTAACCAGTGAGTGGTAAACACTAGGTCTTTTCAAGCGAATATGTCCCTTCATTTACACAAGATTGTATGTAAGCTATGTCTGCTTCCCTGACCCACAGGCTCTGTTCTTCTCCATCTCTAACTCTTGAAACCAGATTTTGTTCATAGTTACCATAGAGAATCCATTCCCAACAAACAGTGAGCATTATATCATTAAATGAGTATTTCCCAGAGGAAGATGTGTTAGGAGGGTTGCCCCCACAGAATTTAACTTGAAAGTCCCCTTAGACATTATTTCTTCTCCTAAATCAGACCTATCTCCTCCCTGCCACCTGCACCATCGCACCACCATTGGCCCTGGCTTCCTTTTCTCCCTCACAGATCTTGCCCAGGTCCTCCTGATCACTCCTCTTACTCTTTCAGGGAAACTGAAGTCTCTTCTAGCTTCTCCCTCCAAACTCGCACACTCCACCCACTACTGAAAACTCCCCCCCCCCATATTTGTGACAAACCATTAATTATATGGAGGTTCATAACTTTGTACCTAGACCCCCCCCCCCCAGTTCTTCCATTAATGAGGCCTACCCTCCTTAGAAAGTTGTAGGGTGGGATACCTAACTTTCTCTTTTGCTATCTGTAAAACATAAACATACTGGTACTTCTCAGTTGATTTATAGGGGAAACACTATGTTTGGGGGGCACTGGGACTACAGAAGCCATTTAATGGCACACTGCCAGATATTAAATGAGGAGGAAATACAAATTGAACACATGTAAAATGTAAAACACATACAACATAGTTTCACCAGAAGCTGGTCAATGTGTCTTACTCTTGTGAATGAAAATCACCGATACTTGAAACCAGTCAGTCCGTTGGGGGGTTCAAACCCTCCCCCCAGTTCTCAGAACCAGACCACTACACTGAAGTTCTCTTAGATGAGAAGTCGTATAGTGGCACAGATTCATTTAAAAGTGATCAATTTCAAAATGGGTTGGTGACTAATATAAAAATACTAAGGTCGTGTACATCATAGAACTAGGAATATGAAGGACAATGACAAGAGGGCATGGTTCAGTTGGGTTATGTTAAAAAAAAAAGAGAGACAAGAGAAAATAATCTTGAAAGAAGACACTGCCTCAAATAGGACATTAACCTAGATGATACCCAACCCCTGAGTCTCCTCTGGATCTTGCAAAGGTCATGGAGCCCTGGTCCTGGGACAGAAAGGACACAAAAGCCAGCCCTACAAAGGTGTGCATTGGCACTGAACAACAGGGATTTCCTCAACTACGTGCTTCCAGTCTGAGAAAATTGAAGGCCAGAAGAGCTGTCTTGAGAACAGACCTCCCTAAACTAAAAACAGACAGGAGCCTGTTGGGAATGTCCTTCAAGGAGAAAACAACAACAACAATAAAGCTGCCCCTGGGGAAGGAATTCGTTTTGTACTAGAGAAGGTTTCACTGGGCTCCTGAGAGCAGATGGGGGGCATCTCTTTCCAACTTCACATTCCTTTCAAAGACATCAGGTTGGTAGCTTGAAATCAGCCATAGTAGGAGTATTTACACCATGGAAATTGTCAGATGCTACCAAACAGGGTTTTTCTCCCCCTGAGAGCTGCTTTACCAGCACATTGACACCCATGCATATGTGTTTATCCAGGAAGGAGACAGTCTTCCCCCCATGCAAGCCCTTTGGGTGCACAGTGCCTTCCTACCCACTGCCCGGAGTGGACATCTTCTTCGGGTATTTTGTATCTGCTCATCTCTATTCGTCTTCCCTTTGGTAATCACACCCCCCGTTCTTTTCCTTGGTACTGATTATTTATAAATTCCTGTTTTACTCCATGGATTTGTAGCGGGCCCACTCATTCTATGTATAAAGAAAAATGGGACGTCACTGTACAAATTAAATCCAAACTGACTGCTCCATCAGAGCATTTTACTGCAGAACCAGGAAAGTTACGGATCTTCTCCCTTGATCCTTGCAACCACTCTACGAGCTGGGAATTATCATCCCCCACTCTGCACAGGAGGACACTGAGACAGGCTTCTAAGAGAAGAGCTAAAGGTCACATCGAGCCAGACGCCAAAGCAGAATTTGAATGCAGGTCTGTATAACTCTAAATCCCATGTTCATAACCACTTCATTGCTGTGCTCTTGACACATTTATCAGGCATCAGCACTGTGCGGGAAGATAGAAAGTGCTTGGGGACCGCCATCCTCCTTTGCCCAGCCTGTCTCATTATCCTTCAGACAACGTGTGGTGCGAGTGCGGAGGAAAAAGAGCCAGCTGACGCGTGGGATTGCCAAGCAACAGCTTATGAAACGAACTCAAACCATAGCAACCAAACACTGCGGACCCAGCAATAGCCTCATTTCATTTACAAGAGTACGAGGAGGGCTTTGTCAACAACTGATGAGATAAATGGTGAGGTCCTGACGACGCAAGTACAAGGAATTATCATGATCACCATCATCATTATTTTTAAAGCACACAAGACCAAATAATCTATGAAAGCGATTCCTTGAAAAAAAGACAATTAAACACATCGGTATGTCACGGACAAACTATATACACATACATTTTGCAAAAATGCATATCTCTGATATCTCAAATCCCAGCCGATCGCCCTTCAATAATGTGGATCGTTTTGGGGTGGTCAGGAGGGCTAAAATCCATTTATGTACAAAGCACCTTAATTAATTCCTCACAATAACTCTGTGTGCTTGGTATTGTTTTTCCCACTCTACGGGCAGGAAAACTATTACGTAGGGATGGCAAATGAGTTTTCACCGGGTGCGCAGCTAATAAAGTACATATCCAGGAGGCCCTCCTGCAAAAATGTCGTCAATCTTGGACCCCTGTGAGACTCTGATCACCTCTCCAGCCCCTCCCCCTTGAAAAAACGCACAAAAATCAACTTGTGCGCCACAGTTTGCCTGGAATTCACTGGGACTCACAGTTGCTCCTGACGTACATCCAGGCAGCCCAGCTGGAGGAACAACCTTCATTTGTTTTTCACCATGATACACAGTGCTCTCGGGGCATTTTCCTTTTCTCTAGAGGTTACATGAAGGCTCTCCCAAATTCAGAGGACTGTTGAGCGAGAAGCCATGGAATGTTAGTAATTTGCAGGCAGAAGGGATTGGACGTCGCTGAGTTGTTAATAATTTCAATCTGCCCCAATGTGGGTCCCTCAAAATGCTGTCCTGATACTTCCTTGATCGCTGCCTTGGTCAAGCACACATCCAGCCACAAACAGGGAAACCTGACATCTCTCCGTGAACAACAGATGCCAGAACAAGGGGGCTTGGTCTTTGACCTGTTGTGGCCTGGACATTGTCACCTTGCTGTCAGGAAACCTCACAGGTATTCCAGGAACGGAAGGAAATGTTGTCTTCACTTGAGAGTGACTACCAAGCCAGTAAAGCAGTGTCTTTTTGCTCACAGAACCCGAAGTGGTTTGCTGAGGGTCCACATCAGGTAAACTCCAAGTCTTTAATAATACAGGCCCTTGGCTGCACATCCCTCCCACGCTAAGAGCTGGTGATAGACCTTCGATAACACCACAGTCTCATTTCCTCTCTCAGTCCTAAAGCCCAGACTAGAAGCTAATCAAGTGGCCCTTTGGTCCTCCAGGTTATACCACTGTGATATTTAGAGATGAGAGGGAACCCAAATCCAGTGGGAAGAGAGGGAGAGAGACAGAAAGAGAGGGGAGAGGAGGGAATGGGGGAAGAGGAGGAGGAAGTGGGGAGAGGAGGAAGGGGAGGAGGAGGGAAGCAAGGAGGGAGGGGGTAGAGAGGAAGAGAGAGAGAGAGACAGAGAGAGAGAGAGAGAGAGAGAGAGAGAGGAGACTTTCTCCTTAAGGCTTCAGTGGAGTCTTAAATGGGGCCTGGAGTCCCCTGGGCCTTGAATGTCATCAGTATCTCTCTGCCTCCCTCTCAGCCCTCCCTTCAGTCTTCGGGATCTTTATCTAGCCTGAGAGAGCGGGTAGTCCTTGGGACCGACTGCATATTCTTGGGCCTGCAGATAACCAGGTCCTTATCTCTCAGTATTCAAAGACCTAAGATCCTACAACTCAAAAAAAGGGCCTTTCTTTCAGTCCTATTTTTCTCTGTGCAAATTTCCTGAAGTCTCTCCTGAAACTCAAAAGCTGATCTTGGGCTCTTTGATTCTATTTGCATTTCTGCTAAAATAACTCTCCCCCGGGGCAGAGCCTTGGACCTGCTGTGAATGAGGCTGGGCCAGGAGTACAAGGGCAAGCTAGAGCTGGGGGTCAAAAACAAAGGTTAATAATTCACAACGTCACACTTTGCGCAGAAAGAAGGAGAAATAAATTTGTCAATAAAGAGACGTGTTCAAGAGGGGGAAAAGACCATGCTAGATCCTAAAAGTGAGCCTCTGCCTTTTCTTCCTTCTCTCCCAAGAGGACGCTCCATGTGGAAATAAGAGGTTTCAATCGAGTTTCAGCTCCCTCTGGACATTCCAGCTCCTACACACTAGCCATTAGGATCTGGGAATGCGCCTTCTCTCATTTAAATTTGTAAGACCGTAGGATACTTAGACACAGATAAGGAAATGAGAATCAGAGAAAACAGGGAACATGCTCTTCATCCATAGCTAAAAATTTAAACTGGAACCCATTTTCTGCCAAGCGCAGGGCTAACAATCACCTCGGCCTAACAGTTTCTTTGCCCTTGGTTTCTAACAGGGTCGAAGGGTGGGAAAGGGACCGCCCTGCCCAGCCCCAAGGTTAGAAGGTGTCTGGAGCAGGATGGTGTCTTTGTGAGCTGGGCTCCGGTCCAGCTGTCCATGAAGTCCAAACCGTTACAAGAATGAGAGAGAGGCCACACACTATTAGTTGGTGTCAGCTATCACTAATGATGCCCCTTCAGATATGCACAGGTGTGCAGGAAATAGTTAATACAGCAGAGACTGGGGCACCTGGGTGGCTCAGTGGGTTAAGCCTCTGTCTTCGACTCCGGTCATGATCTCAGGATCCTGGGATAGAGCCCCGCAATGGACTCTGCTCAGCAGGGAGCCTGCTTCCCCCCTCTCTCTGCCTGCCTCTCTGCCTACTTGTGATCTCTTTGTCAAATAAATAAATAAAATCTTTTTTTAAAAAATACAGCAGAGACCACTGGCTTTAGAAAGTCTTGTTTACAAGGTCGGCTCTTGGCTGCCTTTTTTTTTTTTTTTCTCTCAGCTGCCGTCTTAGAACTTGGCCCTTAAAGGCAGAATACTGGCTGCCTGAAGATGCCCACGTCCTAATCCTGAGAACTTATAAATATGTCACATTACATGGCAGAGGGTATTCTGCAGATGTGATTAAGGTTAAGGGCTTCGAGATGGGGAGATGATCCTGTATTATCTGGGTGAGCCTAATCTAATCACAGGAGTCCTTAAAAAAATGGGGAACTTTTCCCAGCTGGGGCCAAGACAGATGCAATGGCAGGAGTGGGCCCAGAAAGATGTGACTCGAGATGAACGCCACTCACTGATCTGGCTTTGAAGTTGGAGAAAGGGCTCGAAAGCCAAGGAATGCGGTGGCCTGGAGAGCTGGGAATGGCCTTCCATTTGTGGCCGGCAACCAAACAGGGACCTCTGAACTGAATTCTGCCAGCCGCCTGAGTGAGCGGGAACCGGAGCCTGCCCTAGAGCCTCCAGAAAGGAATGTGGCCTTGCCGACACCGAGGTTTCAGCCCGGTCAGGCTGGACTGGACTTCTGACCTCTGGGGTGCCAAGATAAGAGTTTGTATACTTTAAGCCTCTGAGTTTGGGATGATTTGTCACAACAGCAGTGGAAAATACATATGGCACTTGACCTGTTCCCTAATTGATAAGAGTGGTCCACTGTCCCTCACCTGTTTGCATAAATGTCATTTATGCTGAACACCTGCTTTCCTTCTGAGACTCTGGAATTTGGGTACGTGCTAGGTAGAGGGTGCCTAGTGACCATTTTCCCAGTTAAACACACACACACACACATACACACCCACACACAATCTTGGACACTGAGTGAGCGTCCTTGGGCAAAAACATCCCCTCCATATTGTGCCTTTCCACTAGGGAGGAAGAGCTCGCTTGGTAACCGCCCTCACAGCAGCCTCAAGACCCCATCTGTATCTTTGTTGTTGCTGCTCTTGTTGCTCTTCTTGTTTATCTGGCTGCTTCACTAAACCTTAGCTATGACTACAGTTAGATACTGAGTCCCTGGAGTCCTTCCATCGAATTTGGTGGACGTGTGGAGGGTCTTGGGAACCCCAGAAATGATGAGAGATGGCAGGCCAGGTTTTGAGTGACCAGTAAGTTCCAAAGTGCTACAGTGGATGTGATCTGAAGGCAGGCCTTTACATTCCCGTCTTACTCTGGGTTGGTGACTGGCGGCTGGAACCCCACACAGCTGGCTTCCCTGTTGCTGAGCCACAGTGGTGTTTTCCGGAGCAGAGGAGGAGGGGGATTCAAATGGGAAGGGCCCTGATCCACCACCGTGGAGGCACACCTGCTCCCTCTGGCGGCCCGTGCCTTTCAACAGTTGGAGCCAGAGACCAGGACGTGCCATTCAGTGATGAGTAGAGCGGATCTCCTTTGAAGTAGCTGGTGGCACCTCCTGCTAGATGTAGAGGTTCAATTCTGATAGGCCTTCAGACCAGGCGATCTTGAGCAATGCCACGGTCGGAGTAGTGCATACACTCCTCCTCGAAATACGTCCTGAGCGCAGAAGTTTTTCCAGAAAGCATCTGTCTGAACAGTAAAATCTGGTGGCCCCCGCTCGATTGTCCTTGACACTGACTGCATCTATTCCTGCAGAACCCTCCTGGAGGAGAGGCAGAAACTCCACATGAAGCTGTACTTTGGGACAAGGAAAGCTACGTCTCTCGTGATCTCGCTTACTTAACAAGACATCCCCCAAACTGTATCCCTTGGCTTCCCCGAGAGCAGGCCCCTAAGCCTCCATGAAAATTTACAACTACAGAGGGAAAGTAGCCAGCTTAACTTGTCCCTTCATTCGTGGCTTGAGGCACCAAGCTAGCCGCTGGGGCATACGGTGGTAAACCAGACAGACATGGTCCCTGCCTCTATGAACTGTCCAGCCTAAAAGAATCCTCCCATCTGGCATTACTGGTTAATAAACATGGACTTTAACAGAGTTAGACCTAGATCGTCAGCAGTGCCTGGACCATATCTACAACCTATTGCTAGACAGGAGGGGACATGGGATTTGAAGCACACATACTTAATATCCTCTCCCTAGCCACAGAACTGTGCCCTTTGCCCTATTCGGCCTCTTCTGAGTAGGCTTTCTAAACTTCTGGAACCCCTGAATCAAGAGTGCTGCCTCCCTAAGGTGGGAAGCAGAACTCAGCCTAGCTCACACCTAGGCTCCACCCAGCAGATGTTCCCCATCAAGACTTTGAGTCAGGAGAGAGACAAGTGAGGAGATGATTTTCCAATGGAATCCACACCTGGTGAAAATCATAGAGTATGACTAGAGACCCCGAGTTCTCACAGGCAGTTACAATAGATGTCCTAATGGCACAGTCCTGGGGTTCATCTCAGCAGTGCCTGTCCTTAGAGTAGGTGGGATTGCATCGAGCTCTAGCTGTCTAGCCCCCAAGCCAGATGCTGTCCCCTGCTGGAGATTTTCTGGAGCTCTACCCAATAGCCATTAACAAAAATCCCTTTTCTTCTTCTTTTTTAAAAAGATTTTACTTATTTATTTGAGAGAGAGCGAGAGCGTGCACGTGCATGCACAAGCGGGGTGAAGGGTAGAGGGAGAGCGGGAACCCTGACACAGGGCTCAGTCCTGGGACTCTGGGATCAGGACACGGACCAAAGGCAGACACTCAACCAACGAAGCCACCAGGCACCCCCCAAATCCCTTTCCTGCTTCAAGAAGCTAGAACAGTTTCTCTTGCTTGCAACTAAGAAGTCTGATGGATAAAGAGAGGTCCCAAAACAAACAAGAAGCAGTCGATGTACCATTTCTCCTTGACACTGTCAGGGCTGGGGATCTGGATCTGAGAGCAAAGATGAGCAGAGTAGAGGACTGTAAGACTCATCTAGCTATTTATAAAGTCTCACCTGCCTGTTTATAAAGTTATTTATTCACATAAACTCTTTTTCTTTTTTTTTTTTTTTTTAAGATTTTATTTATTTATTTGACAGACAGAGATCACAAATAGGCAGAGAGGCAGGCAGAGAGAGAGGGGGGAGGAAGCAGGCTCCCCGCTGAGCAGAGAGCCCGATGTGGGGCTCGATCCCACCACCTGGGATCATGACCCGAGCTGAAGGCAGAGGCTTCAACCCACTGAGCCACCCAGGTGCCCCTTTTTTTTTTTTTTTTTTTTTTTTTTTAAGATTTTATTTATTTATTTGACAGACAGAGATAAACTCTTTTTCTATTTTAAAAGCCATAGGTTCCCCGCTCCCCCCAAAAATAAAAAAATAATAAAAGTCATAGGTTCACCACCCCACTGGGGCCTGAACTCACTCACCTACAGAGACCCTGGAGGACAGGCCTTACCGGTATGCATACTCCTGCATGTCATACACTGACCACAAGATGGCGAAAGAGATTATCACATCAAGCCAGCCTTTCTCCCTCCACACCATTTTTACACTGAAGAGAACATTTATTGAGCACCTACTGTATGTCAGGAACTGTTCCAAGAGCTCTAATGGGTTATCACTTAATCATCACAATAATCCTATGAAATAGGTACCACTTCATATGTGAGGAAACGGAGACACGGACGGATCTGCTCACCTGTCTCTGGCTCATATTGACATTTCTCCATTATACCGTACGAGATAGCATTTTCTATCCAATATACCATTTTCTATCATCTGTATCTAAATATCAATTTATCATCTAGACCTTGTTTTTATAAGATTTTTTTTTTCAAGTAGGTCCTGTGCTCAAAGGGGGGCTTAAACTCCTAACCCCGAGATCAAGAGTCGCACAGTCCACTGTCTGAGCCAGCCAGGTGCCCCTCATCTCTATCTTTCAAGTTTTCTTCATTATAAAAGTAATACAAGTACATGGTAAAAATGGTAATGACTGGCAAAGAATTTTAAAGTCCTCTCTCCTCCCGGCCCATGATCCTAGTTCCACTGCCTGGGGATAACCACTGTTAGTTTCTTGGGTACCCACCCGTAAATTCTCATAGATATGAAAATTGGCTACTGTTGATATTGATAGAAAATGAATATGCAAGCATATTTTATACATATATTCTAGACACACACACACATACACACACACACACACACACACACACACAGCATCATATCCCACACAGTGTTCTACAGCATGAATCTTTGCTTAGCATTTCATCTTGGCCATCCAGATGCAGGCCAGGGCTGCTTTGGGCTGAGGAGCTCATTTATGGGCCCTGGATGCAACAGTGGCTGCACTCCCATGTGCAGGAAAGAGCAAGTGGGCCGCACTGGAGCCCCAGGTGACAGTGAGCTCTGGGGAGAAAGGCTGTTGATCAGCTGCAGGGAATGGGGACATGTGACCCAGGGTAAGGGAAGCCCGTGGGTGGTTCTCAGGCAGGTTGGACCATACCTCTGGTGGATCTTGGCCTCTAGCCCTGGTCCTCGAGAAAATTCAGACTTGGATACAGCCAACACTCACAGGGCCTTTGGAACAACAGGCCTAGTTCTTGCCTTTGCACACTGCATTTTTTAAAAATCTCACTTAGTCGGTGTGGAATCCCTGTTTAAGGTAGGAATTCTCTCCATTTTACAAGCAAAAAGGCTGAGATTCAAACAGGAGCACCTACGTTTCAAAGGTAGAGCCATGGTTTTAAGAAGAAGAACCAAGGGCCAAATCTGTTCTTTGATTCTCTTTCACAGCACGGTCCACACTGCACTTCAGCAAAGGCTGCTGGGGAGAGATTACCTTGTACACCAACACTATTCCTGGAGAACAGGCTTTGCATCACCTTGTACAACCCTGATCTTCCTCCCCCATCCTTCCCCTCGTCCATGCAGCTTCCCCCAGCACTGCGGGGCCAGGGACTGAGGAATCGCCAAGTCCAGAAACGTCTCTGGGGCTGTGAAATGGCCCCTCAGAGGCCAGGTCCTGAGGAGCAGTCAGAGACCGTGATAGGCCATCATCTCCACAGCTGAGCCTGCCCCCAGCCCCGTGCCAGGCTCCCCTCCCACCCCGGGTTCTGCCCCTCCCGAGAAGGACGAAGCCCCAGGGCCATTCTGGGGACAGGCCTGGACCTCAGATCCCGAGGGGCCAAGCTCCCAAGGCTGCTGGGTCCGAGGAGGCACGTCCATTTGCCCATCTTATCATTGCTCTGCGGAATCTGTGCCTGCCCCTCACCTCCTCCTCCTCGGGCTCCCACAGCTGTGGGCGGGGGGCGGGGGAGGGCATGAGGAAGATTTGGCAGTCAGCCTTCTGGCCCAGGGAACGCTGAGCAGCCCGGGGGCAGCGGGAGGGACAAGGCACCACGAGGCCAAGTCTACTGCCCACACCTCCCCTACAGCTGAGAAAGGGGAAGACACCGCCCCAAGCCCCTTGAGGCTGGCAGAGCCCCGGGGCAGGGAGGGTGGGCAGCAGGTGGGAGTTGGGGGAGGGGCGGGGGCAGAGAGCAGCGTCGGTAGTGGAGCTGCTGGCAGGGTAGGGGCAGGCCTGGGTCTGGGGGCCTCGGAAAGCTCCTGCACGCAGAGCTGCTGGCACTTGGCCAAAGTGGCCACAGGTGCTGGTCCCAGGGAGTCAGGACAGAGCTGGAAAGGAGATAGCCAGTGTTTAAAGATCGAGAAGAGGGTGTTCTAGGAAGAGTCTATTCCCTGAGTCCTGGGATGGCTGGCCTTGGCCCGGTACACACGGCCTGGCCCGTGGGGCCGTGCTGGCTGAGTATACCCTAGCGGACTTCTGTTTGCTTAGCACTGGACATGGCCCTGCAGCCTGGCCCCTTCCTAAAAGGGAGGAGATGGTGCCTGGGCCTCCAGGGGTTAGTGTCAGGAGTTGGTTGTCAAGAATTAGGAGCCCTGGGCTCCTGGGTGGCTCAGTCAGTTAAGCGTCTGCCTTTGGCTCAGGTCATGATCCCAGGGTCCTGGGATCAAGCCCCACATCAGGCTCCCTGCTCCACGGGGAGCCTGCTTCTCCCTCTCTCTCTCTCTCCCCCTGCTTGTGTTCCCTCTCTTGCTATGTCTCTGTCAAATAAATAAATAAAATCTTAAAAAAAAAAAAAAATTAAGAGCCCTGAAGGAGGATAGGATGCCTGCTTGCCGTCAGGTTGCCTCTATGTTGGTTCTGCCAGGGTACAGGGAGAGTTAAATCCCCTCAGATAAAGTAGACAGACAGGGGGTGCCATATGTTCCATGCTCTGGGGTTTTGTGCTACACACCACAGATGATGGTAGGAGGGGCAGAATGACACAAGCTAAGGACCCAGAGCTGCCCTGCTGCCCCACCTTCCTAAGCCAACTCTTGCTCCAATTCCCTGAAGCACCCCAGCATCCTTGCCGTAAATCCCTGCCCTTTAGGTCTGCAATGAAACCCTCAAATTGGTTTCCTGTGGTCATGAGGTACTTAGTTTAGGGCACCCTTCCGACCCAGCTGGCACTTCTCTCCTGTGCCCACATGACAGACATGGAAACGGAGTATGCTGTCCAGGCTATACTAGATTTCCTTGCATCTAAATAACAATCCAGGACCAGGTGATCGACCGGGAAGGATAAATGTCTGAAAGAAGGACTGGAGTCAGCGCTAGGTCACCCTGATGGCCAAATAAGGGACCTCTGGCAAGGAGGAAGAGATCATTAGGAATGTTTTGATAAGTGAATTTGCTATTCAAAGAAACAGCAAAATCAACATCATGGAAAAATACAAAAATTTTACCATCAATATTTATTTTAGACTGGGAGAAGGAAGAGAGGGGTAGAGAAGGAGAGGGAGAAAGCACACACACAGAGGAGGGGCAAAGGGAGGGAAAGAGTCCTAGAGCAGACTCTTCGCTGAGCACAGAGTGTGGCCCTGGGCTCGATCCCACAACTCTGACATCACAACCTGAGCCAAAATCAACAGTTGGATGCTTAACCAACTGCACCACCCAGGTGCCCCATTGTACCATAATTTTTTTTTTAAAGAATGGTTACTTGCCTGAGAGAGAGAGGAGGGAGAGAGAGCACACATACAAGCAGGGGGAGTGGCAGGCAGAGGGAGAAGCAGGCTCCTCGCTGAGCAAGGAGCACAATGCCAGACCTAATCCCAGAATCCTGGGATCATGACCTGAGCTGAAGGCAGACGCTTAACCGATTGAGCCACCCAGGTGTCCCTACCATCAATTTTTTATCATGAAATACATATGGTAAATGGGAAGGAGGGCATTCCATAATCTTTTCAAGGCTCAGAGCCTCTAAGGATCTTAATGTGACCCCGGCAGAATGTCTCCATTATCTGTTCATCAGGCCTGGTTGCACCTTGGCCAAGGAAAGGAAGCAGATAAGAGTTGTGGTTTTTCCCATTAGGGGTTCATGTGTACCCTTTGGAGCACAAGATGGCTCCAAAGTAAGTGACTATAAGCTTCTCTTTAAAAATACTTCTCAGGGCACCTGAGTGGCTCAGTTGGTTAGGCCACAGCCTTCAGATCAGGTCATGATCTTGGACTCCCAGGATCGAGTCCCACATTGGGCTCCCTTCTCAGCAGGCAGTCCGCTTCTCCCTCTGACCCTCCCCCCTTCATGGTCTCTTTCTCTCCTTCTCTCATTCTTCCTCTCAAATAAATAAAATTTAAAAATAAATAAAAAATAAAAATACTTTTCTGGGGCACCTGAGTGGCTCAGTCAATTAAGTGTCCAACTCTTGATCTCAGCTCAGGTCTTGAGTGCAAGCCCTGCAATGGGCTCCACGCTGGGCATGGGGGCCTACTTAAAAAAATAAAAATAAAACAAAAATCCTTTTCCAATCTAATAGCGGATCTTTATCATTTTAGAAAAACAGATACAGTCACCTTCAAAATTCAAAAACTGGGGTCCCTGGGTAGGCTCAGTCAGTTAAGCAACTGCCTTCAGCTCAGATCATGATCCTGGAGTCCTGGGATCCATTCCCACATCAGGCTCCCTGCTCAGTGGTGAGTCTTTCTCCTTCTCCCTCTGCCCCTCCCCATTGCTTGTGCTAATAAATAAATAAAATCTTTTTTTAAAAATTCAAAAATCATAGAAAAGTATAAAAGGAAAAGTAGAAGTCCCCAGTCTGCTTTCTAATCTTACCTCTTCTACTTAGACAGAAATTCCTCCTTCAGTCCTCCAATATTAGCCTTCCCACATTACTGTGGAAAGGTATCCCTAGTCCTATCCAAGGCCACCTCCTCCATTTGTGCCTGGATCCCATCCCTATGGCCTTATCAAGGTCTTCCATCCTCTCCTGTACCATTCTCACCAGCACACAAACATGCCTTAATTATCACTCAGGCGAAAAATAATTCCCCCTCCTTGCCTCATGTCAGCCTCCTAGCTCAATTTCCATTTCCTTCTTCCTCGCATCAAAACTCAAAATACATTTTAAGATTTTTATTTATTTATTTGGCAGACAGAGATCACAAACAGGCAGAGAGGCAGGCAGAGAGAGAGAGGAGGAAGCAGGCTTCCCGCTGAGCAGAGAGCCCGATGCGGGGCTCGATCCCAGGACCCTGAGATCATGATCTGAGCTGAAGGCAGAGGCTTTAACCCACTGAGGCACCCAGGAGCCCCATCAAAATACATTTTCTATAATCACTATATCGATTTACTCATCTCCCATTTCAACTTAATCCTCTTTAGTCAGGTTTTCCTCCTCCTCCGAAAGTAGCTCTTATGAAGGTCTCTGCTGACATCCATCTTACCAGATTAACAGTTTCCTATACCCTTTTTGCATGACCTCTCACCATTTTAAATTGTTGACTGCTTATTATTTCTTTCAACAATTTATTTCCTTTAGATTTTCCTGATAACACATTCACCTAGTTTTTTCCTACATTTTGGTAGTCCTTTTTCTCAATCCTAAGTTCTTCCTTATGTAGAGGGCTCCAGGACTGCCTGTGGCTCTCTTCTCCATATATGATCTCTCCCTAGGTGAGTTCCTGTCGATCCACTATGACTTCTAATGCTTTCTACATTTCTAATGAATTTCAAATTTATACCTCTCTCCTAAATTCATTATATCCAAATGCCTTCTGACAACAGAACAATAGGCAGTAAGTAACCTCACATTTGACAGAGATAGGAAAACACATTTCTTGATTCTGCTAGCCTAAGCAGTCTACATAAAGACGGTTAGAAGTTGGAAAACCCCTTAAAGAAGAGTCTATGGAAAATAGAATACCTAAGTTGTGGATTATCAACTTAGTGGAGGCTGGTGTGAAAGAAATCGTCCCTACCCTGAGTTGAACAGGAGGTTATGTTACCCACCTCAATTAAAATCAATTGAATGGAGATCTGAGAGAGCCACTAAAAGACACCTAAAACATGTTAAGAAAGGAAGACTGGCATTTCACCGGCCATGTGCTCTGAGCTATAGAAAATCAGAAACCCATTCTAGTGATGCAGTGAGAATGGAGTGTGATGACCAAGTTTTTATAGAGCATAAAGTGTATCCCCTGGAGACTGATGTCTGGTTTTTGCCTGGAGAAATTTCAAAGAGAAAGGCTTGTAGAGCAGCAGCCTAGGACAGCTGGGAGAAAAGTAACCGCAACATAGGAACCTGCTCTATTATCGCTTTCTGACATGGCAAGAATGAACTCGTTTCCTAAAGGTCAAGTGGATGCTGAGAAACATCACAGGAATTGAGCCACTGTCCAAGGGTCCTTGCCCTGTCAGGGCAAAGGGACCACAGCATTAAAATTAAGTACAGGGTAGAAACACTAAGTTAGGCAGCGTAGGTAACCTACATTCAACAAGGGAATACACATTCTTTTCAAACACGTATGGAATTTTTATAAAAATTGACCATATGCTGGGCCATAAAAATACAAATTTCAGACAACTGAAATATACAGCATAGATACTCTGACAGAATTATTACACTGAAAAGATTATGTATTTAGTTGGTGAATACACAGTTCTACTTCCATTATTTATTATTTATTTATCCCATTTATTAATCAATGTGCAAATCTTACACATCCTTCCTCACTGATTTTTGTCTGCTTACTCTGCTGTTTTCTCCTTGTGTTCTGCCATTTTTTCCATTATGTTTTGAAGCACATTAGGTTCATATTCAAAATTGTTAAGTATTCCTGACAAATGGAATTTTTCTACATGAAATATCCTGTATTCTCTAGTAATGCTTATTTATCTGAAAGCTTATTTTAGCTATTTTGTGCAGATTATCTTCTGCCCATCCTTTTACTTTCAAATTTTCTGAATTTTTATGTTTTAGCCGTGTCTTTTTTTTTTAAGATTTTATTTATTTATTTGACAGAGAGCTCACAAGTTGGGCAAAGGCAGGCAGAGAGAGAGGGGGAAGCAGGCGCCCTGCTGAGCAGAGAGCCCGATGCAGGGCTCCATCCCAGGACCCTTAGATCATGACCTGAGCCGATGGCAGAGACTTAAACCACTGAGCCACCCAGGCGTCCCTTAGCTGTGTCTCTTATGAACAGCTACATCAGCTATCTGTGCTGCACAACAAAAAGACAGAAAATGTTCAAATGTTTGGTTTTTTTAAGATTTTATTTATTTATTTGACAGAGAGAGAGATCACAAATAGCCAGAGAGGCAGGCAGAGAGAGAGGGGGAAGCAGGCTCCCTGCTGAGCAAAGAGCCTGATGCGGGGCTGGATCCCAGGACCCTGAAATCATGACCTGAGCCAAAGGCAGAGGTTTAACCCACTGAGCCACCCAGGCGCTCCTCAAATGTTTAAAAGTTAAGGAATACAATGAGAAGTAGTCCATAGTTCAAAGAAATCAGAATGAGAATTAGAAAATATTCTGAGTTAAATAACAAGTATACTATATACCAAAACTCGTAAGATGAAGCTAAAGCTCTATTTAGGAAGAATGTTATAATTTAATATTTTTCAAAGATTTTATTTATTTGTAAGAGAGAGACACAGCGAGAGAGGGAACACAGCAGAGGGACTGGGAGAGGGAGAAGCAGAGCAGAGCAGGGAGCCTGATGCGGGGCTCGATTCCAGAACCCTAGGATCATGACCTGAGCCAAAGGCAGACACTTAACAACTGAGCCACCCAGATGCCCCAAGAATGTTATAATTTAAAAATGTACATTATAAAGGCTGAAAATCTGTAAGCTGAACATTTTTTCAAGGAATAAGAAGAAAAGAACAGCAAATTAAACAGAGAAAGAACAAAAATAGTAAGTGTGAGAGACAAAGTTAATAAAATAAAGAACAAAAATAGAATAGGACCAGCACAGCCAAAGGATGGCTTATTTTGAAAAACCTAGTAATGCTGGTAAACCTCTGGTGAGACTGGTTAAGAATACAAGCGAGAAGGCACAAATTATCAATGCTAAGAATTAAAATGGTAGTATCACTACAGATCCTGCAGACATTAAGAAAATAATGAGAGGATATTATGGACAGCTCTGTAATGAAAATTTGGACAACATGGACAAAGCCCTATAAAGATAAAAGCCAAACTAACAAAAGAATATAAAATATTAAATCATTAATTTCAAACTTTCCTAAAAACCAGGTCCAGATAGCTTCACCAATAAATTCTATCAAACACTTAAGAAATCATCCCAAAGTTAGATGAACTCTACCAGAAAACAGAAAAAGAAGATACATACGTCCCTGTATTTCTGAAGCCAGAATAACCTTGATATCAAAGCCCAAGATGGAGTACATAAAGTATGGGCCAATCTCACTCATGAACAAAGATGTAAATATCCTGAACAAAACATTAGAGAGGGGAATCCGACAATACATAGAGAGGACACTATATCATGACTTAAATTGGGTTTATCTAGGAATCCACATTAACAGATTAATGAAAAAACCTCTTAAGATCACCTCAATCCATGTGGAATAAGTATATGATAACATTCAACAAATATTCATGGTAAATTCCCTTAGCAAACTAGGAATAAAAAGGAACTTCCCTTGCGGAGAAAGGGGAACCCTCCTACACTGTTGGTGAGAATGCAAGCTGGTGCAACCACTCTGGAAAACAGCATGGAGGTTCCTCAAAATGTTGAAAATAGAACTACCCTATGACCCAGCAATTGCACTACTGGGTATTTACCCTAAAGATACAAACGTAGTGATCCGAAGGGGCACGTGCACCCGAATGTTTATAGCAGCAATGTCTACAATAGCCAAACTATGGAAAGAACCTAGATGTCCATCAATAGACGAATGGATAAAGAAGATGTGGTATATACACAATGGAATTCTATGCAGCCATCAAAAGAAATGAAATCTTGCCATTTGCGACGACGTGGATGGAACTAGAGGGTATCATGCTTAGCGAAATAAATCAATCAGAGAACGACAACTATCATATGATCTCCCTGATATGAGGGAGAGGAGATGCAACATGGGGGGTTAAGGGGGTAGGAGAAGAGTAAATGAAACAACATGGTATTGGGAGGGAGACAAACCATAAGTGACTCTTAATCTCACAAAACAAACTGAGGGTTGATGGGGGGAGGGGGATGGGGGCGTGGGGTTATGGACATTGGGGAGGGTATGTGCTATGGTGAGTGCTGTGAAGTGTATAAACCTGGCGATTCACAGACCTGTACCCCCGGGGATAAAAATATATTATATGTTTATAAAAAATAAAATTAAAAAAAGGAACTTCCTTAATCTAATAAAAGATATCTAATTTTTAAAAATCTATAGTATACATCATAGTGAAAATGTTGAAAGAGAAATCAGGAATATACAAGGATGTCTACTATCATCGCTTTTATCTAACATTGTACTCAAAAGGATGTGACCAGTGTTGTAAAGGACAAGAACTACAAGGTAGAAAGATTCAGAAGGAGGAAAGAATACTGTTATTATCTGCATATGGTATGATTGTGTATGTAGAAAATCCAAAAGGACAAAGAGACACTATTAGAATAAACTTAGCCAAGTTGCCAGACAAAATCATTACACAAAAATAAATAGCCTTCATTAGAGCAGCTGTAAACAGAACACAGAGAGTTTTTTAAAGATACCATTTATAATAATATCAGGAACAGATTTAACAGAAGATATGCATGACAACTTCAGAGCAAACTTTAAATCTTTATTGAGAGAATTTAAGCCAAATTATCAATATAACAAACTGTATGTGTGGCTTCAGCTTCTCTTCTTTTTAACTTATGACTGTCCATCACCTAAAACATAAACGTAACAGTTGGGTACATCACTTAGCAGAACTTAGACAATAATAAAAGTACACGGAGGACACTACAGCTTTGGTTTTATAAGATGAAACTAAAACCAGAACCCTAACCAGGGGATAGACTTCTATGCAAATGTACATTTTCAGCATATAAGCACTAACTTTTTAAATGCATCACTCCTTTTGGTGGTATGAAGAAAAGATTTCTCAAACCCAGAACAGATTAAATTCCAAGAGCTTATTTAAAGATAATTTTAAGTAGCGAGCAAAATATGCCAGTGATTTCAGTTAAAAGAAAATCAACCAAGTAGAAACTCCAAGAGCAAAACAAAACAAGTAAATCCAGTGTCATTCAAATTCACTCACTTGAAGTAATCTCCTAATCATCCATTTCAGCTAAAATAATAATGTCATACTTGGAATTGTTTTAACTACAGAGGACAAAGGACATTATTCCATTTGGTTTGTCTCTTTTGCACAGAATTATTTCGTTGATCTAAGCTCAATCTTTATATGGTCTATTTATAGTATGGTGGCCATCTTGTTCATTTGCATCCATTGTCCTGGTGTAAGCAGTCAACAGTACTCCCTTTAACTCTCAAGAGTGGCCTGGTTTAGATGATGATAATTACACGGTCACCAAAAAAAAAAAAAATTACAGATCACACTAATTATACAACACTACCATCATAGAGGACATTAAAATGTGAAGGAAAATATTACCATTTCTCATTGGTAGAGCTCGCAGTTTAAAAAAAATCAACAAACTAACCTATAAAAGCCAAAACAAAGAGATCCATATTATTTTTTGGTGTCTAAAAGATATAAAAATAGTTATTTTTGAGAAATAGCTTAGGCAAATAAAAAGAAAATCAATACTACTGTGTTGTTTAGATATCCAATTGGTACTTGACTACGTTAAATAATTTATATACTTTAAAAAGTATTTGACAGGGGCACCTGGGTGGCTCGGTGGGTTAAGCCACTGCCTTCGGCTCGGGTCATGATCTCAGGGTCCTGGGATCAAGCCCCACATCAGGCTCTCTGCTCAGTGGGGAGCCTGCTTCCCCCTGCCTCTCTGCCTACTTATGATCTCTCTTTCTCTCTGTCAAATAAATAAATAAAATCTTTAAAAAAAAATAAAAACAAAAAATAAAAAGTATTTGACAAACAATAAAAATTAAAAAATTAAAAGTATTTGACAACTTGCATTGGGTTTCAAAGAACTTCTATTCCAAAGTAATACTTCCATATTTTATAATTCAACAACATGGCTTTGATATATTTTTTTTGCTCTGACACCACCTTTGAATCAAACATTTGATGTCTGAACTACCTTTCAAATAATCTTTATATTTGTGATTTATTACAAAGGTATGATAATATTGCAGGAAAAACCAACCCCGTGACTTGCATTCTTAATGGATAACTTACCTGCTTCTTGAACTTTAGCAAATGCCAGATCAGGTGTAGTCTTCCCTTTCACATCAGGGCCATCTCCACGCTCACCTCCAGTCTTTTCCAGACCCTTTTCCTTTTCCTGGCTTTCAGCTTCCAGTTCAGGTTCTTACATAAATAAACAGAATTATTAATGTAAGCAGTAAACCATAAATTAATCTTACTAAATACAGCTCTGTAGGTTAGTACTGCAAAAAATGTGATGTATAAAAATACATTGAGCATTAAAAAGTTTTCTGCTAGAAAGTGGAGTTGTCTTTTTCATACGTTATCTCCTCTATGAAGTGTTTCCTTTTCTAAAACTGTTTTAAGACAACTTAGTTGTCACCTTTGTAACCTATATACACTTCTATTATTATACTTACTAGATCAGCCATTTGTTTACATGAATTTCTGGCAAGATGGTGAGCTCAAGACAGAAATCATTCTCTCGTTTATATTTTTATCTTCAGCATCTAGTACATTACCTGACACCAAGAAGGCCCCCAAAAATGACTGAAAAAGTCATTACCAATAGTAAGATTAGACAAACCCAAGCTGAAGAACGTTTTATAAAACAATCATTTTTGACTCCAAAAAATGTCAGTCATGAAAGACAAAGAAAGACTGAAGTACACTTCTAAGAAAAAGAGAGATGACAACTAAATACAATGGGTGGTTTTGGGTTGGATGCTGGATCAGGAAAAAATAATGGTATAAAAGATATTATTAAGCCAACTGACGAAACTGGGTTATTACTAGGGTAAAAGACTACATATTAGATAAGGTTTCTTAATGTTAAAGTTCCTAAATTTGATCATTGTACTGGGGTTATGTAAAAGAATATCCCCCTTTTTTAGGAAACAGATACTGAGTTACCTTGAGAATAAAAGGTTATATTCGAAACTTATGCTCAGATGGCTTATATTTGAAATTTACTCTCAGATGGTTTAGCAATAATAATGTGTATTATTATCGAATGTAAAGGTAATATGTGGCACAGGTTAGCAATTAGTGAATTGACATAGAAGATATAAGAATACACTGTACTTTCTTACAACTTTTCTGTAAGTTTTAAATATTTTTAAAGTAAAAAGTTAAAAAGAAAAAGACTATGTGACAACTAGGGGCACCTGGGTGGCTCAATCAATTGAGCGTCCAACTCCTGGTTTCAGCTTGGGTCATGATCTCAGGACTGTGGGATCAAGCCCCACATCATGCTCTGCACTCAGCAGGGAGTCAGCTTGAGATTCTCTCTTTCCCCCTTCTGCCCCTCTTCCCACTCACACACGCACCCCCCCCCTCTCTAAAGTAAATCAATCTTAAAAAAATATATGTGACAACTAGATTATGGTTCAGGAAAACAAAAATATTGAAGACTTCAACAGCAACTAGGAAAGGATTTCACATTTTTGTTTCTCTATGATTTCAAAAATTACAGTCTAAGAGCTAATCAAAATATATCTAGGTTTGCTTAAATGTTTGATGCAATGACTTAAGCCCAGAAAACAGCATTCAAAAAAGGCCAAATTTAACTAGTGATATAGTATAAATTCTATCTAAATTTAATATCGTTTCCCTTGGTTTGTTAATTTAGAGCCTTGGCAAGAATTCTATTCCCCAAGCATGCCAAATAATTTAAAATATGGGATGGTAAAGTGCTCAAAGAAGGAAAACTTATCAGAGAGGGGCTGCAACTATAACTTTCCCTTACCAAACAGGTTTCCAGCCAATTTTCAGGGAACCCTTTATCTATTTCTATTACTATTAGAGCCTAATAGATGAAATACAACATGTTTCTCCATCCCCTCGTCACCTTGAACCCCACATGCTCCTTCTTCTCTCTCTTGTCCAGGCTCAACATCTGGATCCTCAGTAGGTGGTTCCTTTTTTTGAGGTATTTTTTTACCTGGTTGCTTAGCCTTGGGAGAGGGTAGGTGCAAATAAAGAGTATTAATATTAATACTATCATGATAGAAGACACAAATATACATACTACATGGAAATAATTATAAATCTGAATCTTTCTTATGCTCTTCTCTGTAAGTATTCAGTAAAATTATTCTTTCTATATAGAAAATATTCTGAGAAAGGAATTATAAGGACCAATATTTCAGGAAACCTTTCTAATCTTTTCTGAGATGTGGTATTTGTTTATTAAAAAGTACAATAAGAAAGCCATAGAGATAATTTCCAGCCCAATTTACATGTCCGTGCAACAACAGAAAATAAGTCTTTTTGCTCAGTCTCTCTCATGGGATTAATTTTTCACCCATTTTCAACAAGGAAGTCCTTTAAACAACAGATCTATATTGGTTCAACAACTTTTTCAATGGCTTTTCATAAAAAAATTATTTCTGGCAATGGAAGGAAGATGTTAAAGCACTCACAACTCCAGGTTCATCCAGCTTAGATTTTTTTCCATCTCCCTTTCCTCTAGATTTTGATCTTACTCGAGCACTCATATTTCTCACTGCAAGTAGAAAATCATTAACTGAAGATTGTAATAAAACAATAATTATACTGGACTATCTTCACAGCCAACTGCTGGTTATAAATTCTTTACATTTGTAGGGATTTCCAAAACAAAAAAAAAATCAGTTTTTATTAATTTTAATTAATTTAATAATTTACTCATCTTATAAAAATCTTTTATTACTCTTTTAAAAAATTTAATAATTTTTATTAATCTTGAATTTATAACCACTGCTTATTTTCCAATCGCATCAAATTAGGCTGTCTACAAAACCTCTGTTTCACAGGAATTTGGCAGACAAGGGGCCTTCAAGTACCTGAAAAAAGACATACGACTTTCCCAAAAAGATTTAGTTTCACAACTGGACTCCCCGCTATGAGAGATTTTGTAATATATAGCCCTGTCCACCTCTCCACTACCGTTCCCAATTCTGTGCTCTGTCAGCAGTTTCAGGTGCCTCCAGAACTCAGATGCCTCCAATAGCACCCCTTAGATTCCCCATCTTCATCTGGCACCCTCCCCTCCACAGCCCATCATCTCCCCTTTCCCAGCCCCACCACCACAGGGGTCATGGTGGCCATACCTGTGAGGGGGATAACAACCTCAAAGAACTTGCTCCCCGGAGACCAGGAACCACACTGCCCCTACCCACCGAAAGGCAGCACCCTCCTCATACTCAAACTTGAACTCCTGGTTGGACTAATCTGCGGACCTACTGATTGAGTCTCAGTGAGAAAAAATCCACAAGTTAAGACAAACTGCTAGGCTGAGCACCCAGAAGGCCTTGCACACGCCCCCACATCAACCACCACAACTCACTCACACTTACACTCCTGGGAGAATGATTGAGTTTCCGGGACAAAGAACCCAGACAGAAAGACGCGACCGGCACAGCTCTGCACAAAAAGCTTTTTGCACACGTCCCACACGAGTGGCTGATGGGAAGGCCTGTAGCACTGGGCATGCGCACTGCTATAGCACATGCCACGCGGTAAGGCTTTCCCTGCCCCCCACCCAGGGCCTCACCACAGCTAGGCACTGCGCATGTGCACTGCAAGTGCCCGAGGGGAAGGGCTCCCCTGCCCCCCCTCACGGAGGCCTCACCAAAAACTCCCGAATCTGCTCTCTATTGGCAGTTCCCGGTGCTGCCAAGACCCAGATACCTCAAATAACATCACCAAGATTTGCCCCATCTTTATCTGATGCCCCCTTCCTCACCTACCCACCATCCTCCCCTGCCTCAGAACCCCCCAACAAAGACAAAACCCATGGCAACTGCAAGACCCATGAAGAGAAACGCGATTACCTCGGGAACCTCCTCCTCTGAGACAAGAAACTATACCACCCCGACCTGCCTGAAGCCCCTGGTTCTTTCCTCACTCACTCACACTTACGCTCCTGGGAAAATGATCGAGTCTCCGGGAGAAAGAATCCAGGCAGAAAGACGCGACTGGCGCAGCTCTGCACACGGGGCTTTTTGCACACATCCCACACCAGTGGCTGATGGGAAGGCCTGCAGCACTGGGCATGCGCACTGCTACAGCACATGCCACGCGGTAAGGCTTTCCCCGCCCCCCCACCCAGGGCTGCACCGAAAATTCCCAAATCTGCCCTCTTTCAGCTCCTGGTGCCTCCAAGACCCAGATATATCAAATGATGCCCCAAACTCCGCCCCATCTTCATATGGCCCCCTCCCCTCCACTTGTTCTCCACCGTGACAAAAGCCATGGTGGCTGCAACGCCTATGAGAAGAAAAAAGACCTCCAAGGCTTTCCGCCTCAGAGACCAGAACTACATGGTCCTGACCCACCCAAAACCCACTGGCTCCCTCCTCACAGTTGTATTTAAACTTCTACACAGACTGATCTGGAGACCTACCTATTGAGTCTTAGACAGTGAGAAAGAAATCAGATGGTACGATGCGACCTGCACGGAACTTCACAGGGACCGTTTTGCACACGCCCTCACACCAGTGGTTGATGGGAAAGTGTTGGGCACTGGGCATGCGTACTGCATCCCGCATGTGCTGCGCGGGCGGGGCTTTCCTCATCCCTTCTGGGAACCCACCAAGGATTCCTGCATCTGCCCTTTGTTGGCAGTATGTGATACCTCTGGCACCCAGACACCTCAAATAACATCCCTCAAGACTCCCGCCAACTTCATCTGACCCCTTTGCAGCCCACCGTCCTCCCTTGTCCTGGCCCCGCCACAACATGGGCCATGGCAACCAGAGGACCTTTGAGGAGAAAGATGATGACCTGGAGGAACTTCCTTCTCAGAGACTACAGATCTCTCTGCCCCGATCTATTTGAGTCTTGCTGGCTCCCCATCACACTCATGCATTCACCCTATTTGATTTTACACTTGCAGAGAGACAGCAGAGAGCCTATGGGAGAATTAGAAAGGGAAAGAAAAATGGCATCTATCTTCCGTTGCCACCTAAACACAACCTCTGCGGAGTCAGCTTCACCAGCCAGTCCCAAGCTTTGGAGGTATGTGTAATAACACCTGTGGGTATGGGCAGTGATGTGTGTGTCACATAGGCTGTGGATCCAGCCTTCCCCAACCAAGCAGACTCTGCCCTGCCTGGAACAGGGCATTGTTTCCGAATCCTGGAATACTTGTCCTTCCCTTCTCCACCCCCCAAATATGTCAGTGTGTCTAGGACTGTTCCCAGTCCTGCATTTCACCTGCCAATTGGCCCTCCAAATTTTCTCCTCGGTGCAGCTGTCCCAGGGCCCTCAAGAGAAGCTTAGGCTCCCCCAGAGATGTGTGAAAGCTTTTAGGCTCTGAAAGTGTGCAAAGCCATTTTAAGCATAAGAAGAATCCAGAAAATGTAAAGAAAAGTATTGCTAAATTCGAATATATGAGCTTTAAAACCTGTACATATCCTGTAACCCAGCACTTCTACTCCTAAAACTTTATGTTAGGGCATCTGGGTGGTTCAGTTGGTTACGCATCTGTCTTCCACTCAGGTCATGATCCTAGGGTCCTGGGATCAAGTCCCACATCGGGCTCCTGGCTCAGTGGGGAGTCTGTTTCTCTCTCTCTACCCCTCCGCCCTGCTCATGATCTATCTTTTTCACTCTGTCTCTCTTTCAAATAAATGAAAAAAATCTTTTAAAAATAATAAAACGTTATGTTAAGGAAACTGTCTTGGATGTGAATAAAGATTTAGATACATGGGTTTTCCAAAGAAGCTTAATTTATAAAAGAATGGTCATGGATTTGCTATATAACTAAACTGAGGCACATTTGAAAGTGGAATGTGGCTACTCATCAAAAACAATACTGACTAATGTCTGCTGTCATACTGGTGCTGCTTACATTGAGTTATTAACTTGAAACAGCTGGTTATGTAGCATTGTGTATGTGCCGCATGATCCCAAAAGGAGAGGATTTGGTAAAGTTCACTTCCTACTCCTCTCAGACAATAAGTATAATTTGTTTTCCTGAAGCCAGCATGTTCCAGGGCTCCAAAGACACATGGTACTCCACAGGTAACACAGGAGGTAAAATGCAGTCCTCAGGATTGTAGGTCTCCTGCATCTGGTAAACCTCCAAAGGCTTCACCATGACCTAGGTGGTCTGGTCCTCCACTGTCAGGGAAAGAGGGAGGGGAGGGGAGGGGGGAGGAGGACAGGCAGCCCACTACTCCTGCTTTTGGCAAGCAAAGGTAGGTGGACACCTACAAGACAGAAAGGAATTTGCCCTGCCCTTGCCTATCTCCACCCCCCCCCACCAAAAACCCTTTCTTTCTTTCATTTCCAAACTCTGCAGGTTGCCTTTAGAGAACCACACATTCTTTGAGAGTTAGAAAGATCCCCTGTGGCAGAAGTAGGATTGCCACATCCCTCCCTCTCTGCCTTCCTCTCACCCTCCCCGTTTCATACAGACAAGATCTAGAGCCAATTTAGAGCCAAGGGTAAAGAATATATAATTTTTCCTTGATTTCACTAATTAGGGATAACCACTTTTAATATCTAATCAGGAGCTGTTCCTACAATTCAGATCTTCCTGTGTATGAAATAAAGATTTACTGAGAAGGATTGAGGTCTCATACTCTTTAATCAGCATAAACTGTGGGATCTGGCCTCAGTCTCATGTTTCTCCTCGGGTGAGCTGTTTTATTGGCTCTTAGTCATTTCCTGTTATCTCTTGGAAAGACTATCTGCTGCCCAGCTGTCTCCCTGACCTTGGTGCTTTGTCTGTTGGCATCAGCTGCGCTCTCTGGGTAGGATCAAGTTTCTTCAGGACACTGGGAAGATGGAGTCCAGTCTGTGTGAGAGCTTGGAGTCTAAACTAAAGAAAAAAAATTCCAATTTGCCCTGTGCTTCAAGCCTTCCAAGTAACCTCATACTCGGACAACATCAGGGCCGAGCAACCACTCTGACCAAAGACAGTCAGGTACTCCCAAGACCTTGTTTGTATCATTGTGAAGATGGTAGATAGCATTCCATTTTATTTGTTTTATGGCACAAGTAAAATCTGCTCCTCACAAATAATTCAGTCACTAAGAATTGCTCAGTTCCACTCTCATGTCATTATTATTTAAATCCCAGCATGAGGTCATCTCATTCTGGGCAAAATTAACACCTGGAAGTAATAGTGTTGTTGTTAGGACCACTGAGGGGATCCAAAAGGCATCCCTTTCTGCCATTCCTGTCCCTCCCCTTCCTCACCATAGCAGAAGGAAAAGAGACTTTTTGTCCATCCATTTACTATTGTTGGAGGTGATAATCAAGAATAGGGACTAGTGGGACGCCTGGGTGGCTCAATTGGTGAAGCAGCTGCCTTCGGCTCAGGTCATGATCCCAGCGTCCTGGGATCGAGTCCCACATCGGGCTCCTTGCTCGGCGGGGAGCCTGCTTCTCCCTCTGCCTCCGCTGCCACTCTGCCTGCCTGTGCTCTCTCTCTCTCTCTCTCTGGCAAATAAATAAACAAAATCTTTAAAAAGAAAAAAGAATAGGGACTAGTGACTGTGCCCAGTCTGGAGTGGAACACGTATCAAGGTCCAACCCTAGTCCAAGGCCCAGGTGGTACATGGGCCAAAGGTAAGCCCTTTTCAGACTGTCCAAAAAACCAGCGGGAGAAATGTGATATATGCTACCTGGGTCAGTTATGAGAAGGATGTATAGACACAAGGCCATGCTGAAGCCATGGTGAGGTGGCAGCTGTGACTGTACTGTGAGCGGGTAATGACCCAGCCTGTTTCCAATACCTGGAGGAGGGAAAGAGTAAGGTCACATACTAAAAGTGTGTGCTTCAGAAAATTATGGAGGTGGGGAGTGCTCTGTTCTTCCCTGTCTCATCTTCTTCTGGCCTAGGTACTGCCCCTGTGGGTCTTCATATGGACCAGACCTGGGAGTTACTGCTCATAACCACCACCTTCGTGTGTATTTGGGAGAAATCCCAACAGCTAGCCTTAGAGAGAGAGCAATAGAGGGTATAGCTAGGGTGTTATGGGTTGTGTCTGTGTTGAGCCCCAACAGCTCGTATAACCCATCCCCAATCCTTTACATGAAGGAGAGGAAGCAGGTTTAGAGGTTCATGAGAAACTTCTGACACTCTCAGTATCTCTCAATTAGTAATGCACTAAGCATTCTTTCCCAGCCATCTCCCTTTTGGGATTCATTCTAAAGGTATATTCATCCAAGTAGACCGCAGTATATACACAACAATTCTAAGAATGCAAAAACTGCCTGTGTTCAGTAATGTATTTGCTCATATGAGTTGCAGGAAAACTAGACAATGGAAATTTTGCAGCCATTGAAGAATTAGATAAATTAACATATATTGGTACATACTGATGTCCATTAAATAAGGTTAAATAATACCAAAAAGGCATAGAACACTATAGTATAATATTGTTTATTTTAAACAGATACATGTGCATCTATGTGTGTGTTTTATGTTGATTATTCCTCATCTTTTTGCTATTATAAGAAAAATTAGAATGAACATCATATTCTTCTGCTGTAGCATGCTTTTCTCATATTAGAATGTATTCCTGGAAACTGAATTGCTGGATGAAAGGAAAGTGGGGGCTTTAAATGTTTTTAATTTGTCTTGCTAGATGACTCAAAGATAGGAGAAACCATTTCACACTCCAGCTTGTATATAAAAAGACCCGTTTTCTTTTATTTTTAAAGATTTTATTTATGGGGCGCCTGGGTGGCTCAGCGGGCTAAGCCTCTGCCTTCGGCTCATGTCATGATCTCAAGGTCCTAGGATCGAGCCCCGCATCAGGCTCTCTGCTCGGCAGGGAGCCTGCTTCCCCTCTCTCTCTGCCTCTCTACTTGTGATCTCTTTCTCTCTCTCTCTCTCTCTCTCTGTCGAATAAATAAATAAAAATCTTCCACCCTTGTAATTGTTGGGTATAACATTAGTTCTTTTTCTGCTATTTTGATGGGAGAAAATGGTCCCATGCTAATATCTGAATTTACATTCTTGATAAATAATAAAGGTGAACATTATTACTCAAGTAATTCATGCTCATAGTAAAAAAATACATGAAGTCAGAAAGGAGAGAATTGAGAAACAACCCTGGGATTCCAGCATTCCTTAAAAACCTTTCTTCTGGGGCGCCTGGGTGGCTCAGTCAGTTAAGTATCCGACTCTTAATTTTGGCTCAGGTTGTGAACTCAAGATTATGAGATCAAGCCCCATGTCGGCTCCACACTGGGCGTGGAGCCTGCTTAAGATTGTCTCTCCCTTTCCCTCCACTTTTTCCCCTCTTCTCCTCCTCATTAAAAAAAAAATCCTCTCTTCTCTTTGTCATTTTAATGCATATATTTCCATATATATGTATGTATGTATGTGTATAGATAGATAGATCTATCTATCTATATATGTCTTACACATTCATTCTAGATTATCATCCATGCTGCAGCAAACATCCTCATGAATCATTGCCTGCCTACTTCCTTAATGATTTGAAAAAAAATTCTACATGAAGAAATAGCAGCTTAAGAGTATTTACAACTTGCCTTGACATCACACCCTCTGACAAGGTATTCCAGGGATTAAACCTGTCTGATCCCACTGCCTTTGGTTGTTTCTTTATATTGTGTTGCATCGTGGATCAAGTTCCCTTGAACCTTTTAGCTCAAGGAGAAGTTTAGCAACCTCATGACCATCATCCACAAGAGGTGATGTGGTGTTAAGTACCATATGTGCTGGAAGCAGCACTGGCACGAGAACATCATGAGCTAAGTCATAGATGCTGGTAGGTCATTACATGCTTGGAAACTGCAGAGATCGCTGGCTAGAGATTCGGGCTATGGGTGAGAGGGGGATCTTTTCTTTTGTGTCCTTGACCAATAGTAGAGTACAGTAAGGGCATGAATAGATTGAGAATATAAATATTCTGTGGGTAATTTTTTTAAATCAACTGCATGCTAATCATGAAGGAAGTTTTCCTGATTGCAAAGGAGAGTTCCTATAATCTGATTGACAAAGCATGTCATTTTAAACTTTGACTCCAACAATCTATAAACTCCAGATACTACTCATGCACATTTAGTTGTCATATACACATTCACATGAATTCAGATAGCTATTACTTAGTGTTGGCATTTTGGGGTGGTTCACTGGAAGCAATGGAGAGGATCTAGGAAGGTTTTATCCCTCTTGGCAGCTCCATCACCTGGAGAAAATGCCCCCTTCTTCTCTCCTCCTTATACAGAAGCTTCCAGAGTTCCTTTTCTGTGCCAACCAATCCCCAATTTATAATTGTGCTTTCAGTCTTCATTGATGGTGTTCAGGCTTCTCACCTGTACTCATCCAGCTTTGGACTTTTCTCTCTTGGTTGAGTTTCTACTTATGTACATATTTCTTGGTAGTTAGACAACTGGTGAAGTTACCTTCGTCATGCTGGCCTTTGCTGGCTCTTATGCCTGTATATGCCTTTGCCAAAAATCAGTTGTCATATGTGCATGGATTTATTTCTGGACTCTCTGCTTTGTTCCATTTATCTACCTTTATGTCAGCACCATACTATTGTGATATAGTTTTATAATAATTCTTGAAATCTTATTCTAGTTAATATAGGTCCTTTGTATTTCCATATGAATTTCAGAATCAGCTTAATTTCTACAAAAAGTACTGCTGGGATTTTGATTGAGAATGTGTTAAATTCATAGATTAATTTGGGGAGAATTGACACCTTAACAATTTGGAGTCTTCAGACCCATGAACAAGATATACCTGTCTATATACTTAAGTCTTGATTTCTCTCAGTGGTGTTTTGTAGTTTTCAGTGTACATATCTATCACTTTTTTTGTCAGATTTATCCCTATGTATTTCATATGTTTTATGGTGTTGTAAATTGTATTGGATTTTATTTCAATTTTTTATTCTTGCTAGTATATGGAAATAAAACTGATTTCTTTCCATTGACCTCGAATCCTGCAACTTTGTTAGACTCACTTGTTGATTTTAGTAGCTTTTAATTAGATTCTATCAAATTTTCTGGGTGCCTGGGTGACTCAGTCAGTTAAGCATCTGCCTTCGGCTCAGATCATGATCCCAGGGTCCTGGGATCAAGTCCCACATCAGGCTCCCTCCTCAGCGGGGAGCCTGTTTCTCCCTCTGGCTGGCACTCTGTCTCTCTCTTTCTCTCTGACAAATAAATCAATAACATATTTTTTTAAATTAAAAAAATAAACTGTTAAAATAGATTCCATCACATTTTTTATGAAAATGATCATGTCATCTGTGAATAGACAATTTTACTTATTCATTTCCAATCTGTATGCATTTTATTTCCTTATTTTACCTGATTATACTACCTAGAACTTTGAGTACAATATTGAATACAGGTGGTGAGAGTGGACATCTTTGTCTTGTTCCTGATATTAGGGCAAAAGCGTTCAATATTCTGCGTCTGTTAAAACAATCATATGGGCTTTTCTCTTTTGGTTTATTACTATGGTGAATTTCATTGATTGATTTTCAAATATTAAACTAGCCCTGTATTATTGAGATAAATTCCATTCAGTCATGATGTATTATCTTTTCACCATATTGTTGGGTTTAATATATTAAAATCTTGCATAGAATTTTTGTATCTATATTTATGGGGCATATTGATATGTAGTTTTCTATTATCTTTATCTGGTTTTGGTATCAAGAAAATTCTGGCCTCATAGAATGAGCAGAAAAGTATTCTTTCCTCTTCATTATTTTGGAAGAGCTTGTATAGAATTACTATTATTTATTTCTCAAATATTTGTTATACTTCTCCAGTGATGCCATTTGGGCTTGGAGTTTTCTTTGTGGGAACATTTTTTCACTAAAATTGCAATTGCTTTAATATATGAAGGATTATTCAGGTTATCTATTTCTTCCTAAGTGAGTCTTCGTGTTCTGCATCTTTCAAATTGTCTATTGTATCCTTGCTGATTTTCTGACTACATATTCTATCAATTATTAAGAAAAAGATATTGAGACACCTCGGTGGCTCAGTTGGTTATCTGTCTTCAGCTCAGGTTATGATCCCAGGGTCCTGGGATTGAGCCCCATAGTGGGCTCCTGCTCAGTGCAGAGCCTACATCTCCCTCTCCCTCCACCTGCCACTCCACTTGCTTGTGCACGCTCACTGTCAGATAAATAAATAAAATCTTCAAAAAAATAATGAAATAAAATGGGCTTTGTGTTAGATGATTTTGCCCAACTTCAGGCTAATGAAGTGTTCTGAGCCTGTTTAAGGCTAGGCTAAGCTATGATGTTTGGTAAGTTAGGTTTATTAAATGTATTTTCAACTTAAAATATTTCCAACTTTTGATGGGTTTTTTGGGGACATAATCCCATTGTAAGGCAAGGAAAATCTATATTTTTAATAAATGGTATGGGGACAATTGGACAGTCATATACAACAAAAATGAATCTCTACTTAAATATCACATCATATTCAAAAATTAATACCAAATGGACTGTATATCCAAATGTAAAATAGAAAACTATAAAAGTTAAAGAAAAAAACTTAGGAGACCTTGAGTTTGTCCACAGATTCTTCGACATGACACAAAAAGCACAATTCATATAAGAAAAAAATGTTAAGTCAATCTTCATCATAATTTAAAACTTTTGCTTTGTGGGGTGCGTGGGTGGCTCAGTCGTTGGATGGCTGCCTTTGGCTCAGGTCATGATCCCAGGGTCTTGGGATCAAGGCCCACATCCGGCTCCCTGCTCAGTGGGGAGCCTGCTTCTCCCTCTCCCGCTCTCCCTGCTTGTGTTCCCTCTCTCTGTGTCTCTCTCTGTCAAATAAATAAATAAATAAATAAACTCTTTAGGGGCAAAAAACCTTTTGCTTTGTTAAAGACACTGTCAAAAGAATGAAAAGAAAATCTTCTCTAATGCAATGAGATTTCCTGGATTGGATTCTGGAACATTTAAAGAATATTAGTGGAGGGGCACCTGGCTGGCTCAGTCATTGGAGCGTGTCTCTCTTGATCTCAGGGTGGTGAGTTTGAGTTCCATGTTGCATGTAGAGATTCCCTAAAAATAAGATGTTTTAAAAAAAAGAATCTTACTGGAGAAATTAACAAAATCTAAATAAAGTCTGTGGTTTGGTTAGCAGTACTCCAAGCACAGTACCAATGTTAATTTTTTTAGTTATGACAAAGGTACCATGTTTATATTAGATATTAACATTAGGTGAATCTGACTGAAGAGTATATGGGAACTCTTCGTTTTATCTTTGCAACTGTTCTGTAAAACTAAAATCATTTCAAAATATAAATGTTTATTAAACAAAAAATATAGCCAAACTTAATAGTAAAAAAAATAGCTGCTCTGCTTGAAGCTAGAGAGGAGAGTCTCCTAGAAGCTCATCATCTCTGTCCGTGCTTTGCTGATCTCTTAGACCGCCTCTGGGGATCCTCTATAGAACTCTCGGATTCCTTGGAGTATGATTCCTAAACCACAGAACTAATCATTAATAAGACTAAAGGACAGAAATAGAAGCCTAGCTCAGGCCTGAATAATTGAAGACCTATTAGTTTATCTTTAAGGCCTCTCTGTCTATCATAGAAGATAATTAATTTGAACTGATACAATCTCCTCTTTACAAGGTCAAACATATTGCAGCCTAATATTCTGAACTTAGAGCTGCAAAGCACTTGATTTTTTGCTCAAGGTATCTTAAAAGTGCCCAAGATAAGGTGGCTGGCTTAGGATTATACAAGAATAGGAAAGATTAGGCTGCGATTTTGAGGATGCATGTGTGTATTATAAAATCCCACCTCATGTTTGAATTTTCATGAGGGCTCCTCAATGTCCTTAAAATGATTAAATACTAACTTTAAAAAAAAGATGGCTACAAAGAGAATATATTTGAAAATCATATATCTGACAAAGGGTTTCCATCCAGAATATATAAAGAACTCTCCAAACTCAATAATAAGAAAAAAACACAACCCAATTTACAAATTGGCAAAAAGTCATGGTCACTAAATCCAAGAGGGTATATAGATGGGAAATTAGCCCATGAAAAGATGCACCATATTATTGGCCATTTGGGAAATGTAAATTATAACCATAAGAGATACCAATACATACCTGTTAAGTGACAAAAAGATAAAGTACTGACAATAGTAAGTATTGATAAGGATGTGGAACAACTGGATCTCTCATATGTTATTGGCACAAATACAAAATTGTATAGCCACTCTTAGAAAATGGTTTGGCAGGTTCCCATAAAGTTAAATATACACGTACCATATGACCTAGAAGTTCAGTTCAGAGATGGAGAGCTGGAAAGATGTTGCCTATCCCATCAAAGAAAAAACTGGATGAATTACAAATTAATGAGTTTTCGTGGACTCATCAAAGAACTGAGGTCATAGAGTAAATGTCTTCCCAAAATCTGGAGGGAGCTAGGTGCCTGCAGGAAGACAGGACTGGAACATTTGCTTACCAGGGGCAGAAGCCATTATGAACATTAAACAAAAAATTGTGATGAATTCCTGGGGACCTAGCCTGGGAACTCGAAGCTCTCAAGGGACTCAGCCATGTCGGGTTCCCACTCTCTTGCAGGCTTTTCCTCCAGAAATACCACTACGCTCAAACAGAGAATCCAGAAAGGTTTCCCGTGGTGCTAGCAAGAATAGAACAGCCATGGCCCAAATCCTCCCAGACCCATTTCCCTGATCTCCCTTACAGAATGAAAACGCTTAATCTGCAGGCACTGGTAAAATTGCACTACAACTAGGGGAAGGCAATGGAGGTCATCAAGGAAACTTGGCCCAGACCTACTTTCCTATCTTCCCTAAGTAACAAAAACTTCCATCTTCAGGAGCTGGGGCATCAAAGTGGGAGGTGGGTATACTCATGCTGCTGGGAGAAGTGAACAGGGGAAACAAACTCTACCCACAGAGGAAGGGACAGGAATATTGTGAAGGCACTCCCCCAAGACACACACCCAGAGTGCTTGCCTAAGAATAAGGCTTAATTGGGACACCAGAGAAGACTTCCTCTCTTATTCCCATTTCCATTAGAAGCTTTAACATATTAACCACAATTATTTTAAATTCTCTGATACTTTCATCTTCTGTGTCATATCCAAGTTTGGCTTTGCCTCCAGACTGTGTGTTTCCTACCTTTTTGTATGCAAAAGAATTTTATGTTGAAAATCTGACATGTTGTATAGGACAGTTAGATACTAAAGTAAATATTGTGTATGTTAGGAGAAGAGCATACAGTTACTCCTCATAGGATTTTAGTAGGGGTATTTCTGCTAGGATAGTATTAACTTAGTAAGGAGTTGTACTAAGTTTATTGTTACCCTCAGTGCACCAAGAGCCTTCAAGTCCTTCCACTCGTGCCTTGTTTTGATCTCCACACTTGGATTTGGGTCTTCCCATTGTGTTGTTCCCTAGAAAAGGTTTGTCTGTTAGAGCTTTCTTAGTTGTATTTCATGCCTATTTTTTCTCTGAGGCTTGTTGGTGGGTGGGAAGTGAGGGAGTAGGTTTCCTGACATTCTTACTAAGTCTCAGTATTAGGCAGGCACTGTGGACTTGGGTCTCAGGGTTATGTGGCCTTCACAAGAGTTTCTGCCATTCTGCCAGATGGAGTGCTGAGCCTAGCACTTATTACTCCCGGGATAGAGATTACTCCTCACTCCCCACTCCCACTCCTAGCCTTCCCTTCTCCCAGCTGCAGTAGGTTTCCACCTCTGCACTTAGGTTCCAGCTTTGATGTCCTTCTGCACACAGATGAAGGCTTTTGCTACCTAGGAGAGATATCGAGAATGGGTAGGCAAGAGTTTCAACGGCCGTTTCCATATTTTTCTCCCAACTGAAGTGGGTTTTTACCAGTGATCTTAGGCAACATATTTTGATAGTTTTCAGCATACAGATTAAAGCTTTTGTTTTGTGTGGGAGATTGACAAGATCGGTTTGTATACTTTCAGCAGTGCCTCCTGTCCCATTTCCTCAGTCTTCTCAGGATTCTCCTCAACATCCCTGCCAGTGCCTGGTGGTGTTCTAGAGGAAAAGGGTGCAAGCAGGTGTGAAACTTCCAGGTCTGCAACCCCTAAGACCCTTCACACTCTCACACCAGTACACACTCAGCCTTTAGCAATTTGTTAAGGATTTTCTTACTGATTTATATGACATTTGAAGGCATCTGTCCCAGATAATCAAATGTCCACGTGCTATGTCTTCCCATAGGTGCCTGTCTTTTTTAGATTTTAAGTTAGTCGTTTCCCCCAGAGAACTCGTTTCTATGGTGGTTTCAAGAAAATTATTTAAGTTGCAGTTTGTACAGCTTTTTTCTTGTGAGGATGGAAGTGATGCTCTTTCCAACTCTGTATATCCCTATACAGAAACCAGCCATCCTTTTGTTTTCATGCAACCTGTATCGTTACGTTTATAAATTGTTAGGCCATGGTTTTTCATTTTGATAGTCTTTGTCCTTTAATTGATGTAGTTAGGCCATTTAAATTTCATGGATTATTGATGTTTGGATTTAGACCTACCATGTTATTGTTTTCTGTTTTTTCCTTCTGTTTTTCATTCCTGTTTTACCTTTACTGCCTTGTTTTGAGTTATTTAAAACTTTTCAGTATTCCATCTCAATATATCTGTTGTAAGTTTGACTATATCTTTGTATACGGTTTTATAGTAGGAATTACAAAGTACATATTTAACTGTTCATATTCCACTTAGAATCAATATTTTCTCATTTCAGTTCAAATGAAGAAACGTTGCCACCTTATAGGCCTTTTTACCATTTCCTCCTTAGGCTATAGTTGTCTGATTGGTTACATTTACATATGTTGAAAACTACGGACAATGTTATAATTTTTTTCTCATTAAACTTTTGTTTTAATGGGTCTCAGAATTCTGTGACAGATTTTTGGTCAAGCTGTCTCCATTAAAAAGTACTGAGATTAAAAACTAGTGACTTAAATGCCATACACACAAACACACACAAAAAAACAACCCAGATGGTCTACAAAACATTCTCCTTTCCTTCTGAATATTTCACAATGCATTGTTATCATTAACCAGTCTTACTATTAAACTTAAGTGGCCAGTTAACACAAAAGGTTCTGACACCATTCTTCCACCACTGATTAAGACTGGGGTGGCAGGTATTGGGGATAATATTCACTTAGGCTTCTGAGCTTTCTGGGCAGACTTGGTCACCTTGCCATCTCCAACTGCCTTCTTGTCCACTGCTTTGATGACACCTATAGCAACCATTATTCTCATGTCATGAACAGCAAAATGATCCAGAGGAGGATAGTCAGAGAAGCTCTCAACATACATAGGCTTGCCAAGAACATATCAATGATGACAAGATCACTAGATTTGAAGAACTTGGGACCATCTTCCAGCTTTTTTCCAGAATGATGATCTATCTTCTCCTTCAGTTCAGCAAACTTGCAAGCAATGTGAGTTGTGTGGCAGTCCAGCACAGGTGCATATCCAGCACTGATTCAGCCAGGATGATTCAGGATAATCACCTGAGCCATAAAGCCAGATGCTTCCATTGGTGGGTCATTTTTGCTGTCACCAACCACATTGCCTCAGTGAACATTGTTGACAGATACATTCATGACATTGAAGTCCACATTGTCCCCAGCAAGAGCCTCACTCAAAGCTTCGTGGTGCATCTCAACAGACTTTGCTTCAGTTGTAACATTGACTGGAGCAAAGGTGACCACCATGCCAGGTTTAAGAACACCAGTCTCCACCCCGCCCACAGGGACAGCACCAATACCACCAATTTTGCAGACGTCCTCGAGAAGCAGACACAAGGGCTTGTCAGTTGGACAAGTTGGTGGTAGAATACAATCCAGAGCCTCAAGCAGTGTGGTTCTACTTGCATTCCCATTTTTACAGGTGACTTTCCATCCCTTAAACCAAGGCATGTTAGTACTGGGCTCCAGCATGTTGTCACCATTCCAACCAGAAATTGGCACAAGTGCTACTGTGTTGGGGTTGTAGCCAACTTTCTTAATGTAGGTGGTGACTTGCTTAATGATTTCCTCATATCTCTTCTAGCTCTAAGGTGGCTCAGTGGAATACCTTTTGTTAATACCAATAATGAGTTGTTTCACACCCAGTGTGTAAGCCAGAAGGGCATGCTCACGAGTCTGCTCACTCTTGGAGACGCCTGCTTCAAATTCACCAACACCAGCAGCAACAATCAGGACAGCACAGTCAGCCTGAGATACGCCTGTGATCTTGTTTTTTATAAAGTCTCTGTGTCCCGAGGCATCAATGATAGTCACATAATACTTGCTGGTTTCAAATTTCCACCAGTAGATCTCAACGGTGATATCATGTTCATGTTCAACTCTCAGTTTATCAAAGACCCAGGCTTACTTTACCCAGGAGCCCTTTCCCATCTCAGCAGCCTCCTTCTCCAATTTTTTGATAGTTATTTTGTTGATCCCACCACATCTGTAGATCAGATGGCCATTTGTGGTAGACTTGCCCGAATCTATGTGTCCAACAACAATGAAGTTGATACAAGTCTTTTCCTTTCCCATTTTGGTTTAGATTTAGTAAGGGTTTTCATGACAACTGTGTTTTGGTAGCAAACCCATTGTGGAAAAAAAAGCCAAACAATGTTATAAATTTTACTTTTAAGTCTCAAACATACTTTAAAGAACCGAGGAGAGGGCACCTGGGTGGCTCAGTTTGTTAAGCCTCCGCTTTCGGCTCAGGTGATGATCCCAGTGTCCTAGGATCGAGTCCTGCAATTGGGTTCCCTGCTCAGCCAGGAGTCTGCTTCTCCCTCTGCTCCTCCCTCCACTTGTGCTCTCGCTCTCTCTCTCAAAAATAAATACTTTGTTTTTTTTAAAAGAACCAAAGAGGAAAAGAATCATCTATTATATTTACCCAGGTATTTACCATTTCTGGGTCCCTAGGTTTGAATCTGAGTTATGTGGTATAGGTGTGGAGAGCAGGAGGCTTCTGAATACTTTATCTGTGTGGGGTATGAGGTCTCTCAAATCTTTGAATATGGTCCTTGAACACTTTGAGTGGCTATGCTCCAAGATTTTTGTGTAAGGTATTTGGAGTTCATGTTCAGGGTATAAGATCTCTGAACGCTTTGAAGCCTATATCCCAAAGTTTGATCTGAATTATGTGGGTCAGAGTTCAATGTATGACATCTCAAAATTCTGAAGGTCTGTGTTGTAAGTTAAATCTGAGGTACTTGGGCTTTTTGATCAAGGTGTGAGTTCTTTAAAATTTTAGAGGATCTCTGTTCCAAATTTGCATCTGAGTCTGTAAGCAAAGTGGGGCCTTGGAATTTTTGAGTTTGTTTCCCAGTTTTTTATCTGAAGTATTTGGACGTCTTTTTTCAAGAGTAATGTCTCTGAAATCTTTGAGGGGCCAGGTTCCACAATTTAAGTCTGAGATATTTAGGGGGTCTGTGCTCAAGGTTGAATTCTCTGAAGTCTTTAAAGGTCTGCCCAAAGGTTTGAGTCTGACATAATTGTGGGACTACAGTCAGAGTCTCGGATTTCTTTCTTTTTTTTTTTTAAAGATTTTGTTTATTCAACAGAGAGAGAGAAAAAAAAAAACACAAGCAGGGGGAGTGGCAGGCAAAGGGAAAGGGAGAAGCAGGCTCTTCACAGAGCAGGGAGCCCAGCACTGGGCTGGATCCCAAGACCCTGGGATCATGACCTGAGCTGAAGGTAGACACTTAGCCAACTGAGCTACTCAGGTGCCCCCAGAGTCTCAGGTTTCTGAACTCTTTGAGAGTCTGTGGCTCAAAGTCTGAGTCAGAGAGATTTGGGTGTCTGTGTTCACAGTGCAAGATCTCTGAAGTCTTTGAGATGTGTCCCAAGGTTCAATCTGATTAATACAGAGTGAGTGTTCAGGGTCTAAGTTCTGTGAGTACCTTGAGGGTCTGTATTCAAGGCATGAAGTCTGAAATTTTAGAGAGTCTGTGTCCCAAGTTTGGGTCTAAGGTATTTGAAGTCTTTTTTTTTTTTTTTAAGATTTTATTTATTTATTTGACAGAGATCACAAGTAGGCAGAGAGGCAGGCAGAGAGAGAGGAGGAAGCAGGCTCCCTGCTGAGCAGAGAGCCTGATGCAGGGCTGGATCCCAGGACACTGGGATCATGACCTGAGCTGAAGGCAGAGGCTTTAACCCACTGAGCCACCCAGGCGTCCCGGTATTTGAAGTCTTAGTTCAAGGAGTGAAGTCCTTAAATTCTCTGAGGGTATGCTTTCAAAAATTTTGTCTGAGTTATTTAAATGCCTGCATTTAAGTTGTAAGTTATGTGTTTGAAAGTTCTTACCTCTTGAGGGTATATGTTTGAAAGTTTGAGCCTGACATAGGATTCTGTGCTCTCATTTACTGAATTCCTTCAGGGTCTGTTTCAACATTTAAATGTGAAGTAACTAGAAGTCTGTGTACTAGGTGCGAGGTCCTTCAACTGTTTTTCGGACTGTGCCTCAAGGTTGACTAGAGGTGGGAGGTATGTGTGTATTCAGAGGTCTGTGTTCAGCATGTGTTGAACTTTTAGAGGATCTCTTTCTCAAGTTTTGAATATGAGGTATTTGGGGTCTGTTTTCAGAGTGTGAAGTCTGAAATTTTAGAGGCGCTGTGTCCCAAGGATTTGGCTGGAGTTGTTTGGGGTGGGGGTCCGTAGTCAGGTTATGAAGTCTCTGAAATTTTACGACTCTCTGTGGTAAAGTTTGATTCTGAGGGGTATGGAAGTCTGTATTCAGAATACGACTTCTCTAAATTCTTTAAGGTCTATAGCTCAAGGTTTTGACTGTAAAGTATTTGGTGGTCTGTGGTCACAGTGTGAGGTCTCTGAAGTCTTTGAAAATTTGTGTTGTAAGGTTTGAACCTAAGGTCATTGTGGGTCTGTTATCAGAGTGTGAGGCCTCTCATACCTTTTGATATCTTTTAATGTTTGAATCTGAGGTGTTTGGGGAGTCTCTGGTCAGGGTGAGAGGTCTCTAAAACCAATGGGGGTCCGTTTCCAAAGGCTTAAGTTTCATGTATCTGGAGGTTTGCATTCATAGCATGCAGTCTCTCTACTTTCCAAGGATCTGTGTCCCAAAGATTCAGCCTCAGTTATTTATAGGTCTGTATTCAGAGTTTGAAGCCTCTGAGATTTCCAGCTTCTGTTCTTAGGGTTTAGTCTTAGGAATTAAGAGACTTGTTTTCTTTCAGGTTGTATGGTCTTTAAACTTTTTGAATGTCTAAGTCCAACATTTCGGTCTGAGGTATTTGGGGGTCTGTGTTCAGGAAGTGAGGTCCATGAGTTCTTTGAAGGTTTTTGTTCCAAGTTTTTTTGCCTCAGGTGTTTAGAAGTCTGCATTTAGGGTATGAAGTCTCTGATCTCTCTAAGGGCATATATTCCATGATTTGAGTCAGATATTTAGAGGTGTGTCCTCATGTTTTCTGAAATTTTTCAGGGTCAGTCCAAAGGTTTGCGCCTGAAGTAACTGCTGGTTTGTGTTCAGGGTATGAGGCTTTCTGAAATTATCCGGGGTCTGCAGTGTAAGGTTTAAATCTGAGGTAATTGGGGGTTTGTGATCAAGTTGTAAAGTCTTTGAAACCTCGGGGCACCTGGGTGGCTCAATGGGTTAAGCCACTGCCTTCAGCTCAGGTCACGATCTCAGGGTCCTGGGATCAAGCCCCACATCGGGCTCCTTGCTCAGTGGGGAGCCTGCTTCTCTCTCTGCCTCTGCCTGCCTCTCTGCCTGCTTGTGCTCTCGCTCTCTCTCTCTCTCTCTCTCTCTGTCAAATAAATAAATAAATAAATAAAATCTTTTTTAAAAAAAAGAGTCTTTGAAACCTTAAGCTTGGATCCCAAGTTTCAGAGGTATTTTTGCCCTGTGTTCAAAGAATAAGGTTCTTGAAATGTTTCAAGTTCTAGGTTCCAAGTTTTTTGTCTGAATTGTTTAGAATCCCTGTTCAGGAAGTGAAGTCTCTGAACTCTTTAAGAATCTATGTTCAGGGGTGTCTGGGTGGCTCAGTCGTTAAGCAACTGCCTTCAGCTCCGGTCATGATCCCAGGGTCCTGGGATCAAGCCCCGCATTGTGCTACCTGCTCGGGAAGCCTGCTTCTCCCTCTCTCTCTGCAGCTCCCCCTGCTTGTGTTCCCTCTCCCGCTGTGTCTCTCTCTGTCAAATAAATAAATAAAAATCTTAAGAAAAAAAGAACTATGTTCAGAGGTTTAAATCTGAGGTATTTGAAGGTCTATGTTCATGGAATAAGGACTCTGAAGTTTTTGAGCGTCTGTGCCAAGGTTTGAATCAGGGGCTCTGGGAGTCTGTGATCAAGGCATAAGAGCTATCCGAACTTATTAACAGTCTGTGCTCCAGAGTTTGATATGAAGTATTTTGGGTCTGTGATCTGAGTGTGAGGTCGCTCCACGCTGTAAGGATGTTGGTGCGAAAGTTTTGATTGTGTTCTATAGGGCTGTGAGATCTGGGTTCTGAAACATTTTGATGAACTGAGTTCCCAGGTTTCCATCTGATGTTGCAGGGTATCTGCGTTTGTGAGTTCAGGGATTTGTGGTTGGAGTATGAGGACTCTGAAATTGCTGAGTCTTCTATATGAATTTTGAATCTGAGCTTTTGTAGTCTATATTCAGCATGTGAGGGTTCTGACCTTTGAAGGTCTGTGTTGGCAGGTCAAGGTCTTAAGTGTTTGGTGGTGCATGTCCAGGTGGGGCCTGAAGCATCTGACTCTGAAGATGTTTTTTTTAGGATTGATTTTGAGGTATTTGTGCATCTATATTTTGAGAGTAAGGGTTTGAAGTCTTTGAGGGTCTATGATAATGAATTTGATGTATTTGCACATCGGTGTTTAGAGTTTTAGTTCTGTGAAATCTTTAAGGCCTCTGTTCCAAGATGTGAGGACTTTTATGTCTGTTTTCTGGGCCTAATATTCACAAATCTTATAGGGCCCTATTCTAATGTTTATATAACTTATATGGATTTTTTTTAAAGGAGTAAGTTTATTGAGCTTGTTGAAGGTTTCTGTCAAGGTTGAAGTCTCAGGTATTTGTAAGATGTGTACTGGGTATGAGGTCTATGCCTTCATTGAAGGTCTGAGTACCAGATATTGAATCACCAATATTCAGAGGTGTGTCCAGATTGTTATGACATAGAATATTCTCATGGCATGTATTCCAAAGCTGGAGTCTGAGGTGTTTGGGGTCTCTTTTCAAGGATGGAGGAGTTTGACCTTTTTGAGGGCTTGTTTCCCAAGTTTGCTTCCAAGTTTTTTTGTTTGGTTTTGTTTTTTGGCATCTAAGCAGGGTGTGAGGTGCTGAACTTGAGAGGGTCAGTGCTCCAAGAGTTGTATGTTGTATTTGGTTATTGATCTTCAGGGTGTGAAGTCTCTGAAATCTTTATGGTCCTATGAGTGTGAGGTTTGGGGGGGGGTCTATGTTCAGGGTGTGAGGTCTTGAATTCTTTGGGACCTGTGTTCCAAAATTTGAATCTGAGGTAACTGAACAAAGTACCATTTCCTATTGAGAGGTCCTATATATACATAGCCAAAGGGTGGTAGGAAATTATTTTTTAACATCATAAGCACATTTCCAAAATAGTGTCTGTAAATTCAAATGTCCTAAATAAATCTTGCTTGTTATAGATTTCCATTATATTTTCTGAGGGGAAAAATGTCCTGAAGATATAATGGTTGTTTTTAAAATGCAGCACATCATTGGCAGGAAAAACATTTCCAGGAAAAATATATTGTTTATAGTAATACAGTCTTCCATTAGCTGTTGTTTTAGAAGAAGAACTCTTTGTGTATATTATATTTTTCTAAGCCAAATTGTACTCTAAGTCCAGTTAAAATATCAGGACTATGTTTAAAGTACGCCTCAAATACCACATCCTGTACAAAACTTTCTTGGTCTTATAGATGCTAAAATGTTACCTAAAACCTTTCTGGAAATCCAGCCCATTCACACACATACCTCCCACCCCTGCCAAAGGCACAGTAGATGGTTCACCCTTCTTCACTCCTGTGGCATTATAATAACACATATTTTATGTGAGATTTCATTTCACGCTGTCTGCTGTGCCTCCTACCACTGAGAGCAGGGACGGAGACTATATCTTCTTTCAGTATTTTTGGTTCTTTCCACAGTGCCTGACCCACAGTGGGTGGTAGATATTAATGCTGTTATTTATTCATCCATTATTCTAATAAATCTTCATGCCTTTAATTCTCTTCACCTGAATCCATTCTGTCATGTTATGTACAGTGTTGATCTGGTTTTGAAAAGAAGCTTTCATAAAGGGACCTGTGATGCACCACCCGGATCCCCCTTCAAGAAGGGCCTAGTCCTTCATGTGCTAGGGCTGCTATCATCAGACAACTGTCAGCCCCTTCAGGCATTGTCTTAGGTGCAAAGAGCTGCCTCACTCAAGGTCACACTCCTTCCTTGGTGGCCTACATTTAATGACTGGTCAATAGGGAAATATAAAGGCATGACCGTCTAGCCCTAACCTGGGATAATTCTGATAGGACATTCAAGAGTTTCCCAAGGTGGGGGGTGGGGGGATCTCGGTGGCTTAGTCATTAAGTGTCTGCTTTAGGCTCAGGTCATGATCCCAGGGTCCTGCGATCCAGCCCTGCATCAGATTCCTTGCTTCTCCCTCTCCTACTCCCCCTGTTTGTGTTCCCTCTCTCACTATGTCTCTCTGTGTCAAATAAATAAATTTAAAAAAAAAAGAGTTTCCCAAGGGGTCGGCCATGGCTTGTATTTAGGCCTGCATCACAGGCTTCTCCCTCTACCCACCCTGGCTTCACTGTCAAATTTATTGGCAGGAAGTTATTCATTGTGTTTTCTTATTGCCATTTTAATGTCTATAGGGTCTCCGTTGATAACCCCACGTAAGAGGGTGTTCAAATTTCCTGCTATGATTCTGTCAACTTCTGCTTCATGTATATTGAGGTGCTATTATTAGGTTATGTACATATTTATAGTTGTTGTATCTTTCTAAGGAACTGTCCCTTCATCATTGTGACATTTTCCTTTTACTGGCTTCAAGAATGCTTTATCTGGTTTATAATATCCACTCCATCCTTATTATGTTTTTAGGTGTGTATAATATAACTTTTTCCATTCATTTACTTTCAAACTCTTCATATCTTTATATTTAAGGTATATGTTTCTTGTGTGTAGCATTTAGTAGGGCCTTGCTTTTAATCTACTCTGTGCATCTCTATGTTTCATTGTTTATATCATTAACATTTAGTGTAATAAGTGTGACAGGATTGTGTTCAGGGATATCAGCTTATTGGGAAGAGAGGTTGTTCTGTTTGTCCCCTCTGGTTTTTGTTTTATTTGTTTTTTTTTTCCCTTGTTTATCTTTTCTCTTTCCTCTTTCCTGCCTTCTCCTAGATTATTTGAGTATTTTTCGTCAGCTGCTGAAACCCCAAACCAGGAGTGGTATTTAGGACAGCAGTAAATGAGTATTAACTTCCCCATGAGAGACAACAGTGTTAGAGGATTCATCAAAATGTTGAAAAATGGTCACTCCACCCTTAGAAGTATTTGTCTGTGTTGTTCACTAAAGTTTCCCCAACTCCTAGAATAATTCCTAGCCACATAGTGGGTGCTTAATAAGGATTTGCTGAATGACCAAACTCTTTGACCAAGCAATCCTACTTGTAAGAATATATAATCAGACAGACAGATAGACACACACACACACACACATAAAGAGAGAGAGAGAGAGAGAGAGCTATGAGCACAAGACAGAAGGAGAAAACAACTGGTAAAAACATTAAATGTCTATTAATAGTCAACAACATACATGGGAAGATAAATGAGTGATGAGTGTTCATGTTATACCATGGAGCACAGGTGAGCTACAGAACAGAATGAGGGGGATTGATCTGTACTGACCAGGATTTCTCCATGACATATTATTAATGCAGTGTAAGTGGGTAATGCTCATAGTGGGACCTTATGTGTGTGCATGTGTGTCTGTGTGTGTGCATGTGTGACGTGTGAGTGCAGAGAAAAATGTCTGGAAAAAACACCTTTAACTGATCCCACTTGTCACCTGTGAGGTGGGGAAGAATAGGGTAGATGATTATAGCCTAATGTAGTCCATATATTTAGATATCATTTGAAGCTTCTTCACTGGACTATATTCATGTATTTTCTGTGTACATATTTCTAAAGGAAAGACATATACTGAAAACAATACTGGCACTACAGGGGTGTATGAGATTAGGGATACAAGGAGCTTAGAGGAATAGGGTCTCAAACTCATACAGACATGTAACTATAGATCATGAGAAAAATCCCTTATCTTAACTTCTATTTAGACCATGAGCCTTTTGAGAAAAATTTCTATTATTTGTAATTCCTTACAAAATAGTCCTCTTCTCATATTATCCCTATCAGTCAATAGCACAATCACCCATTTTATTTCCCAACACAGAAACCTGCTTTCAACATTTTACACTTTCCTCATCTTCACCCCAAGTCCAAATTCTTGCTGAGTGCAGTCCATTTTACTTCCCAAATACCTGCCTAATGTGCTCAATTCCTTCCATGTTTAGTATATCCAATTAGTCCAAACCATATGTCTCCTGTTGGCAAATTAGTCTAGTAACTCTAGTAACTGACAAAAATAGTTTAGTAACTCTAGTAACAGAATAGTAACTCTAGTCTTCTAACTCTCTTCTAGTATATTTTCCCCTTAATAATTTGCTTTCACTTCCATGTTTCTTTTTAGAGTGATCAAACTGAAACTTGTAATTCATAACTCACTGCAACAACAAATGGTATTCTTCACTTTCTACTTATGGCTTTACAGGTATTGCTGGGGGAGAATTTGGGTCTAATTATTTCACTATGTATTGATTTCCAGTTTTTTTCCTTTGTCTATCTACAACCTTCCAGAAAGCAAGAAAAGTGATCCAAGTGATCCTATCCTCAGAATTGCTCAGAAAGTAAAAAGTGCTGTAGATGAGACTTACACCCATGATCTTGGCGATGCTCACAAATAGTACTCTCTGTGCATACTGTGACCTAATCAAACAAGCCACCTGAACCAAAACTGGGGGACTGTTTAGGAAGACTTAATAAAGAAACTTATCTTGACAATGCACAGTCTCTTCTTAGGGACCTGTGTTTTGCCTGTATTGCCTTGGCATTTTCCAGAACACTTAAAGACTCTTGCTGACCTTCTATCCCCTCTGCAGTTCTTCCCCATACCAGCAATCGTACTGCACGTCAGATCTTCCTTTTGCTATAAATACTACTCCTGCTCACTCACTGATCTCTAACCTGGCAAAGATATCAAAACATTTACTACCCTGGAATAGTTAGAGAGCTAGGAAAAGGATCTTTTAGAAAAATCATTTTTTAATTGTAAACAAAATGGTAGAAGCATATGGGATTAGCCATATGCTTAATTCATTGAAATTACACTATGTCTAAAAAGTCAAGAAGCATCTTCCTTCTTTTAGATAAGTGTTTGTAAAGGGTAGTGCGGAAGCATATGTAGATAGCCCTGTGCTGAAGCCTCGAAATTACCCTGTGTATAATGCATCTTTCAAGTTACATCTTCATTCATTAAAATATAAGTGTTTGTAAACTTATGTGTGGAAGCCTGTGGGAATAGACTTATGCTAAACTCAGTATAACTATGCTATGTACAAAAATTAAAAATAAATAAAATTGTAAACAAAACAAAAAATGAGGGCCACCTGGGTGGCTCAGTGGGTTAAGCCTCTGTCTTCAGCTCAGGTCATGATCCCAGGGTCCTGGGATCAAGCCCCGCATCGGGCTCTCTGCTCAGCGGGGAGCCTGCTTCCCCCTCTCTCTCTGCCTACCTCTCTGCCTACTTGTGATCTCTCTGTCAAATAAATAAATAAAAATCTTTAAAAAAATGATTAATGTAAACTAGGAAAATGCAAGTAAATAATAAAGCAAGGAAAAATTACTTAGTGGAAAATTACCCAGAACGTCACACTCAAGAATACCACCTAACGTATCATATAGTTTCTGTAAGAGGAAGGAACATTTTCTCTCTCTCTACCCTCTTAGGTTCTTTGCGGTGGTTCCTGAAAATCAGACTGATAAAAGGCAGATTAACAAGAGAAAAACAAACAGAAGTTATTAACACATGCCTTCTATATACTTGGGAGCTTTCAGTGGTGAGTTACTCAAAGAGGTGGCTAGAATTTGGAGTCTATATACTTAATCTAGTAAGGGAAAAGGAAGTGGAGAAAGGGTACTTAGGGAAAAGCAAATGCCTTTTTGGAAAGTTAAATGGGCCCTTGGTTGAATATATGGGAGATTTAGTTGTAAGCCTTAAAAATAAAATAGCCAGTGATTTAACTAGCAAAAATGACTTTTTTCCAGGAATAGCAAGGAAATTGCAATTCAGGGCATGCAAACCATGATGAACCATAGGCAGGTCCAAGAATGAAGGACAGGAGCTTGCTTTTTATGGAAGAAAGGAGGGAGTTGGGAAAGGTTGTTTTGAATGAATGTTCATTGGAGGAGAGTGAGAGTTTGAGGTAGTGGCAGCTTCTCACTGGCTGAGTTGTGGTATTTCCTCATTGGCTGGGTTTTTGCTGGGCAAGGAGAAAATCTTCCTTCTTCCTGCTGGGATACATAAAATAAGCTACAACAAGTCATACTTGAGTGGGACCTTCTCTCAATTGCTTCCCAACTCCATTTTGAATTAAGATTCCTTTATTCATTTTCATATAAGAGTCTTTCGGACAATGTCTGTTTGGATGTAGTACCTACTTATCTTCAGAAGAGAAGACAAAAGTTTCTCCCAGGGAGAATATTTATGATAATTTAGTTCTTTTGAGTCCTTTAGAAAGGCTCTGCTTTTAAGCAGATAAAAGATTTCAGGAATTCCAGGTATTTCAGCTCAAAGAAATTCTTGGGCCAAAGCTATATATTTGGAGGTGGCTTACCCTGATCCTCTTCATTTCCTTCTAGAGTTTCGCTGTGCATTACTGAAAGCAATGTCTGGCCCATATTAAGCATCCATAAGTGTGAACTTTTATTCTGATGTCTATTGACTTCTCCTTTTTGCTTTTATTGTTTCTTCCTCCCTCCCTCTTACCTTCTCATCCCTCTTGCCCTCTCCCTCACTTTCTCACATCTCTCAGTCATCCCACCCAGCTGTTGCAAGCTGAGCCCTCCTGGCTCTGTGCCCTGAGGTTAGGAACCCTGCACTACCTGTCTGCTTCTTCCACCAGGGCGAGATTCCTGTTTAATGAAATAACTTCTATGAAGTTCACCTAAAATCCAAATCCAATTTTTGTTTCAAGTAAAGACAATGGTTGAGTGCCTCAATGCACTTCAGGGATGACTAACTGGAGGGAGAAATGCTTCTAGTCTTGTGACTGAGTTTAGGGGTGAATGGGGGAACATATGACTGTAGAAGCTCACACGAGGTCAGCCCCAATCATTAGGGCATGTCTACAGTTGAGTGAGTTGGCTGATCCCTCCAGGGGTAAGGGTAGGGAGGAGTCAGAGATAACTCCAAAATGTATGCACACTCCAGCACCAAATCCCTGCCTCCAAAGTCATGAAGACCAGCCCAGCTACTGAGGTGCCTGTGAAGAACAGTAGCCAATAACAGCACAGCATCTGAGGGAGGAAGCAAGACTTATGAGCACTTCTGGAAATCTTATGTAACTGGGCAGAACTGGGGCATGAAAATTCTCTAGGACCAATCAGAGCCCAGGAACATCCTTGATTTCTGTTCCCCTCATTCCAGAGCCAGTGTCTGCCCGGGATATTCACTCTTTTCTTTTTTTTAAGATATTATTTATTTATTTGACAGACAGAGATCACAAGTAGGCAGAGAGGCAGGCAGAGAGAGAGGAGGAAGCAGGCTCCCTGCTGAGCAGAGAGCCCGATGCGGGGCTCGATCCCAGGACCCTGGGACCATGACCTGAGCCGAAGGCAAAAGTTTTAACCCACTGAGCCACTCAGGCGCCCCAGCACTTGGCTCATTTTTAAGGCTCTGTTCACATCACCTCATTTGAGAGTCTTTTCAATATTACCCCAAATAAAATGTATAATACCCCCACATTATCCCTTGCTATCCCCTTAAAAATGTTTTGTTTACCCCTGTCCATTCTACCCTCAGCCCTGGAGTAAGGACCAGGTGTTTTGGGGCCAGCTGAGGAAGGTTGGATTCCCACAGAATAGCCCAGTAGAGGAGGACTTGTCTGGCCTTTTACCAACAAGAATGTTAATCATATTGGAAATTACTTGGGTTTAGGGATTAACCCAGAAGTCCAGGGCCTAGGCCTGAGTGCGGAAGGAGGACAGACATGCATGAGACACATAAGTGCCTTTTTGCCCATTAAAGATATGGGAGTAATGAGGCCCAGAGGATGTGGGCCCCAAGATCCAGGAAAGGTAGGTGGGGAGTGAGACCTTACCCCAGTCCCACCCCCGCCCCATCTGGGGGACTGCTACAGAGAAGGAGGCACTATAAAGAGGTGAAGGGGGCCCATGGGCACCTGTGGAGGACATTGTGGGTGAAAAGTTAGACCTTCCCAGGTGGAACAGCCCCTCCACCCACTCTCAAGACCCTGGAGCAGTGTGGATATTCAGCTCTGTTATCATCATTGGGATCTTGGGCCCCTCTCCCTCCCCTAGCAGGCACACAGTCCAACAGTCCAAAAGCAACATTGGGTCTTTTAAAGCCTTTGGGGATGGAGACTGTGAGAAAAGGATCAGAGTACTGCCACTCTGGAGATTTAGACCTGGAGGTTTGTTCAGGCCATGGCAGATGGATAAAAAAGGAGGCATGGCCAAGGGTGTGGACAGATGTGGACACCCACATACACCCTCTCTGACCAGCATGTTCCCTGTAGCATAGCTTTACTCACAGAGTGACCCTCTCCACAGAGCCAGCTCCTGGGGTCTGCATAGCAAGGGCATCCTAGTTTACCTGAGTCCTCACCTGTTTCTCTGAGAATAGTAAGGTCGTGTCACTCAAGGTGAGAGAGGTCCCAAGCCCAGGGGTTTCCACATCTGCAGGTCAGGAACAATGTCTGCAGGAATGGGGGAGTCCTGGTTACTGGGGTCTTCTCTCTTATCCCACCTTCTGAAGAATGCAACATAAGCACCTCCACCCTCAGAACCCTCAGAAAGCTTTCTCTCCCTGCCCTGATCAGTCTGGTATTCAGCCAAGTGCACAGAGCCTCCCTCACCTTTCTGATGTGCTCCCATCATCTTGCTGTCCCAGGCTTCAGAGTTGATTCAGACCCACAAACAGTTCCTAAAACTCATACCTTGTTATAAAGACCCTGAAGCAGCTTAGAGACTTCACAGTATGGAAGAAGACCCCCAAAGATGCCAGACAATGGATACAGATCCACAGATAACACAGAGACCACACACCTGGGACTGAACACAGACCGCCCCTCCCCACCAAGCAGCTCACAGACTTCACACCCAGAACAGAAAGTCCCAAACAGTAAAGAGTCTTCACACCCTGGCACAGACCCTCAAAAAGCCTACTAATATGCGTTGGGTAACACATACACAAACAGCTCAGAGACCTGCCATCTGGGGCAACAACCTCCTTGGAGTGGAGCCATTTCATACTGAAGATACATAGACCTCTAAATATCCAGACCTCACAACCTAAAAAATAGATCCCCAAAGACTTCAGTATAATACATAAACTCCATGTACCTCTGAGCTTAGACAAAGACCTCTAAATAGGTGAGAGACCTAAAATCTTGGGCACAGACCCCCAAGGACCTCAGAGAGCTATCCAAGCACCAGTCCATCCAGGCAACTCCACAACTCACTCTGGACACAGACACATGAACAGCTCAGAAAGCTCATACCCTGGGCACAGAACACCAAAGAACTCGGGACCCAACAGGCTTGAAATGGACCTCCAGAAATTACACAAACCACACATGCTTAATAGACTCACCAGAAATTCAGATACCTCATACCCTGGGGCACAGACCCCCAAATAACCACAGAAAACATATACTTGAAAATAGACCATAAATAATTCAGAAATCTAACCGTGCACCTGTACAGCTTGGAGTCTTAAAAAATCTTTACATAGACCTCTTCCCCTTCCCAAAAAGAGCCCCGAGAAGCCACACCCTAAAACCAAACCTCCTAAAAGCCACAGAACTCACACCCTAGGAATCATACCCCCAAAGACTTCCAAACAACTCAGCATTCTTACACCCTGGAATAAGGATTCCTATAGAGTTCTGAGACTTCACACCAAGAATGCAGATCCAGAAAACCTCAGAAAATTCAAAACTGAGGACATAGGCCGCCCAAAAATTCAGAGACATCACACCCTGAACACAAACCTCCAAAAAGCTGAAAGACCTCACATCAGGAAAAAGGCAAACAGTTTAGAGATATAATATCCTGTACAAACACCCAAAAATAGACTTACAGATTTCTGAGCCTGAATATAGATTCCCCAAAGAGGTGAAAGACTGTAAATGTTGGGAAACAGGCCCACAATTAACCAGGAACCTCATACCTTGGGCCACTTTTTCAAAGTGCTTAGACAACTCACACTGTGGTCATGGGCCTCTGAAATAGTCCCAAAACATCATCCTCTGGGACATAGACTACAGAAATCATGGACTTTACACCCTGGGAACACACCTCCATGTAGTTCAGAGGCCTTCAAAATGCTAGATACTTCATGCTCTGAACAACGAGCTCCAGAACTAAAAGACCTCGCATCTTCTATATGGACACATAGACCCGTAAGCAGGACAAAGCCCTCATAACCCAGGTGAAGAATCTCCTAACATAGAATACCTGTCACCCTAGGACACAATTTAGAAACCTCAAAGCCTGGGACACCGATTTTAAAAATGTTCAGAGACATTATGCTTAATTTTTTTATTATTGAAGTATAATTGACATACAATGTTGTATTAGTTTCAGGTGTACAACATATTGATTCAAAAATTCTATATATTACTTGGAGCTCACCATAGTAAGTGTAGTCACTATCTGTCACCATATAATGTTATTACAATATTATTGACAATATTTCCTATATTTTTCATTTCTGTGACATATTTATTTGATAACTGGAAGTTTGTACCTCTTAATCCCCTTTATCAATTTGCCCATCCCTTTGTCTACCTACACTCTGGCAACCACCAGTTTGTTCTCTGTACTTAAGAGTCCATTTCATTTTTTGTTTGTTTGTTCATGCATTTTTTTTTAAGATTTTATTTATTTATTTGACAGACAGAGATCACAGGTAGGCAGAGAGGCAGGCAGAGAGAGAGGAGGAAGCAGGCTCCCTGCTGAGCAGAGAGCCCGATGCGGGGCTCTATCCCAGGACCCTGAGATCACGACCTGAGCCAAAGGCAGAGGCTTTAACCCACTGAGCCACCCAGGCGCCCCTGCATTTTGTTTTTTAGATTCCAAGTGAAATTATATGGTATTTGTCTTTCTCTGACTTACTTCATCTGGCAAAATACTATCTAGCTCCACCCATGTTGTCACGAATGCCAAGATCTCATTCTTTTTTATGGCTGAGTAATATTCGATTGCAGATATCTCTATCTCTAGCTATAGCTATAGCTATAGATATCTATAGCTATAGCTATCATATCTTCTTTATCCATTCATCTACTAAGGACACTTGGGCTGCTTCCATACTTTGGCTATTATAAATTATGTTGCAATAATAAAAGTTTGAATATATTTTCTCAAATTAATGTTTTAGTATTCTTTGGGTAAATACCCAGTAGTGGAATTGCTGGATCTTATGGTATTTCTATTTTTAATTTTTTGGAAACTTCCATACTGTTTCCACAGTGGCTGCACAAATTTGCATTCCCACCAACTGCAAGAGGGTCCCTTTTTCTCCACATCTTCACCAACAGCTATTGTTTCTTGTGTTGTTGACTTAAGCCATTTTGATAGATGTGAGGTGATATCGCATTATAGTTTTGATTTGCATTTCCCTGATGATAAACGATGTTGAGCTTCTTTTCATGTGTCTTTTGGCCATCTGGATGTCTTCTTCAGAGAAATGTCTGTTCATCCCTTCTGCCCATTTTTCATCATATTACTTATTTTTGGGGTGTTCAGTTTTATAAGTTCTTTATATATTTTGGATACTAACCCTTTATCAGATAAGTCATATGTAAATATCTTCTCCCATTCTATAGGTTGCCTTTTAGTTTCATGGATTGTTTCCTTCACTCTGCAGAAGGTTTTTATTTTGATGAAGTCCAAATAGTTTATTTTTGCTTTTCTTTCCCTTGCCTCAGGAGACATATCTAGAAGAAAGTTGCTATGGCTGATGTCTGAGAAGTTAATGCCTGTGCTCTCTTCTAGGATTTTTATGCTTTCAGATCTCATATTTAGGCACTTAATACATTTTGAATTTGTTTATGTGTATGGTGTTAGAAAGTGAACCAGTCTCATTCTTTTGCATGTTGCTGTCCAGCTTTCCCAACACCATCTGTTGAAGAGATTATCTTTTTCCCATTAGATATTCTCTCCTGCTTTTTCAAAGATTCATTAACCATACAGTTGGGGGTTTATTTCTGGGTTTTCTTTTCTGTTCTATTGATCTAAGTGTCTATTTTTGTGCCAGTATCATACTATTTTGGTTACTACCACTTTGGAATATAACTTGAAGTCCAGAATTGTGATGACTCCAGCTTTGCTTTTTCGTCTTCAAGATTGTTTTGGAGTCCCTTGTGGTTCCCCACAAATTTTAGGATTGTTTGTTCTAGTTCTCTGAAAAATGCTGTTGCTATTTTGGTAGGGGTTGCATTGAATGTGTAGATTACTTTGAGTAGTATACAATTTAACAATATGTGTTCTTCCAACATATGAGCACAGGATGTCATTTCTTTGTGTTGTCTTCAATTTCTTTCATCAATGTTTTATAATTTTCAGAGTACAGGTTTTTCACCTCTTTGGTCAGGATTATTCCGGTATCTTAATATTTTTGGTGCAATTTTAAATAGGATTGTTTTCTTAATTTCTCTTTCTGCTGCTTCATTATTGGTGTATAGAAATGCATACGATTTCTGTGCATTAATTTTGTATCCTGCGATTTTATTTTATTATTTTATTTTTTAAAGATTTATTTGTTTATTTATTTGACAGACAGAGATCAGAAGTAGGCAGAGAGGTGGGGGGGTGGCGCAGGGAGAGCAGGTTCCCCGTTAAGCGGAGAGCCCCATGTGGGGCTTGATCCCAAGACCCTGGGATCATGACCAGAGCCAAAAGCAGAGGCTTTAACCCACTGAGCCACACAGGCACCGCGTATCCTGCAATTTTAGAGAATTCATTCATGAGTTTTAGCAGTTTTTTCATGGAGGATTTGGGTTTTCTATATATAGTATAATGGCATCAGCATATAGTGAAAGTTTTACTTCTTCCTTACCTATTTGGATGCCTTTTATTTCATTGTGTTTTCTGATTGCTGTGGCTAGGACTTCCAATACTATGTTGAATAAAAGTGGTAAGAGTGGACATCCCCATCTTATTCCTGACTGTAGAAGAAAAGTTCTCAGTTTTTCCCCATTGAGGATGATATTAGCTATTGAGTATGTTCCCTCTCAACTTACTTTGAGGTTTTTACCATGAATAGAAGTACTTTGTCAAATGCTTTTTCTGTATCTATTGGAAGGAAAAAATGAAACAAGATGGGATTTGGAGGGAGACAAACCATAAGAGACTTTCTGTGGAGGCCAAGAAAAATTAAGGTCATCCCACGTCAAGCCCTTTGGAACTGTTGGCCTTATACCTTGCTTACAGAGTTCCCAGCAGCCTCACCAGGTGAGTAAAGAATGTCACTTCCTGGCAGGATACTTTGGGAACCTCAGGAAGAGGAATTCACCCATATCGACAGGTATTGCAGGCATGTCTGATGGCAAGTATGTGGCTTGGCTTCTGGCCTGGAGAGGCTACTATAAGTTCAACCTAAAGATTCCTTATAAGAAGTTCCAGCGGAGCAGATTCTAAAAGATTAATATAATTATTCACTGTTCTTGCTGAGCTTATGTAAATAATTAGACCAAGTTTGTTAAAACTGGACTTGTTTTTCAAATAAATTAGTCCTGATTTGACTATCTCTGGAAATGAGGGTTATTCTAGAGAGAAAAATTATGTTTTAATAACACACCTTTATGGATGTTAAATTCTAGATTTAATTGTTTTTAAATGCTTGTTTACCTCAACTAGACAACTTGAGGTAAACTTCAGAGAGGTTGCACGATAGCTCATTTAGACGATATTGCTTTTGCCAGTCAGTCTGCCCAAGATATAAGAAGCATTTCGGGAATTACAAACAGCCTTACTGAGTGCCCCAGCATTGGCCATCCCAGATGTTACCAAGCCCTCCCACTTGTATGTGGATGAAAAGGCAGGGGTGGCCGAAGGAGTTGAAGGAGTTGTGACTCAGACTCTGGGTCCTTGGCAAAGGCCAGTAGCCTATCTTAGCAAGAAACTAGATCTAGTAGTGGCTGGGTTCCCCCTTGCCTCCGCATAATTGCTGCCACGGCCTTCCTGGTCAAGGATGCAAGTAAACTGACTTTGGGTCAAGATCTCATCTTGACCACCACTCACGCTATAGAGGGCCATCTCCGGACTCCACCAGACCAGTGGATGACAAACGCCAGAGTGATGGGGTATCAGGACCTCCTTAACGATGACTGATCAGTCTGTACTCCAGTCACTGCAGGCATTAGTCTGTCTAGCCCATGCAGGGATCCTAACTGCTCACACTGAGATGGAGACGGAGCTGGAACCACATCCTTACCAACCCGGGGACTTGGTTTGGATGCACTGCCGCCAAGTGGAAAACTTGAAACCTCACTGGAAGGGACCCTACATCATGATCCTGACCACTCCCACCGCTCTCAAGGTCGACGGGATTACTCCCTGGGTCCACTACACCCACGTCCAGCCAGCTGACCCACACGCCGTTCTCAAGGACTTCGTCCCAGAATGGAAAAGTCAGCCCGACAAGGACAATCCTCTAAAGCTAAGACTGTGCCGTTCTCACTTACCCCACTAATGTTGCTTACTTTTGTCAAAGACAGAGTCAGTACAGTTCAGTTCATGGTACTCAGACAGCAATACCAACCATCGAACCTTATTGCTGATACCAGCCTGGACCCATGATTGGGTCCTTCCTTAGGTTCCTCTGAGAGGGGGAAATGTGGAGGCCGAGAAAAATTAAGGCCATCCCACCTCAGGTTTAGCCTTAGCATAAGTACAGCCATCTTAGCTCCAGCAGCCATCTCAGACCCCTGTGCCCTAGGGCTGAACTCTCCTCTACTTTACTTTAGTTCTTAGAACCCCCACCCTGCTTTAGTAACAGGAAGCCCCACCCTGCTTTAGTTCCAGAGACCCCCACCCTGCTTTAGTAACAGGAACCCATAAATACCCCTGCCTTAACTAAGCTCGGGGTCCAAGTCCCTACTCTGCTGTGTCGGGTATACTTGGGCCCAAGCTTAAGCTTGTTAAATAAACCCTCATGTGATTGCATCAGTGTTGGCTCCTTGGTGGTCTCTCGGACGCGAAAACTCGGGTACAACACTTTTAATCTCATGAAACAAACTGAGGGCTGCTGGGGAACGGAGAGGGGGGTAGGGGTAGGGATGGGGTGGCTGGGTGATGGGCACTGGGGAGGGTATGTGCTATGGTGAGTGCTGCAAAATGTGTAAGACTGATGAGTCACAGACCTGTACCTCTGGGGCACATAATACATTATATGTTAATTTAAAAAAAAAAGAAAGGAAAAAATAATGGAAAGCCACTAATATCAGCTAATATTCATTAGGAATTTACTAAGTGACAGATGACAAGGGAGCAGAAAATTAGCTGAAGACAAAGCAAAAGCTGACACCCTGCAAACTCCTGGGTGGGACATGTGTGACATTCTTCCAGGAATCTCCCAACTATCTCAATACTAATACCTTGCTAGAGGGGAAAACAACCTTAATTTGACAATGGCATGGTGTCTGATATCTTATAGGTATCTTGTAGGTCGGTCCTCTTTAGCATATGAAAGTTCTTTTGAAACCTCCCTTTTCCTTACTTACCCTAACTCCCAAGTATATAATCACTGCTCCTTAAGCCCATGGTGCTGCAGCTCTTTCTGCCCACAGGTCCTGTGCCAGTGCTTTACTAAAACTATCATTTTGCACCAAAGATGTCTCAAGAATTCTTTCTTGGTCATTGGCTCCAGACCTTACCCCACCAAACCTTATCTGTATTCCAAAACCCCATCAACAGACACTAATCCCAACATTTTATGTGATTAACCCACTTAAATTTACAAGCAAACCAATGAGGATGGGCCTCTTAATGTTCCATTTTGGAGATGAGGACTACTAAGGTATAGAGAAGTTTATTCAACCCTCCAGGCTCCACTGCCAGTCTATGGGAGAAGCAGGGTTCACATCCTATATTTTGTGGCCCTACGTGTCCTCCCTTAAACTTCTTTTCTACCTTGAGCAATATTACCAGATGTCCACAAATGGTGCTTGCATGACCATACTTGTTATAAGGGAAAATTTGTACCCAAGATGGCTGACCGAGCTGACTAAAAGGTCCCGCCCATTGTTCTAAGGGACCTCTCGTTCTTCCTCCCTACCCCATTTCCTGTGGGTGCCAAAAGTACCAAGTACGTGGAAGTAGAAGGGTATAAATTACCCTCCCTGCTTGTGCTCCGGGCTCAGACCTTTGGAGAACACTCTCCTCTGAGCCCGCTGGTGTTAATAAACCTCTGATCCTCCAAAGTCTCTAAGTGCCACTTGGTTCTTCCGTCATGACCCAGTCCAGGTTCTTTAACAGTTACAGGACGTCTCTAACATCATGTTGCCATGAATAATAGTGATCTCATAGTAGAAACAGCCATTTAACCTCTTCACTGACAGAATGTAGAGTTTCCCTCACCCTCACCCTCACAGGACACCCCCACCATCATCAGAGAACAGCCAAGCCCTTTAGCATAACTCGTGATCCAACTTAAGCCTGGACTACGTTTCGAGTTATTCCAATCACTCTTCTCCTACATTCATTCATTAAGTCAATAAATTAACATTTCTTCAGGCCCTGCTATATGCCAAATATAGCCAAGCACTGTGCTGTGATGGGGTTTTGGGATGTAGGTGAGGTTCAGTGGGGTGGAGTCCCCAGCCTAGGACCAAGAAAGAATTCTTGGGATGTCTTTGGCACAAAATGGTGGTTTATTAAAGCGTGGGGGTAGGACCTGTGGGCAGAAGAGCTGCTGTAGGAGGGCTGTGAGGTGTGACTGTTTATATACTTGGGAGTTGAGGTAAGGAAAAGGGAGGTTTTCAAAAGAACTTTCATATGCTAAAGAGTACTGAAGGATATGGAGGCCTTGCCATTGTTAAGTTAAGGTTGTTTTTCCCTCTAGCAAGGCATTAACATTAAGATAGTCTGGAGCTTCCTGGAAGAATATATATATATATATATATATATATATATATATATATATGCAGGCAGAGCAGCATAGGGGGAGGGAGAAGCTGGCTCCCCACTAATCAGGTATGTATTTATGTATGTGTGTGTGGATATATATATATATATGTATGTGTGTGTGTGTGTATATATATATATATGTATGTATATGTGTGTGTGTATATATATATATATACACACACACACACACATCCCCCAGGAATGGGGTGGAGAGAGGTTTCAGGGTATCAGCTTGTGCTTTGTCTCCAGCTAGACTTCTGCTTCCTTATCACTGGGACGTGGGAATACAGCTATAAACAAAACAAAATTCCTGCTTCTACAGGGGTTCCTTGCTGGAACAGAGGTCAGCAAACTTTTTTTTTTTATAGGACCAAATAGCAAATAGTTTAAGGTAAGAGAGTCAACTGGTCTCTTTCACGACTACTTAACTCTGCTATTGAAATGCAAAAGAAGCCGTAGACAATATGTAAAGGGATAGGCGTGGCTGTATTGTTATAAAATTTTATCTTCAGAAACAGATAGTGGGTCAGTTTTGGCCCCTGGGCAATAAATAGTTTGCCAACCTCTGTCTTCTAAAGATAGGCAAGTCACAAACCTATACCCCTGAAACAAATATGTTATATGTTAATTAATTGAATTTAAACTTTTAAAAAAGGGACAGCTTGTAAAAGGATAAAAGGTGGGGGGGGTGCCTGGGTGGCTCAGTCTGTTAAGTGGTTAAGCGTCTGCCAGGATCCCGGGATCAAGCCCAGCATTGGGCTCCCTGATCAGGGGGGAGCCTGCATCTCCCTCCCCCTATGTTGCTCTGCCTGCTTGTTCTCTCTCTCCAATAAATAAATAAAATATTTTAAAAATAGAGACATTGGCATTGGCTATGTATTGGCATTAAGCCAATACATAATAGATGTATGTCAGGTGGTGATGAGTGCTATGGAAATTAAATAGGGTGAGGAGGTAGAGACTACTGTGGTTTGCAGCTATTTTCCAAAGGATGTGTCTGAGAAGGCCTCACCAGGAAGGAGATAGGAAGCAGAGAGACCTGAAGGAGGTAAGGGAATCAGCCATGGGATTACCTGGGGGTACTGTCCCAGGTGAAAAGAACCACCAGGATAAAAACCTTGAAGTCAGAGTGTCTCTCTCTCTCTCTCTAGCATCACTTCCCTCTGGTCTCTTGCTCTAATGACCCCTATGAGTGAGGCCTTCCCACCTACCACCCTAAATATAATCCCTCCACCCCCAGTATACCCCAACATGCCCTTTCCTCCAGCTTGGCCTTATCTTTCTATGCAGCACTTGCCATTCTCTGCTATATGTATTTACTGACCTAATCTATAAAATCGGGGACTCTGCTGGTTTTGTTCTCTCTTGTGTCCTCAGCACCTAGAACAGTACTCAGGCCCACGGCAGGTGCTCAGAAAATTTTTTGAAGGTGGCTAGAAGCCAGGCACTTGGAGCACATTACTAAAACACACAGATATCCTCCAAGGTGGGCATTTTCCTGAGACTCAGAGAGGATTGGTAATTTGCTTAAGGTCACACAACCAGGACTTGAGGGCTCCAGGCTTTGAAATGAAGTCTTCCAGTCTCCAAAACCCACAAGTTCTGGATATTTGGGTGTCAGGCTTGAGGTGAGATGGTCCCAACATCTGAGGACAAAATGTGTCCATCCACTACAAGATGGGTACCCATTCCATATCTGATGTCAGAAGACACAGAAGGAATCCCCTGCAATGAGATCTCCACAAAGCAGTTCAGGGGACTGAACTGTGACTCCCCCTAGACAGTGGGTGTGACCCCCTCAATCCCAGGGAATGGACTGAAGGAAGTAGTCACCCTCTACTTCCATGTAGTCACCTACATGGGCTAAGCAGCAAGATGTGGATGAGTTTACAAAAAGTCACATCACACATCCCTCTCGTGGGTTTTTTGGACAGTGACCAGACTAGCAGGAGGAGGGCATTCATATATGGGATGTGGTCTTAGATTTCTCAGAATGACCTCCTGAAGAGACATTTGAAAGCTGGGTTAGGTAAGCTTGGTGGGTTTATACCCACCATGTGGCTTCTATAGAGACCCTCACCATATACATTATAAACTGTTACAGCACACACACACACACACACACACACAAACACACACACACAGGTGGATACAGTAGAGATACATTTTTTCCTTTAAAATATTTTATAACTTATAAAACATAATGAGAGTGAAAAAACAGATGAGTAACAGCATAAATTTACACATTACAAATATTTTGTTTCTTTACATAATGCAATACATACCATTTTAACAAATTTATATCTAAATTGAACTATTTTCTGGCTCAGTTTTACACAAATTCATTAATTATGTCATGAAAATGTATACTTTTAACAACTTTCTTTTTATTTTATTTAATTTTTATTTTAATTCCAGTTAGTTGCCATACAACTTAAGAAACAAAACAAATGAGCAAAGGGAAAAAAAAAGAGAGAGAGAAATCAGGAAACAAACTCTTGAGAACAAAGTGAACGTTACCAGAGTGAGGAGTAGGGGGACAGGTAAAATAAGTGGTGGAGATTAAGGAGTGCGAATGTCATGATGAGCACTGGAGGATGTATGGAATCATTGAGTCACTATATTGTACACCTGAAACTAATATAACACAGTGGAGATAAATTATAATAGCTGATATTCACTGAGCATTTCCTCTGTCAGATCCTGTTTAAGAGTGTAATTCATTCAGTCTCTTCCTATCAGCGCCCTTATTTACATCCTTCAAGGCTACATTTAAAAAGCACCTTCATGAAGGGCACCTGGGTGGCTCAGCAGGTTAAGCATCCGACTCTTGACTTCAGCTCAGGTGATGATTTCAGGGTCTTGAGATCAGGCCTCGAGTCAGGTTCCTTGCTTATCAGGGAGTCAGCTTGAGTCTCTCTCCCTCTGCCCCTCTTCTTGATCTCTCTCTAAAATAAAAATAAATACATGTATCTGCTTCATGAAAGCAGTTCTGATCATTGAACTTGAAGGTGACCTCTTTTTCCTTCAAAAGTTTATGACATTCTCTTGTACCCCCTTGGAATTTCTGGATACGTCTTCATCGAAGTTATTTGTGGGTATGCTTCAAGATTATAAAAAGCTTTATTCCAAGATCTTGTCTCATACATCATTTTCCTTACAAATCCATATGGTACCATTTGACTCTAGGCTTAGCGACTTTCAGAATATTTGATCCCTCCCCATGTCTCAATTCCCTTTATTTGTCAAATGAAGAAGATAATGGTATCACCCTAGTAGGACTGTTGAGAAGAATGAGATAATGTATGTAAAACCCTTTTCTAAAATATCCTAGGTGACTTCAAACCATACTCAGTGAAATGGGATGATTGGGTTATATTTAGGTAATTCTCTGCCACAGCTGTATACCATGCAAGCATCCCTGAAAATGAGACCGAGATCCTGATTCAGTACACTTGGAGTGGGGCCTATCTGCATCTTTGAGACCACGCTTTGAGGAGCTAGGATATAGCACTGTGCTCAGGAGTCCTGGGTCAGGATTCTGAAGCTGTGCCAGGACTCAGCTGGAAAGACTGCTGTAATAGACTTGTCATGTCCTCCAAGGGAATAGCCAGGGAGGCTGCTGGCAAGAATGCTGGGGATTTCCCACTGTGCATCCCTCTGGAAGCACGCCATTTTACTCGGGACATGGGAATCACTTAATCATAACGTACAGTGCCAATTTTCTCATGCAAAGTTGAAAACACTGGTTCCCTTTCCCTCGTCAGCAGAAACTGTGTTCTAACTTATCTCTAGACTAATGGATATTGCTTTGTAGAACTATATTCACTCCTCACAGCTAATAGCAATGAGTAGTGGGAGCAGTCGGTAAAGTTCAGAGGTCCCACAGTGTCCGAGAGGTAGTGAAACTGTGACTTGGGCTGGGAACCAGGTGTGTGTAAGAGGACTGAATCTTTGAAGTCACATGGGGAATTAGACTGGAAGGAAGGATGGAGTTCTGTAGAAAAGGAAATAGATTTCAAAAAGTAAAGGAAAATTTTTTGTTTTCACCATTTTGTCCAGGACCACTTTTTTTTTTTTTAATTAACATATAATGTATTATTAGCTCCAGGGGTACAGGTCCGTGAATCGCCAGGTTTACACACTTCACAGCACTCACCATAGCACATACCCTCCCCAATGTCCATAACCCCACCACACTCTCCCGACCACCCTCCCCTCGGCCCCACTCAGTTTGTTTTGTGACATTAAGAGCCTCTTGTGGTTTGCAGGACCACTTTTCTTTGAAAAAAAAAAAAACCACAACACAAACATACAAGTAATACATATTTATTGTTTTATAGAAAAAGAAGATACAGATCAATAAACAAACTCCTCCATAATTCCACAATGTATACTATTAATACTTTAGAAGGAAATCCTATGGGTACATCCTCACACATCTCCATTTCCTTAGAAATGACACTTCCAAGACAGAGTGCTGTGTACTTCACGTAACAACTATACTCGGTGAACTGTCATTTTTGTCTTTAGCCCATTTTCCTATTCTTTTTCTTCTCTGTTGGTGAAGATGCTTTATCTATATTAAGTATCTTTTTAAAATATGCTAATTTTTAATTCATCTGGGATGTATTCTGGTATAAGGCATGGAATATAATCCTGAAAGTTTGCATGTATTATTGGTTTTTCTAAACTGTGAAACTGTTTTCCTATCAGCATTAATTGAATAATGAAGACCCTCACCTTAAAAAATTACATTGTTGGGAGCGCCTGGGTGGCTCAGTGGGTTAAAGCCTCTGTCTTCAGCTCAGGTCATGATCCCAGGGTCCCGGCATGGAGCCCCACATCAGGGTCTCTGCTCAGTGGGGAGCCTGGTTCCCCCTCCTCCTCTGCCTGCTTCTCTGCCTACTTGTGATCTCTCTTTCTCTCTGTCAAATAAATAAAATCTTTAAAAAAATTACATTGTTGGATCCTTATAACCCTGAGGTATATAATGTGATTAGCTCAGCCCAGCAGACAAGAAAATTAAAGCATAGAAAAGGTGAATAGTTTGGCAAGGAGTTGAACCAGACTTTGTTTTAAAGGTTGTCAATAAACCTTATTTCTGGAGTGCCTGGGTGGCTTAGTCCTTAACCATCTGCCTTGGGCTCAGGTCATGATACCAAGGTCCTGGGATTGAACCCCACATCAGGCTCCCTGCTCAGCAGGTAGTCTGCTTCTCCCTCTCCCACTTCCCCTGCTTGTGTTCCCTCTCTCACTGTGTATCTCTCTGTCAAATAAATAAATAAAATCTTAAAAATAAGTAAATAAACCTTATTTCTATTAAATAAATGTTAAACAGGGGCGCCTGGGTGGCTCAGTGGGTTAAGCCGCTGCCTTCGGCTCAGGTCATGGTCTCGGGGTCCTGGGATCGAGCCCCACATCAGGCTCTCTGCTCCGCAGGGAGCCTGCTTCCGCCTCACTCTCTGCCTGCTCCTCTGCCTACTTGTGATCTCTCTCTCTCTCTCTCTGTCAAATAAATAAATAAAATATTTAAAAATAAATAAATAAATAAATGTTAAACAGATCACTTTATTTCATCCCTCAAATGTAATTGATTCCCATAAAGGAGCTGGAGCATTCATCTCCAGAGTCCCTACTCCTTGGGGATAGCAATGCTGTGTTGTACTGAATGGTTCCTCTTCTCTGGGAGGACATTTACAATACGTCATTTAGGGATAACTGGGTGGTGCAGTCAGTTAAGTGTCTGTCTTTGGCTTGGGTCATGATCCCACGTCCTGGGATCGAGCCCTACAGCGGCTCCCTGTTTGCTTCTAAGCCCTCTGCCTGCTCTGCCCACAGCTTCCCCTGCTTGTGCTCTCTCTAACAAATAAATAAATAGAATCTTAAAAAATAAAATAAATAAATAAAATACATCATTTAGGGGCACCTGGGTGGCTCAGTGGGTTAAAGCCTTCGCCTTCGGCTCAGGTCATGATCCCAGGGTCCTGGGATTGAGCCCCACATCGGGCTCTCTGATCAGCAAGGAGCCTGCTTCCTCCTCTCTCTCTGCCTGCCTCTCTGCCTACTTGTGATCTCTGTCAAATAAATAAAATCTTAAAAAAAAAGACATCATTTACTCCCAAAAGTGTTATAAGTAGGAATAGAATTCTTCATCCCTATTGGTACTTTTTTTCAACTAAAAACTTGTAAATCCTGGGGTGCCTGGGTGGCTTTGCCTTCAGCGCAGGTCATGATCCCATAGTCCTGGGATCAAGTCCCACAGCCTGCTCCTTGCTCAGCAGGGAGTCTGCTTCTCCCTCTGCCTGCCCTGTGCTTGTGCTGTCTCTTTCTCTCTCTCTGACAAATAAAATCTGAAAAAAAAAAGAAAGAAAGGAGGGACTTGACTACAAAGACTGGCAAAGACCAGACCAAACCAGTCTGTGCCAAGATGGACCCCAGTGCTAAACTTTCACCAACTTTTCCCCTCATTATTATACTAAAACCACGCCCCAGGGTGGAGATTTAACATGTTAATTAAACATGTGATGTGTGAAGAAGCATGATCTTTTAAGTACACAGGTGCGAATAAATCACAGCTTCTACATGCTTAGACCACCCTTTTCCCACCTAAGTTTCTTTGAAAAACTCTCCCTGACCTCTCCTTGGGGAGTCAGCCTGAGGATTGTTTCCTTCGTGCTATTTCCCTTGTGCTCCAGCGTAAGCCCCAATAAAGCCTTGCCTGAAACTCCCATTTGGCTTTTTGTCCATTTTTATCTTTTAGTGAGCCCAAGGGCCTAGTTTGGTAACATGATGACCTCTAACATGCTCTATGACCTGGAGCATGTTATACTGTCTGGCACCTGTTTCTTCCTCAAAATGTCCAATTTCTTTTTTTAAAAAAAGATTTTATTTATTTATTTGAGAGAGAGAGAGAGAGCATGAGAGGAGAGAGGTCAGCAGGAGAAGCAGACTCCCAACCGAGCAGGAAGCCTGACACAGGACTTGATTCCGGGACTCCCGGATCATGACCCGAGCTGAAGGTAGTCACCCAACCAATTGAGCCACCCAGGTGCCCTCCAATTTCTTTTTAAAACATCCAAGTTGGATGAGCCTCAAAGTCCTGGCTCTAAAATTCCCTTGATCTCTCAATTGCGTTAAACACAGAAGTATATACAAAGATGTGTCTTAGAAAAAGCAACAGGCAGAGCTCTGTTCCTGAAGAGGGGTGGAGAACTGGACTGAGAGGCAGGTTGTGGCCACATTGTGAATGGCCTCAAAGGACAACTGAGGATGTTTGGACATTACCTTATGGCCATGGAGAATTATGGAAGGTTTTAGACCAGGACAGTATTGCTGAAGATAGGTTTAGGTAATATAAAAATAAATTCCCAGGAAGAAAGAGTAATAGGATGAGAAAAATATGGAATGCATCAGAAAGTTATTCTGGGCAGACTCCAAAAGATTTGAGCTGTACCTCTTCTGTTTTCACATGTGCATTTTTTTTGTTTTTAATAATGTAGCATTGAATATCACGATTTAAAAGTTTTTATTTTTTATTTTTATTTTTTTAAAGATTTCATTTATTTGAGAGAGAGAAAGACCATGCGAGCAGGGTGAGGGGCAGAGGGAGACGCAGACTCCCTGCTGAGCAGGGAGCCCGATGCAGGGCTCAATTCCAAGACTTGGGGATCATGACCTGAGCCAAAGGAAGACACTTAAGGGACTGAGCCACCCAGGTGTCCCAAGTCCCTCCTTTCAATAAGCATCCTGTCTCTGCATTTCTGCAAGATATGCTACTCAAGGGTATAGAGTTTCAGCTATCTTGGAATGCTGGATTTGATGGTTAGGGTTGAGGGGATCCAAGTCCAGTCCCAGCTCTGTCTCAATGGTTCAGGCAGAACTTTAGTTTTTCAACTCCTCTTGGGGCCGTTGCCTTCTGAATATATAATATGTGGTAGGCAAACACTTGTTGAATGTGTTGCATGATTGCAATGTATTAAACTGTGTTCTGTTGACCTAGCAGGATTGCCATCTTTGTTGTGAATGAGTGAAATGAGTGAAGGCAAGAAGCAACGTGCACATCAGTTGAGCAATTCCAAAGCAATAAAACATGGCAGAGGACTTGCTGAAGGAACATGGGCATAGTGGCATCTGCTGCTTGTTACCATAGGAAGCGGCAGGGAGGAATGGACCTAGAATGAAAGCTGGGGCATTTCGGTTCCACATCATGTCTCCTCTGCCCTGACCAGGAATGAGTTGAAGACCTGTAAGAGAGGGTCTGTCAGCAATGGTTTCTTACCCTCACTGCCAAGTCCTGGTCATCAGAGGACACTAGAAATACAAATTATTAGAATTTGAAGGGACCTTAGAGATTCTTCACTTTTAGGTGAGGAAACTAAAGTTCAACAGGGTAGGAATTGGTATACAAGGAATCCTTCATGGAGAAAAAAACCACTAAGAAACCTCATGAATTATCTCAGCAATTTTTTTTTATTTGACACAGAGAGAGAGAGAGAGATCACAAGTAGGCAGAGAGGCAGGCGGCGGGGGGGGGGGGTGGGAAGGAAGCAGGCTCCCTGCTGAACATAGAGCCCGATGCAGGGCTCAATCACCGGGACCCTGAGATCTTGACCTGAGCCAAAGGCAGAGGCTTAACCCACTGAGCCACCCAGGCGCCCCTCAGCAATTACTTTTAAACTCCGTCCTACAAGAGGTTTCTGAGGGCCCTTCAGGTGCCCCTGGACCAATTTCCCACAGCCAGAGCCTGTGTGGGTGGGGGCTCTACTTCCCCTCCACTTGCCTTTCCACATCAACCAGAACAGCAGCTGAGGGTTATTGGAGTTCACAGAACAAACAATAAGGGTTAAAAACCTTTGGTCTCATTTTAGGCCAAGGGACTGAGGGAGTAGAAGATTGGGGAGAAAACTCCACATCTCTCTCTCAGTCTTCTTTTGTCCACTACATTGGAGGACCCCTCCCCCAACACACATACCAATTCACACCCCACTCATTTGACACATGAGTTTTGTCATTTCTGGAACACCTCTTTTTGAAACCACCTTCAAATCCCAAAGCACAGGTATTTCAAATATTTATAACATTATGGAAAATGTATCTTTTGAGTATGAACTTTCATTTGGGGAGCTGTTCGGATGATGTTTAGGATCACACCTGGTCAAAAAGGTGAGGAATCCGGGACACCTGGGTGGCTCAGTCGGTTAAGCGTCTTCGGCTCAGATCATGATCCTGGGGTCCTGGCATCAAGCCCTGCATTGGGCTTCTTACTTGACAGGGAGCCTGCTTCTCCCTCTGCCTGCCGTTCCCCATGCTTGTGTGCGCTCTCTCTCTCTGACAAATAGATAATATCTTAAAAAAAAAAAAAGGTAGGGAATCCAAAGGTGAAATACCACTGGACCCTAAACAGGCTGTAAAAGGAGAAGGGATGACTGATTGATTTCTTTGTGTATTTCTGAAAACCACCTCTAAAACAGGAACACCAGAAACACTATATGGTCTGGATACAGTTTTTGAAAATAAATGTAGCCTCTTAATTAGACCAACTTGAAAGGCCAGCTCAGAGTGAAAATAAGAAATATCCAGGCATAGCAAAGAATAAGCCATTTGAATTCCAAAAAACCCTAGTTAGAATCCCATCACCACTGTGACCTAGCTGCAGAACCTGGAATATTAGCACAATAAATCAGAAACTCATTCCTCACCTGGAAACTGTGTTCAGTAATTCTTACCTTGCACAATTCTTATGGAAAATTAACGTACTCTGCATAAAGTATCCAGCTCGGTTCTTGGTCATAGCATCCCTCAACATATGGTGCATATTACCATTATTATTATGATTAAATTTCTCTAAAAACTACCTGTAGTTTGCCACTAGATTTGCATTGCACTTGTGTTCTCCATGAAAACAAAGAGATTGGGAAAATATGTGAGATGCAAAAAAGTAGATTTCTGGACAGCTCCCTTCTCCCTTCCCATTTTTATTGGCTTCTCGTTTTCCATAGATTTTGCATCTTATGTACCTTCATAACAATTACCACACGCTCCATTTACAATAAACTCCTTTGTTTTCAGGTGACAGACTATAGCCAGAGCCTATTTCCTTCACTCAAGACCATACCCAAATTAGATCCTAAATGCATCATCACTGTTATCTGGCTCCAGATTAAGTGATTTTGCCACTTTACCACCTGCTGCTTATCCTACCAAGGTATTTCAGGGAGTTAATGTTCATTGAGGGCCTACTCTGTGCACTAACACAAAGCTATTTCATTCTGATACCCACAACCCTAAAAAAGCAAGAATGATCAGTATATTCACTTTACAAATGAAATGCTGATATTCGAAAAGGGTAAGGATTTTGCCCAAGGACACACAGTGGCCATGTTCTAAAAAACACTTGTCTAAACAGAAAAGCCTTCAGAATCATGGGAATCAAAATACAGAGGTGTGATGAGGTCTATGTCCACCATCTCCACCATTGACTTCCCAGCCCTGGGTACATGGGCTCCTGCCCAGAAAGCCCTCCTTTTAGCTTCTTCCTAAACCAGATCTCTAGTCACAACTGGAGAGGGAGGAGTCACTGAAGGATGTAGGGACCCTGATTTTAATAAGCAAAATCTAAAGCCTGAGTTCCTTTAGAGAGGGATTGTCCCCCCAAGTCACAGAGCACTCAGGATCAGACACACCCATCCCTAGTGCCAGGATACCTGGTATCAGATGCACCAAGATTTTGTACAAGAGCTCATTGATCAGGGATTAGGTGCACCGCTCTCCCTATTTTGGGCTTTGACTGGCTCTCCATTAAGACAAGGCCTTGGACTAGAATTCAAAGGTTCCTCCAACTCTAACATAGAAGAAATATTGCAGCCACGTATTGGGCATCAAGACAGGTAGGGACTCTGAAATCAGGTCTATTTGGAAAACTTTACTGTGCTATTTGCTGGCTCTGTGATTTTGAAAGAAGTTATTTATTTTCCAAGCCTCAGTTTCCAAATCTGTAGAAGAGAGATTACATGAAGTACTGCACATAAACCAATAGCTAGTATATAATAAGCACTTTTAAAATGTTAACCAATACACTTTTTAAATTAAGAAACACACAGGGATACATTTGCTCCAGAGAGGCTCTCCCATGTGATCCAGACAGCAATTGTCCTTTCCTACCTGATTCCTAGTCTCAGGTAGCTTTGGTGCTACCTCCAGAAGGCCCAGAATAAATGTCACTCTTGCCTGGCAATGAATGACTCTCCAGCCTTCAACGATTGATGGCACTGCATAGCTCAGGCTAATTAAAGTGCTATAAACACTACTTTCCCCATGTCACTCATGTGCCCTCAATCCTCCAACCTTTTATTCCAGGCCTTCTATGATCTGGTTTTTTATCTCGCCAAATTCTAGAAGTTGTTAAAGATCCAACTCAGTTTTTACTTCCTCTTTAAAGCTTTTTTGAGCTTTTATTGGACTTATCTGTGAACTATGATGACACTTAGCATCAATATCATAACGCACTGTTTTGTCATTGTCACTTTATTTTTTTAGAAGATTTTATTTATTTACGAGAAAGAGAGAGAGAGAGAAGAAACAGACCCCAGCTGAGCAGGTTGCCCAATGAGGGGCTTAATCCCAGGACCCTGGGATCATGACCTAAGCCAAAGATAGACGCTTAACCAACTGAGCCACCCAGGCACCCCATCATTGTCACTTTAAACAGAATAGTAATCACTCCCGTTCTAGATTTTTAAACTTTTTAAGGACAGGGACCGTGTCTTATAAATCTATATGCCCTTATACTAACCAGTAAAGAACTGAGCACCTAGAAAATGGGAAATACATTCATTGGTCGAGTGATTGGTTGTTTTTCCCTCTCTGACTTCAATGATATCATCTATAAAATAGCAGCACTGTGAACAACATCTTGTCTAACTTTAATGCTCAATAGAGCATTTTAGTTTTTTAAGATTTTTATTTACTTACTTGAGAAAGAGAGAGCACAAGTGGAGAAGAGGGAGAAGGAGAAGCAGACTCCCTGCTGAGCATGGAACTCAACATAGGGCCCTATCCTGGACCCTGCGATCATGACCTAAGCTGAAGGCAGATGCCCAAGGTCTGAGCCACCCAGGCACCCCTTCAATAGAGCATTTTTAAAAAGCCCTAAACTTTTACTTAAATGTGAGAACTGAAACCATAAAACTCCTAGAAGAAAACATAGGCAGTAATTCCTTTAATAGGAGCTGTAGAAATATTTTTCTAGATATGTCTCCTTTTGCAAGAGAAACAAAAGCAAAATTAAACTACTGGGGTTATACCAAAATAAAAAGGGTTTGCACAGTGAAGGAAACCATCAACAAAACAAAAAGACAACCCTCTGAATGGGAGAAGATATTTGCAAATGATATATCTGAGAAGGATTAATGTCCAAAATAAACAAAGAACTTATACAACTCAACACCCGAAAAACAAATAATCCAATTTAAAAATGGGCAGAGGAGAGGCGCCTGGGTGGCTCAGTGGGTTAAGCCTCTGCCTTCGCCTCAGGTCATGATCCCAGGGTCCTGGGATCCAGCCCCACATTGGGCTCTCTGCTCAGCAGGGAGCCTGCTTCCTCCTCTCTCTCTGTGACCTCTATCTGTCAAATAAATAAATTTTAAAAATCGTTAAAAAAATAAATAAAAATGGGCAGAGGAAATGAACACTTTTCCAAAGAAAGCATACAGATGGCCAACAGAAACATGAAAAGATATTCAACATCACTAATCATCAAGGAAATGCAAATTGAAACCACAATGAGATATCACCTCACACCTGTCAGAATGGCTAAAATTAAAAATACAAGAAATAAGTGTTGGAGAGGATGTAGAGAAAAGGAACACTTGTACACTGTTGCTATTGGTGGGAATGCAATCTGATGCAGCCACGGTGGAAAACAGTATAAAGGCTCCTCAAAAAATTAAAAATAGAATTACCATATGATCCAGTAATTCCAGTACTGGCTATTTACCCAAAGAAAATGAAAACACCAATTTGAATAGATACATGCACCCCTGTATTTATTGCAGCATTATTTACAATAGCCAAGATATGGAAGCAGCCCAAGTGTCCATTGATGAGTGGATAAAGAGGACATGGTATTTATGTGTACATATATGTGTGTATGTGTGTGTGTGTGTGTGTGTGTACAGTGGAATATTTCATAAAATAGAATAAAATATTGTCATTTACAACATGGATGGATCTAGAGGGTATAATACTAAGTAAAATAAGTCAGAGAAAGACAAATACCATATGATTTCACTTGTATGTGGAATTTAAGAAACAAAACAAATGAACAGAAAAAAAGACTCTTTTAAATATAGAGAACAAACTGGTGGCTGCTAGAGGGGAGGTGCAGGGATGGGTGAAGGGGAGGTGAAGGGATTAAGACTACACGTAAATTGATGAGCATTGAATAATGTATAGAACTGTTGAATCACTAGGGTGCCTGACTGGCTCAGTCAGTTAAGCATTCAACTCTTGATTTTCGCTCAGGTCATGATCTCAGCATTGTGAGATGGCACCCACCTTGGGTTCCCTGCTCAGCAGGGAGTCTGCTTGAGATTCTCTCTCTCTCAAATAAATAAATAAATCTTTTTAAAGAAAGAATTGTTAAATCACTATATTGTATATCTGGAGCTAATATAATATTGTATGTTAATTATACTTAAATAAAAAATAAAAATTTTAAAAGAGCCCTAAACTTTGATCAGAAAAAGATAATTTTGGCCATTGGCATAAATTGGAACAAACATGTTCTGAGCTACAATGTTGATGATTTCATAACACTTCTCATCTTTCTAGAAATTCTAGAAAACTAAGAGTTAGTGTTTCTCCCTCCACCAAAAAAAGAAATATCAGAACCTCTGAGATTAAACATCTCATCACCCAGGTGGAGAGCTCAGGAAGCTCCCTCAGACTTCAGTAGAAAAAACTGCAAACTTAATATTTTGCCAATGGGACATCATTGTTTTTCACACAATAAGTAATGATGAATCCCAGCTGCAAAAGGGATTGCCCCTCTTCTCAAACCATTTCAAAAGGAGCACTGTGCCACCTCCTTGCAGTCTTGATATAAGAGACTGGAATTCCTTCTTGGAGATTGAGGGCACTTGTTCAAAAGAAAGAAAAGGGGGGATAAAAGCACCTTTATTCTGCCACACCTCATGCCTCTACCATTGGGTTGGACACGGAGCAAGTACTTTTAAAGTCTTGGCTACTGAGGATAGAGAGAGGAGGACTGGAGATGGAGACAGAGGACATTGAGGGAGGGTGAAGGAATCCAGAGAAAAGTAATTCTCTTTCTTAAATTTAACCCCAAAATGCTCCCCTAACTTAAATATATTTTTATCTAATCATGAGAAATTTCTATTCTAATCAGGAGAAAAACATCAGACAAACCCAAGTTGGGGGATGTTCTACAAAATACCTGACCACTAATCTTCACAAATGTCAAGGTCATGAACAACAGGGAAAGACTGAGGAACTGTCCCAGACTAAGGAGGAGACTAAGGAGATATGACATGAATAAGGCAACAAAGGCAATGTGGAATTCTGGAACAGAAGAAAGACTTCAGTGGAAAAACCGATGAGATCTGAATAAATTCTATAGTTAAGAGTATTGTATCAAGGTTAATGCCTTTTGATAAATATTCTACGGTTATATAAGATGTTAACATAAGGGGAAGCTGGGTGAAGGGCACGTGGGAACTACTCTGTACCATTTTCAAAGTCCTTTTGTAAGTCTAAAATTATCTCAAGATAAAAACTTAAAAAGGGGAGCCTGAGACACACTGTCCTCAATGTCAAAAAGAAAAAAATTTCCCTCCAGACACCCTCTTTCCTGCCAGCTTCCCACTTCATCTGAACTCAGCAGTGACTCTTAAAGGCCTCTAGTTGCAGCAACAGCAAATCAGTTCAGCAATCTGAAGAAATGAGCTGTTTGGACCTCTATTTTCCAAATCATTGAAACAAACTCTTCTGGAAAGCACTATTTCTAGAAAAGTAGTATCCATTTCTGTGTCTTTGTACATAGAGCACGGAAAACATCACTGAATTCTTCATTGTCCATAAACAATAGTATAAACATCTGCTTGTGTGCAGTATGTAAATTAAAGGACTCTAGGGGCTGATACATGGGGAAAGCTAATCGTAGTGTTGGGTATTTTTTTTCTTTTTTTAAAAAAGATTTTTTATTTATGTATTTGACAGACAGAGATCACAAGAAGGCAGAGAAGCAGGGAGAGAGAGAGGAGGAAGCAGGCTCCCCACTGAGCAGAAAGCCCGATGTGGGGCTCGATCCCAGGACCCTGGGATCATGACCTGCACCGAAGGTAGAGGCTTTAACCCACTGAGCCACCCAGGCGCCCTAGTGTTGGGTATTTTTGTTCTGCTTGACTGACCTGCTCTGTTTCCTCACTTGTCAGATTGACTCAGTGGTTCTTCAGGAGGAGAAGGGGGCACATTAGATGAATGACTTTGATGAGAGGTGGCAGCTGGGGAGTCTGGTACCTCGAGGCATCCTTGCAAACCACTAGAACACGAGTCATTTCCACAACTCTTGGGATTTTCTGAGATGATGTTGTCATTGTCATCATAATCATCATCAGTGCTCTGGGTAGTGACCAGGGTCCACCCCACAGAGAGCACCTTTTAACAAAAGAAAGCCAGTGATAATGGCAGCACCAAGAACCAGAAGAACCTATATGTCTATGATACAAGATACCATTGGATATGTTTGCGTGTCACTAAAATTTGGGGATCACTGAGTTAAGGTCTCATTGAGTTAAGCAGCCAGAGCATCATGATCCCTGTGGGCTATTTCATTGGTACCCACAGATACCACACATAACTGGGCTCTGTGCCACACTCCTTTCTGGGACTTAGTATATTTATTTGTCTCTAACAAGGAAGCCTAAATACTCAGTCTTGGGGGTCACTTCCAGCTCTAACATTCTAGGATTCTGCTCAGTGAAATATCAATTTTTCTTTTATGTGAAATCCTCCAAAGCCAAAAAAAGAATAATTTATCACCATGGCATGGTGCACATCTCAGCTTTATCAATAGGACATGATCCTCTCTATTCAAAATGCATTACCCCAGATCCCACCAGAGCACAGCTTGAAGAATTTTACATTGGGAGAAAGTGTCTGTATAGATCAACAGCATAAATGGCTTTCTGTGCACCAAACCAATGGGCAACTCCAAGACCTCCTCACATGGAAATACATATGAGCTGTCAGCCTTGGGTGCCCATTCAGAGCTGGTGCCCATTCAGTGAGCCCCAGAAGGAAATGTACTTGAGCTGCATACTTTGGAGAATGCTTGAAGAAATTTCATTGATTCTTTTTCTTCCCTCCATAAAATGTTGATTTGCTTCATCATGATTCCATCTGTATCCCAAAGTCAGATGAAGAAATACCAAAATTCCACCACACAAGCTCTTCAACCTACACATCCAAACTGAGTAAAACCAAAGGGTGTACCTGGGGCCTCAAGGGAGCTCCAGAGAGAAGAGGTCAAGCAGGACCTCAGCAGACAGGTTTGCTGAGGTCTATAGTACAGGCTCAGGAGGGCGTGCTCCCTCTCCCCACCTACTGACAGGCACCAGTCCGGGAGAGCTTGGGGCTGTACTTTCCACCACCATCAGGCTGACTTGACTCCTTTGCCCTAGCTTCAAGACCACCACATTACTATCCCACATTTTCATGTGGCCTTGAGACAGAGCAATGGAGTGCCAAGGGTGTGGGATTTGGATACAGAGAGACCTAGGTTTGCATTTTAACTGCCATTTATGAGCTGTTGCACTCTATTCAGGTTACTGAACAGCACTGTGACTCAGTCTTCTCATTAAAATGAAGATAATAGTTTTACTCTGCCACAAGGTTATTGGGAGGATTAGAGATAATGCACACAAAACTCCTGATAACATGCTTAGGACACCGTAGTCATGGGAACCAATCAATGGTAGCTGTTTTTCCTCTATTCCAAGTGAAAGAAACCAGACACAAAAGGCCACATATTGTATGATTCCATTTATATGAAATGTCCAGAATGGGCAAATCCATAGAGACAGAAAGTAGATGAGTGGTTGCTAGGGGCCGGGGGGTGGGGCAGCGGGGAGAAGGGCACATAGAGAGTGCTAACTCATACAGGCCTTCTTTTTGGGGTGATGAAAATGTTCTACAATTATATAGTGGCGATGGTAATGCAACATAATGAATATACTAAAAAATCACTAAATTTTACACATTAAAAGGGTAAATTTTATGGTATATGAATTGTATCTTAATTAAAACTTTTTAGAAATAAATTTTCTGTTTCTCAGTATATGAATATGAATAGAACTGAGTAGTTCTAAACACCTCATAGTATTTCTAACCTCACAGGGTTTTTGTGAAGATTAAATGAGTTAATTTATTTGATATATTTAGACTAATGCGGATGTGTTATAAAAGCTCAATAAGTGTGACCTGCAGGGGCGCCTGGGTGGCTCAGTCCGGTAAGCATCTGCCTTTAGCTGAGGTCATGATGTCAGTGGGATTGAGCCTCACATGGGGCTCCCTGCTCAGCGGGGAGCCTGCTTCTCCCTCTCCTTCTCCCTCTGCCACTCCTCCTGCTTGTGCTCTCTCTCTCTCTCTGTCAAATAAATAAAATCTTTAAAAATAAATAAATAAAAAATAAATGTCAGCTACAGTAATCATCACTGTTATTGTCGTTATCATGCTCATCATCGTTTTTTAAATTTATTTTTTATTTAAATTTTGTTAGTTAACATACAGTGCAATATCGGTTTCTAGAGTAGAATTCAGTGATTCATCCCTTACATACAACACCCAGGGCTCATCACAATAAAAGGAGAGAGGGAAACAAGCCGTAAGTGACTCTTATACAAACTGAGGCTTGTGGTAGGGAGGTGGGGGGTCTGGGCTAGATGGGTGATGGGGATTAAAGAGGGCATTTGTTGTGATATTTATCATCATTTTTATCACAGGTAGCAGAGTCTGGAAGTCAAAATCATTGGGGTTTGAATCAAGCAGACCCTGGTTTAAAATCTGCCTTCACACTTACGAGCACATAAATTAATGGTTAATTGTGTCAGACTTTCTTTTTAATTATTTTTAAAATCATTTTTAAAAGATTTTATTTATTTATTTGACAGAGACAGCGAGAGAAGAAACACAAGCAGGGGGAGTGGGGGAGAAGCAGGCTTCCTGCTGAGCAAGGAGCCCAATGCTGGGCTCCATCCCAGGACCCCGGGATCATGACCTCAGCTGAAGGCAGCTGCTTAACAACTGAGCCACCCAGGTGCCCCACCATTCAGACTTTATTGATTAAAATCCCAGATCCACATATTTATCAGTTGTGTGACTTCAGGCAATTTTTAACCTTTCTGTGCCCAAGTTTCTTCATTTGTGAAATGAGGGTAATAATAGTTCATACCTAATGAGCTCCCATGAGAATTAAATGTGTCTACTAGGAGGCTTTAAGTTTCAGAAACCTGACTCAATTTACTTTAAACCAGATAGATGGGAAAGAAGAAAAGGACAGAAAAGAGAAAAATAATACAGAAAACTTAATACAAGTCAAGAGGGGAAAGAGAAGGAAAAAAGAAAGAAGAGAGAAAAAGAGAGAGGGAGAGGTCTATTTTCCCTAGCCCTTAGTTTGGGGATGCTTCTCAGAGACTTCTCTGCCTGAATTTTCCTTCTGGGTTTTTAAGATTGTTATTCCTGTTCTTAGTGTAAATTTCTTCAAACTTTTTTGGTAATAATCAGGAACTAAAGATACTATATGTGTTTTATATGTTTGCTGTTATGTCTGCTTTCTAGGAGGATAAATCTCATTAAGAAGACTCTGCACAATGTTTTAATAATGTAACATTTTGGCCCAGTCAGTGGTGTCATTCAGGATGGCATTCTGAATAGGCCGCTATGATGTCAACACACACCTACAGGGCAGTTAATACAGTGGAGAGCCAGCCAGAAGCCAGAGCCTTGAGTTGGAGAGGAGCTCCAGTTGCTCTGTGCCTCTCATAACTTTGCCTGGCTTCAAATTCCCCATCACCAAAATGGCAAATAAAAGCAGAATGCACTCTCCAGGTGGTGGAGTATGGAAAAGCATCCGACCACACTTCTGATTATAGATTCAAAAGACTGGATGGGCCTTTAGTAAAGACGAATTCATTCTCTGCATTTGCAGATGGGAGGCCCTGAGGCTCAATGAGAAGAAGCCCTTCCCAAGGTCAGACCAGCTGGGTTTCAATAAGGTTGAACCTATGTTCGAGCCTTGTGTTCTACCATGGTATGACATAGCCTGTAAGTTTGTCTCTTTTTCCCTCCTTCTGTCCGTTACAGCAACTGATCAATACAGACATAGACACCCTTATAAATATTTTAAACTTCATATATAAATATATAAATTTGAATGCTGAGAGAAGAGGATCACCTGGACCAATTCTATGTCCCAATGATAAATTCACAAATATTTGTACTGTTTTTAACGTAGAGATTGGTATTTATCTAAAATTAGAAGGTCAAGGTTCTAACTGCTTCCTTTTGGGCCTGGTTTGGCAAGGATCAGGTTAACAAATCAGGGTGAAAATGAGATGCGAACGTGAATATTCATTGACCTCCAAGTTTTCAAAGCAAGATGAAGGGTTTCTATCAAGCCTGGAGATTATTTCTCTTAAGATGCCAGAAGGAACATGTGCTAGTCCAGGCTCCAGTAAACACTGACCCACATGCCATTTTGAAGAGCCCATGAGATCTACACAATCACAGTAAGAGAGGAGCGTTTCTTTGCATTCCCTTTAGCCACTGCCTGATTCCCATTTGGCCACCAGGGAGATGAAAATCCGTGGCTGTCTATGAGCTCACAGCATTGGATGTGGTGACTTCCACAGGAGTCATAATTTTTATATCTCATTTTACCTCATGAAGACTGGTCTAGTAGGGATTTAAAGTAGCCCAGCTTTCCTGTCTATCGCACATTCAGTTCAAAACTTTGATAAATATTTCATAAAGATTTTATAATTCTCAGTGGCATGGTGAATAGCCTTTGGCCTTTACATCAAAGGACAGAAAGAAAATTTCTTCAGGCAGAAAAAATAATGGTTCCATTTCTATTCCTCGATTGGTTATTATACAGTCACCTGGAGTCATGATATCAGATGTTCTGCTAGGCAGGACAAATTGCCAGTAACTGCTTTCATGAGCAAGAGAAAGCACTACCTCTCATTCCCCATCCCCACCCCCAGGGGATTATAGCTGCAATTCTACAGTTCTACTATCTCTAACTTCTTTGTTCATTCACTCATTCATTCGTTCCTTCCTAACCTAGTACTATCTGTCCAGTAAAAATCCACAAGTATTCCATCATGAAACCGAGAGAGGTTACCAGATTAAAGCATTCACCAAATGATGTTATTTCCCAAGCAACCTGAGCTTTTAGTCTGCCCTTCCCTTTCTCACATCACCAAATGGCCAGAAATTGATTCTCCCTACAGCATGTTGTGCAACTGCACCAGCCTAATGAGCTTTTATTTCCCCCTGGGAATGGAGTCAACATACCCACAGTATCTCATGGAAGTTGTTCCACTGCCTATAGTTTCCTCTCTGCTATGGACTGAATCATGTCTCCCCCATCTCTGCCCCACCGAAACTCATATATTGAAGCCCTAACCCCCAGTGTGACAGTATTTGAAGATAAGGCCTTCAAGGAGGTCATTAAGGTTAAAGAAGGTCATAAGGGCAGGGCCCTGATCCAATAGGATTAGTGCACTTCAAAGGAGAGATACTAATCCATAATACAAGAAACAAGTGCTGTCAAGGATGTAGAGAAAAAGGAACGCTCATGCACTGTTGGTGGGAATGCAAACTGGTGCAGCCACTCTGCAAAACAGTAGGGAGTTTCCTCAAAAAATTAAAAATAGAACTACTATATGATCCAGTAATTACATTACTGGTATTTACCCAACAAATACTAACACACTAATTTGAAAAGATATATGCATCCCTATGTTTACTGAAGCATTATTTACAATAGCCAAGTTATGGAAGCAGCCCAAGTGATCACTGATTGATGAATGGATAATGAAGAGGTGGTATATATACACAATGGAATATTATTCAGCCATAAAAGGAATGAAATCTTGCCATGTGCAACAACATGGATGGAGACAGACAGTATAATGTTAAGCAAAATAAGTCAGTCAGAGAAAGAAAAATATCATATGATTTCACTTATATGTGGGATCTAAAAACCAGTATAAACAACGGGGGAAAAAAGGACAAACCAAATAACAGACTCTTAACTGAAAACAAACTGATACTTACCCCGGGGGGGGGGGGGGGGGGGGGGGGGGGGGGGGGGTAGGATGAGTGAAATAGGTGATGCGATTAAGGAGTTCACTTATCTCGATGAGCACTGAGTAACATATAGAATTGTTGAATCACTATACTGTACACCTGAAATTAATATAACACTATATGTTAACTATATTGGATTGAAAATTTTAAAATCTGAAATTGAATTTAAAAAAAAAAAAAAGAGACACAAGAGAGCGCACTCTCCCTCTCTGCACTCACAAAGAAGACACTACATGAGTCCACAGCAAGAAGGTGGCTGTCTGCAAGCCAGGAAGAGAGGTCTTACCAGAAGCCAAAGCTGCAGACACCTTGATCTTAGACTTCTCAGGCTCCAGAAAACAGAAAAGAAAATACCACAGCTGGGTGGTATTTTGTGATGGCAGCCTGAGCTGACTAATACACACCTCAGCTCCTTTCTGCCTATTTCCCTCTCTGTTAGTGCCCTCTTATTACCCTGCAAATTGCTCTTTGGGGATTTACAGCCCTGAGGCAAAGGCACATTCCTAGCTCTCCTCAGGATCAATTTCCCAGAGCTACACACACGAACTTCTTCAAACTTCACCTCATTCTCCCCATCATTCATACGGCTCTTGTCCCTATTTTGTCCAACTTGAACAAATACATTACTTGCATGGCTGAAAATTTTCAAGTCTTCAAGTCATCTTGCATCAGCAACTGCAAGACATAAATACTCAAATGCTCACTGTATCCTCCAGTATGAGTGCACATGTGTACACACACACACACACACACACACCCTGGATTGTCCTATATTTCATGGACAAAGTTAAAATTCCAAAGGCATTCAGGTTTTCTTGATTCTACCCAGTAGGAATTCAACGAGAATCCTGAGTTCCTTCTCCCCAATTCTTATTCAAGCATTTCAGATCAATTTTGAAAACTCATCCAGGGATTGGTGGAAGATGGCATTGGATAATAGATATATTTACTGCTTATTACCTAGCACGAACTTGTTCCACTAAAAGGTGTTGAATGGGAGCATGTCCAGGCTGAGTAGTGCTCAGAGCCCTGTGTGAGAAAACAAGTTAGGTGTACTGCAGTTGTCCTCTCCTGGACAGAGACCTGACTGGTAAATTCCTCTGAAAGGGATGGGCTGAATCCAGTGTTATGTAAATATCAGATGGGCTCATTCTGGGAAGTAGGCCCTTAAGCTCTGCTAAGGAGAGGAGGTTGAATTCACTGTCAAAACTTGCACACATTCCACTCCCTCTTCCCTTCAAGGAAACTTCAGAGGTGAGGGAGGAGGTACCAAAGTGGCTTCCAGCAAATGGGAGGGCTTGAATAACCCCTGCATCTGTAGCATTGTCTTTGGTGTGTTAGACAATGAACCTCTGAGACACTAACAGCCACCCAGCTCTTTCTTTATTGATTTTAGCTGTGAGTCCTCATAGTCATAAATCATTTCTTGGGTCTACTGTGCATTTTATCACTTTTGGATGCTATGTATGTCAAAAGATTTTATTCCAGTGGCGAGGAGTGGGGTAAGCAGCTGTCTATCGGACAGAAGTTGAGAAGGACTGGCCACCTCAGCTTCTCTCTGGCACACACACACATACCCACAGCCCTGCAGGCAGAGACACAAAGCTGTCCCTGCAAGCTAACAGGGCTTTGTTCTTAATTGCCATCCCCTTAAAGTATATGCACTTAGTATTACAACTTTTCCTTTCCATTGGCTTCTGTGAGTCTGGAGGGATCAACATAAAGATCACCTATCTATCTATCTAGGAAAGCTGGTAATGGATTTCTTCCTTCCATTTCAATGGATAGATGCAATGCATCAAAAGGAAAATAATGTTGACCCTATTTCATCAAAGGCAATTTCAAGACATTTTTGGTCAAAGAAGAAAATTATCAGCTACTGCTTAGCACCATGGTAACTGGCAATTTGCGTTCCTGGGGAGATGTAATTACCACCATTGCAATCATGCTTCAGGCCAGACCTTTCTGGGAGAATATTTATAGAGCTGTGCGTTTATTCCGCCTCCATGTAAAGAGGTCTACAGGGGCCTCCCATGTAATGCATCACAGTTAGTAACCCCACCACGTGCAATCTGGGACCATCCATCCTTGTGCAGGTGGCAGCTTTGCCCGGAGATGGGTAGAGAGAACAGATGGCTACTGGGAGGCTTCCTGCTTCTCCTGATGCCCTAAATGCACCCAGATGGGAAAGCACTAGCAAACATGCATGTTAGTTTCTCCAGACATATCCATTAATGAATAATTATCCTTCCTTCAGGCAGTGTATTAGTTTCCTATGGCTCCTGTCACCAATTAACAAATTGTTATTTGGTGACTTGAAACAACAGAAATGTATTCTGGAGGCCAGAAGTCTGAAATCAAGGTGTCATCAGGGTCAAGCTCCCTCTGAAGTCTGTAGGGGAGAATCCTTCCTTGCCTCTCCCAGCTTCCTTGGATTGCAGCAACATAACTCCAGTCTCTACCTCCACGTTCACAAGGCTTTCTCCTCTGTGTCTCTGTGTATCAAACCTCCTTCTCCTTTCTTTTATAAGGGACATCAGTCATTGGATTTAGGGCTCTCCCTAAATCCAGGATGATCTCACTTTAACTTAATAAACTCTGAGAAGTCCCTGTTAGCCTTAAAGTTAAAACCACCAGTTATCTTACCAGCAAAGATGGGTTTATTCACGGGGTGCCTGGGTGGCTCAGTGGGTTAAGCCTCTGTCTTCGGCTCAGGTCATGATCTCAGGGTCCTGGGATAGAGCCCCGCATCAGGCTCTCTGCTCAGTAGGGAGCATGCTTCCCCCTCTCTATCTCTGCCTGCCTCTTTGCCTACTTGTGATCTCTGTCTGTCAAATAAATAAGTAAAATCTTTTTTTTTTTAAAGATGGGTTTAGGGCACCTGGGTGGCTCAGTGGGTTAAGCCGCTGCCTTCGGCTCAGGTCATGATCTCGGGGTCCTGGGATCGAGTCCCGCATCGGGCTCTCTGCTCAGCAGGGAGCCTGCTTCCCACTCTCTCTCTCTCTCTCTGCCTGCCTCTCTGCCTACTTGTGATCTCTCTCTGTCAAATAAATAAATAAAATCTTTAAAAAAAATAAAGATGGGTTTATTCAGGAATAGCACAGACTTGCCATCTGCAACAAGCAGGCTACGGCAAAACCATAGGCAAGTCTGCAGAACAAAGTAGAGGAACACTCTTTCACAGAGGAAAGGGGGAACTTGGATAGACTGTTATAAACAAAAATATCATTGAGATGAACTGGGAGTTCAAAGTGTAGTGGACTTTCATGGGCCAAGTTGTGACAGTCTCTCACTTGCTGGGCTGTTGCCAAGGGAGGAGGAGAGCCTATCTTTTTACCTAGGGGATTTGTTGAATCCTTCCGCTGGAGTAACATGCAAGGTTCACGTCTACCTGTCGGGTCTGCACTTGACAAGAAGTAGGACGTTAGAGCTCCCCCTGCTGACCTCCTGGACTCCATTCTTTTTCTCCTTTTTTTTTTTTTTTTAAGATTTTATTTATTCATTTGACAGAGAAAGAGATCACAAGTAGGCAGAGAGGCAGGCAGAGAGAGAGGGAGGAAGCAGGCTCCCCGCTGAGCAGAGAGCCTGATGCGGGGCTCGATCCCAGGACCCTGAGATCATGACCTGAGCCGAAGGCAGAGACTCAACCCACTGACCCACACAGGCGCACCCCCCACCCCGACTCCATTCTAAACAAGATTTCCTTTTATTAATTTTCACAGCCTAGGTCCACGTAAGTTCACCCTCACAGGTACTAGGAAGGGGTGGGGGGCTAGGTCTTGGATATATCTTTTGCAGGGACATAATTCAACCCAGTACAGGCAGCATATACAAAACTTCTTAGGGCATGCTGACTCATTACAAATTGCACCCATCCCAAGAGCACTTCCTTTTTCTTTTTTTATCCCTCAGGGACTCGCACCGAAGAGAGAAACTGCAATGAAAACATGGGCCAAGCTCAGGGGTTTTGACTTAGAAGCAGCTAGGAAGGAGAAATTACCAGGCTCAGCAATCCGAGCACTATGCTGGCCTGGAAACTCTACACTTACTTCCATTCAATCCTATAAAATAAGGATTGTTGTGGCCAGACTGTAGATAAGGATACTGAGGCTCAAAATAACCCAACTAGGGTCTACCAGCTGTCTGTGGACAGGCTTGGGTCAGACACTGGGTCTGTCTGCCCCATACAGCCTCACATACAGTGAAGCCTCAGAGCCAATACCATGGACAGCAGGGGGGAAGAACAGAGTCATTACTCAGATAAACAGTTGGCTTTAGGTAGAGACAAAATAGATGGAGTGATGTGGCGGCACTGGAAGAACTCTGGGGAGAATCCAGAACATTCCCTCCCTGAGCTGCCTACCAGCTTGTTAGTGCCTGCTTTCCCTATAGGGAACCATACCTTCTGGTTACTAAATACAGATAAGGATTTAAGGGAAAAATCTCCCAGAGAATGGTAGCACCTGCTCTGAAATACATTGGAAGTAGGCTAGATCCTTTTCAGAAGCAAATTTGATCAGAAGAAGGAAAACTAGAAGAGAGCAAGAGCTGACTGTGGGTACCCTTGAAGAAGGGATTCGGGGAAACTCTAAAAGCAGAAATCATCAAGTCCACTTTGCCTGGAGCCCCCTATTTTGCTGTCTGATCCATTCTTTGCAGGTGTCTAGCAGCTGGGTGACTCTGGGTCAGTCAGGTGCCTCTCTTTGCCTCAGGTTCCCATCTATAAAGTGGGGATGACAGCACTTGGGTGGCTTAGTACGTTAAGTGTCTGCCTTCAGCTCAGGTCATGATCCTGGGGTCCTATGATCGAGCCCTGCATAGGGCTCCCTCCTCCACTGGGAGTCTACTTCTTCCTCTCCCTCTGCCCCTCCTCCTGCTTGTGCGCTCTCTCTCTCGCGCGCGCGCGCTCTCTCAAATAAATAAATAAATAAATAAAATCTTTTTAAAATAAAATAAAGCAGGGATGAACATTTCTGCATTATCAAGGATCTAAAATGGCTTCCTTGGAACTGCAATGATGCTGGCTTAGGCAATGTTTTGCATACAAATACAAGCCATTCAAAAAGACAGCCACCAAAAAGATGGCAGAAGAAGGGCACAATTTTTTTTAACAACCAAAATATTTTATTTTCTATTTTATTTTACTGAGATATAATTCACATAACATAAAATTTGCTATTTTAAAGTACACAATTTGACAGCTTTTGGTATATTTACTATGCTGTGCAGCCATTGCTACTATCTAATTCTAAAACATTTCCATCAGAGAAGGGAACATTTAGGGGGAAAAAAAAGAATCTGTAAATATTTCATTTATGTAGAAAATTGGTGAGCAAGCTGTATAGAGAAGGCAACATCAATTCCAGGAAAATAAGACAATATATTCTTCAGGCAGAGCTAAGAAATCAGAATAACAATACAGTTAAAGCCCCAGCACAATAATGTCTGAGACAAGATTAATAAGCCACTCCCACTCCCTGACAAGAGAATAACCACACTTGGAACAGCAAGAAGAAACATAATAGAATCAGGCAAAAGCAGACAGACTAAAAATAAAGCAAGAGGGATTGAAGTCAGATATGTGGAAGGACTTCCTGCCCATCATAGGGATAAAACGTTGATTGAGGGGAGGTGTGGAACCCATTGCCCTGAGATATTCAGAAACATGATACATATTTCTATTTGTTTTCCTAATTGCACACTAGAATGAGTTTTCTCTTCCTCAAAATCTTTTAAGAGCAAAAATACCCTTTAATATATATATATATATTGACCCCCAAAATATGTACATTAACCCATAAAAGTCTTAACTGTTTTTGCATAATAATGACTGGTATTATCTTCCTGGTGTGGAATTATAATTACAATTTTATAGAAATATTTACTAATATTTATAGAACATTTCTTAGGTAACACATGCTTTTCACATATGGAAGCTCATAACCACCTGTAAGGTAATAAGGAGACTGAGATGCAGTGCGTTCAAGCGGTCTATCTCTGTCATGTGGCTAATCGATGGTATGACAGAAATTCAAGGCAAATGTGACTGATTTCAAAGCCCAGGCTCTTTGCACTACACCAAACGGGTAGGTCAAGGTTTCCATTTACAGGTTATGTCCTTCAAGCATTCTGTAAGCTCCTAGAGGCCAGAAGCTCTGCATTTGACTTCTGTCTTTCCAATATCAGCCCCTCCACCACATCTAATCATCCAGCCAACCTGGTTGACTCTTCTGCCTCCTAAACACGGGTTTGAACTGTGTGGGTTCGATAAATACAGTACAGTGCTGTAAAGGTATTTTTCTCCTCCTTACGATTTTCTTTTTTTTTTTATTTTTGAAGATTTTATTTATTTATTTGACAGGCAGAGATCACAAGTAGGCAGAGAGGCAGGCAGATAGAGAGAGGTGGAAGCAGCCTCCCTGCTGACAAGAGAGCCCGATACGGGGCTCCATCCTAGGACCCTGGGATCATGACCTGAGCCGAAGGCAGAGGCTTTAACCCACTGAGCCACCCAGGTGTCCCCCTCCTTACGATTTTCTTAACATTTTCCTTTCTCTAGCTTGCTTTATTGTAAGAATACAGTATGTAATACATGTAACATACAAAATATGCGTTGATTGACTGTTTATGCTATTGATAAGGCATCCAGTCAACACTGGAACCTACACTAATAGCCATGAGTAGGTAACTTTGGGGGGAGTCAAAAGTTGTATGTAAATTTTCAACTGCTGGAGGGTGGAGATTGCCACTCCTAACCCCTGTGTTGTTTAAGGGTCACCTGCATATATTGAAGATGTTCACTTCTCTCCATCTTTGACTTCACTACCTTCCAGCCAGCTACCACCATCCTTCACAGGAGAAATAAAGACCACCAACTTCATTTCTCTGCCTCTAGGTTTGCCTTTCCATGGTAAACTTTCCATGCTGAAACTAGAGACAGCTTTCTAAAAGGCGAATATGTTCAGATCCACTCTTCCCTATAACTTTTCAATGGCTTTGCATTGCATCTATACTTGTAATGCTTTTCCAGGCCTGTGCAATGACCACCTTCTTTACCAAGCTAAGCCCTATATCTTGTGTCCAGTCCTCCAGAGTTCAGCTTAGATGCCACCTAAGGCTACACTTGGGATTCCTTCTCTATAATAGTACCCCATGTGGTCACACTGTGTCACACACATGGCTATTGATTCATTTTCTCTGTGACATGACTAAAAGCTGTTCAAAGGCAGTGACCACAAACTCTTCATAAATGACTCCTCAGCAGATACTCACAAGTCATATATTATTTCTATGAATGGAAAAATGTATGGTAAGGGCTTGGACTCAGAATCAGAAAGTAATGAATGCTCACTGGTTAAATGAATACACTGGTGAGACCGTGTAGGACATGCTCCATATTAATTGGGGATTTTCTTCTCTCTAGGCACTTAAACCTCACTTCACACAGCAGAGCAGAAGTTCCCAAAAATAGACGATGGGAATGTTATTCCTTTGCAAGCAGGAATGTTCCATCACCACTAGATAATTTTTCCTGTTGTTTGTGTGTCTAAAGCTGCTTTTATTGAACAATTCAGGCTTTTGATCAGTCGCCATTAACAAACTTGCTAACTCCATGTGACAATAGATTAATTTGGCTTTAAGGTCATGAACACAAAGTGAGGGGTATTAGTACATAATGTCACTTTAATGATATCACAGCACAAAGACGAGGGTGATAATTTGTTTTCTCTGGAAGGTCAGTTCTCCCAAAGGAAAAAAAAAAAGTATCTCCCTTAGGGTTTCAGTGTCTTTCCAGGCATCTTCCCCTTCTGTTTGGCTTTTTCCTGGCTCTTCTTGATCCATGGGAAGGTGAATATTCATATTTAAAAACAAATAGTTAATGTTGTTGGGAATGTGAGAGTTGGTGGAGGTGGGCAGAAGACAAGCAATGCTTTTAAAAGGAAAAACAGGGGTACCTGGGTGGCTGAGTTGGTTAGGTGTCCAACTGTTGATTTTGGCTTAGATCATCTCAGGGTCGTGGGATCAAGCTCTGTGTTGGGGTCTGTACTCAGCATGGAGTCTGCTTGGGATTCTGTCTCTCCCTCCGCCCCTTCACCTGTGCTTGCTTCATGCTTGCACATGCCCTCTCTCACTCTTTCACTCTCTAAAAATCAATAAATAAAATCTTTAATAATTAATTAACTAAAAGGAAAAATAAAGGCATGTATGTAGAGGCAAGATCATCAAGAGTCCAGAACAGCTGTCTGAACCACCCGCTCTAAGGGACATGCCAACTGGTATGCTAATTGATCCTACCCTCAGTGGTCTCTTATGCCCTCCTCAGTCCTGCATTGAAAACTCTAGGCTCTTAGAAATTAGCAAGGTCAGTAGATGGGAAGAAGACATCCAGCAAGAGGGGCAGGAGTGATTTCAAAAACAGTAGCAAGAGCATGAGGAAGGGATATCTGTAGGAATCAGTAATGAAAAAAATACTCAAAATTCACAAACAAAATTAAGGGATCAATTTTTTTTCTTTTTTTAAAAGATTTTATTTATTTATTTGCAAGAGAGAGAGTGCAAGAACAAGGATGAGGGACAGAGGGAGAGGGAGAAGCAGACTCCCCCGCCAAGCAGGGATCCTGAAGAGGGACTCAATGGGACTCAATCCCAGGACCCTGGGATCATGACCTGAGCAAAAGGCAGATGCTTAACCAACTGAGCCACCCAGGCTCCCCAAGGGATCAAACTTCTTTACTAACATGCATGACAAAACATTCCAAAAGTCTTATTAGTTCTTTAAGTAATGCAAATGAAGTCAATTGCCATATTTTTATGTAATGCAAATGAAGTCAATTGCCATATTTTTTAAGTAATGCAAATGAAGTCAACTGCCATATTTTTTTTTACAAATTATGTGAAAAAATATTCTTTTACAATGCCTTCTTGAGGGAGAAAATAAAAGCCACCACTTTTGTTAGTCTCTGTAGCCCTAATCTAGTGAGAGGAGCAGTATGGCAAAAGCTGTGTATAAAGCAGAGAGAAAGCAATGGCAATGATCTAAGAAATGGAGATTGTGTAGGTAAGACTGAAATCAACTATCCTTCCCTAACTTTTGAATGGAAGGGATATTTAACATAGTGAGTGGTCAAGAGGAAGGAAAAGCCCAGTTTGTGGAATATTTTCTGCGGAAATCCTAACTAAGAATCTCTACTGGCTGATATAGATAAGAAGGAAAAAATATTGAAAAGCATTTTTCCAAATTTGCATTTTGTCTAATCAGTTAAATGAGTGCAATTTAATTAATGACACAATGAATGTCACTGTCCTTCAAATTTGGTAGCATAATACATTCAATGTCATCAACTCTCAGCTACCGTTGGTGACAAGATAGAAGAATCATGAAAATGAAACATTCCCATGCACCCTAAGGCGAATTCATAACTGAAAACTGAAAGACTTGGGGCGCCTGGGTGGCTCAGTGGGTTAAAGCCTCTGCCTTCGGCTCAGGTCATGATCCCAGGGTCCTGGGATCGAGCCCCGCATCGGGCTCTCTGCTCGGCGGGGAGCCTGCTTCCTTCTCTCTCTCTCTCTGCCTGCCTCTCTGCCTACTTGTGATCTCTGTCTGTCAAATAAATAAATAAATAAATCTTAAAAAAAATCTATTGAACAGCAAAGCACTTTTAATCACAGATATCTCATTTGTGTATTGTGTTAGATTTTCAAGTTGACTTTGCATTTACTTTGTAATTTGATCCTCCCAACAAGGGTTGTTGTTACCTGCAAGAGGTAGATTAAGATCAGTCTTGTCTGATAGGGGATGATGCTAGAACCAAGTAGGTTGAGGGACTTCTCTGTGGCTTCATAGTCAATTAGCACAGAGCTCCGATGCTGACCCATATTTCCTCCTCCTGATCTAGTGCATTTCCCTCTTCAGAACATTACCACCAAGCTCAGCCAAACACAGCATCCACATCAGATTTCAGCTGGGCAGAGAAGAGTCATACACATATTTTAGACCATTGAGCCACATGCCAAAACCAATGCTGTTCTCCTGGAAGGAAGGGGACTAGCACTCCTGTGTTTCTGCCATTGTGCAGTAAAGGATAACTCAGCAGATCTGGGTTGTGCAAACCTTGAAAACCCCAAAGAAAGGTTTGACCCTTGCCCAGCTCTTTAGAGAGAGCCTCTAAGCCCTTGGAATTTCCTGCTTGTTAAGAGTATCTTTGTTTATGTGAGGCCTTGGTCACACCAAATGGTTTATGACAACATTGTGGTTTATGGTGGGGGCCTTGGATTATATGGTATCAGCTTGACCCCTGGGAGGCTGGAGACTGAGCAGCTAAGGTTAATTACGTGGGCGTCCAGCTACATGATTGGCACCCTATAAAAACCCTGCACCAAGGTTCTGGTGAGCTTCCCTAGTTGATAATACTAATACTTCACATATGTTGTCACATGTCATTGCTGAAGACAATTAATCACTGTCCATATGATTCCACTGGGAGAAAACAACTGGAAGCTCACACCTAGTCTTTTTTCTAGACTCTGTCCTATGAGCCTTTTTCCATTGCTGATTTTAACCTGTATCTTTTCACTAGAATAATCCATAACCATGAGCACAATAGCTTTGCTGAGTTCTGTGATTCCTTCACTGAACCTAAGAGTGGTCTTCCCAATTCCCAAATACAACTGTGTTTATGGCCAAGGTCACTTGTAAAGCTAGACTTTTATTTGCTTGTTAAACATTCAGATATTCGGGGCACCTGGGTGGCTCAGTCGGTTAAGCATCCAGCTTTCGATCTCAGGGTCATGAGATCGAGCCCCACATTGGGCTTGTGCTACATGAGATTTTCTCTCTCCCTCTGCCCCATTCCCCCATCTAAAGGAATTCAGGTATTCATACACTCCTGCCTCCACCATCCATCCAAATCCAGTAATCTAGGATGTACCTGTTACCCAGGGTTCACACAGCAAAGCCAAGAGAGTATCTGTCTTCTCACCGTGCCCGATGTACCCATGTCTCCCTTTTCTATCCATGAACCCCTCTTCAGCCTTCCCAAGAGGCATCTCTATCTAGCTAGGTAATCAGGTAACTGTCTCCTATTGCAGCCTGGCCAAGATAGGGAGACAATGTCACTAATAAGAAGCTGAGAAGCAAACATACATCATACCTACAGTTTCAGATGAGTGGTTCTAAGAGGGGCACTGGCCTCCCTACTTGGTGACACATGGCTACTGCTGGCCTGAGGACAGGTGATCTGCAGTCTCATTAGCTCCTTTCCCAGCTGCAGCACAGCCTAGTGACGATCTGTCTCATTAACTTCTAGATCACAGCCCAGGATCTTTGGGGAGCATGCCTCATTCCAGAGTTGGCCTTCTTCTTCACTAGATTGGCTATTAAATCCTTTCTGCCTGTCTTCCCAGCCCTGGCTACTTTTTTTTTTTTAAGATTTTTATTTATTTATTTATTTGAAAGAGAGAGAGAGCAGGGGAAAGTGGGTGAGGGAGAAGCAGACTCCCTGCTGAGCAGGGAGCCCAATGTGGGGATCCATCCCAGGACCTTGGGATCATGACCTGAGCTGAAGGCAGATGCTTAACTGACTGAGACACCCAGGTGCCTACAGCCCTGGCTTCTTAATATTTATGGTTTGCTCCTCTTCATCAGCCCCCAGATAATATCACTGGTAAATATAATTCCTGTTTGGTTTGTTTTCCAACAGATCATTGAGATGTTACATCTGAGTGTCCTGGCCAGACCCTGGGGCTGATCTTTTTCTGGCTTATTTCATGGTGCCTGCCTGACTGCTTTCCTCCTGGGTCTGGTCTTTTTTCACCTGAGATTGTAGAGTGTACTGGCTCTGGCTTCTCACTGTGTCCTCAAAGGTCTCTCTGTCTGGAGAACAAGAGATAAAAATTGACATATATTTCCACATTGGTGAAGACAGAGTAGAACCAAAATGTAAAGGATCTTGAGATTCTGTTTCACAACAATCCCACGAAACTGGCATTTTTTTTTAAAGATTTTATTTTATTTATTTGACAGAGAGAGATCACAGTAGACAGAGGCAGGCAGAGAGAGAGAGAGAGGGAAGCAGGCTCCCCGCTGAGCAGAGAGCCTGATGCGGGACTCGATCCCAGAATCCTGAGATCATGACCCGAGCCGAAGGCAGTGGCTTAACCCACTGAGCCACCCAGGCGTCCCGAAACTGGCATTTTTATCCTAATATTTTTAGAAAAGCAAGCCCTAAGACTCAGGTTAAATAACTTGCACCACATGACACACATTGTAAATGACAGAGCTGGGATCCCAGCCCAGAACCCCTCTGCTCAAATGCCAGACTCTTTTTGATCTGCACCATTGCTTCTTGCTGTGAACTAACTTACGTGGGGTTCTCCATCTAACCACGAGGCTTAGTGCGGGAGGAGAACAGATCCTGTGTCCAGGTGATCCTGGAGTTTTAGACCTCTCCCTCCTATGGTGGCCCTTAAGGACTTTGCTAGGAGACTGCTGAGCCACACCACCTTTGCAATCCCACAGCAGTTTGCTCACATTGTACTACTGTCACGAAGATGTGTATCAGACTCACCTGGTATCGTATCAGATTCCTCAACAGCTTGGGCCTTGACTTATTCATCTTAGGGTGTTCAGCTCCCAGAGTTATACCCACACACTGTAGGTGCTCAATAATGAATCTAACTGATAATGAACTAACTTGAATTACACCTAGAATGTTCCAGAAGCAGGTGTAATTGTCGTAGATGATTCAAGAATTTGAGGAACTTAAAAAAAAAAAAAAGAACTTGAGGAACTAGCGAAGTTTTAGAGGTTCTCATCCTAGGTTGGCCAGCTGTTCGAGGCATTTGAATTTCTTTGAACCTTGATTTTCTCATCTATAAATTCTGATCGCGGTGTGTTGTCATGAGTATTTAAAGGGGGAAAGAAGTTACATAAAACACCCAGTGCAGTGTCCAGCACACACTGGGTACTCAACCAAGTGAGCACTCTTTTTCTCCTGCCTCACTCTGAATGTAATTTAGGGGTGCCCTTGGAAGGTAGAAGAACTTTAGAATCCTAGTAATTTCCCAGGATTTAGAGGTTCCCTGGGTCTCTGTTATCCTTCAGTTGTAAGGTCGGTAGCCTGAAAGCATTCAGTTACCAGTCTTAAAAAACTAATAGATCCCTCCCCCAAATTCTCTACTAACACAAGCAAAGGAATAATTTATTCCATGAACTTGAGAGATGCCAACACGCAAATTGGATAGTTCAGCTCCAACTGTACACTTTGTTTTCCCCCTTCATGGCATGATGGATTTTGGCCTGAATCATCTGAATAATTACCTTTGCCCCCAAGTTTCCCAAAATACATCTTTCATTTTGTGGCTATAGACACTAAACAGAAGAGGATTATTTTAACCTCCTGGTGAGCGGGGAACAAACAAAATCTCAGACAATATCACACAGTTCCTCCAGAGCAAAGCTGAAAGATGGTCTCCAAACTTTCCAGCCTCTCAGCACATTTAAAGGAAGTAGTGAGTGCCACTAAAAGCATCTAGGCTTTATATAGAAATAAAAAGCTTTGCAGTTGTACATTTCCCCACTTTGGTGTAAAAAAAATGGTGCTAATGTAATAACAAGGTAATCACACAGTAAGAATTTTATGGTGCCCATTCCCCAAATGTCAGATATGGTCATGTTTTAAAACCTTAGCATTTTGTACTTAGATAAAACACCCCCCCCCAAAAAAAAAGGTCAGAACCTCCGTTTTTCAGTGTCAAGTGACAGTGACTCTACTGGGCAGTCCTAAATTCATGCATTCATTCAAATGTCTCAGGCCCCACCTCTACACAGAGTGCTGTGCTCTCCCAGATTCCAATCAGGCAAGCTTCCTGGAGGAGGTAATGCAGTGAGGCTCCAGGAAGGGACTAGTGCTGACGGGGTGAAGAAGCTGAGAGGAGAGAAATGGAAATGACAATACTTGGCTTGCCTAAGTCACAAGAGTTATTTTAGGAATTGTGTGCGATAATATAGAAGGCACTACTTCAAAAATAGCAGACTATACAAATATATTAGCATAATCCAATGAGGAAGGAGAAACAAGATTGAGATCAGCATAAGGCTGGAAGTACTATGCACCAAATTCACAGATGAGACACCAGTCCTCCAGGAGGCTGCAGGGCAAAAAATTACTCAAAAAAAATTACTCCATTCCTTGGTAGTTGGAAAATAATCCTTGTTAGAGCTGGGACTACAGTGGGCTCTTCCATTTGTCCTGATCTTTTAACTTCGGGTCATTGTGTCTTATTCTAGGGCATCTATATTATAACCTATGACTTGTTGAGTTATAAAGGAGAAAGGGGTATTAGCCCCCATTTTACATATAGGAAAACCAAGATCAAAGGAGATAAATTTGGTCCGGTCCAGAAGGTGGGAACCCATACAGCTGGGCAGTGGAGCTGGAATGCCTGCCAGCAATTATAAATATAACAATTAGAGAGAAACCCTATTTGTGCATCTTAGCTACTGATTTTGTAGAGGAGGATACAGGAGGGAAATGGAAGTCTGCAAGTTACCTGCAGAGTTCAGCCGACAGCTGAATGTCTCTCACCCCATCCCAAATGATTGAGAGAACTCTCAGTACACCAAATTGTGTTCTAACCTAAGGTACTGATCGATCTTTGATGGGAGGGTACTTCCTAATTTTAGAGTCCTGTGGAAGGCTAGGAGGTAGGAGACCTCAGATCCATTCTTATCCAAGATGAGTCCCTAAAATTACCTTTGGTGGGATCAATGCTCCATTATGTAAAAGAGGGGAAAATACTGATTCTTACTTGCCCTCAGGAAATCACAGAATTATAGTGAAAACATCAGGACGACACACGTTAACACAAATGCTATACACAAGTGCTATACAAATGGAAGGTATTTTCTTAAGACCCTGTAGTAGCTGTTTTAGGACAGAATTACGCATGTGATAGTCAAACAAAATTCCCAAACAATAAACAGGTGTTCTAGAAATGGTAAAGAACCAGGATAGGATACCTTTATTGCAGAACAGGCATCAAGTTGCAGAGAACAATGAGCAAGACCAAACAAGCTCACTCACCACAGAAGCATCCAGTGATGAAGGCTGAATGCTCAGTCCCCATCTTAGGAAATGCAGAATTTCAGAGGAAAGGGAAATGGTCATTTAGGTCAGGGATAAATGGGAAGGCAAAAAGTAGAGAAAAAGCCATTCCTTTTAAGAGACAGCATGTCAGGGGCGCCTGGGTGGCTCAGTGGGTTAAACCTCTGCCTTTGGCTCAGGTCATGATTTCAGGGTCCTGGAATGGAGCCCCACATCGGGCTCTCTGCTCAGCAGGGAGTCTGCCTCCCCCCCCTCTCTGCCTGCCTCTCTGCCTACTTGTGATCTCTTTCTCTCTGTCAAATAAATAAATAAATAAATAAAATCTTAAAAAAGAGAGAGAGAGAGACAGCATGTCAGCCTGGGTGGCTCAGCTGGTTAAGCGTCTGCCTTTGGCTCAGGTCATGGTCCCAGAGTCCTCTGATGGAGCCCTGCATAGCATCAGGCTCCCTGCTCAGCAGGGAGTCTGCTTCTCTCTCTGCCCCTCACCATGTCCGTGCTCTCTCTTGCTCTCTTCTCTTTCAAATAAATAAAATCTTTTAAAAAATGAAGAGAGAGACAGCATGTCAGCCCACATGAGGAGAACTTTGTGAGTTTCCCTGCTGTGCCCCAAGGCCACCCTTCATGGATGCACCACAGATGTTTGCTGAGTAACTAAGCAGGAGAGGTGTGGCATGAGCAAGGGAAAGGGATGAAAACAGCATGCCGGGTGGTCTTCCTGGCAGATGCCATTAGTGTTTTGTCCTTGACAACTGACTGCAGTTTATGATGGCTTTATCCTTGGGCAAGTAAGTAGCTGTTGCTATAGAAGCAGGAATATACCCAGGGACAGAGGCAAGAGAACTCTAAGGCTGCTCTTGCCTTAAACAAAGGCAAGCGTATGACTCTTGATTTCAGTTTCGTGAGTCTGAGCCTCATAATGGGTGTAGAGACTACTAAAAAAATAAATAAACTTAAAAAGGGGTTTTTAAGCCTCTAAGGACAAAAGAGAACATGAGTCACCATGCTCTCTCTGGGACAGAGATCCTTGTCAGCAGGTTCTGCTGAGGCATGGACATAATTATAGGAAGTCTTTCTGAATGCAAGCCTTTATTATATTTGCTGCATTTTATCTGTTAATTTACTTGGATCGTGGTACTTTCAAAAAGAGTCATAAGACAGATGGGACTTCTGGACAGTGTGAAGAGTTCAGTGGACTCTCACCCCATTAAAAAAAAAAATCAATGGGCAAAAAGTACAAAACACAACCATTTAAAGTTCTGGAAAGCAAATGACCTAAGATCATATAGCAAATTGAGAAGAATTTATTCAAGAAAATCTAATAAACACTTCGAATAGCAGGAGTCTGGCATTTGAGCTAGAACCTGCTTTCCTACCTCAAACGCTGACCCTACCCAGCTCCATGTTACAGAAGCTCTACCTCCAAGAAAGTGCAGCCAAGAAGATGGGGGCTCCATTTACCCACAGCTCCCAGTATTAGGGCTACAGTTGTACCCCAAAGAGGTGGGTTGCAGGCATCTCTCATCTGCCCCCACCTCCCACCCACAAGTTCTATATTTTAGAAGCTCTAGTCCATGGCAGAGAAGACCAGGGCTCCCTTCCCCCTCCCACCTCCACCCATGGTGTGTGGAGGAAGCTGTATCCTAAGCAAGGCAATACTGGAGCCCCAATAGCAAACCCCACCCTCAGATCCTGCTCATAGGGTGGTGGCTCTATGCAGGGAGAGACAATCAGAAAAAGACAGGACCTACAGTCCCTTTCTGCACCCACTTTCAGGACAGAGGTGTCACTCTAGGAAAAGCAGGCCACCATCCCTGTCCCCAGCCCTATTTTCAGTGCAAAAGCACAGAAGGTCTGCCCAAGGGGAGAGGCAAGACCAGAGGACCGGTAACGCCACAGCTCTGCCAAGAGGCTGATTTTACTTAGAACAGAGTGGAGTACAGGAGACCAGAAAATCTCCCCCAAAATATGCCTTTTAGTACATTTGGTATATATATTTTGAGCTGATTATTTTGAGAAACAGCAGGCAAATGGAAGGTCTGGAAACAGAGTGGAAATTACCCTTTTGTGAGGGACATTTATATTTAGAAAGGAAATCTCTACTTGTAAGGGTGTATCTCTGTATGAGGAAGAGGATGGCTCTAAATCATAAGAGATTCCCATCACCGGAGAAGGCACTGACTTAAATCTGCATAACAGACTATATCCATGTTTACCATGCTTTTTCTGGCCTCCCTACACCATTATTTTGTCTTTAATTAAAAAATGGGATTTAGGCCTAAAATCTAAGCCATCTCCAGGAGTTATTTTTCCCTGGGTATCTCCTATGTTTACATGAGGTATACATACATATTACTAAACTTCTGTTTGTTTTCCTCTTATTTATCTGTCCTTCATGATAGAGGCCTTAACCAAGAATTTAAAAGGGTAGAATGAAAATATTTTCCTCCCCCACAGAAGGAACTCATGTCTTAAGATGTAGTCAAAAGCAATAGTAATGTTACTGTCAGACAATTAAGAGAACGCTAATGGTTTCATGAAACCAGGGCCAAAAGACAAAGCAGCAAATCACCCAGAAGTTTAACAGTGAGAACAGGGAAACAGCTCCAAAGCACCCTGTTAAGATCATACTTCTCCCTAGAGGTCAAGAGGCTGTGCCCATGTGGCAGGCTACACCCATTAAAAAGCAACGGCAGCATACCCTTGAGAGCTACTAGTCTCCCCTAGAACATGTGGCAGAATGTAAAGCATCCCCCACAAAACTCACAGATCCATCAGCAAAGGGGAGGAAAAAGTCTTCTTCAATTTTCTTAGAGTCCCTGACTGGATCTGACAATTAGACTGACAAGGACAAATTAACAGGAGAAACACATACAAATTTATTTAAGTTTTACGTGACATGGGGGCCTTCATAAGGAAATGAAAACAGAAAGAAATTATTAAACCAGAGTACTTTTATGCTAGGTTCGATGAAAAGAGAACAGCCATGGAAAAACACAATAGGTCAAGGAGTAAGAGATAAGTGTAGTAAGCCGGGGAGAACTTAGCAAGCCTGATCCTTCAGATTTTTCTCCACATCCCCTTGTCTTCAGAGAGAATGATGCTACTTTCCTCTGAGTATAGGGAAGGCACCTCTCACATGAGAGTCTTATGATGACCTGCTTCAAGGAGAAAAATATAAAGGAAAGGTCAGACTGACCTTCCTGCTTCTGCCATTTTCTCAGACTCCTTCAATTTAAAATATTCAACATGCCATGGTGCCATATTTTGGAGTAGTGTGCCCTGATCCCCATCCCTCGCTCAAGGAGTATAAGCACAGCCTCTAATCATTGATTGAATATTAAGCTATGCTGACCTGGGGTAACTTCTAGAAAGCTAGGCTTAAAAATAAACAAGGGGAAAAAACTGGAAAGTGATATCAGAGACTCCACACTGTAAGGGAAATATACTTTATAGAGTTAGTCCAGGCAAGACATTAAACAAATAAACTAAAAGAAAATAGCACCATGAAAAAGCCTCAGAGGGAGTGTGAAGTTCATTAGAATCTATAGTAGCTACAGTATGTTATCCAAAATGCCTAGTGTTCAACAGAAAGTTATAAGACATGTAAAGAAGCAGGAGAGTTGTATAGTTTTAAAAAATCAGGCAGCAGAAATCACATTAAGGGGACCCAGATGTGGGAGCCAGCAGACAAAGACCTCAAAGTAGCTATTATAAATATGTTTACAGAATTAAAAGAAACCATGTATAAATAATTAAAGGAAAGTTGTAGGACAATGATTCATCACATAAAGAACATCAATACAGAGATAGAAATTATTTTTTTTTGAAGATTTTATTTATTTATCTGACAGAGATCACAAGTAGGCAGAGAGGCAGGCAGAGAGAGAGAGGGGGAAGCAGGCTCCCCGCTGAGCAGAGAGCCCGATGTGGGACTCGATCCCAGGACCCTGAGATCATGACCTGAGCCGAAGGCAGAGGCTTTAACCCACTGAGCCACTCATGCGCCCCAGAAATTATTTTTAAAAAAGGAAATTCTGGAGTTGAAAATATAACACTAAAATTCAAAAAATCACTAGAGGGGCTCAAAGTAGATTTGAGCAGGCAGAAAAAAAGAATTAGTGAACTCAAGGATGGATCATTCAAGATTATATAATCCAAGGAACAGGAAAGAAAAAAGGATGAGGAAAAGTGAGCATAGCCTCAAAGACCTGTGGGACACAACAAAGTATACCAACATGTACATAACGGGAGTACCAGAAGAAGAGGAGAGGGAGAAATGAACAGAAAAATTATTTGAAGAAATAACTACTAAAAATTTCCTAAATATGTTACAAACCATTAATCTACACATCTAAAAAGCTCAACAAGCTACACATAAAATAAATGCAAAGAAATCCACACTTAGGGGCACCTGGGTGGCTTAGTCAGTTGAGCATCTGACACTTGCTTTTGGCTCAGGTCATGATCTCAGGGTTGTACGATCAAGCCCCGAATCGGGCTCCATGCTAGGTGTGGAATCTGCTTAAGATTCATTCTCTCTCTCTCTCTCTCTCTCTCTCTTCCCCTCACTCTCTAAAGATAAATTAATTAATTAAAAGATCCCCAGGTCATTCAACTATGCAGCCAAGGTTGAGAAGCCCTGGGATAGACTTACCAAAACAAAACAAAACAAAAAAAGAAATCCACACCTAGACATAGCATAATAAAAATGTTGACAGTCAAGCGAAAGAGAAAATCTTGAAAACAGCAAAAAAATAAATGCACTCTATTCTCTTGACACTGCATTATTTCTCACTGATCTCAATTCATCCAATCTTGGTAGCTCTGAAACTGGGGCTCCACACTAGCTGAAACATGAACTTATTCCTGTGTCATGTTTTATGGTCCCTTCTGAGATGACACCTATTATGGACATGCTCAAGTTATCGTGCAGCTCTTACCAACCGCTGCCCTTTGTGGGCTATGTAAATTGGGGCAAGTTACTTATTAGCCTCTCTCACCTCACTTTCCAAATCTCTAAATGGACCTCACATCCCTACCTGGTTTTATTATTGTATAAATTAGAAACAATATAGGTGCTGTGTCCTGACTGTGAGAGTTACTGCAGAAACGATGATAGCTGAACTGGGAAAAGAGTGGTTACTATGTGGTCAAGTTTGGTGTGATGCTCCAGGAGATGAAAGCCAACAGAGAAAATGCCAGCCCTGGGAAGTGCGGGAGCACAGGAGTGCAAACCACTGACTGAGTGAGCACCACACATTCATGGCCTCCAAATGCATAGCACTGCCTAGTGGCATGGGTTGTGATAATGTATTCTTAACAGTGACCTTAGGCACTGCTTTGCTCTGGCCCAGGCACCGCCTTTAGGTCCTCCATTTGTCTAAGAAAGCCATTTCCATAGCTTCTCAATAAACCTATCTGAAAGGTATAAGGGTGCCTGTTTTGCAAGTAAAAAAGACACTGAAACTCAGGGGCATGAATTAACTTACGAAAAGTCTCACATGGTATAATAGGCAGACCTAGACTGTAAGTTCAGAGGCCTTTACTGGCAAATAAAAGCTCTTCTCCCATACTCTGCCGTCCCTTGGATTCATTCATTTATCCTGTATATATTGAGTACCTCCTGGATGTCAAGCACTTGGGCTACAAGACTCTGCATTCATTTAGACATTTCCGTGTAACATTAGGCTCTGGCTTTACTTAGGTATTAAGTGTGTTGATTTTTCTCTTGGTTCAGTTTGGGTTATGCCCCTAGGAATCATTAGTACACAATCTTCTAAAGAGCAGAGCTCAGATAGTTTCTTGGTTATCTGGGACCCACCCCAGAATCAACCTCCCTAGATGCCAGAGGCTCTAGGATTAAGTGGTGGTTTAAGTTCTCAGAGCAGCCTCTCACATGGACTGAACCCTATGACTGTACCACCGGGTGGCAGCTAGAGCTTCAGAGTGGCTCTGTGCTGCTCCAGTTGGTGCGTTCTCCCATTTCTAGTAGGTGCTTTTCATAATTCAGCAAAGAAAAATATGTGAGACACACAGGACAGCCCTTAGGTAAAGACTGGGTCCTATCTAGATTCATTCTTGCTTTACTAGACACAGGCCCTCAAAGAGTTTAGAGACCTCACACCCTGATCAAAGACACCCCAGTACTTCAACTTAAACATGAAGACAGACCTTAAAACACTTTAGAGACATCCCGCCCTGAAAATAGAATTCTGAACACACCAGATTCAGACCTTGGAAGAGAGCCTCCAAGAGTTTAGGGACATGGCTCCCTGAAAGCAGACCCAAATACCTAAGACTCACACTTGGAACACAGAGAATCTGAGCAAAGACCCATGAACACCTCAAACTCAAACCTTGTGACACAAACCCTCAAATTATTCAAAGACTTCACACAGTGAACACAAATGCTCAAATACCTGAACCCCTACAATGGGACAGAGCCTCAAGAGTTTGGAGAGGAGGCCCTGAACACAGGCTCTCGGTTGCCTCAGACTCATAACTTGAAACACACACCTTCAAAGATTTCAGAGACTGTACAACTTGAACACAAACCCCACATACCTCAGATTCAAACATCGGAGCACAGATACTCAGTGAGTTCAAGGACCTAACACTCTGGCTTCAAACACCAAATACCAAATTTGGACAGACTCTAAAAGTTCTAAGACCCCAGACCTCCCAAATAAATCAGACCTAAATCATGGAATGATTTATGGAATTTCAGTGACCACATACACTGAATACAAAACCTAATTACCCCAGACTTAAATTTTGGAGCACAGATAATAAAAGTATTTTAAAATCTCATTTCCTGAATAAGATTCTATTTCCTTTTTTACGATTTTACTTATTTATTTGAAAGAGAGAGTGTGAGAACACAAGCTAGGGGCAGTAGGGAGAAGGACAAGCAGACTCCCCACTGAGCAGGGAATCTGACAAGGGGCCCAATCCTAGGAACCTGGGATCATGACCTGAGCCGAAGGCAGACACTTAACCAACTGAGCCACCCAGGCACTCCAACTGAAAAAGATTCTAAATACCTCAGAGTTATATCTTGGGATACAAACCCTCAAATATGTCAGAGACCCCACACCTGAATACAGACCAAAAATACATAATATGCAAACCTTACAATAGAGACCCCATGAAAGTACTGATTAGCAGTATTATCCACAATAGCCAAAAGGCAGGAGCAATGAAAGTGTCCATTGAGAACGAGTGGAGAAACAAAATGTAGTATATACATACAATGGAATATTATTTACCTTAAAAGGAAAGTCATATATGCTATGACACATATGAATCTTGAGGACATTAAGCTAAGTGTGATAAGCTAGTCACAAAAAGACAAATACTAGGGGTGCCTGGGTGGCTCAGTGGGTTAAAGCCTCTGCCTTCGGCTCAGGTCATGATCCCAGGGTCCTGGGATGGAGCCCCGTATCAGGCTCTCTGCTCAGCAGCGAGCCTGCTTCCTCCCCTCTCTCTCTGCCTGCCTCTCTGCCTACTTGTGATCTCTGTCTGTCAAATAAATAAATAAAATTTAAAAAAAAAGACAAATACTATATGATTCCACTTACATGAGGCACTTAGAGGTAGTCAAATTCATAGAAAGTAGAGTGGTGATTTCCAGGGGTTGGGGAAGGGGTAAATCAGAAATTAGTGTTCAATGATTATAAAGTTTCAGTTTGGTAAAATGAAAAAGTTATGGAGATTTGTTGCTTAACAGTGTGAATGTCCTTAATGAACTATACACTTAAAAATGGTTGAGATGATAAATCTTATGTGTATTTTACCATAATTAAAAATACAGGGATTGGGGATAGTAACTAGATTATCCATCTCTGTATTATCTGCTCAGCTGTTTACCTTGGACCAACCTGTAGCTTCTCCTGAGTACACTGTGAAATTCCTTAGCTACCATTGCTCTCATGGACCATAGAATGAGAGTTAGAAATTGCAAAGACACAAATGTGATTGTGGAGGATCATCTGTGTCATTTTTCCCTCCCTCAAAGGCAAAGAACAGTAAGTAGTGACAATGAGTAGACAGAGACACAAGAATGAGCACTGGTGGGAAAGAGAGGATCTTTTTTTAAAATTTAATTTTATTTATTTATATGACAGACAGAGATCACAAGTACACAGAAAGGCAGGCAAAGAGAGAGAGGGGGAAGCAGGCTCCCTGCCAAGCAGAGAGTCCAATGCGGGGCTCGATCCCCGGACCCCGAGATCATGACCTGAGCCAAAGGTAGAGGCTTAACCCACTGAGCCACCCAGGCACCCCAAGAGAGGATCTTAAATGATCGAATCTCTCCAGTTGAACAAGAAGAGTCATGGGTAAATACCATTTCTATCACTTCTTCAACTGAGCTCAAACTTCCTCCCACTACCACCCTCACCACACACACACACACATTGTCCAAAATCAAGCAGAAGTTAGACGATAAAGTGATTTTAAACCATTTTCAAATTCATTTACAGTACCCTCATCAAGGGGTGGAGTCTAATTCTCTTCCACTTAAATATAAATAATGGCTGGCCTTAATGATTCACCTCTTAACAAATAGAATGTGGTAGAAGTAATACTACATAATTTCCAAGGCTGGGCCATAAAAGGCAATGCAGCTTCTGCCCTGCTCTCTCTCCTGGAATGCTTGCCCTTGGAATGAAGCCACGTTGTGTGGAACCCCAAGCCATGTAGAGAGGCCATATACAGACTGTATTCTAGCAAAAGCCCTTGCAGAGGTCCAAACTAGAAGCCAGCACAACCACCAGACAAGTAAGTGAGGAAGCCTTCTAGATGAATCCCGCACCAGTCAGCTGTCTGACTTAAACTTCCTGAAAGAGCCTCAACTTAGAACTGCCTCCCTGAACCCAGTCAACCCCTAGATTGTGAGAGATAATAGTAAATGATTTTGCTTGCTTTATGTCACTAGGTTTGGGGTGGTTCGTTATGCAGTTACAGATAACCAGAGCTCTGAGAGCACAAGCAATGTGGTCTCTAAGGACTCCGCCCGTTGGGCATAGAGAAAAACAGAAAAAAGTACAGAAAGTGGATCGAGTGGAATACACAGCAGATAACCAGCACAGCTCCCTTAAATCTCTCCTCCACAGTATAGCCAGAAAACCTTTTATTGGCTACATACAAAAGCCCAAGCCCGGCACACAGAATTTCTAGGACATTGTTTGGCACACAGAATTTCCAGGGCATTGGTTTCCCTGCTTTTCACTACTATTCTCCAGGAACTCTCTGCTCTGTGACTTATTTTAATGGTTGTATTGTATTCTTTGTAGTTCTCTGTACACACCATGCTGTTTCTTTCTTCCAAGACTTAACTTTCCCAATAGAATATCCTTTTTTTTTTTTTTAACCCATCAATCTTGCATGTTATCTCCTTTATGAGCTTCGGCTAAAAATTCTCTACATACCTTTTTTCTTTATACTTTACCCTAATGAAATCGTTTCTTTGGGGGCCTTGGTCTGTCTTCCCTACAGGCTCCAGAAGGGCCATAAGGAACCTTTATTCATGTTTATTCATAGAGAAATGACCTGAATAGAGGCCCAGTCTTCTGTCTAGATTATAGACTGTGGGGCAACTGGGTGGCTCAGTCGCTTAAGCGTCTGCTTTTAGCTCAGGTCATGATCCCACGGTGCTGGGTTCAAGACCAGCACTGGGTTCTCTGCTCAGCGGGGAGTCTGCTTCTCCCTCTGCACCTCCCCCCATTCATGCTTGCTTGCTCTCTCTCTCTCTCTCTCTCTCTGAAATAAATAAATAGAGCGCAGACTGTAAGTACTATGAAGGGCAAGGGCAATGTTGATTTCATCCTAAATTCTAATCCCAGTGCCTAACACAAGGACTGGCAAATGGGTGCTCAAAAATAGCTCTTGAGCAATGTGTGGGGGGCTCAGTTGGTTAAGCGTCTGACTCTTGATTTCAGCTCAGGTCATGATCTCAGGGTGAAGAGACCAAGACCCACATCAGGCTCTGCGATCAGTGGAGAGTCTGCTTGAGATTCTCTCTCTCCCTCCTCTCAAATAAGTAAATAAATCTTTAAAAAAAAAAAAAGCCCTTGAATGCGAGCACAGAGTGGAATCCCCCACAAAGCCAGCATGGAAATAACCCTGAACTTAATTTCTCACTACATACTACCTGTTTGGAACTTCACACGTGTACCACAACCATTGCTGCTGACTCAAAAAAAAAAAAAAAGCAAGGAAAATGGGTGAAAAGTGTTTTTTCTACACTTCAGTGTGTCTGGCTTGGGAAGGCTTAGTAAGAAAAGGCCACCAAAAATGACAGTTTAAAAAAATTACCAAAATTTCATTCAGTAAAATGAGCAAGCCAATGTAACTGACCTCATGCGCTCAGTAGCATAATGCCGGAGAGATGACAATAAGCTTTTATAACACAAGGGTATTTTTAAGGAAAAGGGAGAAACCGAGGCAGGAGATAACTTACAGACTCTTAAAATTCCTTCTGTTAAAAAAATTATTCTGGCACTTGTTAACATGGTACAGAAGACTTTATTCAGGACTATTTCAATAGATACATCAGGGAGGAAAAACTTCCTCTACTCTCTTACTTTCAGTGTTTGGGAGCCTATAAGTTAAATTTACAAAATACAGTGAATAGTAGCAGAATATACCTCCCCAAAATACGCACCTTTGGCATGGGATTTATTTTGAGCTAAAGGCAATTGAGAAGAAGCCGAGAGAAGAAAAGGTCTCTGCCCTCCGTCTGTTTGCCTACCGTTAGGACATAATTTGTAAAGATGTTTCCCCTCTCCTCTCCACCAGGAAGGACAGAAGTTAATCACCAGAGACAACTCTAGACTTATCAGCCCAGAGAGAGCATGAGAAAAGTCTACACACCAAAGTCTTCTAACTAGCCCTTATCTTCCATTAGTTCTTTCATATGTTTACCTTCCCATAATTTACCACCCTTAGAAACCCAAAAACCTTTTTCTTTATCTTGTCACCTCTCTAAAAATGTGTTCTCTTGAGTTAATCATCAGTGAGTTATTCCCATGTGTATTTAAAGTGCACACATTAATAAACTATTTGTTTTTCTCTTTTTAATCTTTTGTCAATCTAATTTGCAGAGCCCCAGCCAATAACCCTAGGAAGGGCAGAAGGAGATCTTGTTTTCCTCTCCTACAGCAGATGAGCAAGAGTAAAAACAGATCTTTACTCCTGTTTGTACACTGCAGAAAAATACAACTTGAAGAGGGATTTAAAATGTGGTGCTTATGTACCTTCTTAATAGAGGAGGGGGTAGGGGATAAGGGTACTTACAGGAAAACAAATGACTTGTTGGAAAGATAAATAGGCCCTTACGAGAACAGATGGAAGATAACAGTAGTTTTGTGACAATGTCTGTTCAGGCATGATGTGGAGACTTCTACTCTCCAGTGATAAGGGTCAGTCAACCCTGGTTGCTCCCAGGAAGGGGATTTATGACAATTGAGCTCTTTGGGGAGGCTCTGCTTTTAGGCAGATAATAGATTTCAGAAACTCAAACGCCTTTTTCTCAAAATAATTTTTATGCCACAGTAGCTTATTCTGGACCCCTTCATGGGTCAAGACTATCACAATAGAGGGAAGAGATTGGGCTCAACTCCAAATATAACAAGGACAAGGGAAGATTACAACCAATGAGCAGAATGAGGGGTTCATAAATGGAAAATTACCAAAAGGAAACATCTTGGGTAGGGGGTTTCAGCAGGATTCTTACCAAAGGCAACCAGGGTAATCAGATACCAAGAGTGGGGATTCTCAGGGTACCTGGCTGGCTCAGTCAGTAGAGCATACCACTCCTGATCTCAGGGTTTTAAGTTTGAGCCCTACATTGTGTGTGGAGATTACTTTAGAATCTTTAAGGGCACCTGTGTGGCTCAGAAAGTTAAGCATCTGCCTCAGCTCAGGTCATGGTCCCAGGGTCCTGGGATCGAGCCCCATGTCGGGCTCCCTGCTCAGCAGGGAGCCTGCTTCTCCATATCCCTTTGCTCTGCACCCCAACTCATGCTCTCTCTCTCACTCACTCTCTCTATCTCAAATAAATAAAGTCTTTAAATAAATAAGTAAAATCTTAAAAAAGAGAGAGAGAGAGGATTCTTTCTAAATCGACTTAGCAGGATTCTTGCCGCAACTGGACTACCCAGGTTGACGACAAGGCCCAAGGACAAGTCCTTGTTGAAAAGAGGTCTCAGAGGAGCCTGACTGAAGTTTGGTCAAGGAGAGAGTCTTTGTCACTTGTGAGCTCAAACTGAAGCTACCATAATCTTTGTTGGGTGTCATCTGAATACCAAGGGTACTCTGTGACCATTGCCTAAATGGAGCCAAAGATACAAATGTGGTTTTTGAGCCTTCTGGCCTTATATTTGAGGTTCATGCTGCTTTCCCTGCTCTGGTCACAAAAAAGAAAGGAGAAATGTCATCTAACCAAAAGTGACCCAGGCAATCTATGATATGGGAGAAAATATTTGTAAACCATATATCTGAAAAGAGGTTAATATCCAAAATATAGAAAGAACTCATACAACTCGATAACCAAAAACAAATAAACAATCCAGTGTGGAAAAGGGCAGAAGAACAGAACAGGTGTTTTCCCAAGGAAGCTATCCAAATGGCCAACAGGTACATGAAAAGAGGCTCAACATCTGGTCATCAGGGAAACACAAATCAAAACCACAATGAACTGTCACCTTAATAGAGAGCAAAACTGATAATGAGCAGAACCAGAGGAGGTCTGCAGGGACCTGAAACCAATGAAATCCCTTTAAAAAGGGAAGGATTTTGGCAGCAAACTGTCAGACTCTTCAGACATGACCCCTCTCTGTCTGACCACTTTAAAAAAAGGCAAGTGCCACCAACTGATCTCCAAACAGAACCAAGATCCTTCACTGCTTGAATGTAAGTATCAGTAAGTGCCAAGAGCTGACCCGGACTGAGGCTTTATCTCAACTGCGTGCCCACAGACTGACTTTGTGTTTGGTTCATTAAACTTCCTACGCCTGTTATCTTACTGGTTGTGTGGTTTGTCTTCTATCCTGCTCTGTTTAAGAAGCCAAGTTGAATCACATGGTGAAATGTCATTGAGCTTGGAATCTTGAACCTGCTTTATCATTGTGATTAACTTTGCTTTATGACTGAATAAAGCTGACATTGTGGAAAGACACAACTCTTGTGTGCGCCTTCACAGTGTGCTCATGGCACACCTTACACCTGTTACAATGGCTATCATAAAGACAAGAGATAACAAGTGTTGGCAAGGATGTAGCAGAAAGGGAACACTTGTGCACTGTTAGTGGGAATGTCAATTGATACAGCCACTGTGAAAAACAGCACGGAGTGTCCTCAGAATATTAAAAACTGAATTACTATATGATCCAGGAATCCCACTTCTAGGTATACATCTGAAGGAAATAAAAACGGGATCTTGAAAAGATATCTGAACTTTCGTGTTCACTGCAACGTTATTCATAATAACCAATATATGGAAACAACCTAAGTGCCCATCAACAGATGAATGGATTAAAAAGATATGGTATATACATACAATGGAGTATCATTCAGCCATGAGAAAGAAGAAATGCCTGTCATTTGCAACAACACAGATGGACTTTGAGGATATTATGCTAAGTGAGATAAATCAGACAGAGAAAAACAAGTACTATATTCTATTTTGTCACTTATATGTAGAATCTTAAAAAGCTGGGGCATCGGGGCACCTGGGTGGCTCAGCTGGTTAAGCATCTGCCTTCAGCTCAGGTCATGATCCCAGGGTCCTGGGATGGAGTCCCGTTCAGGCTCCTGCTCAGCAGGGAGTCTGCTTCGCCCTCTCCCTCTGCGTGCTCGACCACACGCGAGCTCTCTCTCTCTCTCAAATAAACAAATAAATCTTTAAAAAACTAAAAAATAAATTTAAAAAATTAAAATTAAAAATAAAAAGCCAAACTCATAGGAACAGGAAGTAGAATGGTGGTTGCTGGGGCTGATGGGGTGGGGGGAAGTGGGGAAAAGTTGGTCAAAGGGTACAAAGCTGCAGTTATGTAGGATAAATAAGTTCTGGAGATCTAATACACAGCATAGTGATTATAGTCAACAATACTGTATTATATGCTTCAAACTGCCTAGAGACTGGATCTCAAATGTTTTCACCACAAAAAAAAGATAATTATGTGACATGACCGAAGTGTGGGCTAATGTTACAGTGGTAATCACATTGTTATATATAAATTTATCAAATCAACACATTATACAATTTAAACATATACAATGTTCTGTGTCCATTATATCTCATTTGAAAAATGACTCCATGAATATTCTTAAATATTCCCTCAAATCCCATAAAACCTAACGTTTCTGTGGGAATTCTACTATAGAAGAAAATATAAGACCATTTTTATAATAAAAAATGTTTTTTTAATAAAAAAGGGAATAAAGATTCTTGGCTGTGATGGTGATCAGGACACATTATCCCAAAATATGGTATCTTGGCATATGGAATATTTTAAGCTGAAGGAGTATGAAAAAAACAGCAGAGGCAACTTCCCTCATCTTTCTCCCCTAAAGCAGATCATAAGGCCCTCATGTGAGAGGGGCCCCAACTACACCCAGAGGAAAGGAGCATCCTTATGTCTAAAGAGACAGGAATTCTGAGAAGAATCTGAAGGAACAGGCCTTGCTAATTTTCCCTCAGTTTACTACATGTACCTCATACTCCTTTGTCTATCATATTCCTCTAACAACTGTCTACTCCTTATCAAACCCAGCATAAAAATACTCGGGGGGCACCTGAGTGGCTCAGTGGGTTAAGCCTCTGCCTTTGGCTCAGGTCATGATCTCAGGGTCGTGGGATCGAGCCCCACATCGGGCTCTCTGCTCAGCAGGAAGCCTGCTTCCCCCTCTCTCTGCCTGCCTCTCTGCCTACTTGTGATCTCTGTCTGTCAAATAAATAAATAAAATCTTAAAAAAAATACTCAGGTCTGTTACTTCAGGCCTTATAAAAGCTCCCACATCACATAAAACATATATTAAACAGATCTGTATGCTTTCCTCCTGTTCATCTGTTTTTGTTAGTTTAATTTTCAGACCTACCCAGAGACCCTAAGAGGGGCAAGGAAAAGTTTTTCATCCCTTAAAGCTGCATTCAAAAACCTTTTGAGCAAAATTAGTGTGGGCATGTTCTAGCAGAAATGGAATTTTACCCCCATTTCCTGATTAAACCATTTGTTGTGATAAGCCCTTCCTAGCTCTCTCTTATATGTCTCTCCTACACTCCCTGCCCCTCACCAGGAGCACCTGTATCCCCATTCTTCCTCTCACCTTCCTATCCCCCCTAGGGGCCCTTCCTCCATAATTTGATCCCTCTATTCCAGCAAGTGGTGCGTGAAGATCTAATCCTTCCTTTTGACTCATCAGAGCAAAGCTGCAGCCATTAACATGATGAAGAAAAAGAGAATATGCAGAGGAAAAACTGTTCTGAGGGGAAACTTTACAAGGGGTACAGAGTTATTTTAAAAATCAAAGCCAACATAGAAATAAAATAAGCCAAATTTCTCATCTTCTTTGTCTCCAAGCTGTCCAAAGGTTTTCAAAAACCTCATTAATGAACAACTTCAGAGAATACCCAGATCAGTGAAAAGTTCTGAGGCCACAGGCACTAGAAGCATCTAGAATCAGCAGATAGGAATCGTAAAGCCATTAGGACCAAATATGCATACACGGGATCTTCATGCCTTAAAGATTCAGAGAATCTGGGGTGCCTGGGTGGCCCAGTGGGTTAAAGCCTCTGCCTTGAGCTCAGGTGGTGATCCCAGAGTCCTGGGATCGAGCCCCGCATTGGGTTCTCTGCTCAGCAGGGAGCCTGCTTCCCCCTGCCCCCCCTGGCCCGCCTCTCTGCCTACCTGTGATCTCTCTCTCTGTCAAATAAATAAATAGAATCTTTAAAAAAAAGATTCAGAGAATCTGAAATTAAATCTTCTCTTTCACCCAGAAAAAAAACACTGTATCCCCTACTGATCACATTTCAAATCCAACCAAATGGGGTAACCTTTTGTGACTTCCTTACTCTTCCTAAATTCCTCCTTTTAACTTCCCTGCTCCTAACCCTCCATTCATCTTGCCAGAAGTTCCTTAAGGAGAAATATTTGTGTTTCAATGGAGAACTCTGTATCGCCTAGAGCCTATCAGATTCTAGCCCTATTCTCTGTCTTGGAGCTACTTTGCACATCTTTGTAAGATGTAGGTAGCTGATAGATGTGTAAGATCTGTCCTGTTTGGTAGCAATTCTAAGGAACTCCTTCCTTCTGTGGCAAAACCATTTTTGTGGACCTTTGCAACTTGCCTCAACATTCCTTTACTTCATATAAATCTGTACTGTTTTGACTTTTTCTTTGAACCAATTATAACATCCACCTGTTCTCTCTTATCATAGAAGTGACCGACACTCTCCTTGGCCAAACTTTGGTCAAGTTCCCTGAGCACTCTTCTCAGTGAGGCCTTGATGTTGACTCTACCCCCTTGGGGGGGCCTGCATAGCCCAGTTGTAGCCAACATCCTAAATCATTTTAGCCAGAATCTCCCCACCCTTAATAGCCCATCCTCCTGTCCTGCTTTTAGCAAAAATCCTATTAACTCAATTTAGTAAGTCTCCCTATCCTTTTGATGTCTCCTCTCAGTAATTTTCCATCCACTGATCCCCTTATTCTGCTCCTAGGCTCTAAGTCCCCAGGTGCCTTTGTTGTATTTGGAATTGAGCACAGTTCTATACTGAGCTCTCTTTTTCCCTAATACAGTAGTTCCTGAATAAAGTCTGTTTTACTGCTTGAACTACTGGAAGGCTCTGGTTCTCTTTAATACGAGTAAAATTAATTCCTTAACATGTGTTGACTTTTGAATCTGTATGAGAGTCATGATTTTACCTTTCTCTGAAAATTATATTTCAACAGCCTTCTCCTGCTCTCACCAAAGCATATGAGAGATTTTGCCACCCCAAAATATGTCTTTTTGGCGTAAGGATTATTTTAAGTTGAAGGCAATCAAAATCCAGCAGATTCAGGAAAAGCACTTTACCTCCTCCTCAACTGCCTAAATTTACAATTGGATGGTGGGCCTGTACTAGGAAGAGAGCTATTACCAGCAATACCTTTTACCTAAGAAATTTGTCTACATAACAAGGCAACCTTTGTTCTCCAGCCATCTATTCTCGCCTTTCTGTGAATGGCCTTTTTCTCCTCTGTATCCCAGATTCCTACCCGTTTCCTCAGCTCAAACTGTTTTATAAGCTGCAGTGACCTGGCTGCCCTTTGGGTCTCATATTTTTAATGGGTTCTTATACTTATGGAATTTGTTTTTTTCCTGTTAATCTGTCTTATGTTGATTTAATTATTAGTCCAGGCAAAGAACCTATAAAGGAATAAGGTGAAATTTTTCCTCTTGTACACATATCTGTCACTTTTCCTAAAGAAAATTGATTCCACACAGATCTTTTCCAGGAAATCTTTATGATTTTCTTCAGTGTTGAACCACTTGATAGTGGATCGATGTGTAATGTGTTACTTTGTTATTAGGAGGATTTACTATCCCAAATTAGACTGAGTTCCCAAGAATCCAGAGAGTCCTGTGTTTCTTTGATATTCCCAGACAAGTGCCTTGCACAAGACTGGTGGAAATAATGTTTGTAGTGATATCGTCCTGAGGTGTCAGTCTGACAGCCACTTCCAAAAAGAAAATGGGAAGCAGGAAACATCCAAGCAAAGCAACGGATCTCAAAGATACCCTTAACAGCCCATGCGATAGAGCTGAACTGTTTCATTGCCCTGGGCCCTGGTTCAGATTTGGAATTCCTCCTCACACACACCACTTACTAACAAACTAACGCTTGTTTGTCCAGTTCCTTCCTACAGCCCATTAGAAGCAATGACCTGAAAGTGGGCACTTAGAAACAGGCCATGATAACAGAATGGTAAGGAACAGCCGCAGTGTCACTGAGGGAAGAGATTTTTGAAAAGGAGTAAATCAAATAAAATGAACTGCTGTATTGCCGGCCAGTTTTAAAAAATAGATGTCTATAGAAAAGAGTCTGGACCTGTGTATAACATTCTCTGCTAAATGTAGGACAACGTATAATATAGTGTTGGTAGATGTCGTTCGTATATGTGGCATCTCGATTTATAAGAAAGCCAGATAAAGACGAGGGATCATTTCTATAGTTTGTTATAAGAATGCCAGATAGATTTAGTATTACTGAAACACAAAGAATACAACCAAATGATTGTTTGGTAAATATTATCATGATATCAATGCCTGCCAATTTACTTGCATTCATTCTGATGATCAGAATACTGGTCTTCAGACAACTGCCGAAGACCTATCTTGCAGCCGGGCACTAATTGTTAGAACTCAGCTGCTGATGAGTTGTCTAAGGCCAGTGTCCCAGAGCCCGGGCTTTGGGCTTCATAGGACAGTAGTCCTTTCCTTCCTCTGAGCAGGCCTTACAGCAAGCTCACCTTCAGGCATTTCTAACCGGGCTAATCTCCTCCCACGAAAGCAAACTTGCTCAAAAATCAGGGGCTCATCATAAGACTGCTGAAAGCAAAGAGTTAGGGATCTCCAGAAAAAGAAAAATGAGCTATAGCTTTTGTGACACAAGAGAAGTCTTTGGGGCCCCTAGCTGTTTTCCATGATCTATGCCCTATCTGTCCAAGCATGCTTCTTGAAGAACTTCCTAGGAGGTGTCAGAATTACAAAGAAATGCAAAACCTCAGTAGTTAAGGATTTTAAGGGAAAAAAAGAGAATTCGAAAACTCCTAAGTCTCTAGTCTAACTATATCAGAGACAATAAATCAGTGGTAAAAACTGCCACTGCTGTTTCAAAAGTAAGCAAGACACCGCATTCCTTACCTGAGAGAAGGAGCCCAAGACACTTCCAGTTTATACTGGCTCTCGGAGCATGTAAATGTGGGCATAAGAGTGTGCCGGCATACTTGGAAACCACGCCTACACCTCCATCCTGTGCTAATGAAGCTAATGCTTCTCCTAGGGCAGAGACTTTAACATTATAATGAAACAGAGGCAACTGTTGCAGTATGGGGGGAAAGGGGCTCGCCCAATGTAATTTCATGAATCCTGAAAGGCTCATTCAAATTTGATAACCTCCCCCCCCCCAGAAGAAGCAGTGGCCATCTCAAAACTCATACGTAGAATTGTTGTGGGATCATGGAGCTCAAAGGTCAAGAAGGAATTCTTGAGATGCCTTACGGTGCAACTTAGTAAATTTATTGAAGTAGCATGGGGACAGGACTCATGGGCATAAAGAGCTGCACTTGTGCTGATGAAGCTGGTGGTTGTATGCTTTGTGCTCAAGGGGAAGGGGACATGCGGGGAGTATTAGATCATAAATGTTTTCTTCATATTTCTACTGGTGAAACTACTTTTGCAAGATTTCTCTGGTGCTCATCATTCAGTTCGATATTAACCATTGGTGAGATTTACAAGCAGTCATGAGACCCTTTAAGAATGTAGCAACCAGCACGTATTTGATCCTTATCGAAACTATGCAGACTATAGGTCAACCTTTTGTAAGGACTTATTTAGAAACTGTCCCTGCTCCCCTTCCCCCAGGGGATTTACTTGGAGACAAGTCCCGGAAACCAGCTTCAGGTAACAAAGCCCAGATACAAAGGTGGGTCAGGCCAGGTGGAGACATCCGATCAGTGGGGGGATGCATACTGTCTCCGTGGTTACCAAGGAGTATGGGCCCCGCCCTTTGGGAGCCTTTTGGGCTCCAATCCCAATCAAGGTGTAATAGGCTGATTCAAATGTCTACTAGGGTAAATTGTAACTCAATTGGTCACCTAGCATCACTGTGGAGTTTCCTGTTTGTGTTACAATCTCATTGGCCACCTGTGCGTGGCCAGGCCCGACCGCATGGCCTTTGCCCTTAAAACCTAGTCTATGAAACAGAGAAGGGTCGCCCTCTCTTGTAAGAGGTGCGGCCCCGAACGTTCGGTTAGATTCTTGATGCTTGGCGCGAAATAAAGCTTTGCTTGACCTTCGCTTTGTATCAGTCTCGCTCCTTTAATCACGGACCCATTATTGGGGCATAACACCTTTCAGGCTAAAAGTGCACATTTTTCTGCTTCTATCCTTCATCACAATAATGGGCATTTGTGTTGCCAAGATGGCTGCTTAATGTCCCCAGAGACCATCTCCAGACGTTTAATGTATTCTCTGTGAAATTATTCACAATGGTAAAGATAAATTTGTTCAAACTTTACGAAAATATTGGTGAGGAAATTTTACTCCAGAAACATGGCCAAGTCTTGCCCTGTCATTATCATAACTTGCCCTGTAATTATCATAGCTTTTTCCAGGAAAAGCTATAAAGAAAAGCAGAGCTCAGATCCCCTGCCTCAAAAACCATTTGAATGGGGTGCCTGGGTGGCTCAGTCAGTTAAGTGGCTGACTCTTGGTCTCAGCTCAGGTCTTGATCGCAGGGTTGTGAATAAAAGCCCTGCACTGGGTTCCATGCTGGATGTGGAGCCTACTTCAAACAAAACAAAACATTTGAACATTTTCAAATGGGTTTTATTCAATTGCTCTGTAGGGGAGGAAAATATTTTCCCTCTACCCTTCTAGATTCTTGGCCAAGACCTCCCTGTAATACAAGACAGACTAACAAGAGAAAAACAAACAGAAGTTTAATAAGATGTATACCTCACATATACATGGGAGATACCCAGAAAAACAATAAAACTCCCCCAAATGGCCCAAGCCACCAGCTTAAATACCATCTTCAGCTAATGACAAAAGAAAGATTTTGGAGGGGGAGGAGCAGTTATGGAAACTTCCCAGGAAAAGTACAGTAAGGTTGTTATGCAGATTTAAGTCAGGCATATTCTCAATTGAAGTGAGTTTCTCGAAAATAAATCATCCTTCTCTTCCTGCATATTCTCCATTGAAGTGAGTTTCTCGAAAATAAATCATCCTTCTCTTCCTGGTACAAAGAGGGAGACACCCCTACAAATGGAGATTTCCCTTACAAAAAGTTCCTTCAGCTCTGTTTTCAGAGATTCTCCTGTGTCTTCTTTTTCCTTACAAAAAAAATCAGCTCAAAATAATCTGCATGTCAAAGAGGCATATTTTAGGGTGCCATATTCTGCTACCCTCCAGCCCAAATCACAAAATTTTGAACAACACTGAAGGAGAATAGAATATGCCACCCCAAAATCTGCAACTCTGGCATAAAAATTATTTTTTGGCTGAAGGCAATTGAGAATCAACAGATGTAGAAAGAAGTTCTCTCAGAGCTTCCATTATCTGACTCAAAGCAGAAACTTCTGGTAACTGAGGCTTCTATAAATTCCTGCTTCAGATTTACTCCCAAGAGAGAGACCCAGAGTAAATCTACCATAAATCCCCTCTCCAGGGAAGTTTTATGGCCATGAAGAAAAAGGAAAGACCACTTGCACCTGCATAAACAAACATCACAAACTTTCTTAGCTCCCATTTGTTCTCCTAAAACCTGTCTTTCCTAAAAAACCTATTTGTTCTTTTCATAAGAGCCTTTTTCCCCCTCCCTTTTCTCTACTAAGTCAGGTATATAAGCCTCCCAATTCTAACCACCCTTCTGAGTTACTTATCACTGAGCACTTCTGCATGTATGTACACTGTGTGTGTAAAAAACAAAACAAAACAAAAGAATTGGCTGAGGCACGGGGGTGGCTCCATCGGTTAAGCATCTGGCTCTTCATTTCAGCTCAGGTCATGATTTCTGGGTTGTGAGATAGAGCCCTGTGTTGGGCTCCATGCTGGATTCTCTCTCTCCAGGGCACCCAGGTGGCTCAGTCAGTTAAGTGTCTGCCTTTGGCCCAGGTCATGATCCCAGCGTCCTGGGGTTCTTCAGGCTCCCTGCTCAGCAGGCAGTTTTCTTCTCCCTCTCCCTCTGTCCTTCCCCCATCCCCCATCTAAAAAATAAAAATAAAATTAAAAAACAGTGTTTTGTCTTGCTCATCTGTCTTTTGTCAGTTTAATTTGCAAGCCCCATGCACTGAACATAAAAGGGTACAGGAAAAGTTTTTCCATCCCTGCAACACTTGAGTAATGGTTTATTAGTTTTATGTTTGGATTGTAGTCTTCTCCTACTAAAAGGCTAATATATATTGCCAAAACAAACAAACAAAAACCAATAATAGATTTTGTTTTTCCACTTGGATAGTATATTCATTACTCTCTAGTGATAGGGAATCTCACTTTACAGGTGAAATACTTAAGAAATTGTGTAAGGTACATCCATTAAAATAAAAACTTCCTTGATCATATTGACCTATTAAATTTTGACAGAACTGAATGGACTGATGATCTTTTAAAACCAAAATCATCCCAATTTCCACAAAAGTTTAATTTCCCCTGACATAAAATCTAGCCATTAGTTCTAATGATAATGTGATCTTCATCTCAAAACCCTTAGAAGCCCTCACATGAAATGATTCCAGAAGGACCCATGAGATTATGATGATTCCTCCTCTATCAGGCTCCACCTTATTTACACTTCTAGCTTATCAAATATTGTCAAAAACAACATCATATGCTCAACAGGTGCAAGTGCATTCTCAAAGAGAATATTCCCAGATAGACCCTTACATGATTTGTCTTTGGGTGACTAGGGTTGTTGGGAAGAGACACCAGTAAAACGACACCTTAGAGCTACACCAGAAAGGACCCTTTCAGGTCTTTTAACTACAAATACTGCATTTTAAAATATTTCATTTATTTATTTGAAAGAGAGAGAGAGAGAGAGAGAGCACATGCAGAGTGAGCAGCAGGCAGAGGGAGAGGGAGAAGCAGAGCTTCTCGATCCCAGGACCCGGGGTCATGACCTGAGCCGAAGGCAGACCCTTAACCGACTGAGCCACCCAGGTGCCCTTAACTACACGTACCACATTTAAACTCCAGGGTACGCACTCACGAGTACATGAAAGGCATTGTCAGTGATACCATAAACAATACGTTTGTGCTTCTTCAGTGTGCACCCTGGGATGTTCTTTTGGTGTAATCAGATGGATTTCCTATGCTTGCCATACTAAAATATGCCTATACTTTTTGAGTATACTCATTCAGCCTTTCCAGGCATTCAAAGCTGAACTTCCCTGTGCTCTCATTTTATTACTATTTTGACATATTCCCTTACCAGAAGTATCCAAGACATTATTTCACTGATTAGTGCAAGGATTTATGCTCTAGCTAGGAGTTCCTGAACTAGATCATGTTATCCATAATTTATATCAGACTCTGGCTCAAACAGCAAAAGAAATAGTGCAAGCATTAGAAGTATAATAGATGAGCATAAATTTATCAGATAGAAGTTTTATTTGCTCACCAGCCAAAATGGAGTCTGGACAATGAGCAACACATTTTATTGCACCCAATGAATACCTTAGAAGTGGAACAATCAATTAACTAAATAGCTGCTTGCTTAACCAATATTGATGAAATTAATCCTCATGAATTGCTCTCCAGGTTGGGCTTAGGCAAACGAAGAAACTGGACATGCAGTGGATTTCAACATTTCTTATTGTTATGATCATCCTTAGGCTTTTTGCTCTCCTTCGCCATCTAACATCCAGGTTCTTTTTTTTTTTTTAAAGATTTTATTTATTTAGGGGCGCCTGGGTGGCTCAGTGGGTTAAAGCCTCTGCCTTGAGCTCAGGTCATGATCCCAGGGTCCTGGGATCAAGCCCCCGCATTGGGCTCTCTGCTCAGCAGGGAGCCTGCTTCCCTCCCACCTCTCTCTCTGCCTGCCTCTCTGCCTACTTGTTATCTCTGTCTGTCAAATAAATAAAATCTTTTTTTTAAAGATTTTATTTATTTATTTGACAGAAAGACAGCAAGAGAGGGAACACAAGCAGGGGAGTGGGAGAGGGAGAAGCACGTTTCCAGCCAAGCAGGGAGCCCAATGTGGGGCTCAATCCCAGGACCCTGGGATGATGACCCAAGCCGAAGGCAGACACTTAACAACTGAGCCACCCAGGTACCCCTAATGTCCAGGTTCTCAAATGCTGCTGCATAGCCATGATCCCAAAGTTAACTCATGATCAGCATCAGAAGGAACCCGCAGCCCTCATGGTCAACCCAGCTGAGTGCTGAGTGACTGAGAGGTGTAGATGAAAAATTCTGGGAAAGTTGCTGGTATCTGGTTAGCAGAGGTGAGACGGAGAAGACGGTGACAGATGTAGCACAGACACAGCCTGTCACACATTGCTGGGAATTAAATTCCCAAGGTCCCCCGGGAATCCATAAACATCTACACTTGTTCCCCACCCCCCCCCAGGACCCAGTCTGCTGCCCAAGGGCAGAACACCCCCAGTTGACCTTTTGCTGGTTGCCAGCTTACCCCACAAGAGGAAAACAATGTTCACCATTTCCAAATATAGCTGTAGTTTTCCTTCTTTCCTCTCTCATCTTTCTTCTAGATAAGTCCATAGTTTGATAAAATCAATCTGTTATTCGTGTTTTTTGTTCAAGCAAATCAGTGCAATAATAATCAACAATATGTCTTTGGGTCATTCTTTTATTACCATGTGGATTGGGGAGATCCCCAGGCCCTGAAGCCTCTACCCAGCCCATCCCTGCATGTCACCAAAGGCTTTCTTGTTGCAGGAAAGACCAGACATGGTGGTTGAGCAGCACAAGTGGGAAAAGCTTATTAAAGAGAGAGTACCCTCTCAAGATGCGAGAGCAGGTGAGCTCCAGGGGAAAGCTGAGCTCCCTGGGGTTTTGAGTCTCTATCTTTCACTTACAGTTGTTCAAGAGGGGTGGAATATTTATTACTTGGGGATGGGATTTCTTGGGAGCCCGTTTCATACCTTTCCTCCTTTACTTGGTTAGGGTGTCTGGCTTTCCTTGTCATGGGCCTGTCTGGTTTGATCCAGCTTCTTATGGCTTTGTTTTTGGAATGGTGCCAGGGCAGGTTTCTAACTTTCCCAGAGCAGGCATGACCATGTTCTCTGGCCTCCAGGCTTTCTGTTAAAACCTAACTAACTGGGGTGCCAGGTTAGCTCAGTCATTTGCGTGTCTGACTCTTGGTTTCAGGTCAGGTCATGATCTCAGGGTCCTGAGATCGAGCCTCACATCTGGCTCTGTGCTCAGTGTGAAGTCTGAGATTCTCTCCCTCTCCCTCCCAACCCCAATAAATAAATAAATAAAATTAGAGAGAGCACAAGACTGGGGGTGGGGAGGGGAGAGCAGAGGGAGAGGGACAAGCAGACCCCCACTCAGCAGGGGAGCCAAAGTGAGCCTCTTAACCAACTGTGAGCCACTCAGGTGCCCAACCAGGGGCTTTTATAACAAAACACCACTGTCTTTCCCTATCCCAAACCATCCCCCTCCCACACCATGCCCCATCCCTTCTGGTTCCCTTCCCTTCATAGAGGCAACTAAGATCACTGGTGTCTTGTATCTCTTTCTAGAGGTATTCTAGATATGTACACACAAACTCACCTTTACATAAAGTTTGCATAATACTCTGAATCTTGCTTATGTCACTTCACAATATACCTTGGAGTTTTTTTTTTCACTGTCAGTCTAACAAATAAATACATAAATAAATAAAATCTTAAGAAAATGACTAACTGCTTACTCTAACACTTGGATACATGCTATTCTAACCTCTATGGGCCTCAGTTTCTTTATCTTGAAAAATGGGGATGTACACTATACACGTAGAGAAAATTAAGAAAGATCACAAAAGTGCCAGTGCCCAGCACTGCATTCTGCACATTTGCAGAAAAGCTGCCTTCCCAGGTGAAGTTGATGAAGGTGTTCACATCAGGCACTCTAGACGTGTTACAGGGTCACCTGGGTGGCTCAGTGGGTTAAGCCTTCAGCTCAAGTCATGATCCCAGGATCGTGGCATCGAGCCCTGCACTGGGCTTCCTGCTCAATGGGAAGTCTGTTTCTCCCTCTGCCTACAGCTCCCCCTGCTTGTGCTCTTGCTCTCCTTCTCTGGCAAATTAAAAAAAATCTTTTTTTTAAGACTCTTTTTTTCTTTTAAGATTTTACTTATTTATTTGTCAGAGAGACACACCGAGAGAGAGAACACAAGCAGGGTAACCAGGAGAGGGAGAAGCAGGCTCCCTGCTGAGGAGGGACCCCCCCCCAACATGGGGCTCAATCGCAGGACCCTGAGATCATGACCCAAGCCCAAGGCAGACGCGTAATGACTGAGCCGCCCAGGCCCCCCAATAAATAAAATCTTTTTTTAAAAGTGTAACAGGTAGAAAGGAGCTTACATGAAATGCTTGGTGGAATCCTAATCAATCAATTAATCATTGTGTGTGTGTTAAGCTCACTGCTCTGGGAAAGATACAGAAGGACAGACAAGATCCGTTCCTTTAAGGAAACAATAGGGGTTGTGGAGATAAAATACACATATGAACCAATACTTCAAGAATATGACCATGAAAAAAAAAAAAAGAATATGACCATGGTGGGGGGCACCGGGTGGCTTGGTCGCTTAAGCGTCTGCCTTCCACTCGGGTCATGATCCCAGGATCGTGGGAGAGAGTCCTGCTTCTCCCTCTCCCTCTGCCACTCCCCCTGCTTGTGCTCTCTCCCTCTCTCTCTGTCAAATAAATAAACAAAACCTTTTAAAATAAAAACAATGAATATGGCCATGGTGGAGCTTAACAATATGAATAAACTGTGGGAAGGCAAAGGAGGGTGAGGGGTGCTTAATGCAGGAAGATTTAAAGGTGTGGAGGAACAGAGGCAGACTGACCTGGTCATCGGAAACCTGCATCTTAGCTCCTTCTGGTGCCCAGTCGAGTTCCTCAGCATGATGTGTTACAGGTCAATACCCTAGACTGAAACCTTGAGTGACAGAAGCACTTTGGGCCTCACTTTCCTCACCTGTAAAATAAGAATGACCATATCTACATCAGAGTAGTGTGCTTTACTCGTGAAATTTGGTGAAGAGCACTTAGCAGATTTAAAGCAGGAAATTTATAGTAGCTGCTATCATTGCGATTTCAGTTCCCTATCATTGACATTGCCTTTTTAAAAAGATTTATTTTTATTTTAGAGAGAGAGGAGAATGAGGTGGGAGAGGCACAGAGGGAGGGAGAGAGAGAGAGAGAGAGAGAGAGAGAATCTCAAGCCGACCCCACCAAGCACAGAGCCCGACACGGGGCTAAATCCCACGACCCTGAGATCGACCTGAGCAGAGACCAAGAGTCAGACACTTAGCCAACTGCAACCCAGGCACCCCTGACATTTCCTTTCTATTCTTCATTCTCTCACATCCCCTCTTGCAACACCCGCTTTGCTCCCCCTTTCATAAAAGTTCCTTGTTCTTCCTGGCTTCTCCTTTTGTTTACCCTGTATGTACCCTAACTCCCTCCCCACCCCACCCCACCCACCCCACCCCCAAACACACGCAGAACTCATCTGTCACTGCCTTGCTTAGCTTTCCGAGGTCTAGATTAAATCAGGACAGTATTTCCAGCATGTTTTTGCCTTTATATAATAGCACTCTTCGCGGACAGCACTATGTCCTAATAGCTTTTGTAGGCAGAAGCCTCTGATTGGCTTATGAGGCAAGCATACTACTTTAGTAGCCTTTGAGTTTCCTGAGGCCCGCCAGAACAAGGCGCAGAGTTGTCCAGCTAGATCCCCAAAGTCGGAAATTTGGTTTCTCTGGGATAAAGGCCAAGTAGCTCCCCCTGCCGTTCCTGAGTGCACTTGGCTTCTGCGCTGCATGGGTAGGGCCCTAAGAGGAACTGACCTAGGAATGAGAACCAGTCATCTAACAATCTGTGTCCATTGGGAGTCCTTCAGCATCTTGAACAATAAACGTTTGTGGTGACTGAAACCCCTGACAAGAGTCATTCATAACTCCTGGATTTATGTGTTTGGCTGGGCAAGTGAGCACAGGTGCACCTGCGTAAGTATCAAGGCCCCCAAATCTTGTACTGGGTGACTTCCTGCGTGTTTTTCAAGTTTTCAAAACCTGCGCTGACCAGGGCATAGTCAGCTTTATCCTGCGCCCATGTAAGAGAGCTTCCATTGTGTGGGAATGTGTGGAGATTATTTTTTTAATAAAAGCCAAGTGTTCCCTGTGGACCAGTTCCTTAATTTCACAGTGAAATAGTGTCTGTGCCAGGTTTGATTTATTGTTTCTTTAAACATCGCACCTACCTTCAGGTTTATTCGTCTCATTAAAGATATTCTGCTTCTCTTTTTCATGCCCACCTCCTTAAAGGCAAAGAAGGGCTCAGTGGGGGGGGCGTCTGGCGCCCCCTGTAGAGTCCCCTTCCTTTCCGCGGAGCCCTGTCAGGGGCTACCTTTCCACAGGGGCATCAAAAAACAAGCCAACTATCCCCTTCCAGCTTTTGCTATGGAGATTACGAATGTGTATATGAAATCTAATAACTTCGGTTATGGTTTCCAGGCAGCAGTGGTGGTGAACGGCTTATCCTGCTGACAAACGTGCTTCATGAAGATCTGCCCTTACCCCAGGCACTGGAAAAGATAAACAGGATAATCCTAAAGACTCCTATGCAGTCACAGGAACCTGGAGCCATCTGGTCGGGACAAAAATAAATCCGTGATGAAGGTTTCGTGAACCTCCAGGGACTTGGGCAACTGAAATGGCATGACTCGCACAGAAGAGCATGGGGAGACCGGCAGCAGGGACCACGGAAGCCACCCTAACTAACACACATGGAGCAAAGGACTTCTAGAATAAAATGCCTTGTATTTTCTGGGGCTAAAGCTCAGAAAGTAACTTGAAAGTCTCCCAGCTTGATAGAGACAAATCAAAACATGAACTGATTGGAGGAGAAGCTCTTTTCTGGTACAGAAACACAACACAACACAACACAACAGAAACTAGAAGTGTCATTTAATTGGCATTTAGCAAACCAGAGGGCTCAGCCAAGCAGAATTATTCGGCTGCCTTGTGTCAAGATGCTCCTCTCTGAGAATTCCGTGTGGAGTTACATTTTTACATATGCTTCGGGTTCTAGATTGAGCAAATCACAATTATGCAATATTTGGGACATAGTCATACTAAAAATTGTTTGTTGTTTATCTGAAATTCAAATTTCACAGGACATCCTATATTTTATCTGGCAGTCCCACTGTGAAAATCAACGAAAACCACCCAAATAAGAACAACAACTAAAAAAAAAAGCGATTTATTTAGAATATGCTGTAGCAAGGGAGTCAGGCATCATCAATTACGGTTGGCAGAGATGCAAAGCAGGCAGCAGAGTGGGAAAGTTTTATAGTAAAAAAAAAAAAGGAAAGACGTCAGGTATGCCCTGTGGAAAGAAATGAAGACAAACCAAATGAGAAAAGCAAAGGCCATTTATTCTGAGCTTCTGAGAGCAAGGGTGTCATACACCATCACTTGCCTTTCAGCAGACTCAAAGGCAGACAGAGAGGGTAAAGCCTATAGTAAAAAAGAGAGAGAGAGAGAGAAGGCTTCAGGCGTGCCCTGACTGGAGGCCATTGGGATGGGGAAGCTGTAGGCAGATTAACTAGAAGCAGGGCTTCCTAGATGATTGGTTCGGGGAACATACTTCGCTTTTTCCCGTTGGTCCGAATTTAGAAGCCAGAGAATGAAGGAAGCTTGTCAGTTACTAATCAAGTCCTGGCCATTTAGGGCTGGTTGTTACAGAAGGTGTATGATTTATAGCAGGCTGGCTTCCTGTATTGTTTATTGTTGATAAGGGTCTGTTTTCCTGAGCAGGTTGCTGCAGGTTGTAGAGCCAAGTTCTATTTTTTTTTTAAGATTTTATTTATTTATTCGTGAGACAGAGAGAGAAAGAGAGGCTGAGGGAGAAGCAGGCTCCCAGCGGAGTAGGGAGCCAGATGTGGGACTCAATCCCAGGACCCTGGGATCATGACCTTAGCCGAAGGCAGAGCCACCCAGGCGTCCCCAAGTTCTATTTTTTTTAAGATTTTATTTATTTATTTGACAGAGATCACAAGTAGACAGAGAGACAGGCAGAGAGAGAGAGGGAAGCAGGCTCTCTGGGAAGCAGAGAGCCTGAAGTGGGACTCGATCCCAGGACCCTGAGATCATGAACTGAGCCGAAGGCAGCGGCTTAACCCACTGAGCCACCCAGGTGCCCCCCAAGTTCTAGTTTTATATGTGGTCTGATCACTGCCCATTCGCATATGCTGTCTCTCGGTTCTGATGGGAGGCTGCTGGTAGGAAAAGCTGGGAGCGGGCTGTGGGGCGCCTGGGTGGCACAGTCCGTTAAGCATCTGACTCCTGGTTTCAGCTCAGGTCATGATCTCAGGGTCCTGAGACAGAGTCCTGCCTTGGGCTCCATGTTCAGTGCAGAGGCTGCTTAGGACTCTCTCTCTCTCTGCCCCTCCCCCACCCCCAAATAAATTATTATTTTTTAAAAGCTGGAGCATGGCTACTGAGAAGCCGGGTCTTCTGTGATTGGTTTGGGAAGCAGATTTGGCTTTCCCTGTCGAGTGCTGAGTTGAAAGCTGGAGCCAACAAGAGGGAAGCTGGCAGCTGTTAATGAAGTCCAAACCAGGAATTTGGAGCCTGCGTGGCTCCAACTCAGGCACCCGAGTTTCGTGTTTTATCTTTCTCCCTACCACTAACATTTTACCAAAGGTCTACTGATAATATATGTTCTAAACCAGCCATCCTCAACCCCAGATACACGTTCAGATAATCTGGGAAATGAGTTTTGAATGTTGATGCCTGAACCCCAGACCCAGCTTGATTGGTATAAGGTGGGCCTGAAAATTGGTATTTTTAAAAGTTCACCTAGACAATTCCAAGGGGCAGACAGGGTTAAGGAAAACTGTATTTAAAAATAATGTATTATTTTTAAATTTAGATTTACTAATTATATTTTTATCAAGCAATATAGTTATAAAGTTCTAAAAGTCTACTGATACTTTCTAAGGCTTTTAAAACTGCAATGTCTGGGGTCCCTGGGTGGCTCAGTGGGTTAAAGCTTCTGCCTTCAGCTCAGGTCATGATCTCAAGGTCCTGGGATCGAGCCCCGCATCAGGCTCTCTGCTCAGCGGGGAGCCTGCTTTCCCTCCTCTCTCTGCCTACTTGTGATCTCTGTCTGTCAAATAAGTAAATAAAATCTTAAATAAATTAATTAATTTAAAAAATAAATAAAAATGCAATGTCTTTTCTTTAAAGAATTTGTCAGAGAGAGAGCGCACAAGCAGAGGAGCAGCAGGCAGAGGGAGAAGCAGGCACCCCACTGAGCAGGGAGCCCAAAATGAAGCTTGATCCCAGGACCCTGGGATCATGACCTGAGCCAAAGCCAGACACTTAACCAACTGAGCCACCCAGGTGCCCCAAAAAATGCAATGTCTTGTTCTACTCTTACCCATCTCTGATTGTCATTCCGCAGAGGCAACCACATTCAACCCTTTTAACTATTTCCTTAAATTATTTACCTCTATTTATCAGTGCTATTATTATACTGATATTACTTATTTTCAATTTTATCTATTATAAGTTGACTTCCTACTATAGAAGATAAAGATCTACCTCTTTTCTTCCAGCATTTTGCACACATACTTTGCCTTCCTCCCATCTTCCCAGCAGATTTATATTATGGTTTGGGGTTAAAGCAATAATCAGTGTTAACATAATTATGGCCATGTAAATATAATAAAATGGCAAACTTGTGCCCTAACATATCAATAATTAACTTAAATATAAATAGTTTAATTATACCAATTAAAAGAGATATTAGCAGCATAGATTTTAAAAAATTAATCTAATCATATACTGTCTGTAAGAAACCCACTTCAGGGACACCTTGGTGTCTCAGTCTTTTAAGCATCTGCCTTTGGCTGAGATCATGATTCCAGGGTCCTGGGATCGAGCCCCATATCGGGCTCCCTGCTGAGTGGGGAGCCTGCCTCTCCCTCTTCCTCTGCTGCTCTGCCTGCTTGTGCTCTCCTGCACTCTATCAAATAAATAAATAAAATCTTTGAAAAAAAAAAAGGAAAAGAAACCCACTTCAAATACAATCATATAGGTAGGTGAAAAGTAAAAGGATAGAAATATGAATATAATGCAAACATTAATTTTAAAAAAGCAGGAGTGACTGTATTAATATTAAAGTAGACTTCAGGGAGCCTGGGTGGCTCAGTGGGTTAAGCCTCTGCTTTCAGCTCAGGTCATGATCTCAGGGTCCTGGGATCGAGTCCCACATTGGGCTCTCTGCTTGGCAGGGAGCCTGCCTCCTCTTCCTCTCTCTGCCTGTTTGTGATCTCTCTCTCTCTGTCAAATAAATAAATATATAAATCTTAAAAAAAAATAAAGTAGACTTCGGAGCAAAGAAAATTACTAGAAACAAAGGACATTACATAGTGGTAAAAGAAGCAGTTCACTAAGAAGAGATATTGAGGCAGAAAAAGCATCTACAAAATCCAAAACCCATTCATGATTTTTTAAAAAAGAAAACTCATCAAACTAGGAATAGAGAAAAATTTCCTTAACTTGATAAAGAGTATTTATAAAAAACTTGTAATTAATATTGTATTTAATAGGGAAAGACTGAATACTTCTCCCATAAGATGAGGAACAAAGCAAGGATGTATGTATCCCATCTTTTTTTTTTTTTAAGATTTTATTTATTTGACAGAGAGAGATCACAAGTAGGCAGAGAGGCAGGCAGAGAGAGAAGGGGAAGCAGGCTCCCTGCCAAGCAGAGAGCCTGATGTGGGGCTCGATCCCAGGACCCTGAGATCATGACCTGAGCTGAAAGCAGAGGCTTAACCCACTGAGCCAACCAGGCGCCCCTACCCATCTTTCTTATTCAACATTCTACTTAAAGCTCTTAACAGTGGAATAAGACAAAAAGGCAAAAGAAAAAATAGAATAAATTTTTAAATGCAGATTTTTTTTGTCTTTACTCTATTTTTTATTTTTTTAATTAACATGTAATGTATTATTTGTTTCAGGGGTACAGGTCTGTGATTCATCAGTCTTACACAACACCCAGCGCTCACCACAACAAATACCCTTCCCAATGTCCATCGCCCATCCACCCCATCCCTTTCACCCCCCACCCCTTCAGCAACCCTCAGTTTGCTTCCTGAGATTAAGAGTCTCCTCTGGTTTCATCTTGTTTCATTTTTCCCTCTCTTCCCCTATGATCCTCTGCCTCATTTCTTAAATTCTGCATATCAGAGAGATCATATGATAATTGTCTTTCTTTGACTGGCTTATTTTGCTCAGTATAATACCCTCTAGCTCCATCCATGTCATTGCAAATGGCAAGATTTCATTTTTGATGGTTGTGTAATATTCCATTGTATATATATATACCACATCTTCTTTATCCATTCATCTGTCGATAGACATCTGGGCTCTTTCCATAGTTTGGCTATTGTGGACATTGCTGCTATAAACACTGGGGTGCAGGTGCCACTTCGGATCACTGTATTTGTATCTTTGGGGTAAATACAGTGTAATTGCTGGGTCATAGGGTAACTGTATTTTCAACTTTTTGAGGAACCTCCATACTGTTTTCCAGAGTGGCTGTACCAGCTTATGCAGATTTTTTTAAATGAAGAAATAAAACTATCCCTATTTGTAAAGCTCTGTATAAGTAATCCCAAGAAATCTACAAAACAAACAAACAAACCTTCTAAAACCTCCTCCCAGAACTAGTAAGTGAGTTTGGCAAGGTTTCAGAATACAAAGTCAACACTTAAAATATCAATTGCACATATATATATATATATATATATATATATATATATAGACAACAAATTTGTGAAAACCAAAATTTAAAACACAGTACCACTTATGTTTGTGCCAAAGAAAATGAAATACTTAGATATACAGTTGACCTTTGAACAATGCAGGGGCTGGGGTGCTGACCCCTGTGCAGCTGAAAATCTCTGTATAACTTTGACTCCCCAAAAACATAACTACTAATAACCTACCATTGACCAGAAGCCTTGTAATAGCATAAACAGTCCATTAACACATATTTTGTGTATTATGTTATGTGTATCATATACTGTATTCTTACAACAAAGTTAGCTAGAGAAAAGAAAATGTTTTTAAGCAAACCATAAGAGGAAATACATTTACAATACTGTCCTGTAAAATATCCAGATATAAATAGACCCATGCAGTTCAAACCCATGTTGTTCAAGACATAACTATAAGATCTACAAGTGTGTACAAGACCTGTATGCTGAAAATTATAAAATGCTGATGAAAGAAATCAAAGACCTAGATAAATGGAGAAATATGCCATATTTATAGATGGAAAGATCCAAAATAATAAAGATGCCAATTCTCTCCAAATCTATAGGTTTAATGTATTTCCTATCAAGGTGTTTTGTAGACATAGACAAGCTTATTCTAAAATTTATATGGAGGGGTGCCTGAAGTCAGTTAAGTGTCTGTCTTCAGCTCAGGTCCTGATCCTGGGGTCCCAGGATGAAGCCCCGTGTAGTGTAGGGTTCCCTGCTCAGTGGGAAGTGTGCTTCTCCTTCTCCTTTTGCCCCTCCCCTGCTCATGCTCTCTCTCCCTCTCTCAGATAATTAAATCTTAAAAGTAAAATAAAACAAAATAATATTTATATGGAAAGGCACAAACCTTAAGATAGCAATATTAAAATAAAATTTTAAATAAAACATACTTGATTTTTAATTTAAATTTAGTTTTAAGCTAATTTCAAAATATTTAATTAAAAATAAAATGATTTTTTAAAAAGAATAAGTTGGGAGGGATCACTCTACCTGATGAAGTGCTTACTACATAGCTATAGTAATCAAGGTAATTACTGTATTAACATAAATACAGATATAATCAATGGAACAGAATCAAAAACCCATAAATAGACCCACACCAATAACACCCAACTGGTTTTTGACAAGGATGCAAAAACAATCCAAGGGAGGAACCATAGCCGTTTCTTCTTTTTTTTTTTTTTTAAGATTTTACTTATTTATTTGACAGAGAGAGATCACAAGTAGGCAGAGAGAGAGGGGTAAGCAGGCTCCCCGCTGAGCAGAGAGCCCGATGTGGGGTTCGATCCCAGGACCCTGAGATCATGACCCAAGCCGAGGGCAGAGGCTTAACCCACTGAACCACCCAGGCGCCCCAACCATAGCCTTTTCAACAAATGGTGCTGGAGCAACTGGATATCTACAAGCAAAACAAAACAAAACAAAACAAAACAAAAACCCCTTAACCTGAACCACAAACCTTGTACAATTAACTGAAAATGGATCATGGAGTTAATGTAAAATGTAAAACTGTTTTAGAAACAAGCTTTTAGAATCAGAACATAGGAAAAAAATCTTTGAGACCTAGGACTCAATAAAAGTTCTTAAACTTGACACCAAAAGCACAATCCTTAAAAAGAAAAATTGATGATTGGACTTTATCAAAATTAAAGACAGTTTCCATTGAAAGATTCTGTTAAAAAGATGAAAGATGGGGTGCCTGGGTGGCTCAGTCATTAAGCGTCTGCCTTTGGCTCAGGTCATGATCCTAGGGTCCTGGGATTGAGTCCCGCATCCCGCTTGGCGGGAAGCCTGCTTCTCCCACTCCTTCTGCTTGTGTTCCCTCTTTTGCTGTGTCTCTTTCTGTCAAATAAATAAATAAAATCTTTTTAAAAACTAAATAAAGTATAACTATCCAAAATACCTAGTATAATTTTTTTAAAAAACAAAAAAAAGGGATGCCTGGCTAGCTCAGTTGGTTAAGCGGCTGCCTTCAGCTCACATCATGATCCCAGCATTCTGGGATCGAGTCCCACATCAGGCTCCTGCTTCTCCCTCTGCCTCTGCCTGCTACTCTGCCTGTGCTCGCTCGCTCTCTCTCTCTGATGAATAAATAAATAAAATCTTAAAAAAAAAGATGAAAAGACTTGTTACAGACTGGGAGAAAATATTTGCCAGCCCCATATCCGACCAAGGCCTTCTATCTAGTATATATAAAAACCTCTTAGAGCACAACAATAAAAAGGAAACAATCCACCTAGGAATGGCAAAAGACATAAACACACATTTCACCAAAAAGGAAATATAGATGGTAAGCAAGTCTCTGGAAAAATGTTCAACATCACTGGCCATTAGAGAAATGTAAATTAAGACCAACATGTGCTATCACCAGGCACCTGTTAGGACAGTTGAAATAACAAAATAGTGATAAATACCAAACGCGGGTGAGGACACAGAGAAACTGGATCTCCATACATTGCTGGTGTGAATGTAGGATGGTACAGCCGGTTTGGAGAAGGGGTGGTGATAGAATGAATACAAAGAGGTAACATGAAGGCGTTCTTCGCTGGTGATGGACCAGTTCTGGATCTTGACTGTGATAGCGGCATAAAACTACACACACACACACACACACACACACACATACACACAAATGCAGGGTTTTTTAATGGTAAAAACTGAATGAGGTCTATATTCTAACTAACAGTAATATACCAATGTCAGTTTCCCAGTTTTGATAGTATACTGTAGCTAGGTAAGGTGTCACCATTGGGAGAAGCTGGATGAGGCTGAGGTTATCCTATTTTTGTAATTTCCTGCAAGTCTATACTTATTTTAAAATAAAAAAAAATTTTAAGAAATCTATTGCCCCTCCCCAAAAGTCTGCCCCTTCTGACCATTAGGCTGGGCTTCCTGGGACCTAAGCTGGCCAGTCGGCATCAGCCTCCCTCTTAGGCACAATATTTGGATAAAGGGAGATCACATTACACAAGTCAGCCAATCAGAGTTCCCCTTGGGACCTTTCTTGCCTACCGAGGAAGAAAACATGAGGAGCCCTGATAATGCAATTTGAGCCCCTAGATCCAGCTGTGTCTCAAAGCATAGAACACTGCATTTCCCAATTGTGCAAGTTAATAAATTCCTCTAAAAACATCGGTGTGTGATAGGGAGGATCCAAAAGGCCAGCAGTCATAATAATTACTAACTACAGTTTTTGCCTTGTTTCTGTTTCCTTCTATCAAGTCACTCTGAGTCTCTGAAAACATGGGCTAGAAATTGAGCCACATCCATTAAAGAGCTTAGATGGAAATAATGATGGTGCAGTTAGCATCCATGTAATGTTTGAGTGTAGAAATTTTCTGTGAATGCCTGAAATTATACCACAAAGAAATCTACCTACCCTGTGCAGATAATGGGCCCCTCTGCCAATGAAATTCATTTCTGCTTAAGTTGAATGCAATAAGCACATAACACAAGGAAGCAGATGGAAGATCAGAGTCAGAAGTTAAGTCAACCTTCCCGGGTGTCAAGGAAGAGAATTCTAGAGAAATATAAAACAGATCTGAATCAAGTAAAAGGTGTCTAACTAGAGAAAAATATCCATATGTCAGATTATTATCTTGTGACAACAAGGCAGCCTCAGTTGCCTAGGTGACTCCCACAGGAAGATGTTAGCCATGTGGCTTTCTTTATAATCTGGCAGGATAAGCTATTATCTCCAGGGTCTGACATCAGGAGCTTCATATAAATGGGCCCTTGTTTGCCATCTTCCAGAGCATGGCAACATAAGTTCAATTAAGACAAGCCAGAGCCGAGGGGTGCCTGGGTGGCTCGGTGATTAAGCATCAGCCTTTAGCTCGGGTCATGCTCCTGGGGTCCTGGGATCGAGTCCCACATGAGGCTCCCTGCTGCTTCTCCCTCTCCCACTCCCCCTGCTTTTGTTCCCTCTCTCGCTGCCTCTCCCTCTGTCAAATAAATAAATAAAATCCTAAAAAAAAAAGACATGCCAGAGCCTAGAAGTAGACTCACTAAACCCTTCTCACAATGGAACTGGCTCACCTTCAGATGTGCAGACCAGGCGAATATAATGCCGAGGAGTTGTGGCAGCAAATGGCAGAGGGCAGTCCAGGTCAGTAGTTAGGTGAGTTGGGTGAGGTGGCAGAGAAAGCTCCAATTTGAAGTGCCAAGCATTCTACCTAGCTCTCAGGGTATAGTTGCAGAGTTCAAGGAGCAGGCTACATATGGATGTGACTCTTGGAAGTCTAAGCAGGTTGTCAGTCAGACTTGGGGGCATCTTACAACAGGGGGCAAGACAATGGGTACTGGACAGGCTATGGTAACCAAAACTTGATTCCATGGTAGTCAGTTTTGGAAAGGTATTAGGACATACTGGAAAGAAATAAGCACAGAGCTCTAATCTGAATTAATCCAGGGGAAGGGATATACCATCATGACAGATACTCAGGCTGAAGAAACAGAACAGAAGCCCAGTTCTGTGAAATGGGCTAAAAAGACCCAGAAATCAATTTAGAAGCAAGCAGAGAGGCGCCTGGGTGGCTCAGTCGGCTGGGTGTCTGCCTTCGGCTCAGGTCATGATCCCGGGATCCTGGGACCTTGCTCCAGGTTGGGCTCCTGCTCAGCGGGGAGTCTGCTTCTCCCTCTCCCTCTGCCTGCTGCTCCCCCTGCTTGTGCTCCCTCTCACTCTGTCAAATAAATAAATAAAATCTTAAAAAAATAAAGAAGCAAGAACTCCCAAAATTTCCACTGAGAACAGATAGCATTTGTAGAGAATGAGGCAAGATTTAGCTTCTAGGTGGAAACTGAGGGGCCTCTTTTGGGGAAAAAAAAAAGGGTACTGTGACTGGGAACCCAGCTAGGAACGTCATGTTACCATCCTGAAACCTCCCTCAGGTCTATGTGTGCCACTCTTAAAGCTGGATTTCGTTTTTAGCAAAGGGCTATTCCATTCCTTTTAAGAAAGTTTTCTATTAGTATAGTGTCATAATTTAAATGGTTATCAGCCATTTATACCTTAGTATGAATTTGCTTACATTTTTCCTTCCTGAAAGCAGGTTTTGATGGAAATTGGAAGAAATTATTCATATAGCAGAGTCTTACTGAGAGGCTATGAGCCAGGCAATGTGCTATGCACTAGGAATACAACGATGAGGCAAAGCACATGTGCTTCATCTCTGAAGAATTTTATAAGCTTCTATATTAAAGTTGGGAAGGAAGCCACTAAAGGAAAAAATATGTGCAGGAGGAAAGTTGGGTTGACTATAAACAAATATTTTCTTATTTTCCAGTGTTTCCAAGTATGACTCATTTCTCCATGGAAATCCCACAAATGAGCCTTGCCATTTTTTCACAGCCCTTAGCCCAACATCCCTAATTCTTCAAATAGCATCAGGGCTTCTGGGTCCATGCTTACAGTCAGGAGCAGAGATGCTGGGAAGATCATTTTGTTCCACCTACTTGGATTTATTGACAAGGAAAACCCAGTCCAAAGAGATAAAGCAACCAGAAGAAATCATGAAGGGAGTTCATGACAGAAGCTCATGGATTTCCCAAAGCCTCTCCTTAGAACCTTCTCAACTGCATCACAGCATCTCCTGACAATAAGCCAGGAATGCTGTAATGACAGACAAACCCCAGATCACTTGTTTTCCGATGTCTACCACATACACTTCAAACCCTTTGGCCTGGCTTTCAAAGCCTTCCACTCTCTCTGGTCTACATGACTGCACTACTTGATCTTTCATTACTCATCTACTTCAATTATTTGACTCTTATATCATCTGTGCTTTCCTATTTCCATGCCCTTGCTTATGCTCTCCTCTCCCCCAGATGTCCTGCTACCACCATCTCCATGCAAAGAATTCGTACCAATTCTTCAGTGCATCCCATTCAGAAAGACATCCACAATCTCACCCACCAGCAAAGATCTCTAACTATCTTTGTGCTTGTACCATTCCAACGGCTCTTACCACATAGTACCTCAGATGTATGTTTTTTTTTAAAGGGGTTGGAGCAGAGCCAAAGAGCAAGAGTCCCTGATACTTTTTTTTAAAGATTTTATTTATTTATTTGACAGAGAGAGAGATATCACAAGTAGGCAGAGAGGCAGGCAGAGAGAGGGGGAAGCAGGCTCACTGCCGAGCAGAGAGCCCGATGCGGGGCTCGATCCCAGGACCCTGAGATCATGACCTGAGCTGAAGGCAGAGGCTTAACCCACTGAGCCACCCAGGCACCCCACCTCAGATGTATTTTGTTAACTGTCTTATCTGTCCTAATGAAAGACAGGGACTCTAATGCATATCTGGAACTCCTCCAGCATGCCCAGCATGGTAAATTCCGGGCCTCAAAGATATCTGATAAATGAATGAATGAATGAATTGAACTGAATTGAATTGAACTGAATTAACTTGAATTCCTGTGGTTGACCAAAAGGTGGAGATCAAATCACAGCAATGCTGTTTTAAAGTTTAGCCAGGCTGGGACAGACTAGATAGGCAAGAGAAGGAGAAACTAGAAAGAGGCTGCAGAGGAACCAATTAAGGGACCTGTGATTATCATGGAATGAGGAGGTAAAAGTAGAGATCCAGATGGTAGAACTGGAACTGGACAGGAAATAGCAAACTAGAAACACATTGCATGCAAGTCAAAACATGAGGCCTGGAAGAGATAAAGAATAGGGTTTTAATTTGGGAGACAAAACATGGAGGTGCCCTAGACACAAATAAGCAGACAGCAATTGCCAAACTGTTTCGCGCTTTTCTCCATTTTTTTGGTAGCTTTATGGTTTTATTAACACAAATATGACATGCACATGAGCTGTCCATTCATTTCTTCACTGCGCAGCCTGGCATTGGGATTGGTGATGCTGATGGACAGCTGGGCTGCTCTTTCTACAGTGGCTTGGCGGTTCTTGGAGGAGACATTGTGAGCAGCCTCGGCACAGTAAGATTTGCTGCACGTCAGCAGCACCTGAGATAGATTAGGAACTTCTGGAAGCCACTGGGCAGTGCGTGCTCTGCTTTCTTGTTGCTTCTGTAACCGATGTTGGGCATCAAGGTCAGGCCCTTGATTCTTCTGTGCACCCTATTGTCAATGCCTCTGGGTTTCCACCAGTTGTGCTTAATTTTGACCTTAATTTTGATCAGTCTGACAGGTGCCGGATGAACTCTTTGGTCCTCTTTTTGTTGTTGTTGTTGTTGTTGTAAGTTTGAGCCCCATGTTGAGTGTAGAGATTACTTAAAAATAAAATCTCTTAAAAATAGATTTTATTTATATATTTATTTGACAGAGAGAGAGAGATCACAAGTAGGTAGAGAGGGAGGCAGAGGTGGGGGGGGAAGCAGGCTCCCCATTGAGCAGAGAGCCCAATGCAGGGCTCTATCCCAGGACCCTGAGATCATGCTTGGTCCTCTTTTTAATGATCTTGGGCTTCACAAGGGTTCTGAGGGCGGCCATGATACCAAGTAGGAGACGGCTGCCATCTCCACAGGCAGCACAAAGGAAGAGACTGCTTTCCTCCTTTTTGATTAAAGTTGTAAGATTAGCTAATAATTATTCATTTTTTAAAATTTGTTGAAAGGTCTTGGAAATCTCTGAGGCACAGAAATTCAGGCTGTGTCCCCAGGAACCCTGCCCCGCACCTCCTCTCTCCCCACACCAATGTTCTGTGGAGACACTTTTCCAAAGAAGACATCCAGATAGCCAACAGACACATGAAAAAATGTTCCATATCACTCATCATGAGGGAGATACAAATCAAAACCACAATGCTATGCCACCTCAGAGCAGTCAGAATGGCTAAAATTAACCAGTCAGGAAGCAACAGATGTTGGCCAGGATGCGGACAAAGGGGAACCCTCTTCCACTGTTGGTGGGAATGCAAGCTGGTGCAGCCACTCTGGAAAACAGTATGGAGGTTCCTCAAAAAGTTAAAAATAGGGGCGCCTGGGTGGCTCAGTGGGTTAAGCCTCTGCCTTCGGCTCGGGTCATGATCCTGGAGTCCTGGGATCGAGCCCCGCATAGGGCTCTCTGCTTGGCGGGGAGCCTGCTTCCCCCTCTCTCTCTGACTGCCTCTCTGCCTGCTTGTGATCTCTGTCTGTCAAATAAATAAAATCTTTCAAAAAAAAATTTTTTTTAAGTTAAAAATAGAGTTACCCTAAAAGTCAGCAATTACACTACTAGATATTTATCCAAAGGATACAAACAGAGTGATCTGAAGGGGCACATGCACCCCAATGTTTATAGCAGCAATGTCCACAATAGCCAAACTATAGAAGGAGCCCAGATGTCCACTGACTGATGAATGGATAAAGAAGATGTGGTATGTGGCGGGGGGGTGTGGGTGTGTATGTCTGTATATTATATTCCATTACATATATGGTATATATGTATAGAGGTGGTATATGGAATATATATACATATAAATACACACATGGGGCGCCTGGGTGGCTCAGTGGGTTAAAGCCTCTGCCTTTGGCTCAGGTCATGATCTCAGGGTCCTGGGATCAGGCCCCACATCAGGCTCTCTGCTCGGCAGGGAGCCTGCTTCCCCCTCTCTCTCTACCTGCCTCTCTGCCTGCTTGTGGCCTCTCTGCCTACTTGTGATCTCTCTCTCTGTCAAATAAATAAATAAAATCTTAAAAAAAATAAAAATAAATACACAAACACACATACAATGGAATATTACTCAGCCATCAAAAGAATGAAATCTTGCCATTTGTGTGATGTAGATGAAAACTAGAGTGTATTATGTTAAGCAAAATATGTTAGAGAAAGACAAATATCATATGATTTCATTCATATGTGGAATTTAAGAAACAAAAGTGATGAACACAAGGGAAGGGAAGGAAGAAATAAAATAAGATAACAAACAAGACAGAGGCAAACCATAAGAGACCCTTAACTCTAGGGAACAAACTGGGTTGCTGGAAGGGAGGTCGGTGGGGGGATGGGGTAAATGGGTGATGGGCACTTGTTGTAATGAGTGCTGGATGTTCTATGCAAGTGATGAATCACTAAATTCTACCCCTGAAACTAATAACACACTATATGTTAACTAACTTGAATATAAATAAAATCCAAAAATAGTAAAAAAAAAAAATAGCCCAAAGGTAGGTGCACACCAAATGGCCAATAACTGATGAATGGATAAACCAAATGTGGTTTATCTATGCAATGGAATATTATTCAGCCTTAAAAAAGAATGGAGTACTGATACATGCTAAAAAGTGGTGAACCTTGAAAGCATTATGAGAGAAACCAGTCACAAAAATCACAACTTGTATGATATCCCATTTATATGAAATGTTCAGAAGAGGCAAGTCCATAGAGACAGAAAGTAGATTAGTGGTTGCCTGGGGTGGTGGGGAATAAGGGCTGACTTCTAATAGGCATGAAGTTTCTTTCAGCGTGGACAAAATTGGTCTAAAATTAGATTGCAGTAACAGTTGCCTGACCTTGTAAATACATTTAAAAACCACTTTTCAAAGGTGAATTGTGTGGTATGTGCATTATATCTTAGTAAAGCTGTCTTTTTTATTTTCCAATTTAAGTTTTTAGAACCTTTTACTCTAGGGCAGTGGTTCTCAGTGGACAGCAAGGGGATGATTTTGTCCCCCAGGTGCCATTCGGCAATATCTAGAGACAGTTTTGATTGCTCACAACCAGGGGAGGTGCTCCTGGCCTCTGGTGGCTAGAGGTTGGGGATGCTACTAACATCCTACAAAGTACAGGACAAGGCCCCACAACAAGGAAATATCCGGCCCCAAATGTCAATAGAGACTTGGCTGAGACACCCCGATCAAGGGTATAAGTGCTTTAAAATAAAAATGACCGGGGGCACCTGGGAGTCTCGGTCATTAAGCATCTGCCTTTGGCTCAGAGTAGGATCCCAGAGTCCCAGGATGGAGTCCCACATCGCGCTCCCTGCTCAGCAGGGAGTCAGCTTCCCACTCTGACCTTCACCCTACTTGTGCTCACTCTCTCTCTCTCTTTCACTTGTGCACGTGTGCATGTGTGCATGTGTGTGCACACGCATGCTCTCAAATAAATAAAATCCTTAAAAATATAATTAAATTAAAATAACTGTTCCTAATACTCTCATCGGGGTTTGTTGTTGTTGCTCTTTTATGGCATTTGTTACCGACCCTCACCCCCATATACCTGTGGGGCTCAGGAGTTGCCTTACATGTTTTGCAACTGGCCTCTCAGGGGTAAAGCAGCCATTAGGATGCATGAATTCATGTTTATAGCAGTGATCAGCTTCTCCCCTCTCATAATGGTTGGAAACCTCTTCAGGATTAGTCAGGGCTCTTGAAAATAGTTATGCAACAGTTTTTCAAGATAGTTATGGTTCTACAAAATGGAGATCTTAACATTCTAACTAAAGTACCTAATTTAGAAAGTAAAGAAACATCCCTATGTTATAGTCTAGAGAAGTTAAATCTATGCTTTCAAAAGAGACCTTACATGAAATGCATGCATGAGTCAGCAAGTGTATTTAGTGATATATATTCATACAAAAGATGCATTATAAAGCTAGGGGAAGTGGCGAGGCTGGGCAAGTTATTCACCAAATGAAGGCGAGTGCCTATGGAAAAATTTTGTGACAGGCAAGTTAAAGAAAGCTGAGGAAAGCCACAGGGCCAGCCCTCTACAGGCACACCTTGTTTTTTTATTTGTTTGATTGTTTTTAAAGATTTTATTTAATTATTTATTTGACAGAGAGAGAAAGACCGCGAGAGAGGGAACACAAGCAGCGGGGAGCTGGAGAAGGAGAAGCAGACTTCCCGCTGAGCAGGAAGCCTGATGTGGGGGCTCGATCCCAGGATACTGGGATCATGACCTGAGCCTAACGCAGACGCTTAACCACTGAGCCACCCGGGGGCCCCTGTTTGTTTGTTTTTTAAAGATCTTATTTATTTATTTATTTATTTATCTGTGAGAGAGAGAGAGCACGCACGAGCAGGGGGAAGGGCAGAGAGAGGGCGAAAGCAGATTCCCCACTGAGCAGGGAGCTGGTCGCAGGGCTTGATCCCAGGACCCTGAGATCATGACCGGAGCTGAAAGCAGACACCTAACCAACTGAGCCACCCAGGAGCCTCTGGGCATACCTTATTCTATTGCACTTTGCAGTGCTTCGCAAATACATACAACATTGGGAGGCTGGAAGGAAACGTTTGTTTTCAGGAGTCAGCCTCCCTTCCCTGTTTTACTGGTTTCCCTCAGGGACACTTCTCATATGCCTAGAAGTCTTGTTCTTTTCACCTTACCCCTATCACACTTCTAACAAAACCACTTCTCCAAAAACAAAGTTCTGACATGATCTTCACCTGGATGGTTGATAATGTCTAAATTTTACATAGCCCAAGGGTGTGTGTGTGTTATAAATGTTATCAGAGCCTTTAGCCAAAGGAATGAGAGTGTAAAATTGGAAACTTGAGACTTGCTAGATAGGGCTATGGAATTAGCACATCACAGCAACAACAAGGATAAATCTAAAAATAATTATGCTGAGGGAACGAAGCCAGATGAGAAAGAATATATACGGTATGATCCCATTTATATAAAATTCTAGGAAATACAAACAAAGAGCAGACAGTGGTTTCATGGGGATGGGACAGTAGGAGCAAAGGCTGGGAGGGAGGAATTCCAAAGGAGGATAAGGAAACTATTGGGGGAGATGCATACGTTCACTATCTCGATTGTAGAGATGGTTTCGCAGGTGTATGTATATGCCAAAACTCATCAAATCACCTATACTTTAGGGGCACCTGGGTGGCTCACTTAGGCATCTGCCTTTGGCTCAGGTCATGATCCAATGTCCTGGGATAGACTCCCTCATTGGGCTCCTTGCTCAGCTGGATGCCTGCTACTCCCACTCCCTATGCCACTCTCCTTGCTTGTGCCCTCTGTGGGTGTGTGTGTGTCAAATAAATACATAAAACCTTTTCAAAAAATGAATAACTGAATGAAAAGGAGATGGTTTACGGTGAATTAGCTAGGCTAATGCCTCCCGGTGCAGCCAATACCCCTCCTCTGGGAAGTCAATACTGCCCCCCTCGACCGCTTGGTTATTCATCTTGAGACCCTGTGCGCAAACCCATTTCAAGGACCGGCTCAAAAGCACCAACCAAATCTGTCCTCCCAGAGCCCTGGTTGTGGAAATGATCAAACGGTGACCTCAGAGTGCTGGCTTGCGATGGGTTATCCCTACAGGAGGGGGAGAGGGTGACAGATGCCTCTTTTCCTCCCCACAACCATACCAAATGGGAGCCTGGCATGTTGCCAGTGGGTCGAGGCTTTAGGGACGTCACTGGGATACCAGCACCCCCTTCCTGTGTGGCTGCCGATTCTGCAATTTGTTCAATGCTATGCTCTAAGCTGCACAAAATCTCTTTTCTTTTGCGTGCCAGCCTCCCACCTATTTCAAGTGTCTTGAGGCTTTGGCAAGAAGCAACTGGAACCAGAAGTTCCTGCTTTACTGCGGGCTCTGAAACAGCAGCCCAGCTCTCAGCCCGAGGGTTCATCAGAGGGTCCCTGACTGAATCCAAGAGCAGGTGTCACAGAGGTCTCTTCTCCTCACCTCAAAAAGGCTTCTCTTCTCAGAAACCAGAGATCTCTGAAGGTTGGGACACAGTCCAATGCCCAGATCAAACAGTCAGGAGGGAAGCTGAATTTTTTACTTCCTCAGCTGGGCTTACGTAAAGCTGCAAAGTCTGGTTCTCAGTCCCGGACCCTGTATCCACCCTCCTCAAAGTGAAATAGTGTCATCTCTGAAATTCTCCTTAACTCTGCGGTTCTCACTCTGCAACCGTGATAACTTCAGTTAAATCGGTTCACACTCCATAACAGTCTTTGTGAATAATTGTAGCTGCTGTGAAACAGGAAGCTTTTTATGGAGGGAAAAGCTCCAACTTGGATGTTAATGAAGTTATGTCAAAATAAAACCCCAAATGTTTATTATAGGCGGGGATGATCAGTCCTCACTTACGCATTGTGTACCTACTGTGTACCCAGCTCGGTGTCGCACTGCTCCCAGAGGGATGCCAAAAAAAAGAGGGGGGTGTCAACCCTTTTTCTTGCTTTAAGAGATCCCAAACTCTAGCACGAATGAAAGGATGAAGGAGTTTAGGAATTTAGGAAGCATAAGAAGAGTAGGTTGTTCCATTCACACTGCGAAGGGCCAAGATGATCAGAGAGACAGATGATCAGAGTGACTCAAGAGCTAATCCGCAGGCAAGTTTACAGGACTGGGTGTGGAGCCTCTTCTTTGGGGCAAGTCAGGTACGAGGCCAAAGTCAATGATGAATTACCAGATAGAACAGCACAAATGATCACTGTCAGGAATGACAGACGTGATAGCACTATTGGTTCTATGGGTATTAGAAGGATGACTAAGGAAATATGAACAACTTTGCACTAATAAATCTGACAATTTAGATAAAATGGACAATTTCATCAAAAGAAAAAATTACCCAAGCTCACTCAAAAAGGAATAGGTAACTACATAGCTTCATTGGCGAATTCTACTAAATACTTAAGGGGAGGGGGCGGCTGGCTGGCTCAGTGCGGAAGAGCAAGGGACTCTTGATCTTGGGGTCATAAGTTCAAGGTCCACCTTGGGTATAGAGATAACTTAAAAATAATAAAATCTTGGGGCACCTGGGTGGCTTAGTGGGTTAAGCCTCTGCCTTCGGCTCAGGTCGTGATCCCAGGGTCCTGGGATCGAGCCCCGAATTGGGCTCTCTGCTCAGCAGGGAGCCTGCTTCCCCTTCTCTCTCTGCCTGCCTCTCTGCCTACTTGTGATCTCTCTCTCTCTCTCTCTGTCAAATAAATAAATAAATAAATAAATAATCTTTTAAAAATAATAAAATTTTTAAAAAAGAAATAACTAGATGGCTTCACTGGCAAATTCTACCACATACTTAAGGGGGAAAATACCAATTCTACGTAGATTCTTTAAAACTGAAGAGGAGAAAATACTTCCCAACTCATTCTATGAGGCTGGCATTACACCCTGACACAAAAATCAGATGAAGACATTAGACAAGAAAACTACAGACCCATGTTTTTGTAATCACAGACACAAAATTTTAAAATTTTAGCATACCAAAAAATAAATAAATAAATAAATAAATAAATAAAAATTTTAGCATACCAAATACAACACTATAGTAAGAGGATAACACATCATGAGAGGCTGGTTTAACATCTGAAAACCTATGCTCTTTCGCCATGCTAACAAACGAAAAGAAAAAAAATGATATGATCATTTCAACAGAGGTAGAAGAAAGCATTTTAAAAACTTCAGCATTGATTTCTGATAAAACCTCTCAGCAAACAAGGGACAGAAGAAACATTACTCAGCCTGATAACAGACGTCTGTGGAAAATCACAGCTAACACCATACTTAATGGTGAAAGACTGAATGCTTTCTCTCCGACCTCAGAAACAGGACAGGGATTTCCACTCTCATCACTTTTATTCAATACTGTACTAGAAGTCGGAGCCACTGCGGTCAGGTAAGATAAAGAAATAAAAGGCATCCATATTGGAAAATAAAAAGTAAAAAGTTATTATGATCACCTATATGACCATCCATGTAGCAAATACAATAGAAGCTATAAAAAAAAAAAGCTAACGAAATGAAAAATTCTAAACAAAATTTTGGAAAATTGGAAAATGAAATTAAGAAAACAATTCTACTCACAGTAGCATCAAAAATAGGAAATACTCAGGTATAACTCTGACAAAAGATATGTAAAACTTAGACACAGAAAACTACAAAACATTGCTGAGAAAAATGAAAGACATAAATAAGTAGCCAGGTATACCATGTTTATAGATCAGAAGACTCAGTATTGTTAAGATATTAATTTACCCAGACTGGTCTATAGATTCAACACAATCCACTCAAAATCCCAGCAGGGTGTGTTGGCTTTTGGCTTTGGGGTCTGTCCGGGCAGCTATTAACAGTCCTGTTCCTATGCATTCTCCAGAAGAGGAGTATAATGTGGGGATTTCACTTTTTTATTTTTAAAGATTTTATTTATTTATTTATTTGACAGAGAGAGACACAGCAAGACAGGGAACACAAGCAGAGGGAGTGGGAGAGGGAGAAGCAGGCTTCCCACTGAGCAGGGAGCCCAATGCAGGGCTTGATCCCAGGACCCTGAGATCATGACCTGAGCTGAAAGCAGATGCTTAACCACTGAGCCACCCAGCGCCCCAGTGTGGGGGTCTTAGAGCCATGTTAGAGTCCATAGGGCAGACAGTAGTAAGTAGAGGCAGTTACATAAATAATGGCTTTTCAGCAGTCACTCTGATATAGAAAGAGAGAGATCAGAGTGGAATTCTAAGAAAGGCTAATAACAAGCACCACACTGGGGTCATGGCCCACAGCAGCTAGCCTGACCTGGTCTACTTCAAGGGCTGGAATGGAGGACCTGAGAGGAGAGTGAGTCAGCTCCAGCCAAACTTCTTGCCAAGTTGAGTTCTGACTCTTGTATTCCAAGGCAATTTCAGACAAGTAACAGATGTAAACAGACTCTTTTCCCAGTCTGCCCTTGGCCTAGAGAAATGAGCTTCTGGTAAATGACAGCATTCTGATTAAAACAAACAGGATGCATTCAGAAATCTTGACAGAAAGAAAACAAAATTGTATACTTAAGGCTGGGCAGATGGAGCCCTTCCTCTGTGTCATGACCCATATTAACACAACCAGAGAAAGTTATCTGGAAGAATACACTCTCTGTGAGTTATCAATTTGATCAAGAGTTAGGTTCCTTCGCATATGCTCGCGTTCACTTTTAGAGTTTGCTTTTTTGTCCCATACTTTCACTTTACTTTTATTTCTGACTATATAGCCACCCCCACTTTATTATGCATCACAAGAGGAAATGTTGGAAATATAATGTTGTGAAGACAAGCGTTTGTTGTTGCATTTAGATAAAATTAATGTGGTAGGCAACGCTCTCAGGTCCCCTCCTTCTTCCGGAGCTTTATATTATCGCTCAATAAACTTTGCTGTCCACCAAAAAAAATTAATATTTAGCTTTAAAACTAGATTGCAGGGATGCCTGGGTGGCTCAGTGGGTTAAGCGTCTGCCTTTGGCTCCAGCCATGATCCTAGGGTCCTGGGATCCAGTCCCACACTGGGTTCCTTGCTCAGCGGGGAGCCTGCTTTCTCCCTCTGTCTGCTGCTCCCCCTGCTTGTTCTCCCTCTCTCTCTGACAAATAAATAAGTAAAATCTTTTTAAAAAATAATACTGGATTGCAGTGTGGTTTCAAGATAAACCTGGTTTCAGGTCCTTAATGTAGTTCTGGAATTAACAGCAAAAGGAAAACCCACAGGGGGGATATTCAATCCCGAAAGTACCAACTGCTGAGGGCTGGGGCTCCTCTAAGGAGCCCTGTTCTGTGGTCCTGGAGTTAGGGGTAGTCGACCAGGCAGGATTTCTGCTTAATATAGTGAGTTCTGTGAAATTTCTCTAAATCCCAGATCCGATGATGCAACTTTAGCAGTGGAGAGAACGAATGAATGGAAGCGCTGCAAGAAAGAGTGCGAGGAAACGCGCACCTGCTGGGCTTGTGACTGCGTTTAGGATGAGCGGGGAACACACGAAGTCAGCTCCCAACACCGTTGCACTAAGAGGCAGAGCATGGCCATGAGCCAGTAATCTCTGAATTTGGCTTCAGGAGTACCACTTTCAGTCCCTTTGACAAGTTAACACACTGATGCACGGAGACGGGATTCGAACTTGCTCACCATCACGAAAGCCCCACTACCACGGCCTCGAACTCCTGTCAAGCATCCACCGCACCTGCGCCCAGTGGAGCTGGGCGCGTGACCGGGGCGGGGCTGACGTCCCTTCTGCGCACCGGATAACCATGGGATTGGCGAAAGCTCGGGCTGACCAATGAGATCCCAAAACGAGCCTTGGGGCCCGCTCCCTTCTCCTGGGATCCAATCGCTAGGCCCTGCACGCGCAAACCACCGATTCAAAGTCAAGGAACCAAGAAGGGCGGGGCCGAAGAAGCTGCGACGCAAGCCTGGGAAAGGTGGGGGTCTCGGTCGTATAACGGGTGCTTACCTGGGACTTGGCTGGGAACTGGGAGAATGAGCGGGGGCTGCGGACGGTCAAGGAAGTGCCACTCCTGCCTCCATCGGGGGCTTGTGCGCAATCCCCTTGTGCGGGGGTGGTAGCAGCCCTTAGGGCCTCTCCAACCCAAACAATGGTTTGTTCCAGAATAGATGCCCCCTACCCAGTGGTACCTCCCAGATCTGACTGTTCCATCTCTACCTCCTGAAGGGGTATTACCTGGGAGGACGGTTCCAACTTGGACTGTTCCTCCCTACCTCCTGTAGTCCCCCTAGTGGTGTGATCAAGGAAGCTTCTTTGCAGATATCGCGTGAACCATCCTCCTCACCCCCCCACCCAGCCCCCCGCTCTGCAGTGGACCCTTCCATTCCGGTCTCCCCGTGACACATACACACCGCCCACGGACGTCCCCAGATGGACCGGCCCTGGCCCTGACCCTGAAGATCTCGCAGAGGCAAAGGCCAGAGAATCCAACCACCCGCCTCAAAGTTCCCACTCCAGGAGCGGGCTGAGGATGTTGATAATTGTGGACAGCATTGTGGCAACATCTGTCAAAATAAAAACTGGAAACTTCCTCCACTGGAATGTCAGCTCCACCAAAGCACGAACGTGTGCCTTTTAGCTCCTTGATGTCTCCCCAGCACCTAGAGCAGTGTCCATCACTCTTTAGGTGCTCGTTGAATGAGTGACTCCTTTGACTCAGCAATTCTACTTATAAGATCGTGTGCCAAAGAAACACACGTGTGCACACAGCTGCGTGTCCAAGTTTGGGGTGAACAAACTACCGGGAGAAAACACTCTAAATGACTATTTATAGCTAATGATTTGCAGAGTAGAATTAATGCCTGGGGTTCATGTTATACCAGACCTGGATAGGATACAAAATGAATGGGCCCCTTTACCTGCAGGGATGAGGGGGAGCACCTTCTACAGAACACGCAGTTAACAGGGAACAGCAGGTAGAATGGGTGCACGCGTGCGGAGAGAAGTGTGCAGCTCCAAGAGGCTGCGGGCTGGGCTTTGTTGGCCTCAGTTCTGTCTCCACATTGCTCCCAGGGCTCTCCTAGATGAGTAGCCTTGGGGAGGACCAGCTCTGGCCTGGGACAGGACAGGTTTCCTGCCCAAGGATGGGGACTTAGCCATAGGACCACACTTTAAGAAAGACGGAAAAGCCTGGGTGGCTCAGTCGGTTAAGCATCTTCCTTTGGTTCAGGTCATGATCCAAGGTCCAGATCGAATCCTCATCGGGCTCCCTGCTCGGCGGGGAGTCTGCTTCTCCCTCTGCCTGTGCTCTCTCTGACAAATAAATGAACATAATCTTTTTTAAAAAGCTGTAAGGAGGGCGCCTGGGTGGTTCAGTGGGTTAAGCCTCTGCCTTCAGCTCAGGTCATGATCTCAGGGTCCTGGGATCAAGCCCCACATCGGGCTCTCTGCTCCACAGGGAGCCTGCTTCTCCGTCTCTCTCTCTGCCTGCCTCTCTGCCTACTTGTGATCTCTCTCTGTCAAATAAATAAATAAAATCTTTTTTAAAAAGCTGTAAGGAAATAACTTTGGAAAGTAGTGCTATTATCAGCTTTGCCTTCCTTTCCCTTGGGTCCCTTCTTAAACATCCTTGGGCTGGACTTTTAATTCAATGCTTCATATTTTTTTTTCACTACCAAGCATTTATTGAACATTTATTATATGCCAGGATGTGTTCTAAACTCTTTATACATATTAACTCCTATTATACTCCTTACAATAACCTAATGAGGTAGATAGTGTTGTTTTCTCCGTTTTACAAATGAGGCATCTGAGAAACAGAGAGGTTTAGCGACCTGCCAGAGGTCACACAGCTGGGAAATCATGGAGCCAGGATTCAAACCAAGACCATCTGGATCCAGCGTTCAATTCTCAAACCTACATACTGCGGTGCCTTTCCATTTCTTTGTTGTGCTTGTACATATGTGTGAGCCTCCTACACTAGACTGGGACACCTGAGGGTTTGTGGGTCCCTTGGGTACTGCCAGATTTTTAGCAGTCAGGATGTACCTGATATTGTGTGGGCATCCCCAAGCAGATGCTCACTTGGTGGCTAACCCCTCCTGCTTCCACCTTGAAGCAGACATCCAGAGTGCCTTCAGTGTGGGCACCATGGGGAGTGAGCTTCTGTGCACCTTGACCCCAGGAAGAATGTTCCAGGCAGCTGAGAGAGGCTGAAGGACCAGGACCCCATTTGGACTAACAGGTCAAAGTTTCTATAAGTTCAAATAACTTTTTTTTAAAAAGATGTTATCTATTTATTGGTGAGAGAGAACATGAGCAGAGGGGAGAGGAAGAAGCAGGCTCCCCACTGAGCATGGAGCCTAAAGTGGGGCTCGATCCCAGGATCATGACCTGAGCTGAAAGCAAATGCTTAACTGACTGAGCCACCCAGGCACCCTGATCACTGCAGTAAGATTTGTTAAAATCTATCACCTCAAATAGTTACAATTTTTTCTTATGATGACAGCTTTTTTTTTTAAAGATCTTATTTTTTCATTTAGTTGACAGAGAGAGAGACAGCGAGAGAGGGAACACAAGCAGGGGGAGTGGGAGAGGGAGAAGCAGGCTTCCTGCTGAACAGGGAGCCTGATGTGAGTCTCAACCCCAGGACCCTGGGATCATGACCTGAGCCGAAGGCAGACGATTAATGACTGAGTCACCCAGGTGCCCCATTATGATGAGAACATTTTTAAGACCTAATCTCTTGACAACTTTCAAATACATAGTACAGTATTATTAACTAGAATCACTATGCTGTACATTAGACCTCCAGAGCTTATTTATCTTATAACTGGAAGTTTGTATTTTGATCCCCTTTACCCATTCCCCAGCCCCCCACCTCTAGTAACCACCAATTTGTTCTCTGTTTCTATGAGTTTGCTTTTTTTTTTTTTTTTTTAAGAATCCACATATCAGTGAGATCATACAGTACTGGTCTTTCTCTGTCTGACTTACTTCACCTAGCATATTGTCCTCAGGGGCCATCCATGTTATTGCAAATGGCAGGATTTCCCTCTTTTTATGGCTGATCCCAAGTACTTCATAGGTGCCTGCTCATTTAATCCTCACTAGGCGCCCCCAGAAAAAAACCCTGTCGCCCATGAGACCACTCGGGCCCAGACAAAGCAGATAACAGACTTGGGTTGTCCGGCTGCCTTGGGGCACAGCTGGCCAGAGGCTAAAAAGCCCATAAGGACAGCCACAGGAACACTATTGTGATCATGAGGCCCCAGCCCCTCCCGGGTGCCCTTCTCTGTGCTCACAGCCCCAGGCCTGCACAGTGTCATCCTGCCTCCTGATGGGACACTCACAGCAGCTCCTCCTCTCAGAAAACCTTCCCTTTACCCTCAGCCCTGAGGGATTCATTGCCCAGGACTCCCAGTCTGGGGCTGGCAGACACGGGGTGTATCTGAGGCTGGAGGAGGGGGCTAAAGAGGCTCCGGGGACAAGTGAAGAAGGGGACGCCTGGTGGCTTGCAAGTGGTGATTTGGGAACAGATACGTTAAAGGGCCCAGAAATCCTAGTCCAGACGTTTCCACCATTCACACTCTGCTGCTCATTCCCCACCCCAGATGCCCACAGGAAACTGTCACTCTCCATGGATGCCTCCTGCTCACCCTCAACAACGGAGGCCATTTTAAGGCGAGAGGGGTGGACAGGGCTGTGGATGGTTCTACACTGGTTACAGAGCTTTGTGAGAGGAATCCCACATGTGTGTCGAGGGTCATAATCTCCTAAATGATGTGGATACATAAGCCCTGAGTTATATAGATTAAACCACAAATATAAGACACCACATTCTGTGTTTGTGTGTGTGTGTGTGTGTGTGTGTGTGTGCACGCACGGGCACACGCACACGCACACCAACATGTATGGGAAGGAGAGAGAGAGAGTCAGAGACACAAAGGGAGCCACGGCGCCAAATAGCCTCTCTGTAGGTCCAATATTGACAGAGGTCTGGCCGCTAGCGGACCCTAAAATCCATCCTACAGTTCTAGATCCATAAAGGATCCACTTTAAGGAGGCCTCCCCCGACCCTTCCAGGGTCATAGTTGTTAACTTGAGGCAGTGATTAAATGCACGGAGGATGGACAAAGCCTGATTTCTAACCCTGACTCTTCCACTACTCCCCGTCTGCGTGCCGTTGGGCAAATCCGAGAAACTTGCTAAGCCTCAGACTCTCACTTGGAAAATGTGGCTGGGGGCAGCTCTAATCCACACAAAGCTCAGGGTAAATGGTAACTGTAATTATCAACACTGACAGTAGTGTTACTAGTATTCCTAGGGGTCCTCGACTGTTGCTGCACTTTTCTCCTTTGTGAGACAGGGACCTTGCTACTCTCTGAGCCAAATCTCTTCACCTCTGTGGACCAATCTGGGGACAGTGACAGCCACCGTAAGGGTTACTAGAGGGAAAGGAGGTGTGGTACACAGAATACTAACCACCCCCCCAAAGATGCTCACATCCTAATCCCCAGAGCCGGTGAAGACGTCATGTCACATGGCCAAAGGGACTTTGCAGGTGGGATTAAATAAATCATCAAAGTGGGGGAAATTATCCTGGATTATTTGGGGGTCCCCAGTGTAATCACAAGAGTCCTTTTAAGTGAAAGAAGGAGGCAAGAGAGTCCGTGTCCATATGACCATCATCGGGGTCATAACAAAATTTTAATAAATTTAAAACAACTGAAAAAAGGCATAGTATGTTCTCTAGCCATAACAGAGCTAAACTAGAAATTGATGACAGAAAAATAAGACTACTCCTCAAATGTTTGACAGTTAAAGACACATACACATAACCTACAGGCGCATGAAAGTAAGTTGCTAAGCAAATAAGAAAATTTGGGGGGAGGCACCTGGTTGGCTCAGTTGGTTAAGTGTCTGCCTTCGGCTCAGGTCATGATCCCAGGGTCCTGGGATTGAGCCCCGCCTCGGGCTCCCTGCTTAGTGGAGAGCCTGCTTCTCCCTCTGCCCCCCACCCCAAGCCTGCTTGCTCTCTCTCGCTCTCTCTCTCTCAGATAAAGAAAATCTTATCTTTTAAAAAAGATTTTAAAACTGGGGGAAGGGCATCTGGGTGGCTCAGTCGGTTGGGCGTCTGCCTTTGGCTTGGGTCATGATTGCAGGGTCCTGGGATCAAGCCCCAAATTGGGCTCCCTGCTCAGTGGAGAGCCTATTTCCTCCTCTCCCTCTGCCTGCCACTGTGCCTACTTGTGCTCTCTGTATCTCTGTCAAATAAATCAATAAAATCTTTTTTAAAAAAGCTGGGGAAACTTAGCAAGGTCTCTTCTTTCAGATTCTTCTCAGCATCCTTGTGTCTTCAGAGAGAAGGATGCTCTTTTCCTCTGAGTATTGTGGGGGGGCACCTCTCACATGAGAGTCTCATGATCTGTTTCAGGGGAAAAAGGCAAGGGGAAGGTCGGAGTGACCTTCCTGCTTCTGCTGTTTTCTCATACTCCTTCACCTTAAAATATTCAGTATGCCAAGGTGCTGTGTTTTAGAGTAGCATGTCCTGATCCCCCTCGAGGCCACCAATCAATGATCTAAGCTACCACATTATGAAATCAGAGACATATAATCAAACCTAAAGCAAGCTAAAGGAAGGAAACTATAAAAATAAGAAAATAAATCAAGAAAAATTAAAAAACAGAATAACAATAGAGAAAAAATCAATAAAGCCAAAAGCTAGTTCCTTGGAAAGATCAATAAAATTGTCCAAACTCTAGCCAAACTGACCAAAGACACAAATACAAGCAAAGCACAAAGAGAAGACAAACTACCAATTACAAATGAAAGAGACATAGAGAGGGAAATGGGGGGCTTAATGTTTAATGGGTACAGGGTTTCAGTTTTACTTGGGGCCCCTGGGTGGCTCAGTCGGTTAAGCATCTGCCTTCAGCTCAGGTCATGATCCTGGGGTCCTGGGATCAAGTTCCCCACTGTGCTCCCTGCTCAGCAGGGAGTCTACTTCTCCCTCTTCCATTCCCCCTGCTTGTGTTCCCTCTCTAGCGGTGTCTCTCTGTCAAATAAATAATTAAATAAAATCTTTTAAAAAAGAGAGTCGTGGAGATGGATAGTGATGGTTCATAGCAATGTAAATGTACTTAATGCCACAGAACTATACACCTAAAAATTTTTAGGGTGGTAAAATTTATGCCATATATATATATATATATATATATATATATATATATATATATATATTTCACCACACTTTTTAAATACATAAGTAATTTTAAAAACACAGAAGTGCCCAAAGAAGACTGTTGCAATGAAGGAGGAGGCCCTTTCTTTACCCACAGCTGCTGCAAATATTCATCCTTCAAGTCCTGGAATTCCAGGTGCCCATGGCTCTTGGAGGAGCTGGTACCTCTTTTTGGAATTGATCCTAGGATTCTGCCCCTTGATGCCCAGCAGACACATCTAGCAGTCTCTGGTTCTCCTGAGGTCTTTGTCCTGGTGACATAGAGTAATTTGTGCAATTATTTACCTTGCCTGGGACTATGATCCCAGCAGCCTAGATAAGTATCTCTTCTCCAAGGTGCCCAGGCTGGAGGAGCTGACCCATCTTCAGGATGACTTCTGACCCAGGAGCACAGCTCCCGATAAAGGCCTGGGACCCAAAGCCTGAGCAACTAAAAGAGATTTCCCAACACCTTTAATGGACAGACTGCTGTCTAAACAGACCAAGCAGATAATCTGGGATTTATCTTTTCCTGTAAGAAAAAAAAAATCTCCCCACCTTTCTCATCGCCTGCCATTTCTGTTTTCCCTTTGAGTGCCTCTTCACCCAAATCTCTGAATCAAAGACAGTCATCAAGTGACTTGGGGGGAAACAGCAGATATCAGCCAGTTTTTCCTGGCTTTCAGCTTGCCCCGAGTTTGAGTTTCACTTAGCTCAAAGAAAACACTCCAGCTAAAGTCAATACACCCGAAGAATTCCTGCTCCCCATGAGCCACCTTTTGTCCTTTTCAGAAACACTTAGGTTATTGTCAAGGCTTAGGAACACCGGGGTTTGTAAGGAAAACACACAAGGCCAGTGTTCCTTAAACCCTTCCACTGGGAAAGGAAAGAAGTTTCCAATATTTTGTAGAAAGTTCCCATAATATTGGTATCAGAACCCAACAGGGGAACTGAATCAGGTAAGCTGTATGTTTATATTTTAAGCATTCATGAATTAAGAAAAGGTAGAAAAGTAGATTCTTTTTGCTTTGTACCTTTTAAAAGTTGTCACTGGGGGCACCTCGGTGCCTCATTTGGTTAGGTATCTGTCTTAAACTCAGGTCATGATCCCAGGGCCCTAGGATCGAGTCCCCACGTGGGGCTTCCTGCTCAGCGGTGACCTGCTTCTCCCTCTCTCTCTGCCTGCCCCTGCCCTGCTTATGTTCTCTCTCTCTGTGTCAAATAAATAAAATCCTTTAAAAAATTGTTACTGAAGTGAAGAAAAGTAGATTTTTATTTTTATTTTTTTAAAAAAGATTTTATTTATTCACTTGACAGAAAGAAACACAGCGAGAGAGGGAACACAGCAAGGAGAGTGGGAGAGGGAAAAACAGGCTCTCCATGGAGCAGGGAGCCCGATGCAGGGCTTGATTCCAAGACCCTGGGATCATGACCCAAGCCAAAGGTAGACGCCTAATGACCGAGCCACCCAGGCGCCGCAGAACATGTGACTCTTGATCTCAGGGTTTTAAGTTCAAGACCCAGGTTGGGTATAGAGATGACTTAAAAAATAAAATAAAACCTTTTCAAAAAATAAAAAAATAAAGTCTTAGTAAAAGTAATCTAGGATTAAATTAAGAAACCTTCCAGACACTGAGAACAGAGAAAATAGCAAAAGAAAATTATTTAAAAAAAAAGACAAGAATGATCCTTTAAAAATGAAGGGCATGAGTATCCAACACAAATGAATAAAAACACATACAAAGGTATATTACCATAAAATTTCAGAAAATAAAACCCTAAACAAAAAGATCACAAACAACCCAACAAAACATGTACAGGAAATCTGAACACACAAGAATATACATGGATGAAAATTAATGCATATAGGCTCAACGGGTTGAGCAAATTAAAACTCCAAGAAGTTATCATTACACAGCCATTTAGAATGGCTAAATTTAAAAAGACTGACCCCCAAAAGTGTTGGGGATGTGGAACCAACTAGAGCCCTCATGCACTGCTAGTGGGAATGCCAATTGTACAGTCACTTTGAAAACTATTTTGACAGTTTGACACTAATGCTGTAAAAAAAAAAAAAAAAAAGGAGCTGGGGTGCCTGAAGCCTGCTTCTCCCTCTCCCACTCCCCATTTTTGTTCCCTCTCTCCCTGTGTCTCTCTCTGTCAAATAAATAAATAAATAAAATCTTTAAAAAGAAGCTAAATAAATAAACTCCAGATGAATTAAAGAAAAAGAACTTATGGGCCAAGAGGAGCAAGGAAAATTGTTTATGGTGAATGTGATTTAACACAGAAGACAATATTAAAAGCAAAAAGAGGAGAAGTACACAGGGTTTCAAAGAGTCCAGGGTTGGAAAGTTGCTGTACCTTGAATAAGAGAGTTATCTTCTCTTATCCACAATTAACTCATCTACAGAATGAGAATAATGGAGCAGTAAGATTTTTTTTTAATGGAAGAGGAATAGTAACAGAGATTGAAATGTATTTATAGTGAAACAGCACCTAGAGCATGCACATATTCCCCTGGGGGAAGCCATTCCTGATCCCCTGGGTTACAGGGCTCTCTCTCCTGTGTTCTGAGCGCCCTCTGGCTCCCTGCATGGCTGTCATCAAATTTGCTCCGTCATTACATTGTGGATGGTTCTCTGATCATTAACCATGAGTTGTTTGAGAACTTATCCCGTGTGAATCATTCCTATGTCCTCAGAGCCTGCCTAGCCCAGAACAAGGAGCCTGATTCCCAGCAAGCGCTCAAAGGTTTTTTTTTTTTTGGGGGGGGGGTTATTTTAAAATTTATTTGATAGAGAGAGAGCACAAGCAGGGGGTATGGCAGGCAGAGGGAGAGGGAGAAGCAGGCTCCCCGCTGAGCAGAGAGCCCAGTGGGGCTCTATCCCAGGACCCTAGGATCATGACCTGAGCAGACGTTTAACTGACTGAGCCACCCAGACATCCCTGGTTTTGGTTTTGACTTGGTTTTGGTTTTTGTTTGAGTGATAAGGATGACACATGCTACTCACCTCATCAAGTATAGCCAGTGATGGGGTTCAGGACACACTACCCCAAAACATGGTACCTTGGCCTATTGCATATTTCAGCTACAGGAATTCAAGAAACTGAAGGGGCAGGCAGGATTTTCTAAACTTTTCCTGAAACAGGTCATAAGACCTTCATGCGAAAGGTGCCCTCTTTCACAGGGAAGGAGTATCCTTGGGCACCTGGGTGGCTCAGATGCTTAAGGGACTGCCTTCAGCCCAGGTCATGATCCTGGGGTCCTGGGATCGAATCCCACATCAAGCTTCCCCAGCTCTGTGGGGAGCCTGCTTCTCTCTCTCCCTCTGCCTGCCACACACCCTGCTTGTGCACACACGCTCACACGTTCTCTCTCTCTCGGTCAAATAAACAAAAATCTTAAGAAAAAAAAAAGAAAAGGGAGCATCCTTCTCTCCAAAAACACTAAAAGGGATCCAACTGAAAGGACTCTGGTGTTTCCCCTAATTTACTACACTAGGTTCATAACTTTTCTTGTCCTATCACGTTTTCCCATGACTTTCCACTCTTCATCAAATCTAGCATAAAAATGCTCAGGTTTAACCACCTCCTCAGGTCATGTAAAACTTATTGAATAAATTTTTCTCTTCACAGTCTGTCTTTTGTTCCTGCTACTTGATCAGATCAGCCCTCATCATCAGCTGATGATGCATCATCAGCTCATTCACTGAAGTCTTCCCATATACAAAAGGGTAGATAACCAAACCAGACTCTTTAGTAAATATCTTTTGGATCAATGCAATAGTGTGGTCTGATTATCTTAGTTTTTAAGTGTAAGACCAGTCTGCTTATTTTACTATTAAGTACTGAGGTACATGTCACCCAGCCTATCAGCAGGATCACATATGCAAACCCAGACCAGTGGACATGGGAATCCAGTGACCTCTCTCAGTCTCCTCTCCTGTCCTGGTTTCCCTCCTGCTTCCTGGCCACCCCACTCACTATTTTTTTCCTGGATCCCTTCCCTTTCTCCTTTGCACTTCAACTGCTTTTCTGTTTGTCTGACCCACCAATGTGATGGTCCCCAGAGCAAACAACGTATCTGTATATTCTCTCATTCATCACAGCAATCACTGTAATTCCTATTTTACAAATGAGGAAACACAGGGCCCCTGGGTAGCTCAGTTGGTTAAGCATCTGCCTTCGGCTCAGGTCATGATCACAGGGTTCTGGGATCGAGCCTCGAACTGGGCTCCCTACTCAGTGGGGAGTCTGCTTCTCCCTCTCCATTTGCCTCTCCCCCAGCTCATGCTCTCTTGCTCTCTCTCAAATAAAATCTTTTTAAAAGATGAGGGAACAGACCTAATGCATGCCCAAAGGATTTAAATGCCTTTCACACCATCACAGTGTCAGAGCCAGGACCAAAATCCATGCCTAGTTCATGGCATAGCCCATAGGACACAGAGGAGGTAGGATCCAGAGCTGTTTTGCCTCAGCCAGTCCCCCTGGTTCCTTTTCCTTTTCTACTTCTGAGGCCCTGATTTTTTCAACCACCTTTACAACCGGGTGAACTTTCACCTATTTTGTGGCAAATGGGGATCCCCTACATTTATTCTTTGTATCTGAACCTTGGAATTTCAGTCCTTTGTGGTCAGGAAACATTATTAAACCTCTGTGAGAGGGAGAATTAATCATTGCTTTATGTAATACCCTGCCATTCCCTAAGCAAGGTAGATTCTAAGTAGGGTGTTCTTTCAGAATGGTTTTAGGCTTCTTTTCAAAGCCTGTTTTGTGGGGGAGTAAAGCTACAAATGGGGTCTCAGAGCTGTAACTTGCTATCATTGTGTATAGAAATAGGGGTATAAGTTTGAAATCAGGCAGTTAAGGAAGATTCTGAGCAAGAACTATTAGGCAAATGGGAGATTTTGTTGAAGAAATTTGTGGCTGCTCCATCTCTGAATAATTTTAAAGGACAGGAGATTTTACCATAAGGCTTGGGGCACAAGTTCTTTTTTCTGTCTCGCCATAAACAATTGTCTCAAATGGCTTTAGTACTCTGTAGCTCTATTTTTCTGTAGCACAAGATCATGATGTGATTTTTAATTTTTTTTTTACCCATGATTTCATCTGGGGCACCACATGAGGTCTGTTTGGCAATTAGGAAACCCTTCAAGATAAGAACAAAGCTTTTTACATCAAATGATACACACATACACACACACACACACACACACACACACACACACAATATTCACATAAATGGGACACCTGGGTGACTCAGTCGGTTAAGCATCTGCCTTTAGCTCAGGTCATGATCCTGGGGTTCTAGGATCAAGCCCTGCATAGGGCTCTCTGCTCAGCAGGGAGTCTGCTTCTCCCTCTCCCTCTGCTGCTCCCCCAGCTTATACTCTCTAATAGTCTTTTTAAAATGCTGACATAATTACTAGATTGTAACTAAAATCATCATATGCCATCAGTTCTTCCTTATTCACTTTCAGAAGCTTTTACTGAGGAAAGATCAAGGGCTTTGAATTTAGAACTTCAATGAATCCCCAAATCTACTTCTTACTGAAGGCAGAGATGGCCAATCTTGGGACAATTCTGACATCCCTTCTTCATAAGGATTTGATGACCTTATATATAATAAAGAACCCAGTACAGAGAAGTGACTAACAGATGATACCCTATAAATGTGAGTTATTATTTGTTATTAAAGAACTCAATAAATAGAGCTATCTTAACTGTACACAGCTCTGGGTTGGTCAGCCATTCCCTACCCTACAGCACAGATCAAAATTATCTAGGAAAGTTAAAAGCCAATTTTAACCTTCTGGGTATAGATGAGTATCGGCATAGAAACAGGAGCAGGTAGCTTTCAGAGTGAGAGCATCATTATAGGTTATCCTGCAGGGAATCTGAAACCTCACAAAGTTTGAAGAGATGGGAACCTGGAGCTGCCTCTTAAGTCACTGCCCTTTATGTAGAGGTCCAGCTTTACAATAGAGGAGCAATCCAGAAACAGCTGAATATAAACCCTAGCCCTACATGACTCACAGCCTTGGAGCTCCAGAAAATAGAAAAATACATTTTACATCCCGATTCATTTTATGAAGCTAGCATAACCTTGATACTGAAGTCCAACAGAGTATATAAAGATTAAAAAATAGATTAGTGTCACTCATGAGGAAATACATAAAAATCCTGAACAGATCATTAGGACATGATCACTCATGACCAAGTTGTTTACCCTGGGAATCCGAAGTTGGCTTAAATGCAGAAACTTGCCAACGCAATTCACCACAGTAACAGAGGAAAAAAATCTTCGGATCATCTCAGTAAATGCCGTATGTGTTTGCTGACATTCAACATATATTCAAGATGAATACTACCAGCAAATTAGGAATAGACTAGAATGACTGTACCCTGTTAAAATGGATCTACAAAAAATGTGCGGTGAACATTATGGTAAAATGTTTAAAATTTTCCATTTCTAATCATGGAGAACACAAGGATGTACCCAGTCACCAGTCCTATTCAGCCCTGTACTGGGTGGGTCTGCCTAATGGCATAAAAGGAGAGAAGAAAATAAAAGATGTAATGTTTAAAATGGCAGGAACAAAAAATTAAAGTAATATAAAATAGCAGGAACAAAACTGTTATTATTCAAAGATGATATGATTATGTATTTTGAAAATGGATAAAGATCTAAAGATAAACTTTTGGCATTAAGTCTAGTTAGCAAGGCTGCTGGATAGAAAAAGTAATATATAAAAATTATGTCTCGTTTTCTTTAGGCAAATACCCAGTAGCAGAATTACTGGATCATAAGGTAATCTATTTTTAACTTTTTCAGGAACCTCCATACTATTTTCCACAGTGTTGAACCACTAAATTGTACACCTGAAACTCCTTTAACACTGTAGGTTAGCTACACTAGAATTTAACAATTACGCTTTAAAAATATAAAATTTCAAAAAAAGTACTACTTTCAATAACCTCAAATTCCTAGGAACAAATTTCACAAACGAGGTCTAAGACTTCTTTGGACAAAACTGCAGAACTTTAATGAGAGAAATGTAGCCACTTTTCAATACAAGAACTGCCCATGTGGCTTCAGCTTGTCTTCATTTAAACCTTCGGTTTCCATTCGCCTGTAAGAGAAACATTAGCATTACTTCAGAGAACTTTATTCAGACAACACTAAAAGGTACAGAAATGACACTTTCTGATGGCCAAAGAAAGGGGACGGTTTAAGGTCAGAATAGATTAAACCCAATGCATTTACTCAGGTAGCTTTGAATAGAAAGCAAAGATTTCTTATACTGTTAAGAATCCAATCAACCAAATGAGAAACCTAAGAAACAGAAGCTTTTAAAAAGTTATCAATTGGGGGGCCTGGGTGGCTCAGTGGGTTAAAGCCTCTGCCTTCAGCTCAGGTCATGATCCCAGGGTTCTGGGATCGAGCTCAGCATCGGGCTCTCTGCTCAGCGGGGAGCCTGCTTCCCTTCCTCTCTCTCTGCCTGCCTCTCTGCCTACTTGTGATCTCTGTCAAATAAATAAAATCCTTAAAAAATTTTTTTAAAAAGTTACCCATTACATGTTTTGATTTGAGAAAACCTTCCAAATATAAGATACCAAAAACCGTAATGTCATGCTTGGAATTGCTTAAGTGAAATAAATAGAAACGCTAGTATTGCAAATGTTTCAACTCTATTGTGTAAAGTGCAAAACTGTTCTTTAAGCTAGTTTAGCCCTTACATGGTTATCTTAAGTAGGGTGACCATCTGTCCCTGTTTTCACCCATATGCCCGTTGTAATTACAAACAGTGGCTCTATATACTTAGAAGTATGCCCATTTGCACACATTACATGGTCACACCAGTTTTAAGTCATTACCACCAAGGTAACATCAAACTGCGAAAAAAAAAAAAAGTGGGAGGTGGAAGGGGAAGACAAGATGAGGAAGAAAAAGAAAAACTGGAAAGCCAAATGTATATTCAAGGTCTGTTACTGTCTTGTTCTTATTCTTTATTGTGTATACTTGGCTTTTGTCCATTTTCTTCAAAATTATGTAAACGAGTGAATCCTTTCCAACACAACCAGGGTACACAAACTCAGAACTGAAAAGGTTTTCAAGGATCTGCTTTGAATCCCCTACTTTCCTAAGAGAAAAGATGGGTTCAGAGGGTGAGGGTTTTACCCAGAGTCACACAGATTATGTTAGAGCGGATACTAGGACCACAGCACATTTCATACAAACCGATGTGTGTTACAAATGCATCACAGATCTGTTAAAAGTGGATCTCTCTGCAGGTATCTGAAATTACTAGCTCTTGGCTAAACAACTTATACTTGAAAGAAATGGTTTTCCTATCTTGTAATTTATATGGTTTTGACCCAATCTGTAAATCAGCCATTTGGGATATGAGCCACACTGAACAATGATGTTACCTCGGTATTATTAAAAATATAATATTGTGGACAACAGACACCCTGTCATTTACATGCTTGATAGATAACATACCTGCCTCTGGCATCTTCAGGGGCTCTAGATTTGCAAGACCCCTCCCTTTGACAGCAGGACCATCTCCACGCTCACACCTGGTCTTCTCACCAGCCTGTTCCTTTTGATTAGGTTCCGGGGCTGGCCCTTGAAAATAAAAAGGGGATCAATTTAAGAAGCAAAACATGAGGGGCGCCTGGGTGGCTCAGTGGGTTAAAGCCTCTGCCTTCGGCTCAGGTCATGATCCCAGTGTCCTGGGATCGAGCCCCGCATCGGGCTCTCTGCTCTGCGGGGAGCCTGCTTCCTCCTGCCTCTCTGCCTACTTGTGATCTCTCTCTCTGTCAAATGAATAAATAAAATCTTAAAAAAAAAAGAAGCAAAACAGGAGTTTGTCAAATAAATAAAATCTTTAAAAATAAATAAAAAATTAAAAAGGCGCCTGGGTGGCTCAGTTGTTAAACATCTGCCTTCAGCTCACGTCATGATCCCAAGGTCCTGGGATTGAGTCCCCCCCCCAGCGGGAAGTCTGTTTCTTCCTCTCCCACTCCCCCTGCTCATGTTCCCTCTCACTGTGTCTCTCTCTTTCAAATAAATAAAATCTTAAAAAAAAATAAGTAAAACATGGGAGATGAATAAGGAAATTATATTCATTCCCTCGGTGTTATGAAATGAAAGCCTTAGGCTAGTGTGGTAATAAATGTGGTAAGAATTACAGAAGTGTTATTTCAGGTGTCCATTACCAGAAACTAGCAAGGCAGGGTTTTATTACCCTCTACCCTTTTCAAGACTGCCCTCAGGCAACTCAGGTGTCCCCTTTGTAACTTACCTATACTGTACTTGGGATTATACTTGCCAGTGACTTGAGTCTCTGACCAGATTGTGAGATCAAGGCTGAAAGCACGTTTCTCAGTACTTGGCATGTTACATGGCAAGAGCAGATGCCAATAAATGTTGAAGGGAAAGAAAAGTCTTAAAGCCCAAAAGTGATAAACATTCTGCAAACCAACTGTTTTGTCCTCATCAAAAATGTGCAGAAGCAAAAAAAAAAAAATGTGCAGAACCATTCCAGATTAAAAAAAGAAAAAACTAAATCTGGGGCACCCGGGGGGGCTCAGTTAGTTAAGCATAACTCTCGATTTCTGCTGAGGTCATGATCTCAGGGTTGGGAGATTGAGCCCCCCCCAAACACACACATGAATGCATCAGGCTCAGTGGGGAGTCTGCCTGAGATTCTTTCCCTCTGCACCTCCCCCACTCTCACTTGCTCCCTCTCAAATAAATCTTTAGAAAAAAACTAAATGCATCTGGATTCTGGATCAAAAAAAATATATGAAGGAAATTATCAGGGCAACTGGGAAAATTTGATTTACACTGTATATTAAATGATAACATTCCCCTGCTGTCAAACTTCTGTACAGTTGTTAGCCCAGAGAATGACTTTTTCTTTGTTCTGAAGCTATACATACACTAAAGTACTAGGGCAAAGGATCATAATAGTTGGACTTTATGTAAATGACTTAACAGTAGTAATAGTAAACATATCAGTAAGTGTGTGTATATATAAAGGGAGGGGAAGAGGACACGAAACCAAAGCGGTAAAAACTATTAATCACTGGTGAATCCAGGTGAAAATTTTATATAAACCTAAGTATATATATATGATTGTACTATTCTTGTAACTTCCTTGTAAATTTGTGGTTTTGAACTACAAAGAATAAAAATATATGACATTGTACTTCAGAAGACAGTACTTCCTTTTTACTTCATTTTTTTAAAAGATTTTATTTATTTATTTGACAGACGGAGATCACAAGTAGGCAAAGAGGCAGGCAGAGAGAGAGGAGGAAGCAGGCTCCCCGCTGAGCAGAGAGCCTTATGCGGGGCATGATCCCAGGACCCTGGGATCATGACCTGAGCCAAAGGCAGAGGCTTTAACCCACTGAGCCACCCAGGCGCCCCATTTTTACTTCATTTTTAATTGTGGTTTAAAAATGCATAGCATAGGGGCGCCTGGGTGGCTCAGCCGAGTTAAGCCTCTGTCTTTGGCTCAGGGTCCTGGGATCGAGCCCCGCATCGGGCTCTCTGCTCAGAGGGAAGCCTGCTTCCCCCTCCCCCTCTGCCTGCCTCTCTGCCTACTTGTGATCTGTCAAATAAATAAAATCTTTTAAAAAATTAAAAATGGGGGGGCGCCTGGGTGGCTCAGTTGGCTGAACAACTGCCTTCGGCTCAGGTCATGATACTGGACTTCCAGGATCGAGTCCCGCATCGGGCTCCGAGCTTCTTGGGGAGTCTGCTTCTCCCTCTGACCTTCTCCTCTCTCATGTTCTCTCTCACTCATTCTCTCTCAAATAAATAAATAAAGTCTTTAAAAAAAAAAAATTAAAAATGGGGACGCCTGGGTGGCTCAGTTGGTTAAGCGGCTGCCTTCGGCTCAGGTCATGATCCCAGCATCCTGGGATCGAGTCCTGCATTGGGCTCCTTGCTCCGTAGGGAGCCTGCTTCTCCCTCTGCCACTCTGTCTGCCTGTGCTCACTCTCTCTCTCTGACAAATAAATAAAATCTCAAAAACAAACAAATTAAAAATGCATAGCATAAAATACTCCATCTTAACCATTTTTTAAAAAAAGATTTTATTTGAGAGACAAATAAAATGTGGGACTCGATCCCAGCACCCTGGGATCAGGACCTGAGCCAAAGGCAGAGGCTCAACCCACTGAGCCACCCAGGCATCCCCATCTTAACCCTTTTTAAGTGTACATGCAGTTCAGTGTAGGGGCTTTTTTGCAATATTAGTAGCAACTAGGAATGGACTTTACCTATTTTTCCTGTATTATGAAACCTTTATTTTAAATGACAGTCTAAGGATAAACCATAATTCATGTATAATTCTAGTTTTTTGCCATAGTGTACTAAGAGCAGTGAGCAGCCACTCTACAAAGTCTGAAGTCTACACCATCGATAGGATTTAAATTATAATTAAAGTGTAATTTTCTGAAGAATTAGCCAAGTGTTTATTTGCAGACCTGTGACAAACCTTAGAGTAGTGACACCCACCCCCATTAGGGGTAAAAGAAAACTTAAACTTTATTTTAACAAAGTTAAACTTAGGTCCAAAGGCCCTGTCCTGTATGTAATGTTCCGTAAGTGAATCCTATGCACAGCAAAGAACCAAAAGGAAGAGCAAAGTTATTTGTGAGTAACAGTAAGTGTACTATTTTACAGTTAGAACAAAGGCGGGAGAGTAGAAAGAAATGAATGGACATTGTGGTCAGTCGCTTTCTAGAAACCTTTAACAGTGGCCTGAATGATATAAAGATCTTGCTTCAAAATCCATATACCAGGAATACTATACATCTGGGAGAAATTATTTGTCTCATATTAATCTCAGGATAATTAACCTTTTGGTTCTTTTTTTTTTAGATTTTTATTTATTTATTTGAATACATGAACGAGAGAGAGAGAGAGAGAGGTGCAGGATCAAGGGGAGGGGGGAAGCAGACTCCCTGGTGAGCAGAGAGTCCAATGTGGGGCTCCATCCCAGGACCCTGAGATCATGACCTGAGCAAGTGGCAAACGCTTAACCAGCTGAGCCACCCAGGGGTCCTTCTTCTGGTTTTCCTAACCACAGAAGAATGTAAACTTGTTTTAAGGGCCACTTTATTTTAAGATTTTATTTATTTATTTGACAGACAGAGATCACAAGTAGGCAGAAAGGCAGGCAGAGAGAGAAGGAAGCAGGCTCCCCGCTGAGCAGAGATCCTGATGTGGGTCTCAATCCTGGGACTCTTGGATCATGACCTGAGCTGAAGGCAGAGGATTTAACCCACTGAGCCACCCAGTCGTCCCTTAAGAGCCACTTTAAAACGATAAATTTTGTTTTCAACAGCCAAATGGCTCTTTGATAACCACAATCCTTGAGCCCCAATTTTCTCATTTATAAAATGGGGGAAACGTACTATAGTAAGGAACTGCCTGCCCTAGGTTCCAAACTCCATTCTCTTCACTCTTCCAGCCAATTTCCAGGAAATGTTTGAGATTCCTATTGTTGTCTTCCCTTCTGTTATGAGAATATCACGATACACAAAGCACGCACACACACACTCACACACATCCCACCCCCAAGAGGGTTTTCTTCTTCCCTTTCCCTTCACCTTGAATCCCAGATGCTCCTTCATCTTTTTTCTCTTGATCAGGTATAATATTCTGACGCTCAGTTGGTGGCTCCTTGCCATAACTTGGCTCAGCATCAGGCTGCTGTATGCGTGTGTATAATGTAAACAGTTAAAAAGTTGTGTTGTTAATACACATCAATAATGTCAATACATAGAATACATAGATATATTTGATCCTAAGTAAATCTAAAGATGTTTCACTTCTGCGGAAGATGGCAGGACAGGAGGATTCTAAGCCCATTTCATCTCATATATACACATATAGATATTACCCACCTAAGTGTAAATAACCCAGAGAGAAGACCTGAAGACTGGCAGAACAGACTCTCCACAGCTAGTAAAGAGGTCACATCCACAAGGAATTTATAAAACGGTTTAATGGCCCCACCAACAACAAAAAAGACATTTCTCCAATACTATTCAATATACATATTCTTAATAAAATTACTCTTCCCACAAAGGCTACTCTGAAAGGCTTTGGAAACTATTTTCACGTATGTTGGGATGGATGTGTGCAGGCTGTTGTTAGTATGCATGAAAAACAAGTCATCAGGTTTATTTCCCAGGAATGGAACAGCATCCATCCAGAAAATCTCAGAATGTAACACTCCTGGATAAATGCTCCTTATCAGCATGGAAAATCCTTATCAGCCTATCTATAGCAGTTCAACATGTCCACAAAAATAAATTTGTACTAATAAAAAAACAAATGTTCAAGTACTTACAACCATAGGCCCAACCAGCTGCAAAGATTTTTCATCATCTCGTCTTGCTCTAGGTCTGAATGTTGACCTCACTTGCCAATTCATAGTTCCCACTGAAAACAGAATACTGGGAATTGGAAAATGCACTTGAGAGGATAGTCATATTTGACCACTTCTGTGGCCACACAGCAAAATGTGCTTCCTGCTCCCCCCACCCCCCTACCCTGCCAAACATGGAGAATATTTTTAAAGTCAGTCTAATGGTAATTTAATTGTGCATGCTCTCCGATCACACGGAATCTAACGGTTTGCAAAGGTGATTGTTCAGGTCGTGGCCAGGTGGACAGGGAAATTAAATAAGGCACATAAGAAACACAATGTATTTCAAAAGTGATATGGCTTCACAACTTCATTCACCATCCTGGAGGTATTTAAGAAATACTACCAGATAATTAAGACTTGAGTAACTACTGCTCTCACACACTTATTTGCCAAGCCCTTTCTTTCCACATGTCCAATAAAGTTTTATTGGAATACTTTACCACATTCATTGTTGATGTATTGTCTACAATTATTTTCTTGAGAGATTTTATTTATTTGACAGAAATCACAAGTAGGCAGAGAGGCAGGCAGAGAGAGAGGGGGTAGCAGCGAGCCCGATGTGGGGCTCGATCCCAGGACCCTGGGATCATGACCTAAGCTGAAGGCAGAGGCTTTAACCCACTAAGCCACAAAGGCACACCTGTCTACAATTATTTTTGCACTAGAATTTCAGAGCTAAGTGCCTATAATAAAGACTATATGGGGCACTCTCCTCTCTTGGTCCTGTTTGGTACACTATAAGTCTCAGGGATGCAACCCCACAAGGTTCCCCATTTCTAGGACCTTTCTTTACCATTGGACTTGCTACTTACCCAGGGCCCCTCAGACTCGGGGGACTCCCGAATCTGTGCCCTGTTGGCAGTTCCTTGTGCTTCCATGACCCCAATACCTCAAATAATGCCCCCAAGACTAGCTCCATCTTCATCGGACCCCCATCTGTTCCCACTCCAACTCCTCCCTTGTCCTGTCACTACATCAAGGGCCATGGTGGCTATGACACCTGTGAGAAGACAACCTCAACAACTTTCCTCCTCAGGGGCAGGAACCACACTGCCCTAATACCCCTCCCCCCACAAAAAACCCTACTGGCTCCATCCTCACACTTAAGCTCTTGGAAAAACTGATCTGCTGACCTTCCAAATGAGTCTCAGCAAGAGAAGAATCCAGACAGTAAGACAAGAACCACACAGCTCAACACTCACAATTCACTGCACATACCCCACACCTGTGGGTAAAGATGCAGCAGGGCTAGGCATGCACACTGCTCCCCCACCCCCAGAGCTAGGCCGCCTCTGGAGATTCCTAAATTTTCCTTCGGTCAGTAGTTCCTCTTGCCTCCATGACAGCCCCAATCCTTGTGAAAAGGATGATGATCTTGAACTTTTTCCTCAGAGGCCAGGAACCACACCATCGCTACTATGTGAGGCTGACCCCTCACACACATAAATTCCTAGGAAGACTGATCTGAGGACCCATCAACTGAGTCTCAGTAAAAAAGAATACAGGTAATAGGATGCAAGCCACACACCTTTGCAACCAGAACACACTGTACTTGGCCCATGAAAATGGCCACTGAGAAACAGCACAACAGTGGGCATGCGCACTCAATCCTGCAACGCAAGTGGGTGGGGTTTCCCAATCCTTCATTCAGGCACCGTGCCACATTACCAAATCTCCCATCTGCTGGCAGTTCCTGGCACCTTCACAACTCAAATACCTCAAATCATTCTCTCAGACACCAGATCTTCATTTCACCCCCACACCCACCATCATCCCTGTCCCACACCTACCAAGAAAGACAATGGCCCTGGTTGCAGAGACACTGAGAGGAAAAAGGAGAACAACCTCGAGGACCTTCCTCTGTAGAGCCCAGAAAGCACACCGCGCCAACCCACCCAAAACCTACATGCGCCTTCATTACATTTAAATTCCTGAAAGGAGTAATCCGAGAACTGACCAACTGAGTCTCAGACACCAAGAGGGAATCCAGACGGTAAGACACCACCTGCACAGCTCTGCACTCAGACCATGCCACACAAACCCCATGCTAATGGCGGATTTGAAAGAATATGCCACTGCGCAGGCCCACTGCAACCCGCATGCGCAGGGTGGGGGTGGGGGCTTCCCCACTCCCTCATCCGGGCCCCACCGACCATTCCTAATCTGCCCTCTGTTGGCAATCCTGTGGCCTCCAGGCCACAGTTACCTCAAATCAAGCACCCTAGGTGCCTGATCTCCCTTCATCTCACCCCACCCCTACAACCCAGCACGAGAGAAAATGACCAGGGCTGTGGACACGGCCGGAGAAACAAGGACAATGTCAAGAACCTTCCTCTTTGGAGGCCACAAAATACGTCACACCCCTACCTACCCAAAGCCTACTGGCTCCTTCTTCACACTTAAATTCCTGAGAGGTCAGATCTGGAGACCTACCAACTGAATCTCAGACACCAAGAAAGAATCTGGACGGTAAGACGCAAACTGCCCACCTCTGCACCCCATGAAAATGGCCGAATAAAAAGCACATGGTATTGCGCAGGCGCACTGTAACCTGTGTGCTGTTTGGAGGTGGGTTCGAAAGGCTGACTTCCCCACTCCTTCATCCCGGCCCTGTTGAGGATTCCTAATCCGCCCTCTGTCGGAAATTCCTGGCACCTCCGAGACCCAGATACCTCAAATCCGGCCCCCAAGTCGCCGGATCTTCATCTCAACCCCACCCCCACCCCCACCCAGAAATACAATGTCCCTGGCTACAGAGAAACTGAGAGGAAAAGGAGAACTACTTCATGGACCTTCGTTGTTGGAAGCCAGAAAGCACACCACCCTTACCCACCCAAAACCTGCTGGATCTTCTACTTCACACTTAAATTACTGGTAAGAGCAATCCGAGCACCTACCAATGGAGTCTCAGAAACCAAGAAAGAATCCAGATGGTAAGACGCGACCTGCACAGCTCTGCACTCAGACCATGCCACGCGATCCCCACACTGATGGCAGATTATCTAAAAGAACATGCCACTGCACAAGGGCACTGCGACCCGTGTGTGCAGGGTGGAAGTGGGGGCTTTCCCACTCCCTCATCCGGGCCCCACTGAGCATTCCGAATCCGCCCTCTGCTAGCAATTCTTAGGGCCTCCAGGACAGATACCTCAAATCAAGCACCCAAGGTGCCCGATCTTCCTTTATCTCACCCCACCCCTACAACCCAGCATGAAAGACGATGACCAGGGCTGTGGAGACGGCCAGAGAAATGGAGGACAATTTCGTGAACCTTCCTCCTCTGAGACCACAAAATACACCACACCCCTATCCACCCAAAGCCTGCTGGCTCCTTAACACTTAAATTGAGAGGACTGATCCTGGAGACCTACCAACTGAATTTCAGACACCAAGAAAGAATCTGGGTGGTAAGACGCCACCTGCACAGCTCCGCACTCAGACCACGCTGCACAAACCACACGCTAATGGCCGATTTTAAAAAACATGCTACGGCACAGGAGCACTGCGGCCCACGTGCGCAGGGTGGGGTGGGGGCTTTCCCGCTCCCTCATCCGGGCCCCACGAAGCATTACCTAATCTGCCTTCCACTGGCAATCCTTGCAGCCTCCAGGACACAGATAACCTCAAGTCAAGCCCCTGAGGTGCTGGATCTTCCTTCATCTCACCTCCACCCCTACAACCCAGCATAGAAGACAATGACCAGGGCTGTAGATACGGCCGGAGAAACGGAAGACAACCTCATGAACCTTCCTCCTTGGAAGCCACAAAATACACCAACCCTACCCACCCAAAACCTGCTGGCTCCGTCACACTTAAATTCTTGAGAAGACTGATCCCAGAGACCTACCAACTGAATCTCAGACACCAAGAAAGAATCCAGATGGCAAGACGCGACCTGCACAGCTCTGCACCCCATGAAAATGGCCAAATAAAAAGCACATGGTACTGGGCAGGCGCAGTCCATCCTATGTGTTGGGCGGGTGAAGGCTAGCTTCCCCACTCCCTCATCTAGGCCCAAGGATTTCTAATCTGCCCTCTGTTGGCAAATTCCTAGCACCTCGGAGACCCAGATACTTCCAATCAGATCCCCAAGACACCGGATCTTCGTCTCACCCCCACCCCCACCATCCTCCCTTGTACCACACCCACAAAGAAGGACAATAGCCCTGGATGCAGACACACCAAGAGGAAAAAGGGGAACAACCTCGAGGACCTTCCTCCGTAGAGGTCAGAAAAGTACACCACGCCTACCCACCCAAAAGAAAGCCTACAGGCTTTTTCTTCTCACTTAAATTCCTGAAAGAAGTAATCCGCGAATTTACCAACTGAGTCTCAGACACCAAGAGGGAATTCAGACGGTAAATCACAACCTGCACAGCTCCACACTCAGACCACGCCACATGAACCCCACCCCAACAGCGGATTTAAAAGAACATGCCACCACGCAGGCGCACTGCGACCCGCATGTGCAGGATGGGGTGGGGGCTTCCCCACTCCATCTGGGACTCACTGAGTTTTCCCAATCTGCCCTCTGATGGCAATTCTTAATGCCTCCAGGACCAGATACCTCAAATCAAGCCCAGGCCCGAGGTGCCTGATCTTTCTTCATCACCCCCACCCCTACAACCCAACTAGAAAAACAATGATCAGGGCTCTGGACACACCCAGACAAAAAAGAGACAACCTCGAGAAATTTCCTCCTTGGAGGTACAAAATACACCACCCCGACCCAAAGCCTTCTGACTCCTTCTTCATGCTTAAATTCCTGAGAGGACTGATCCGAAGACCTACCAATTGAGTCTCAGAAACCAGGAAAGAATCCAGACACTAAGACAAGACCTGCACAGCTCTTCGCTGCATGAACATGGCCGATTAAAAAGCGCATAGTACTGGGCAGGTGCACGGTAAACCGTGTGTGCAGAGTCAGGTGGGGGCTTCCCCACTGATTCATCCAGGCCAACTGAGGATTCCTAATCTGCCCTCTGTCAACTATTCCTGGCACCTCCGGGACCCAGATACCTCAAATCAGGCCCCCAGGATGCCAGATCTTCATCTCACCCCCACCCCCATCATCCTCCCTTGTCCCACACTCACCAAGAAAAGCAATGTCCATGGCCGCAGAGGCACTGAGAGGAAAAGGAGAACAACCTCGAGGACCTTCCTCGTTGGAGACCAGAAAGCACACCACCCTTACCCACCCAAAGCCTGCTGGCTCTTCTACTTCACACAAATCCTGTGACTACTAATCCCGAGACCTACCAGTTGAGTCTCAGACACCAAGAAGGAATTCAGACAGTAAGACTCAGCCTGCACAGCTCTGCACCCAGACCACACTGAATGAAGTGCACGCCAATGGCGGATATAAGAATATGCTACTGGGCAAGCGCAGTGCATTCCACGTGTTGGATGGGGTGGGGGGCTTCCCCACTCCTTTATCCGGGTCCCACTGAGGATTTCTAATCTGCCCTCTGTCGGCAACTGCTGGTACCTCTAGGATCCAGATACCTTAAATCATGGCCTAGGATGCCCAGTCTTCACCTCAACCCCACCCCCACATCCACCATCCTCCTCTGTCCCACACCCACCAAGACAGACAATGGCCAGGGCTGGGAGACACCTGGAGGAAAAGGAGGACAACCTCAAGGGTCGTCCTCCTTAGAGGCCAGAAAGCACACCACCGTTACCCACCCATAGCCCTCTGGTTCCCTCTCCACACTTAAATTCCTGAGAGGACTGATCCCAAGACCTACCAATTGAGTCTCATTCACCAGGAAGGAATCCAGATGCTAAGACGCAATCCCCTCAGCTCTGCACCCAGAATGCACTGCACAAACCCCACGCCAACTGCGGATATAAAAGAGAATGCTAACTGGGCAGGCGCAGTGCGTCCTGCGTGTGTGGGTGGGGTGAGGGCTTCCCCACTCCCTCACCCACGCCCCACTAAAGATTTATAATCTGCCTTCTGTCGGTAATTGCTGGCACCTCTAGGATCCAGATACGTTAAATCACGGCTCACAATGCCCGATCTTCACCTCAACCCCACCCCCACATCCACCATCCTCCCCCGTCCTCCCCCGTCCCACACCCAACAAGATAGACAATGATCATGCCTGCGGAGACTCCTGGAGGAAAAGGAGGACAACCTTGAGGACCTTCCTCCTTGGAGGCCAGATACCACACCATTCCTACCCTCCCAAAATCTGCTGCCTCCCTCTTCACACTTAAATTCCTGAGAGGACTGATCTGGGGACCTACCAATTGAGTCTCAGTCACCAAGAAGGAATCCAGACAGTAAGATGTGACCTGCACAGTTCTGCACCCAGATGACACTGCAGGAAGCCCACGCCAATGCCAGATTTAAAAGAACAGGCCACTGCGCAGGTGCATTGCAACCCCGTGTGCGTCATGGGGGTGGGGTCTTCACAGCTGTGCATCCAGAATGCGTTGCACACCCCCCCCCACCAAAGGGCAATGGGAAAGTTGGTGGCACTGGGCAGGTGCAGTGTATCTCATGTCCCAGGTGGTTGGGTGCTTCACACTCCTCTATCCGGGCCCCACCAGGGATCCTTGAGTTGGCCCTCTCTTAGCAGTTCCTGGGCCCTCTAGGACAAAGATACCTTAAATCTTTCCCCCAGTATTTGCCCCAATTTTGTCTATTCCGCCAAAGTCCGTTGTCCTCCCTTGTCCCGCCCTGCAATGATATCAAAGGCCATGGTGGCTGCTGCCCTTGAAGAGAAGAATGATGACCTTAAGGATATTTCTGCTCAGAGGCCAGGAACCACACAGACCCTACCTGTCTGAAACTCACTGGCTCCTTCCTCATACCCAATCACATTTATACTCCAGGGAGGATTTATCAAGGGACCTACAGATTGAGTCTGACAGAAGGAAGGAATCCACAGGGAATGGTGTGAGGAGCATCACTCAGCATGAGGTATGCTATGAACACGCCCCACACAAATGGTCAATGGGAAGGCATGCAGCACTGAGCATGCCCACTGTGTCCATTTGTGTGTGAGTAGGGGCCTTCCCACCCCTTTATCCTGGCCTACTTAGGATTCCCAAATCTGCCTCTCGCTGGCATTTTCTGGCGTCTCCAGGACACAGAGACCTCAAATGATGCCTCCAGGACTTGCCTCATCTTCATCCACTCCCCTCCTCTCCAAGGCCCACTTGCTTCCCTTGTCCTGGCCCTAGAACAAGGACAAGGGCTATTGTACCTGCCTGTGAAGAGACAATGCCTGATGAAACAGAAATCAAAACCTCTTCCATAGGGTTTACACAAGACCAAGAGTCTCATATTCTAATATTCAAAATGTCCAGAGTATAATTCAAATTACTCAGCATATGAAGAACCAAGGAAAATTCTCAACTCACATGAGAAAGACAATCAGTGGACATCAGTGCAGAAAAGGCTGTGTGAACAGTAAGAAAAGGAAACCTCACGAAAATGCAGGTGGGAGGCCAGAAGGGGATCTCTCGCCCTATTGCTTCCCCTCATTTGCAGATCCCAACAGGAAGTCCCTACTACTTTACTACCCCAGCAGGAGGGAGAAAGGTTTTCTCCTTCTCCCAGCAACTGCCCAGCCAATGAGAGACTGTCTCAACTCAGCCAATGAAAAACAAATGCAGGTGGAAATCCTAGTTTATTTCAGTGGACTTTGTGTCTCCCAGCTCCCCCTTTTCCTCTAGAAAAGAGCATTCTTTTCCTTTGTTCTCCCACCTTGCCTATGGTTTTGCCAGAGCTTGCATGCCCCCAGTTATACTTCTCTGTTATTCCTAAATAACCCCATTTTGGCAGCTATAATAACCGATAGTTTTCTTTTTAAGGTTAACATTATTTGGTGATCAGGAGTAGAATCCAGAGAAGACCCCCAACAACTCCAAGACTAGTGAGCAAAATCTGAGCTGGTAGCCACAGAACCAGTTATGCTCTCTGCTTTCTTGCCAACCATAGAGTTTAAGGGTAAGTTTTCTGCTGGATTCAAGTTCTCCTTGTTTTGTGTTTCAAGTTCTCCAGGTATTCTTTGGGATTTGTTTTAAAGCTTTGTCCTTTCTGAGAGTATTCTTTGGCTTTTGATTGGACTCCATTTGGAACCAGACTGGTCCTGTTAGAATTGTGCCTACTGGAATGGTGCTGGCCTTTAGCCTGATTCCTTTTAGAACCAGGCTATTCCTGAAAAACCTTCTAAGAAGTGGGACCCCAGTCATCAAAATACTTTAAAGGCACCCCCTTCTTTCTGGGACCCTGGCTGGTTTCATGTTTTAAAACTGTGGTTCCTGGGGTGCCTGGGTTGCTCAGTCATTAAGCATCTGCCTTCAGTTCAGGTCAGGTCCTGGGATCAAGACCCGAATTGGGCTCTCTGCTCAGCGGGAGTCTGCTTCCTCCTCTTCGACTCCTCCTGCTTGTGTTCCCTCTCTAGCTGTCTCTCTAATAAATAAATAAAATCTTTTAAAAATAATAATAATAATTTGTTTAAAAAACTGTGGTTCCCTCTAACTACATGAACCAACGTAGCCAAAAGTACACCAGTGGCCATTATAGAAGACTTTTGATCTCCCAAAACTTCTTTTTCTCAAAATTAAATTAGAAAGCCACAGTTCAAAATAACAAAGCAAAACAACAACAACAACAACAACAACTGAATAAGACCCTGATTTTAATTGGTACCTTGAGGCTTCCAAACATTTTCAGGATTCTAAGTTTGCCTTATTGCAAAATACTATTTCTTTTTAAATTACATTTAATTTAATTGAGAGAGAGCGCGCGCACACGCATGCGTGCATGCAGGGGGAGGGGCAGAGACAGAGAATCTCAAGCAGGCTCTGCACCAAGTGTGGAGCCTGACGCTGGGTTCCATCTCACAACCTTGAGTTCATGACCTGAGCTGAAACCAAGAGTTGGTTGCTCCACTGACTGAGCCACCCAGGTGTCCCACAAAATACTATTTCTAAATTAACTGAGGCAAATAAACAATTGAAAAAAGTAAAAAGGGCTTCTGAGACCTCTTTTCCCCCCTCCACTGTTTTCTTTGTCTCCTGACATGTGGCAGACACCTTTTGCTCAGGCCCCATCTCCAGTGCCATTTGCCTCTATTCCCTCTGCACTGACTTCACCTCCTCTATACCTCAATCCCGCATTCTAATCCTTTCTCCAAACTTCCTTCTCCCTCCAAAACTCCCCCCACTTCCTTCTCTCCTGAACCTATTAAAACCTGCCTCCTTTAAAGTTAAACACTTTGGGGATCCAAATAAACTCCAAATTTCTTGTGTTTCCTGGACTAAGGCTGAATTGGGAGCTACAGTTAAAGAGTTTCCTTTTTTTTTAAGATTATTTATTTATTTGACACAGAGAGAGAGAGAGAGAGAGCAAGAGAGGGAACGCAAGCACGGGGAGTGGGAGTGGGAGAGGGAGAAGCAGGATTCCCACAGAGCAGGGAGCCCAATGCGGGGCTCAATCCCAGGACGCTGGGACCATGACCAGAGCTGAAGGCAGACGCTCAACGACTGAGTTATCCAGGCACCCTTAACGCATTTCCTAAAGTGACTGAGGACCCCCATTGATTTCCTGCAGAATGTGACATAGTCACTCAAACTTTTACCAACCTGGTTTCTCAGATTTGTATCAATCAGTTTACATGCTTGTTGGTGAAGACCAGGCCAAACATTGGATGAAACTAGCTTGATGGCAACTTCTGCCAAGATGCTAGAACACTCACCGAAAGTCTCCGCCAAGCAATTACAGTAGCTTTTCCCAAGACAGTTGATTGGAACGAAATTCAGGTTTATACACAAAAGCCCGATGACACTGTTTGTGACTATTACAATGAGCTTCAGATTGTTTTCAAAGAAAACTCTGGGTTTTTGTTAGATATTGAATCCACCTGGGTAACATTTAACTCTATGTTTATTAATGGACTGAACCAGGATCTTTCTCTTTTAGTTAAAAGGATGAAGATGGAATGGGAAACTATGTCCTTTCCAGGCTTAGTTAATTTGCCAAAACAGTTTGCTCACATTCCAGATGAGTCACCCAAAAGAAAGCCCACTAAAATTCTCAACTTTCAACTCCAGCAAATAAAGACCCCTAAACAAAACCAAACCCCTTCTAGTTTCTGCTAGTATTACAAAGAACCAGGGCATTGGAAAGAAAAAAAAGACTGTTAAAAACGTAAGCATTCCAAGAGCCTTCAGCCCTCTAGCCAGCCTTTCCAATGTCCTCCTAATTTCCGGTGACAGGGCTCCGAGGGACCACATGGGCTCTTCCCTCTTAATCAGCTCAGAGAAATCACTGACAAGACTGGGAATGAATCTTTGTCTTTATAGACACCATAGATACAGTCTTAGTATTCAGTTTCACTGTTCCAAACAGCCCCTGCCTTGGAGTCCTTGGAGTTCAAATGGGGGGGGGGGTCCTCTAATAAGCTTCAACAGGTTCATGTCTGTGAACCTGTTTCTTTTTGTCTGCACCGGTTGAGTGATGCACACCCTTTCCTCCTTCGCTCCTCAACTCCTATTCATTTATTGGGCTGAGATTTCTTAGAAAAGTACCACGCCAGAATTTCTTTCTCCCAAAAGGGGGAAATAATTCCAGAATTTGACAGTGGTAATTAAAATAGCCAACCGGGAATTAAATGACCCTTTGACATCTTTAGTTTGCCCTATCTCTGATGACACTATAACTGAGTCCAGGCACACTGATTGTTTGTTCCTATTAGATTAGCTACTATCCTCTTAATGGGCAAAATCTTCAACTGATATTGGCAAAATTCACAGTGTACCACCCATCAAGATTCAAATAGATCCCTCAAAACTTCTCCCTAGAATTAATCAATGCCTTATAAATAAGGAAATCTTTCAAGGCATCAACTCCATACTAGATTACAATGCTCAGAACCTCATTATCGCCTGCACTGGTTCCTCTAATACCCTTATTTTACCTGGGAGAAAACCCAATGGCCAAGGATGGAAGTTTTTCCAGGACCTTGGAGCAATGAATAACATTGTTATTGATTGACACCCTGTTGTTCCTAACCCCCATGTGCTGCTGACATCCATTCCCGCTGAAAGCAAATTTTTCAAATTGATCCATGCACTGCATTTTTAGTATTCCAGTTGATAAGGATAGCCAGCATCCTTTTGCTTTCACTTGGGAAAAAAGGCAATACACCAGGACAGTAATGTCCCAGGATTTCACGGGAGTTCTTGTATTTCACAAACCTTAGAAGCTGATTCGGATGATATAAAGTTTTCTTCAGTCTCTACTTTGCTACAATACATAGATTATTTGCTCCTCTCTTTCCCTTCTCAAGCCTCTTCACAGGAGGAAAACATCCACCTGTTAAAAAGTTTTGGCCTTAAAGAGACATAGAATCTCCAAAGAAAACTTGCAGTTGGCTCAAACCCAGGTTCTATAGTTAGGGCATCTGATCTTGGAACAAGGACCACGTTTAGATCCTGAAGAAACCCTTCACAGCTGCTTACCAGTGACAGATCACTTTTTGACTCCCCATGACAATTTACCGGAAACTCCTCTAACCAATGCAGACTTTTCATGGCTTACTGATGGTCCTTACTTAAAGGATGGAAAATGGTAGATACTGTGCTGGGTATGCTATTGCAACTCGTTTTGAAGTCATCAAGACAACACATTTACCTTTGGCTACTTCAGCCCAGCAGGCTGAGTTAGATGCCCCACTCAAGCTTGTTCCTTAGCCAAGGGTAAAACCACAGACATTTATACCCAATAGTCGGTATGCCTTTGGGGTAGCCCATGATTGTGAAATGTTATGTGGAAATGAGGTTTCCTTACTTCCAGTGGGGATACAATTTTAAATGGTTCTTATGTCCAAAATGTATCAGATGCCATAGTTTTGCCCACTGCTCTATTTACTATTAATGTTGCTGGGCATTCTAGACTCAACTCCTTGGAGACCAAAGAAAACTAGCTCGTTGATACTTCCACCAAAAATGCTGCCCTCCAGGAAACCAATAGCCAAATCTCTGTCCTATTTCAAAGGGATGTTCTCCCAAATGATAATTTGGAAAAGTTGACAAGAGATACCCAACAACCGTCCCCAGAGAGGGAAAAACAATACTGGAAATCTAATAATTGTGGGTTCCAAATAAAAAGAGGACTCTGGTTTGGACAAAATAATAATCTGGCCCTACCAGAAATTCTACAATTCCCTTTGCTTTACCACTATAGAGGCATTAAACCATTAGTCTACTGACAAAATGATAGTGTTCGTGAACCAATATTGGTGGGGAAATATTAGGCCACAAAAAATGCCTATTTCTGCCAGAGGGGAGGTAGGGGGGGTGGGTGAAATAGGTGATGGGGATTAAGGAGGACACTTGCTCCTCCTTGCTCATGATGAGTACCAGGTGTGGTATAGAAGTATCGAATCATTATATTGTATGCCTGAAACTAATATAACACTGTATGTTAACTATACTGGAATTAAGAAGTTTTCAAAAAGTGGGGCAGCTGGGTAGCTCAGTTGGTTAAGCGTCCGACTGTTGATTTTGGCTGACTGTGACTTCAGGTTCCCGAGATTAAGCCTGGGGGGCTCTGCACGGGGCATGGAACCTGCTTAAGATTCTCTCTCTCTCCTCTCCCTCTGCCCCGGCCCACCCTCTCTCCCTCCCAAAAATTAAATTAATAATTAAAATAAAAAGATAAAAAGTTTTTAAAAAGTGCCTACCTCACTTGTCCCACCTGTCCAAAGTACAATCCAGAGAAACCCACTCACACAAATGGATTTAGTGCTGTTTCCCCTGTCCTGTGGTCCTGTGGATATCAATCTTTTTAAGTCATGGTTTTAGGTTTTCTCACTGGGCCAAATCTTTCTTTTTTTTTTTTAAGATTTTACTTATTTATTTGACAGAGAGAGACACAGCAAGAGAGGGAACACAGCAGGGGGAGTGGGAGAGGGAGAAGCCCCATGCAGGGCTTAATCCCAGGACCTTGGGATCATAACCCACCGAGCCACCCAGGTGCCCCAAATTATTATTTAGATACGTGCCACTTTTTAAAAGATTTTATTTATTTATTTATTTATTTATTTATTTGACAGGGAGAGAGAGACAGCAAGAGGAAACACAAGCAGGGGGAGTGAGAAAGGGAGAAGTAGGCTCCCTGCTGAGCAGGGAGCCTGACGCAGGGCTCTAACGCAGGACCCTGGGATCATGACCTAAGCCAAAGGCAGATGGTTAATGACGGAGCCACACAGGCACCCCCAAAGCTTTCCCTTGTAGACAGGTCACTGCTGCTGCTGTGGTTAAAATTCTGTTAGAAAAGATTAGCCCAACCTGGGGAACCCCTCTTGAACTTCATAGGGATGGGAGAACCCATTTTACCAGTCAAGTGTTTCAGTGAGTCTGTGCTGCTTGGCTGGTTTTACACTTTCATGGTGCATAACCTCCTCAATCCTCAGGGTTAGTTGAATGCACTACAGGCACTCTTAAGACTCAGGTGGCAAAATTTGTAGACACCCTCCTGTTAGGTCCGTTATTATACGAAACGAGACTGAGACAAAGTGAAAATTATTTAAAGCTTTATTTTATGCCAAGTATTAGAAATCAGACTGGCCAGGGGAATGATACTGAAACGAAGTTGAAGTTATGCAAAGCTCTATTCTATGCTAAGCATTAGAAGTCAGACTGACCCGCCAGGGCCGCCTCCGAAGAGAGAGACCCCTCCCAGCCTCACAGACTAACTTTTATAGAGCAAAAGTCTGGCCACACATAGGTGGCCAATGAGATTGTAACATTGTAGAATCATGTTAGGTCACACGCAGGTGGCCAATTGAATTACAATTTACCCTATAGTAGCTGTTTGAACTAACCTATTACTCTGGTCAGAATTGGTGCTCAAGGTTGGCGCCCAAAAGGCGGAGTTTACATTCTTCGGTGGTTAGGGTGACAGTATGTGTACTTTTACTGATTGGATGTCTCCACATGGCCTGACTCGTCCTTGTATTCTGGGCTCTGTTATTAGGAACTAGCTGACCATATTTTACTGGTTTCCCAGACTGCTTCTAAGTAAGTTTCTCTGGGGGGAGGGGGGCAGGGTCAGTTTAAGTTTTACTGCACAGACAACAAAATGGCTTTTAACCAAGATGGAGTTGCTCTAGCTAAATAGGTCCTTACACCTCCAAATACCTTGGCTGAAAGCATTGCCACCGGTCCTTGTAAATCTCAGATCCACTCCTCTGGAACTCACAGACTTTCACCCTTTGAGATAGTCACAGGATGTCCAATGCACTTGGCCCTTGCCTGCTTGAACCCACTTCAATATTGTCAAGGCCTAATTGCTTCTATTTAAAATAACCATGCTGGGTGCCTGGGTGACTTAGTGGGTTAAACGTCTGCCTATCGCCTCAGGTCATGATTCCGGGGTCCTGGGATGGATCCCCATGTCGGGCTCCCTGCTAAGTAGGGAGTCTGCTTCTCCCTCTGACGCTCCCCCTGCTGGTGATCTCTGTTAAATAAATAAATCAAATCTTTAAAAATAAAATAAAGTAACCATGCTTTGAAATACATATATACATATATAAAATTAAATAATCATTTGGAGCAATCTTTTCATAGTGTCCTTTTTAAAATAACGGCAGCTCCATTTTTTTTTTAAAGATTTTATTTATTTATTTGACAGAGAGAGATCACAAGTAGACACAGAGGCAGGCAGAGAGAGAGAGAGAGGGAAGCAGGCTCCCTGCTGAGCAGAGAGCCCGATGCGGGACTCGATCCCAGGACCCCGAGATCATGACCCGAGCCGAAGGCAGCGGCTTAACCCACTGAGCCACCCAGGCGCCCCGGCAGCTCCATTTTTTTGGAGATTTCATTTATGTATTTGTGAGAAAGAAAGAGAAGGAAAGAGAGAGAGAATACGTGCACAAGCAGGGAGAGCCGCAGGCAGAGGGAGAGGGAGAAGCAGACTCCACTGAATAGGGAGCCCGACATAGAGCTCGAGCCTCATGACCTGAGCCAAAGGTAGACGCTTAATGGACTGAGCCACCAAGGCACCCCAACAATACTGTTTTAAAATGTCTCTGAGGTTTTGCTGTTTTGCAAAAAGTTCATTAGATATTGCTTCATGTTTATACCTGCACCATATCTTCCCAAATGCCCTTAGCTAATTCAGTGGGCTCTCTCAGTACTTACTACTTTGCTTTCATGACCCCTTTAAGCAGGGGCCTCTGGGAGGCATACATGACTCTAGGTTTGCACCCATAGGGAGAACTTTTCTCCCCTAAATCAGAGTAAGTGCAAATAAATACTTTCAATTGAATACTTTCACACCTTGGGTTCTAGAACCATTATACAATTTGGAATTGCCATATTACTTTTTCTTAAAGATTTATTTTTTTTAAAGATTTTATTTGTTTATTTGTCAGAGAGAGAGAGAGATTGAGAGAGGGCACAAGCAGGCATTGTGGCAGGCAGAGGCAGAGAGAGAAGCAGGCTCTCCGCTGAGCAAGGAGCCCGATGTGGGACTCGATCCCAGAACCCTGGGATCATGACCTGAGCCGAAGGCAGTGGCTTAACCGACTGAAACACCCAGCCGTCCCAAGATTTATTTATTTTAGATAGAGAGCAGAGGGAGGGGAAGAGGGAGAGGGAGTCTCAAGCAGACTCCCCACTGAGCGCAGAGCCCAACATGGGTCTTGATCTCATGACCCTGAGATCATGACCTGAGCCTAAATCAAGAGTTGGACACTTAACTGACTGAGCCACCCAGGCGCCCCTAAAAATATTTTTAAAGTAATAATTGTTGGAGGCTTTGAAAATTTGGCAAAAGACATAAACCTACAATCCAAGAAGTTCGGCAAACACCAAACAAGATAGACCCAAACAACGCATGCCTGGATGCATGGTAATCAAACTCAGAAATCCATAAAGAAAAAAAATTTCTTGAAAGCAACCAGAGGAAAAGGATGCATTATTTGTAGGGGAACAATGATACAAATGATTGCAGAATTCTCTTCAGAAATCATGGAGGCCAGGGGTGCCTGACTGGCTTAGTCAGTAGATCATGTGACTCTTCATTTCAGGGTCATGAGTTTGAGCCCTATTTTGGGTGTAGAGATGACTTAAATAAATAAATAAACTTACAGAAAAATTATGTAATATTTAAGATAACAAGAACATAAAGGGGGGAACAAATAATCCAATCAAGAAATGGGCAGAAGACATGAACAGACATTTCTGCAAAGAAGACATCCAGATGGCCAACAGACACATGAAAAAGTGCTCCATATCACTCGGCATCAGGGAAATACAAATCAAAACCACAATGAGATACCACCTCACACCAGTCAGAATGGCTAAAATTAACAAGTCCGGAAATGACAGATGCTGGCGAGGATGAGGAGAAAGGGGAACCCTCCTACACTGTTGGTGGGAATGCAAGCTGGTGCAACCACTCTGGAAAACAGCATGGAGGTTCCTCAAAATGTTGAAAATAGAACTACCCTATGACCCAGCAATTGCACTGCTGGGTATTTACCCTAAAGATACAAACGTAGTGATCCGAAGGGGCACGTGCACCCAAATGTTTATAGCAGCAATGTCTACAATAGCCAAACTATGGAAAGAACCTAGATGTCCATCAACAGACGAATGGATAAAGAAGATGTGGTATATATATACAATGGAATACTATGCAGCCATCAAAGGAAATGAAATCTTGCCATTTGCGACAACGTGGATGGAACTAGAGGGTATCATGCTTAGCGAAATAAGTCAATCAGAGAAAGACAACTATCATATGATCTCCCTGATATGAGGGAGAGGAGATGCAACATGGGGGGTTAATGTGGTAGGAGAAGAGTAAATGAAACAAGTTGGGATTGGGAGGGAGACAAACCATAAGTGACTCTTAATCTCACAAAACAAACTGAGGGTTGCTGGGCAGAGGGGGGTTGGGAGGGGGGGGTTATGGACATTGGGTAGGGTATGTGCTATGGTGAGTGCTGTGAAGTTTGTAAACGTGGAGATTCACAGACCTGTACCCCTGGGGGAAAAAATATATATATATATGTTTATAAAAAAAATAAAAATAAAAAAAAAATAAAAAATAAAAGAACATAAAGGGGGGACTCCTGGGTGGCTCAGTGGGTTAAAGCCTCTGCCTTCGGCTCAGGTCATGGTCTCAGGGTCCTGGGATTGAGCCCCGCACTGGGCTCTCTGCTCAGTGGGGAGCCTGCTTCCCCCTCTCTCTGCCTGCCTCTCTGCTTACTTGTGATCTCTGTCAAATAAATAAACAAAAATCTTTAAAATTAAAAAAAATTTTAAAGAAAGAACATAAAGGAGGGAATTAACAGGACCTGTATGGTGATAAGGTTTCCACATTCCATGTGAAATGGTAAAAATACTGATTTTTGGTAGTCTAGGAAGAGTTAAGTATGTATATTTTAACTCTCAGACAAATCACTTTTAAAAGTATACAAAGAGATACAGTCAAAAACACAGTAGATAAATCTAAGAGGAATGCTAAACAATGTTCAAATAACCCAAAGGAGGGACGCCTGGGTGGTTCAGTCATTAAGCATCTGCCTTCGGCTCAGGTCATGATCCCAGAGTCCTGGGATCAAGCCCCGCATCGGGCTCTCTCCTCAGCCAGGAGCCTGCTTCTCCCTCTCCCACTCCCCCTATTTGTATTCCCTCTCTTGTTGTCTCTTTCTCTGTCAAATGAATAAATAAAATCTTAAAAAAAAACACACAAATAACCCGAAGGAAAGCAAAAAGCAGAGAGACAAAAACAGGGAAGAAACAGAAAACAAATGATAAAATGTACACTTTGTGCACAATGGTATAAATTCATATGGTACACAATGGCATAAATCCAAACATACTAGTAATAACATTAAGTGTAAATGATCGGGGTTCCTGGGTGGCTCAGTCGGTTGGACATCCAACTCTTGGTTTTGGCTCAAGTTGAAATCTCGGGGTGGTGAGATTGAGCCCAAAGGGAGGCTCTGCACTCAGTGAAGTCTGCTTAGAACCCTCTCTCCCTCTCCCTATGCTCCACCCCCTTGCATTTACGTGTGCACACACACTCTCTCTCATTATATAAAATAAATCTTTTAAAAAATAAAATAAATGTGAATGATCAAAGTCAAAGATTTTAAGGCTGGATTTTTTTTCTTTTTAAAAAATGTATTTATTTATTTATTGGAAGAGACAGAGAGAGCAAGAGCACAAGCAGGGGAGGAACAGAAGCAAGCTCCCTGCTAAGTAGGGAGCTGGACATGGGGCTCAATCCCAGGACCCTGGGATCATGACCTGAGCCGAAGGCAGAGGTTTAACCAACTGAACCACCAAGGTGCCTCAATGATGGATTTTTTTTTCTTATAAAAAAGGCAATGTGACCCAACTATATGCTGTGTATAGTAAACTCACTTCAAATATAATGATGTAGCTAGGTTAAAATAAAGGATGAAAAGAGATATGCCAGATAAACACTAATTTAAAAAGAAAAGGCTCGAGTGGTACCTGGGTGGCTCAGTCGTTAAGCGTCTGCCTTCGGCTCAGGTCATGATCCCAGGGTCCTGGGATCAAGCCCTGCACCAGGCTCCCTGCTTGGTGGGAAGCCTGCTTCTCCCACTCCCACTCCCCCTGCTTGTGTTCCCCTCTCTCGCTGTCTGTTTCTGTCAAGTAAACAAATAAAATCTTAAAAAAAAAAGCTCAAGTGACTCTATTAATAGATGACAGAATAAACTACAGAACTAAGAACACTACCAGGGTAAAGAGAGATATTACAAACTGATAAAAGTTCACCAAGAATTTATAATAATCTATAATATATAATAATCTATAATCTTGGCGTTGGGGTCGCCAAGACCATCCCAGGTTCAATTCTTTGCAAAGAGGATACACAGAATTCAGCATATAGTGGTACCCAAGGCTAATATTTATTATGACTTAAGGATACTAAGCAAATTCAGCAAAGGGGAAAAGTGCATGGGGTGAAGTCCAGAGGAAAGCCACTGTTCTTCCCCTAAGATCAGAAAGGAGGAAGAATGTCCGCTCTTACCCTGGTTATTTAACATTATTTTGGAAATCCTAGCCAGTTCAGAAATTCAAGGAAAAACTTGTAAATGGTTTCCAGATTGGGAAGGAAGAAATAAAACGACTCCCATTCTCAGAGGACATGATTATCTGCATAGAAAATCCCACGGAATTTACATTAAAATTGCCGGAGCTGGGGTGGCTTGGTCAGTTCAGCCTCTGACTCTTGATTTTGGACTAAGGTCATGATCTCTGGGTTGTGAGATTGAGCCCCACATCAGGCTCTGTGCTCAGTGTGGAGTCTACTTGAGATTCTCTCTTTCTCTCCTCCTTTGCCTCTATCCTTGCTCACTCACTCTCAAATAAATAAATAAAATCTTTAAAATAAATTTGTTTTGAAAAGTACTGGAGCTAGGGTGCCTGGGTGGCTCAGTGGGTTGAGCCTCTGCCTTCGGCTCAGGTCATGATCTCAGGGTCCTGGGATCGAGTCCCGCATCGGGCTCTCTGCTCAGCAGGGAGCCTGCTTCCTCCTCTCTCTCTGCCTGCCTCTCTGCCTACTGTGATCTCTGTCTGTCAAATAAATAAATAAAATCTTTAAAAAAAAAGTACTGGAGCTAATCTATGAGTTTGGCAACATTGCCAAATACAAATCCTACACACAAAAATCAAAAGTATTTCTGTACTTGTATACTAGCAACGACAGTAAAAACTGAAAAACTTTTTTTTAAGATTGTATTTATTTAGAGGGAGAGAGAGGAAGATCGAGAGCGCACATACAAACAAGGTGAGGGAGAAGCAGACTTCCCACTGAACAGGGAACCTGACGCAGGGCTCAATCCCAGTGCCCCAGGATCATGACCTGAGCCCAAGGCAGATGATCAACTGAAAGAGCCACCCAGGCACCCTGAAAACTGAAATCTTAGAAAACACATACACGCAATACTAGCTTACAGTAGCTCCCCAAAACATCTAACAAAAACGTACAGGACCTGTGGATGTTGTAAATTACAAGAAGCTGATGAAAGAAATGAAAGACCTAAATAATGAAGAGACATACTGTGTATGCAGGTTGACAGATTCAGTGTAGTTAAGATGTCAACTGTTCCCCCAAATTGACTTGTACGTTTAATGCAATTCCAATCAAGATTCCAGCAGAAATTTTTTTGTGGAGACAGACTACTCAGTTTTAAAATGTATGAGGAGGGGCACCTGATTGGCTCAGTGGGTTAAGCGTCTGCCTTCGGCTCAGGTCATGATCCCAGGGTCCTGGGATCAAGCCCCACATCGGGCTCTCTGCTCAGCAGGGAGCCTGCTCCCCCCGCCACCCCCGCCTGCCTCTCTGCCTCCTTGTGATCTCTGTCAAATAAATAAATAATCTTAAATAAAAATAAATAATAAATAAGTAAAATGTATATGGAAAAACAAAGGAACTAGAATTGTCAAAGTAATTTTGAAAAGGAAGAACAAAATTGGAGGGCTTACCTGGATTTTGACTTACTATAAAGCTACAATAATCAAGACAGTGTGGTACGCATGGGGAGAGACACCTTCGTGAAGTATCAATTGGCCATATTTTCGTGTGAAGTTGTGACTATGAAGGGGCAGCACAAGGGAGCTCTATAAAGGGATGGAACAGCCATATATCCTGAATGTGGCGGTGGTTACAGGAATGTATTCATGTGTTAAAACTCACAGAACCCCTAGGGGTGCCTGGGTGGCTCAGTCATTAAGCATTTGCCTTCGGCCCAGGTCATGATCCCGGGATCCTGGGTCCCTCTCCCCCTCTCCCTGCTTGTGTTCCCCGTCTTGCTGTGTCTCTCTATGTCAATTAAATAAATCAAATCTTTGGAAAAAAAAAAACCCACAGAACTCCCAAAGCCAATTTTTACATTTTTGATATTTTGGTATGTATTTTATTTTATTGATTATTTTTTAAAGATCTTATTTATTTATTTATTTGACAGAAAGAAACATAGTGAGAGAGGGAACACAAGCAGGGAGAGTGGAAGAGGGAGAAGCAGGCTTTTTGCTGAGCAGGGAGCCCAATGCAGGACTTGATCCCAGGACCCTGGGATCATGACCTGAGCCAAAGGCAGACACTTAACGGACTGAGCCACCCAGGCACCCCCCAGGGTTTCCTATTAGGGTATAATTGGGTTGTTTCCAGCAGTTAGCTACTACAGATAGAGTTACTACACAACCATTATTGCATGTCCCGGAATGCTCACCACAGCTAGTATGAGATGGCAAGAACCTAAATCGTATACTACCTATCCATTCAGTGGAAGAGTGATTGAATAAAGTCTGGCTGTAGTAAATAATGACACATCATCAGAACCATGTCAGACCACGTGAACCACTGTTTGCTTAAGTTACACTAGTGTTAATGGGTATCTGTTGTGAAGATGACACATGACTCTAATTAGAGTGCAGATGGGTCACAGGAACCAAGCAGGCAGGGAGCTCCCTGAGCTCATCTTGGTATCCCCGTGGGCAGAGGAGAAGATAAACGGGAAGGACATAAGTGGTCAGAGAGGACCTCAACTGGACCTTGGCCCATGGCTCTGATTGCAGAGCTTCCCACCTGCCTGACGGCCCTGAACAATTCGAGGGAGACAGCCCCTGCCTGTGCCTGGGGAGACCCAAGTCAGGTCATCCCCAGCAACTTTGACCTGCTCCTCCTCCTCTTGGACCAAATCTGCTTTCTCATTTCAGAGCCCCCTTCATTCATGAGCATCCCCTGCGTTGGGAGGCCTGTGTGTCTCCCAGCCCAGCAGCCCGGGTGCAGCCATTTGCCCCAGCTAGGGACTGTAGACCCAGCGTTCAGGCTCTGGGAAGGGACTGGGTGGAGGCAGAGTTGGCAGCTGGTCAGGATCTGAATGGGGAAACAGAGGCCTTTTCCTAAACCCAGGCTTTGTCGGGGATGCTCCAGAGCCTTCAGGATCCTGGGCTATGGCCGTCAGGACAGGCCACGCTATAGCCCAACCTGCACTGTGGGTGAGGCAACAGAACCAGTCCATCATGTGGGGAAAAAACTAAAATGAAACGTTTCAATGAGAAAAAGATTACAAATGTGAGAACTTCCCTTTAACCACAGAAACGAGCTTCTGGTAGGAGGAAGAAGAGCAGGAGGAAGAGGAAAGCCATGTGCAGTGACTAGGATCAGGGTCCTCCAGGAAGAAGAGGCAGAGCTGGCCCTAGGCTGCCCCCAGCTGTCCACACGGAGAGAGAGGCTCTGAGGAACACCCAGGTCTGGGGCTCATGTACCCAGAGGCCTGCGACCCTCAGGTGTGAGTGTTTAAGTCTCAGTCCCTCCTGGTCTTCTTCCCTGAGGCCTTCCTGGTCTTGGAGATGAGTCGCCCCCTGCTGGTAAAGGTTAGAATATGGACGGTCCAAGGCTGAGGGGTGAGGCGTGTGGACACTAACACCTCACCCTGGGACCACAGCTTCAGCCACGCTGCTGGGAATGAAAGGAAAAGGCCACTTTGACTTAGCAGGAAGCACAGGTTTAAACCTGGACTTCCCTGGAACCTAGACATCCGGAATGGGAAATGGAGGGTTTGTAGTCTGCGGTCAGGTGACAGCTGGGCCGAGGGCTGAGACCCGAGGACAGATAGCAGGGGCCCCTGTGAGATCAAGATACTGAGCCAAGTAAAAGGGTGGAGGAGACAGAGGAAGATCACGGAGGCCCCAACAAAGGACTGTGCTCAGGGCTGACAAGAACACAGAAGGCACTTAGGGCCTCAGTTTGCTCATCTGTAAACTCGTGATAAAAATAGAATTTACATCATGGTGTCTGTGTGAGAAAAGCATGATTCATGTAAAGTAATCAGCCCAGGGTCTGGCACAGAGTAACTGGGGGATAAATGCTGATAGTGTTGTTATTGTTCTTATTACAAGAATCATTCAATCTTAATTATCTGGTGACAGGCCCTTCTCCCTACAGGATGGGCAACTTGCTCCCTTCAAGGGGAAGCCCCATCCACCTCCATTGCTTCAGGGTGGGGACACTGGCAGTGACCACGGAGGCCTCTGGAGGGAGGGAGGGAGTGCTAGGCAGAATACGGCCCCCCCAAAGATAGCCACACCCTAAGCAGTAGGACTTGGAATCTGTCACCTAACTTGGCAAAAGGGACTTCGCCGATGTGATTAAGTTAAGCATTTTGAGATGGGGAGGATTATCCTGGATTATCTGACTGGGAGTGAAAGAAGGAGGCAGGAGAGAGAGAGTCAGGGTGGTTTGACGGGAGAAAGACTCAACTGGCCTTTGCTGGCTTTGAAGATGGAGGAAGGGGCCATGACTATAGTGACTATATGACTATAGTCATAGTCATGACTATAGACAGCCTCTAGAAGCTGGGAAAGGCAAGGGAATGGATTCTCCTCTAGAGCCTCCAGAAGGAACACAGCCCCTATGGACACCCTGCGAGACTCCTGACCTCCACAACTATAAGATAGTATATTTGTGTTGTGTTCAGCCACCAAGTTTGCTGCAGATTTGTTACATCATTAATAGGACACTACTAGGTGGGGAAACACAGTGCTCCCCACTTCCTTCCTTCCTCTCTCTTGGGTCCACATTTCTGCCAGAAATACCCCATCCTGTGGCCCCTACAAGATGGTGCCCCACCGATGAGGCGGTGGCCCCATCCCCTTGGTTAACCTGAAAAACAGGGAGAGACTGAGGAGGGTGTGGGTCCCCTGGGGAGGGTGTGTGGGGATCCAGTGCCTCTCAAGGGGGCAGGCAGGGACGGGGTCAGGGGCACAAGGAGGCCTCTGCCCTTCGCAGTATCCACCACTATAACAATACACACACTTGAGGGTGGGAAGGACGGGTCATGGGTGACAGTGATTGCAAGAGTTCATGGGGTGGGGGCTGATAACAGCTGACATTACTTGTTCTGTGCTAGGCACTGCCCTAGGTAATTGATGTAGTATCTCATTTAACCTTTATCGTAACCCCATGCAGAAGGAAAGTTATTACCCCTGATGACAGACAAGCAAAGGGAGGCACAGAGTGCTTGAATAACTTGCCTATGGTGTGACCTAGTGGCAATTTAGTCCTGGACTGTACCACTCCAGAACCCTTCCTCTCGCCTGCCCTGCTATACAGCCTCAATTGTTATATTAATCAAATATGTTCATGAGTGATGCCATTACACATTTTCTCCAAAGCTCAGTTGGCATTAGCCCCTTTTTAAGAATGGGAAACCGAGGCTGGGAGGGGACAGATGACTTACCCAAAGGTTACACAACTAGGACTTGGGGTCCTAGCTTTTTTTTTTTTAAAGATTTTATTTATTTATTTGACAGACCGAGATCACAAGTAGGCAGAGAGGCAGGCAGAGAGAGAGGCAGAGAGAGGGGAAGGAAAGCAGGCTCCCTGCCGAGCAGAGAGCCCGATGAGGGGCTTGATCTCAGGACCCTGGGATCATGACCTGAGCCGAAGGCAGAGGCTTAACCCACTGAGACACCCAGGCGCCCCTGGGGTCCTAGCTTTTAAATTAACTCTTCTGGGCTCTAAAACCATAGATGGGGTACCTGGGTAGCTCAGTCGGTTAAGCGTCCAACTCGTGATTTCAGCTCAGGTCACGATCTCAAGATTGTGAGATCAAGCACCACATCAGGCTCCATGCTGGGTATGGGGACTTCTTGAGATCTCTCTCTCTCTCCGTCTCTAAACAAACAAACAAATATTCTCTCTCTCCCTCTCTAAATAAATAAATAAATAAATAAAATAAGACAAAACCATGTATGAAAGAGGTCAAAGGCGAGATGAACTCCAACGACTTAGGACAAAATGGACATATTCTCTCCATCCCACAAGAGGTGAGTGTCTCTGCTCAATGGCTGGTGTCAGGAGACACAGAATAAACAAGTCCCCAAAACATGACTTCCACAGATAGGGCTGAGGGAACCTCGGTAACCTCCAGGACTGAAGGGAAGACCTTGACCCCAAGGGAGGTTCTGAAGGAAGTAGTTCACCTACACTTCATAGTCTAGACAAGGAAACTGGGGTTGCTCCGAGCTGGTGTAGAGGAGTCCCAAAGAGTCACATCACTCCCACGACTCACTGCATTTTGTTTTAGTTGTGATCTCTCTTTTTTTTTTTGCCTGAGAAATGTACATTTCAGTGAATATTAATGAATTGCACATCCATTAACAACCACCCAGGTCAAGCTCTAGAGACTAGTATTGCCATTCGAGAAGTCTCCTGGGGTCCCTGCCCAATTACATCCTTCCTCCCCTCTTCCAGAAGTAAACATTATCATGGACTTGGTGATAATCACTCTCTCACTTTCCTTTATAATTTTACCACTGGTAATAGATTCATTTTGCCTGTTCTTCTGTTTGGCTTCTTTTGCTCAACATCATGTCTGTGCAGTTCATCCAGGCTATTCCATATAGTTGTAGATCTTTCATTCTCATTCTACAATATTCCATTCTGTGACTATATAATTTATTTACACATTTCTTGGCACAGCTGATTTTTCTATTTGTAATTTCTAATATATTCTAGGTTTGAGCTTTTCATCAGTTAATTGTGTTTGAATTATTTTCTCTCAATTTGCATCCCAATTGTTGTTTTCACTCTATGATGTTTCTTTTTTTTAAGATTTTATTTATTTATTTGAGAGACAGAGATCACAAGCAGGCAGAAAGGAAGGCAGAGAGGGGGTGGGAAGCAGGCTCCCTGCCAAGCCCGACGTGGACTGGATCCCAGGATGTGGGATGATGACCTGAGCAGAAGGCAGTGGCTTTACCCCGCTGAGCCACCCAGGCACCCCCATGGTGTTTCTTGATCAATAGACATTCTTAATTTTAATGTAATTGAATGTTTTATAATTGTCATTTGTGGTTAGTATTTTGCGTCTTGTTTAAGAAAAACTTCTACCATGAGTATATAAAGGTATTTTTCTATATTAAATTCTTAAAGCTCTTTGGTTTTGCTTCTTACATTTAGGTTTTGAACATGTCTAGAGTTATTTTTGTGTTATAAGGATCCAAGTTCATTTTTTTTCAATATGGATAACGGATTGTTCCACTTATTGGAAGTCCAACCATTTCCCACTGGTATCACAACACCTCATTGGCTACCTATTCTGAGTCTACATGTAAGTGGGTCTTTTTCTGAGACCACTGGTCTTTCCAATGAAAGGTATTTGTCTACTTTTGTAGCAATATCACACCATCTTAATCGCTATACCTTAAATTAAGTATGGGTATTCTGGCTAGTTGGCACTTACACATAAATTTAAGAACTAACTTGCTTGATATGCAGACACGCAAATCTTTTGAAATCGTGACTGGTTTTACACCGAACCTACAAACAGTTCAGAGGGAACTGACAGCTTTATGACATTGACTTTCATTCAGTAACATGTATATCTCTTTAATTAGTCTTTTAAAATATCTTTCAGGGGCGCCTGGGTGGCTCAGTGGGTTAAGCCTCTGCCTTCAGTTCAGGCCATGGTCTCAGGGTCCTGGGATCGAGCCCTGCGAGGGGCTCTCTGCTCAGCAGGGAGCCTGCTTCCCCCCCCCACCGCCTGCCTCTCTGCCTGCTTGTGATCTGTCAAATGGATAAATAAAATCTTTTAAAAAATAAAATAAAATAAAATCTTTCAATAAGGTTTTATACCTTTTTAACTAAAAGAGCTTGCCTTTTTGGGGTGCCTGCTGGCTCAGTCAGTAGAATATGTAACTCTTGATCTCAGGGTTATGAGTTCAAATCCCACATTGGGTGTGCAGGTTACTTAAAAATAAAATCTTTTTAGAAATTTGTTTATCTGATGAGAGAGAGAGAGAGCGCGCATAAGCGGGGGGAGCAGGTGAGGGAGAAGCAGACCCCCCTCCTGAGCAGGGAGCCTGATGTGGGGCTTGACCCCAAGACCATGGGATCCTGGGGCACGACCCAGGTGCCCCCAAAATAAAATCTTTTAAAAAAAGAAAGATCTTGCCCTCTTTTGTTAACTTCTAAGTAGTTCATAAATGGTATCTTTATTAAAATTTTCTGTCTCTTGTTAGGATATAAAAGCAATTGAGGGTGCCTGGGAGGCTCAGTGGGTTAAGCCTCTGCCTTCGGCTCAGGTCATGGTCTCAGGGTCCTGGGATCGAGCTCCGCATCAGGCTCTCTGCTCAGCTAGGAGCCTGCTTCCTCCTCTCTCTGCCTGCTGCTCTGCCTACTTGTGATCTCTCTCTCTCTCTCTCTGTCTAATAAATAAATAAAATCTTTAAAACTAAATAAATAAAAGCAATTGATTTTTGAATATGGATTTTTGTATCAAAAATCTTTTTAAATTCTTAATAATTGTAATAATTTGTCCATGGACTATTTTGGATTTTCCATATACACAATAGTATCATCTATAAATAATGACAATTCTGTTCTTCATTTCCAATCTTTGAATATTTTTAATTTCTTTTCCTTGCCTTTCCTTGCCTTACTGTTCTTGCTAGGACCTCCAGTACAATGCTGAGTAGAAATGGTGATAGCAGGGGCGCCTGGATGGCTCAGTGGGTTAAAGCCTCTGCCTTCAGCTCAGGTCATGATCCCGGGGTCCTGGGATCGAGCCCCATGTTGGGCTCTCTGCTCAGCGGGGACTCTGCTTCCTCCTCTCTCTCTGCCTGCTTCTCTGCCTACTTGTGATCCCTGTCTATCAGATAAATAAATAAAATCTTAAAAAAAAAAGAAATGGTGATAGCAGGCATCCTTGACACATTTCAAATGTCAGAGCTCTTAAAATTTCATTTGAAGTATGTCGTTTACTGTAAATCCTTGTAGATAGATATCTTTTATGTTAAGAAAATGTATTCAACTGATTTCCTAAGGTTTTTATTGCTTGTCTGTCTTTGTTTCTGTTTTAGGTCGGCTCTATACCCAGTGTGGAGCCCAATGTGGGGCTTGCACTTACAATGAGATCAGAACTGAACTGAGATTAAGAATCAGATGCTCAACCGACTGAACCACCCAGCTGTCCCTTGCTAAGGTTTTTGGAGTCAAGAATAGAGGGGCACCTGGGTGGCTCAGTGAGTTAAGCATCCACCTCTTGATTTTGGCTCAGGTCATGATCTCAGGGTTGCGAGATTGGGCTCTGCACGCAGCACTCCTCCCTCTGCTCCCCCACCCCCTCAAATAAATAAAATCTTTCCAAAATAAAATCATGAATAGATGTTAAATTTAATCCAACGCTTTCTCTACAGCTATTGAGATTATTGTGGTTTCTCCTTTGATATGTTAATGAAGCAACTTTTTGTTGCCTGAGCTCAAATGTTAAATGTTAAATAAAAATGTTGCAGTTCTAGAATAGATCCAACTTGGTCATATTACACTTTTTAAATGTATTGAATGTAGGCAGTGCTAGAGACTGAATGATTATGTCCCCTCACAAGCTGTATGTTGAAACGTAACCCCCAATGTGATGGTATTAGGAGGTGGGGGCCTTTAGGGGTGATTAGATCATGAGGGTGGAGCCTTCATGAATGAGATGAGTACCTTTATAAGAAACCCCAAAGAGTGGGCACATGGGTGGCTCAGGTGGCTTGGTTAAGCCACTACCTTCAGCTCAGGTCATGATCCTGGAGTCCTGGGATTGAGTCCCGCATTGGGCTCCATGGGTGGCTCAGGTGGCTTGGTTAAGCCACTACCTTCAGCTCAGGTCATGATCCTGGAGTCCTGGGATCGAGTCCCGCATTGGGCTCCCAGCTCTGCGGGGAGTCTGCTTCTTCCTCTGACCTTCTCCCCTCTCATGCTCTTTCTCTCTCAAATAAATAAATAAAATCTTTAAAAAGAAAAAAATAGAAACCCCAAAGAGTAACATTGCCCCTTCACTATGTGAAGACACCCCAAGAAGAGAGCCATCTATGAACCAGGACGTTGGTCCCCACCAGACTCCAAATCTTCAGGTGCTCTGATCTTCAACTTCCCAGCCTCTGGTGCTGTGAGAAATAAATGTTTGTTGTTTTCAAGCCACATAGTCTACACTATTTTGTTATGGCTGCCTAAGCAGACCAAGATAGGCAGCTGGTTAGTTTAAGGTATTTGTATATTTTCTTGAGATCTATAATATTCTTTTTTCACTCATCAAGTTTTAGGATCAAGATTCTATCAGCCCCATAAAACGAATTAGATGCTCCCTTTTATGGCACTCTGGAATTGCTTTTGTAAAATCAGAATTATTTGTTCCTTGAGTGTTTCACCAGTGAAGCCATCTGGGCCCAGAGTTTCTGTATGGGAAGACTTCCGGTTATAGGTTCTGTTACTTTAATGGTTATAGGACTGCTCAACTTTTCCTCTTTTTTTTTTTTTTGAGACAGTTTTGGCAAGTTACATGTCTGTAGTAATTTGAGTACTTTGTCCATTGTATCTAACTTTTCAATCCAGTTGGCAGAAAGTTGCCTTTTTGGACATTGAGCAAATAATCACATCAGTGGAAGACCACGGACACTTGTTTGCGCTTTTGATATTTGGCCAAGTGAGAATATCCTCATTGAAAGATGAAATGAGTGGGTGTTGAATTTGTTTTCAGTACCTGTTTTCCACTTCCAAACCTCTGCAATGCTATTCCTTCTGACTGGACTGCCCTCTCTTCCCCTCTACTATCTGCTGGATTCCTTCTCATTTTTTAACTCAGTTCAGGCACTATGCCCTCCCAAAAGGTTTCCAGAGTCCCCACACTGGGCTGAGCATATGTCCTGAAGCCCCCGTCACTGCTAATGAGCTAGTCACACTGTACTAAAATCCTTTCTCTGTATCTGTCTCTCCCACTAGACTATGAGATCCTTCCTTTGTGTCCTCAGAACAGAGAAGAGGTGGTCAGTCCACATTTGTGGAACTGACCCGAGCTTGTCACCACTGAATGCCCAGCTAGGCTCTCTAACCATGTCTCTATTTTCCCACATCCGTTTATTTGTTCCCTCATTTATTTCAATCAGCAGGCATTTATTGAGGACTTACTAGGTGCCAGGCCCTGTTCTAGAAGAGTGGCCAACAAGGAAAGAGGAAAACCAGGCAAGTGTGGTGTCCCAGAAACCAAGTAAAGAGAGATTTCAAGGTGGGGGAGACGACCAGCTGTGTCAAATGTTGCCAATAGGTCAAGGAAGATGAAATCTGGGATGTGGCTGTTGATGGACCAATCAAATATCATCAGGGATTTTTGCTGAAGTGGCTGGGCAAACAATCTGATTGGGGCTGTTTCAGAAAAGCAGGGGAGCCCTAGAGAAGAATGAAAGAAAGTTGGTGTAAAGTTTTGTTGCGAAGGCAAGTAAATAAATATATGGTGTTTTGTTGTGCTAATGCAGAGATTTTTATTTGCATGCAGTAAATATATCTATCCTTTCTTTCAAAGCTTCTGGGTTTCCTGTTTTGAGTTATAAAGGCAAAGTCTGTGGACAGCAACTGTGGTATGAATTCTTCACAGCACATTAACTCCTCTGTCCCTTCTGAGACCTTCCCAATCTTGGAGACAGAAGGGTCTCCTTCCTGGTGTCAAAGGCTTCTTTTTTTTTCCCAGGAACCTCAAAACCTTGTGACTTATTCGCAGCCAGTATTCCCACATCTACAGCTGACCACATCCACCGCCACAGCCGTGTGTTCGACACCAAACCCTCACATGGCAATCATTCTTCCTCCCTCCCTGGCAGAATATAGAAAAGACCAAAGGACCCGCCCCTCCAAAGACCACCAGACCACACAGGGCAGGACCATAAGGTGAGGTGACACGTACTGAAGCTGTGGCAGCAGACATGGCTATGTCCCACGGCCAACTCCCTACCCGCCCCTCCCATAGAACGGGACCACCCCACACACTCAGGCCCACACGGGAGAACACTGTACAGCAAGACACATCATTTCTCATAGAGCTCTATTGTGGCATATAATAATAGGTACTCTATATAAATTAAATTAAAAATAAAGCTCCAGCAGGTTGCACAGGTTGGCTGTTAATAAATATATCTCTGGGTAATTGTGCCCCAAGACCAGCTCACGACCACTCGCCCTCGTCCAGAGAATTATACAAAAATAAATACAGGCTTGGGTGGGGAGGAAGGGAGGACATGCCCAGTTCCTCTCTGAAAGTTATCTCACACCGTCCACCGTGCCCTGTTCCCCTCCACAGGCATCACCACAGGGAGCCCTGTGCCAACAAGTCCTCAAGGACGGGAAGGTGTCTCTCCAGTTGGGCATTCTCAGAAGCAAAAGACCCCTCACTATACAGGCCACACATCCTATCTGAACCCCCTGGGTGCAGTGCAGGGACGGCCTCTCTCCACACCCCAGAGAGGGGGGACGTCTGTTACTGCTGCACCCCATACAATCAGCCTCTACGAGAACCAGGCCAGAGAGAGGCACAGCGCAAGCACCAGGAGGGACATACCACTGTTCAGAGCCACAGGGACCACCACCAACACAGCCAGGACCCCCACAGTCTGGGTCAAGGGCCCCCACAGCTGGGGAGGCAATACACACACACTTTCTGCAGGGACTGCTAAGGTGGGAGACTTCTTTGGGGGCTCCAGGCTTGGGCCTGCACTCTCTTCATCCTGGGGGCTCATATGGGGCCTGGCCAGGCTAGAAGGACAGACTTCAGCCCCCGAGGGACTGAGGAGGGTCAAACTTTGCCCCCGTAGGACTGGAGCAGCTGGCTCCTTACCAGATCTAGGAACCAAGCTGTCTGCCCACTCAGTGGTAAACTCCATCCGGCCTTCTTTCTCCCCTGGGGGCCCGGTCACCCCAGCCATCACCCTATTTATGCGCAGAGAGTCGGCGTCCTTGCCCATCCCCTTTTCTGGAGCCCCAGCGAACTGACCCTCTGCACCCAGAACCACGGGGCTGTCACAGCCCGAGCCCTCTGCCCACGGGAGCCACACATCTCCCATAGTGGCTACCACAGGATGGACCCCTGAGAGGATTTCTGGAGGTGATTCCTTGGGGGTGTCCCCTTCTGGGCTGGAGGGTACAATGGAGAGTCCCTCTTCGCCCTCCCCCTCCTCATCAGGATCCTCAATGTCCTTGATAAGCTCCACACCACGCCCCAGCCGGGCATAGTGCAGGGTGATCTCCTCAGCCAGGGCGCTGTTCAGGGCCCGCTCGGGGCCAGGCCACTTCAAGATCAGGTCGCGGTCCGTGAGTATGCCCAGGGGATGGCTGGGGGATACTCCCCCATCTGTGGGGCCCTCCCCGCCACCTCCCACCCCACCTGCAGCCACAGCGGCCCGCAGGCGGCTCAGGTGGGACAGGTAGAGCTGCTCCAGCTCCTGGTCAATGGTGTCCTCACCAAGCAGCTCCTCTAACCCACCCACAACCTCCAGACCCCCAGGGGGTTCATCCATTAAGGCCCCCACCATGGAATCCTTTCGGCCCCCTCCATTCTCTTGCGATACTTCCCACGTGGCCTCCACCTGTTGCTGGCTGGGTTCCAGAAGAGGCCCGGCTGCCCCCTCACTTGCATCGGGCCCCGAGGCCTGGTCCCTGGGGGAGCCACCCAGGCCACAGAGAGAGGAAGAGGGGAGAATCCTGATGGCCCGTGCCTGGGGGACCTCTGTGAAAGCCACAGGCGGATTGCTTCTGGGGACGTCACCTTCCTCTGGGGGTTTGCCAGTCACTGTAACTTCAGAAACCTAGAGCCATTGGGAGGGGGGTAGGGCAGGAGGGGAGAGAAAGGAAGAGGAATGAAGTAGAGGAGGGGATGGGACAGGCAGAGACAGTGAGACTGGTGACAGCCCACACCCAGCCCCACCCGTGTTTCCAGGTACACCCTCCTTAAAGAGCCCTCTCTAATGCTCCAAATGCCAAAGCCTATGTCATCTTTATTAACATAACCAAATCAGATGGAGTAAAAGGGGACTTCCTGCAGATCATTAAGCTAAGGAAGGCAGTGGGCCCCAACATTTGGTGAATGGCTCTCCGTAAGTACTGTTGGCTGACCTCTAAAACAGATCCAGAATATCCACATGAATTCAGGTATTTTCTCTTTCAAAAACATTTATTTTGACAAGGCCTAGAAACAATGGCCTATCTAGCAGGAGGAAAGCACACGGAGCACCCAGATTCTAGTTTCTAAATACCATTCTCCCCTAAAAGGAACCAGAGCTTTCTAACTAAATGGCTGTGGGTAGGGTAAGTACAAAATGAGTCTCGGACACACTGTCATTCAAGAATCTGAAGAAGTGGTCAAAGAATGATGGGACTGTGTTCAAAAGGACTCTGGAACCAATGTAAACAAGTTCCTACTGACTGGAGAGAGTTCAATTTAAACATCAAAATGAGTAAATAGATGCAATGGGTGGAAACTTAACAAATATGTTTAAAATTCATGAGTTAGTAATAATACACCAAAACCAAAAATCCTTTAGTTGGTCACCTTTGGAGAAGTTCACTTCTTCTGAAAACTGGTAAATAAAAGGGAAAAAATTAAGCATTTATACAGCTTTTTCAATACAAATTATATACCCTCAAGGCAGCCAAACGGTTGATATGAGAACGTTTTTCCTTGGAAAAGAATTCCAGTTACTAAATGAAATGGGAATAAGAGAATTAAATAGAATCAATTCTAGTTAAATTAGTTTCATAATAATAGATGGTATTTAATAAATCAATTTAAAGTGGATTAATTGGATTTAATAGATCACATTAATTAAGTGGAATTAACATATTGATTTAAAAAAGAGTGAGAAATGTGTTTCCATACAATCAGCCAAAACCAGCCTGTGGGAAACTCTACAGGACAAACAAGGTTTCTTCAACAAACAAACTGCCAGAAAAGTGAGGGAGATTTTAAATCTAAAAAAGACCCATCCACCAAATGTAATGTGTTGACCTGGTTTGGATCCTATAACATCTATGAGATAAGGAAATTTGAACACTGATCAAATATTTGATGATACTAAGGACTAACTGTTGATCTCCTGAGGCATGATGCTGCATTGTGTTTTTTTTTTAAAGAGTGCTTAATTTTATGAGATACAAACTGAAATATTTGTGGATGAGATAATGTCTGGATTTCTTCCCAAAATAATTCCATAGGCAATTGCGGGGTGGGGCAGAGAGGGTATGGAAAAAGTAGGAATGGACATGTGCTGAAATTTGTTGAAGCTAGGTGACAGGAATATGTGAGTTCATTATACTAGTCTCTTTCCTTCTATATATGTTTGAAAACCTTTGTACTAAAACACACACATACACACATGCTCTCTCTTTCTTTCTAACATACATCTCCAGAATCTCTATCTCCCCTGTCATCTCTGGCATCAATTGCCCAGACCACTGCAGTTGCCTCCCCGTACGGTCCCCCTGCTTCTGCCCTCATTCCTACAGCCCACGGTCCTCACAGCAGCCAAAGGGAGCCTGTTAAATCCTAAATCAGATCATGGCCTTCCTCCGCTCACAACCTTTCCGTGGCTCCACTGTCACTCAGAGTAAAAGCCCGAGTTCTCTCCAAGGCCCACGAGATGCTATGTGATCTGTCTGACCTCACCTCCTGCTGCTCCCCAACGCCCCCCCCACCGCCGCTCACTGCTCCCTGCTGTTCCTCACACATTAGTCATGGCCCCGCCTGGGGGGGCTTTGCAGCTGCCTGGGATGTTCTTCCCCTAGTTACTCATGTGGCTCACTCTTACCTTCTCCAATCTTTGCTCAAATCTCACTTTCCATGAAGGCCTCGCCTGCTCTAAACTCACAAACCTTCCCCCCACCCCCATATGCATGCACATGTGCACGCACACGTGTATGACACACACACTCCCCATCCCTTTATTTTTTTCCTCAGCACTCATCATCACCTAAAACAGCATATATTTTAACTATTCTTTTGTTTTGTCATGTCTCACTCCACCAAAATGTAAGTAAGTCCCACGGAGACCTCTTTTTTGGTCGCTCCCAGCTTCCCAGTGCCCAGGATTGCTTGGCACAGGGCAAGCACTTGATAAGTGTTTGCTAACATAACAAAAGCTCGGGTGAATCCCGGCTGTCCACCCTCCGCCCTCAGGCTCTGCTTTGGGGGGACTCCCTCTGACCTAGGGTAGACCTGGAGCAAGCTGGCCCCCACCACCCAGTCTCCCACTGGGCTGTCCATCCAGAGGCCGCCAGGGCCTGCTTACCTGAAGCGTCATCTGAGGCCATGGGCGGAGAGGGGTGGGGGCCACCAGGGGACCCACTGACTCCTGGACATTAGGGCGCTCTGCTGGAGAGAAGAGAAGGGGTAGCGTTGGAGTGAAGCTGGTGTCCGGGCAGGCCAGGTTTAGTTAAGAAAGGCTACTCTTGGGGCGCCTGGGTGGCTCAGTGGGTTAAGCCGCTGCCTTCGGCTCGGGTCGTGGTCTCGGGGTCCTGGGATCGAGCCCCACATCGGGCTCTCTGCTCCGCAGGGAGCCTGCTTCCCCCTCACTCTCTGCCTGCCCCTCTGCCTACTTGTGATCTCTCTCTCTCTCTGTGTCAAATAAATAAATAAAATATAAAGAAGAAAAAAGAAAGGCTACTCTTTGGGCTACTTGGCTTTTTGTCTCTGAGGCTATCTGAGACAGTTGAAGGCAGAGGGGACCTCCTAATTCATATAGAGAAAACGGGGAGAAAGAAAGGAATAGTGCGCAGAAGCTGAAACCTCCACAGCCTGCCAATTGCTTACCCACAGCAGGGGTGCTGTCCTCTGACCTCCTCATCCTCAGCTCTTCCTCAGCGGGCCTGTCAGGGGCAAAGGGGAGAATGCATGGATCTGATGTCCCTGAGAGGCCAGTTCTGCCACCCACCGGCCCCTTCCGAGCCTCAGTGGCGGCCCACTCCCAAGGGACAGTGGCCATCTTCCCTTCTGCCACCTCTTTTTACCCAACCCTGATTGGAAAAGTCCCACAGACACATTGGGGAAATGCTGTGAAACACAGGAAAGCATAGCGAAGGGGGAAAAGTCACACATCAGCTAGAGGCAACCACTAGGACCATGAAGGACAAGTTAATTCCAGCTACTCTACAAAATCAACTTAGCTTCCGCAGACAATATTTCACAGCTGGCTTTGTCCGTGCAATGTCCGTGCAACCATATGAAGCATCACTATATGCTCTTGTCAACGCCTGAGATGGCCGTTTACCCTCACAGTGGCTCACCGTGACATCTGTAACCCACTCCCATCCTCCTGAGCAGCTCGCTTGTTGCCTTCATTCCGCTCTCACGAAGCAGACTCCAGCAGACACTACTGGGCATGGTTTACATGAGCATTTTGGATCATTTCCTTAGGGTATATTCCTAGCAGTAGAGGAACCCACTTTCTCCAAGAAAGGCCAGGTGAGGACTGTGGGACTCAGAAAAGCAGCAAAGAGGAGGAAGGAAGCAACTGGAGGACAGGAAGGAAGCCAGCAGAAAAAGGAAGTAGCCCAGGGTCACAAAGACCTGGGTCCCTCCACCAACATGTCCCCCGTCACCCAATCAACCTGGCCAACCCCCTAACCTTTCGGAGCCTCGCCCTCCTCACCTTAAAACGGAGCACAGGACAGTCAGGATATACACACCAAGCACAGGGCAGTCAAGGCCATCGAACCAGACACCAGGGTCTATCACGGAGCAGGGGGCTGAATCGACCGTGGGTATTCATTAAGGTTGGTCCTCCTCCACAACGCAAGTCAGGCCCCACCGTCTAAGTGGCATAAGGCAAGTGTATTTCACCCAGTCTCTCCCAGGGGTGGGGTCACAGGGATCATGGAGAAATTGCTGTTCTCATTCTCAGAAATGAGTACCAAATGTTTACAGATTAAGGCAAATGAGAGGGAAGCGTTAACAAAAACATGAGCAGAGGCGGAGAGGAGCTGAGGCAATTGCTCAGACCTTCTCGTTCCTAAAAGGTAATATGATGACATTGACATTTCTGCAGATGGTTGCAACTTTTTGAAAAACATAATTAATTGCCTCTCAGAAACCGGGGATCACTAGCTGACCTGAATAGAATACCTTCTATGATGTTCGGCACTGTTCTGGGTGCTTTCACATCTATTAACGCAGCCTCACAATAATCCTGTGAGGTAGGTACTTTTAATCCTGTGAAGTGGGTGGTAGTATTATCCGCATCTCACAGATAATGACGTGGAAGCTGAGGAAACGGCTCGAGGTCAGGCAGCAAGGACCAAAACCTAAGCCTTCTGGCTCCCATGTCTAAATCCAGGCTCTTGATCAACAAACTGCTGCTTCCTGGACAGGGGGCGGGGGAGAAACTGGGGTCTTACCCCAATGCCATCTCCCATCCTTTCCAGAAGTAGGTAGAGGGGGGGCAGCAATGACAGACAAGATCTCTCTCTCTTCATTCATTCAGGCTTTTCTTTGGACCTACCTTTTGCCCATATATTCATTCCCAGTTTCCCTGCCTTCGTGGGACATTTGACTAGGTGACCACCAGACACGGAAGTCGCGGCAAGGTCCCTCAGGGAGGAAATTTGAATCAGGTACATGGATCTAGAGTCTGGAAGCTCCAGAAGGGACTATCTGTCTTTCTCTATGGACTAGGGCTCGTGCATCCCACCAAAGGTATTTGAATCTGAATATTACCAGGCCCGGGAGTGAGTGACTCCAGAATCCTGGCCACCAACTCCCAAGCATCACAGAGAAGAAAGGGGGATTTGGAACAAACCAGTCTGGTCTTGCGCCAGTCCCCCCAGTAAGTTTAAAATCTAGGTCTTTGGACCTGTGGCCCAACATGATTTCTGAAGACTTCTTTTGCTGGCACAGTCCTTCGTTAGAGGAAAAAGTTAAGTTTCTAGAATCTTCTACAGCAAGCTTCTTCAAGAAGACCCACAAACATAAGGGTAGCCCTCCCTCCAAGGGGCAGGACTAGGCAAGCCGTCCCCTGCCATCTGGCCCAGTGCTGACATGTACAACCAGGCTCTGAAATACCACTCCAGAGTCCTAGATGTATTTGAGAGAGAAAAGGTGGGGTGGGGAGGGACACAGGATGCAGCCAACCAGAAGGAAAGGAATTCCACAGTTCAGCTTTAGGAAGGAGAGGAAAAACAAATACAAAACAAATCCCTCAGCCCCCAGAGCGTCTCTTCTGCAGCAGAGGAGCGTGAGAAGAGGGGGAGCTTCCAAAAATCAGGTCAAGCAATTCAGCCGATCCCAAGATCCACAAAGTCAGCAGAAGTACACAGGGCTCTCTCCACATCTCTGAAGTCAGAGAGATGAAAGCAGGAGGCACAAGCATTTATCGTTCATCTCCTCCAACGTGGGCCCTTTTCATTGATACACCAAGTCATTTGAAAACCTTCACATCTATCCTTCAAAGCAACACCCTTCCCTTTTTACAAATGCGGAAACTGAGGCTCAAGGAACCGTGTCTCTACACCCACTAACTACACACCACACTGATAACAATCCAAAGAAGGCTCCATTTTGAAGACTGTTCGAAACTGTGGGCTGAAAAAAAAAAAAAACCTAGATATCCTTGAACTGTCTTTCACAGTAAACATTCAGGGGCAGCTATGACTTTAATCAAAAGGAGGATAGTAAGAGAAATGGAGTACAAGTGTATACTGACTCACTGATCAGTAACAGAGAAGAGGGGTTCTTAGAAAAACTGGGAGGGAGGAGATTAAGAACAAAACTGTACCTCCAGGGTGCTTGCTAATTTTCGAGAAGGAAACCTGCTCTTTTGGCACCAGCCCCACAAATGCCACGTGCTATCTCCTCCAGGGCAAAACGCAGTAGTGGGCCAGGGGCAGGCCCGGGAACCTGGGCCCACACCCAGGATGCATCCTTGGGGTGTTCTCAAAAACTAGTTAAGACAGTGCAGCCTAAAAGGGACCACACCAGTCTCCTAGGTGTGAAATTCCTCCTGCCATCAGGAAATTCAACGACCGCTGACCTCAGACGACATGCGGGGAGACCGGAAGGTGAGATTTCATAAAGAGGTGCCGTCAGCCCCAGCCTGGGCCAGCCGAGACAGAACAAAATAGTTAATCACCAGAGTGCAAGCGGGGGAGGGCTGACAACCCCCAATGGGCGAGAACAAAGCAGACTCTCAGAGCAGTCACAGCACTGCAGCCGCCACCCCGAGTCCTCTGGGAGTACCCCCGACGCTGTTTTCAAAGAACTTGGCAAGCCCAAAGTGGGTCATGTGCTGAAACCCAAAGGGAAACTCAGCAGACCCCAGCTCCCATGCAGTCAACTCGAAGATAATGCTGACTCCCCAGGAGGTCAGGTGGCTTCAGAAACCTGCCCCACGATACTTGGAATCCCAGGATTCTGGTTACCCACCCAGCCATCTGCTTTCTGACAAGAACAGGGTTTGAAGCAGCTGTGAAAGCCACCACATTCTGGGGGGGCACTGCTCTGCCTTCCCCAGCTACGGTCTGTGTCAGTGTCAACTCTGGGACTCATAGCCCCTCCGGCGGGCTGGGAGGGAAGAGAGCAGTTTATCGTGGCCACGAACTTCTTTCATGGCAGGGACCTCATTCATTTGGCAGTGACCCCCAGTAAGAAATACATTTGACATCATAAGCCAGCACCCCCCATACATGTGTAAATATACAAAGTTATAGAAATCTGAAAAAGTTGTTCTTTGAGTGAAACAGCACTTACCTTTACTACGTGTTGTGACGCACACTATTTCCTATGCTACTTCTTTTTCTTTAATATTGGTTGGGATCCAGGAAACTGATTTCACAGTTCAATGAAGGGTTAGAACAGGTAACTTTGAATAATCTCAGCTCTGCCACCTACCAGCTGTGTGACCTGGAGCAAGTCACTTAACCTCTCGATGCCTCACTTTCCTCCTCCGTACGGAAGGTATAATGGTAATGGCCACCCCAGAGGGCTGTGGGGTAGACTGAGAAAATAGTGGAACATCGCCTATAAAGTGCTAACAAACAGCGATCCCCTCCAAATTCCCACTGAGGGAAATTGAGGCTCCGAAAAGGACAGCAACTTGCCTGACAATGCCCCACTGGTCAGACGCACCACCCAGCCTGGTATAGCCTTTAGGAACTGTGGAACTAGCGGAGGACCACCCTGGCCCAGAGCCCAGCTCCACCACTTCCATAGTGTGTGGCCTCAGTCCACATCCTTAACCATGATGCCCTACCAATTGTCGGTGGAGTACAAAAGGATCGCTTTCTCACTCAATCCTGACTTTCTGGACAACTAAGACGGCCCTTGGCCTGTCCTGTTTCAACTTTGTTTGTTCTGGTTTCGCCTAAGGCTGCCGACTCAGAGAGCAAGTTGTGTCCCCAACCATTCACCAACAGGTGACCTAAAAATCACTGAGGCCTTACCGTGCATCAGCCCAGTGACAGACCCTGGAGACACAAGGGGGAGCACACCCAACTAGCAAGCTGACAATTTCGTGTGGAGGAAGACATTTAAAAAAATAACTCACACTCATTCTTTCAACAAACATTTATTGAGCACCTGTTAAGTGCCAGGCACCGTGGCAGGCCCTGCAGAAATACAGAGGTGAACAAAAAGCAGACCATGTCCCTACCCCTCACGGAGCTTACAGTCTAAGAGGGCAGAGAGGGTCATCCAATAATCCCCTAATGAAGGTCTAACTACAAACTGAGGTCCGTGCCTTCAGGAAAGGAAGAATGCCCTGGAACAAAGGGCCCTGGCCCAGACTCTAGGGTCAGGATGGGCTTAGGATGCTTAGAAGGAAGATAAGCAAGGGAGGGGTCAGGGAGAGGCCGCTCAGGAACACTGCTGGGGAGGTAATGAATTTGATCTAGAACAGGGGACCCATCTTTGGGACACCAGCCAAGTGAGAGACACCGAGCCTGGCTATGTGAGCTGAAGGCAAGAGCAAGGAGAAGGGCCAGGGGGTTAAGAGGAAAAGCAGCAGAGCGTGGTCCCAAGGAAAGGGAGAGACCGTGTGTTAAGTAGGAATGCTCAGCAACTTCAAGAAGAAAACCAAAACCACCTCTGGAATCTGGTAGATGTGGGGGGCTGAAGCAAATGGAGAAGGAGAGTGTCAGCAACTCTTCAGAGAGGGGTCAGCACTGAAGAGGAAGGGGTGGTTAGGCGCTGGTCGGGAGCAGCAGGGACAGAGGGGAGGTCAAAGGACAGGTTTTTCAGACAGTAGAGATGCTAACATGTATAAAGGCCAAAAGAGAGGATCAGCGAGGGGGGCCAACAAAGCTGCCAGGAGAGAAAGTGTCAAGTTCTGGAGCAGGTGGCAGAAAATGGAACTTGCAGAGCACAAATGGGGAGACTGGCCTGAGGCAGTAAAAGGGGCCCCTCCTCCCCTGTAACACAAAGGAGGGAACTTAGTTTGCACGCTGGGGGGCTGTGAGCTATGGGGAGTTCCATCCTTTCAGGTTCTTTTTGTTTTTTGAAGCAGGAAGTAAAGTCTGAAGGTAAAGAACATTTGAAAAGAGTCACAGCAAGGGGGAGACAAGAGTGGATCAGAAAAATAGAATAGGACTGCCAGGCGGGGTGGGAAATGATCTTAAAGTTGTGGCAACACACACCTGTTCTGCTACATGACATTTTCAGGCAGGGCTCGGCTGATCCACACTATAAAAACATCAGGGCCATGCTAAGAAAACATCAGAATGTTGGGACGGACAAGCTTTCCAGGGGAAGAACTCTTAGAACTGAGGGATCAAAACGAAGAGACCGCAAGGAGTACAGGATCAACATTCCTGGTGATGGAAAACAGCATGGGCAAAGGCCCTGAGGCAGTAAGGGGCAAGGCACCTTGTTAAGACCACAGTGACAGGAGCTCAGAAGGCAGAGGATGGTGGGATGTGAGACTAGCAGCTGTGGAGGACAGACTGGGGGACAGGGCAGGGGGATGCTGGAAGGCCATGCTGAGGCTTTCTTGGTCTTTCTAAGAGGAACAGGACACCTCCTAAGGGTGTTAAGCCAAGGCAGACCAGGAGGGTTCCTCCCAACACCAGCCCTAGGGCTCTGGACTCTGGGAGCCTCAGTTTGCTCATCCAGGAAAGAGGGATAAAAACAGTCTCTCTCAAGGCGAATACTGAAAGGATTAGATGAGGCCTTTGCACGCGAACCCTCAGCAAAACGCCCAGCACAGAGTAGGGTCTCTGCCAAGCGTCAAACACCAAGCCCTCCATCCCTGCCTCTCCCACCCAGTTCCACCACAAAACCCTCGACAGCTTAGTGCCAGTCTGCGTCTTTTTCCCTGTTTGAACCTAGCACCGTGCCCAGCACATAGTAGGCCCTCAACAAATGCTTGTTGATGGATCATCTCGAAGCCTAAGTGTTATCAAAAGCCTGGTCCCATAGACTTCCCCTGTGCCCCCACCTGACGTGGCCATGCCCAGTTGGGGCGGGGGTGGGGGGGGCGGCGGCTGCGGCCAGCACTTCTGAACAAGGCCCTCTACCACAGGGCTCCCACACGTTCAGCCTATCCCCTGCGACCAGCTACCGGTTCCCAAGAGGGCTGGGTCGCAGGGGCAGCTGTTCTTCAACAGTGCTCCAAGTCCCGGGCAGCACACAGCTTTTAAAACAATAATAAGTTGAAATGTACTCGCCAAGAAAGCCACCGACCTACAAAGAAAATCTTACCGCTGATCTTGCAATGAGCACCAACCTCCCCTTTGCAAGAGCTGAGATCAAAAGATAAAGAAGCTATCAAAAAGCCATCTGCCCACTTAAAATAATATCACAAGTCATGTTAGGAACCACAGACCCGGGGCCAGATACCAAAACAATTGTCTGAACGAGCTGCTTCAATTTCTCCTTAAAACCACCCATGTATTTTAAAAGAAAAACACCCTCTCCACCCACCTTGGCCCTGCGAGCTTTTGATTTCTCTGGTTCTCTTCCTTTAACACTCTAAAATGACCAAACTCTGGCTACCCAAACTGTCACATCTTACAGACAGGGCTCCCATGCAGCCACCTGGGAAGACAACTTGGGAAAAGTGACAGAAATGAAGGCGCTTCTGGGAACCAGGACCACTCCAAACCTTGATCTGGGTGATGGCTACGCGAGCATATGTATGTAAAAATCCACTAAGCCCTATACTTAAGATCACTACACTGTGTAAAGGGATACCTCCAAAAAGCAAAGAGACAGAAAAGAGCGAGAAAGAGAGAAAGAGAGAGAGAAAAGGAAAGCAAACCCCGCTGGGAACACCAGAAATGAGATGCAGAATTCTTCCCGAACCCTGTCAGAACTTCCAGAGTAGTTAAAAAAAAAAAAAAAGTCCCCAGCATGTCCTCCCTGGCATTGTCACTCCCTGAGCTACCTCAGTATCCCCCTTTATCAAATGCACATAACCAGAGCGCCTGTACCACAGAGCACACACAGCAGGACTCAGGAGAGAACAGACTTGAAGCTCTCAGCATACAGCTCAGTAAATGCTGACCACTACTCTCTTCCACGGCTACCACCATCCTTCAGTGCCTTGCCCATGTTTGCTGTGTTCAATCCAAAGTGACTGTCATTCCCCTTTAGCAGATGAGAAGACTGAGGCTTACAGATGAAGAAACTGAGGCAAGGCCACACAGTAGGTGATGGGCAGAGCCGAGTTTGGGAGGGGTATCCACGGAACTGTATGTGTGATTCCCTAAACATAAACACTAGCTAACACTTTCTGGCACTGCTATGAGCCAGATTTGGTTCTGAGTGCTTTTACTCGTCTCCTCTGAAGTAGGTGTAATTATCTGTTTTACAGGTGAGGGTACTGAGGCATGGTGCGGTTAAATGAGTTAGCCAAGGTCACAAAGCCAACAGACAGCAAGGCTGCAATTTGAACCAAGGCACTCTGATGTCAGAATCCATTCTCTTAACACTGTAAGGGAAGGCATGCTGCCTGGCCCCCTTACACTAAGTCTCAGGTTACTGTGGGCTCACAGGTCCGTAAGTGGGTACTTGCCTGCCTGCTCACACACCTGGGCACGCCTGCCCACCAGCCCTAAGCTAGACCTTTCTGAATCACTCACTCACAGCCTAAGGCCTTGCCAGGACCACAAACATCTTGCTGCAGCCTGAGGCTTCTGATCAAGCATATACAAGGTCCAGAACGCATTTTCCCATTCCCATTTCCAGTCCTTCCCAGAGGCAGGGAAATGTGTGCATTTCCCACACACGCACAAAGACTCTACTTCTCCCAGACTAGACTTACGTGACCCCGTCCCCCAAAAGAATCAGGCCTAGCTGCTACCTTCAAAGAGCTCCTAGCTTGACTGAGAAAATCTAGTCTCCTATGATGCCTCCTGGGGTTAAGTGGCTCCTTCTCCCAGGCTCCGAATGGTCACAGGCAAAAACAAAGGACAAGAGCTTCAAGTCCAGGCCCATCTGGTTCTGCCTCTGCCAGAGCCACTGCTTCCCTGTGAGAGCAGAGACTCAGTCCCTCAATCCTGCAGGAGACCTCGCACTGGACTAGAACATAACAGTAAAGAGATGCACAGGCTTCAAGGTCAGCCATGGTGGAATTGGAAAAGCCAGGCGCCATCACTTCCTCAACCAGTTTCTCCCTCTGGAATCCCAGTTTGCTGTTCTGTCAAATGGGGATCAGATCCCCTGTCCCCCACTGGTAAAGCCCTTGGTCTACCCTACTAGATCACTGAAGTTCTGTCCACTGCAGCACACAGCTCATCATTCACACCAAGCTCATTCTCACCTTAGGACCTCTGTCCTCAGCTCCCTCTGCTCCCATACCTGTGCATAACCACTCCTCCTCTATCATTCAGGACTCAGTTTAAATGGCACCTCCTCAGAAAAGTCCTCCTTATTCCCTTTTCTACAAACTCTCCCCACCCCACCCCCATACCTGCACATGACTCTTCTGATCATCCAGGACTCACCTCTTTAAAGGCCTTCCCTGAACATTCTAAAGCATCTATTCCCTCCAAACTATCGCCTTACCCTATTTCACTTTACTCTCAGCAACTAATCTTATCCCTCTGTATCTTATCTGCTTGTTTTTTTTTCTTTCAAACCATCTCCCAGAGGAGCCTACATGATCCTTGAGGGTAGGGAAGATGTCTGTCTCCTTCAGGGTTTTACCGGGGAATTCAATAAATGAATGAAACCCCAGTAATTAAAACAGAGCCTAGCACATGTTTGGCCTCCGTTACTCTAACTGACTGAATGCGCCCTCCTCCCTGTCCTGGAGAGCAGGCCTGAGGGGGTTCCAGGGTCGGGATGCTTGTCCTCCATCCTAGACACAGCCCTGCGTTGGCGGAGGTGGCGCTGGCAGACATTACCTGCGCCTCACCGGCTTCATGCAGCTCTTCAGCTGCCTGGCCTCAGCCTCCACGGGACCCTGGCACTCGGGCTGTGGCTCCAGCTGCTGCAGCTGCTGCTGCTGGGGCAGCCCTTCAGCATCAGTGGGTGTGGGAGCGGGTGCGATCCGGAGCAGGACTGTGTAGTTGCGGCCTTGGTTGTTGGCCCAGAAAGTGCCCTCGGGGGTCTCATAGCGCACCACGAAGTCCAGGCGCGCCCCATCGCCCGCGCCCTCAGCAAAGGGCAGCTGGAAGGCAAAGCGGTCAGTGCGGCCGCCGTCGTCGGGCGAGGAGGCGGACGCCTGGCCAAGGCCCAAGCCCAGGCCCAGGCCGGGATCCAGGATGGGATCTCCTGCTCCTGGTCCTCCCGCTCCTGCCCCCGGCGGGCTGCGCGGGACGTAGCGCGCTGGGTGGTCGCAGAAGGAAGCCCAGCCGTCGTGTGAGGCCCGCACGTGCACCGCTTTCTCGAAGGAGCGGTTCAGCACGCGTACCAACCCGCGCAGCACCGGCGGGCGCCCCCCAGGCACCCACACCCCGGCACCCCCGGGGACCGCTCCGGGAGGCGGCAGCAGCGCCTCCAGCTCCACCATGACGCGCCCCAAGCGCTCCAGACGGCCCGGCGCGGGCGGCAGCGAAAATGTGGGCACCAGGTAAAACCCCCCGCCAGCGGGGACGGGGCACAGCGGCGAGGGCGCAGGGCAAGCCTCCTCTTCCTCCTCCCCTTCATCCCCATCCTCGCCATCGTCGTCCTCGTCAGCCCCGCCGCCGTCGCCATCTTGCCCGGCCGCCGCCGCCATCTTGCCCGCCCCGGGCCCGCCCCACGGCCGGTAGCGGCGCAGCTGCGCCAGCGGCAGCCCCAGGGCCTCGTCGGCGAACAGCACTCTCCGCGGGGCCACCGCCGCCTCAACAGAAGTGCGGGGCTCGCCCGCGGCCGGCGAGGGGGGGCGCGGGATGCCGCAGCGGGGGCTCCACAGGGGCCGGGCGCGCCATATCGGCGGCGGCGGCGGCACCGACGGCACCGGTGGCGGGACCGGCGGGGGCAGGGCCTGAAGGGGCGGGCAGCCAATGGGAAGGCCAGCGCGGGGGGGTTACGGCTCACGGGGGGTGTAGGCGGTGAGAGGAAGACAGGTAGAGCAGAAAGCCAATAGGGAGCCGCGCCTGGATGACGTAGCGGGGAAGCGAGTGCAGGAGAAGCACGCAGCCAATGGGGATGCCCGAGAGTGGGCGGTGCAGGAGGCGGGATGATCAGGGAATCAATGGGGAGGCCTAAATGGGGGGTGGTGCGGGGTCCGGGATGGAAGGAGCCGTAGGACTGCTAGTGGGGGAGTGTGAGCGGGAACGGCATGTGTGCGGCGGGGAAAATGGAACGACTGCAGGCGATGGGGGCAGCGGGGAGCGAACGGAGCGGCCAGAAAACCAGGAGATCCCTTGGTTGCGTAGGCGCCGGGACGCGAAGACAGAGGCCGCGAATAGCCAATGGAGAGCCACGCGCCGGTGGCGTAGAGGAGATGACGAAAAGATAATGGCTACAGCGGGCCAGTGGGGGAGTCGTGTGAGCTTGCACTCTGCCTTCAAGAGGCGGTGCTAGGGCTGAACTAACGAATACGAAGACTAGAAAGAGACCCAAGGGGCGGTGTAAGAACAGCCTCAGAGACGGGAATGGAGGGGCAGGGCCAATGGGAGTGGACGGTGAAGGCTGGAGCCAGGAGGAGAGATGGTTGATAGCCAATGAGGGACCCAGAATGAAGGCAGTTGAGACCTCAAAGGGCAGTGCTCGCACGAAATGAACCAATATGCAAAGGCTGCAAAGTCTAGCGGACTGGAAGGACACGGAGGAGGATCCGCCGAGAGCAAAGCCAACCGGGGTGTTGGAGGTTGTGTGAAGTATGAACAGCCAATAAAGAGGCCAAAGGAGGGGATCTGGGCTGTGCGGTGGTTGGGCCAGAGATCCATAGAATGCACGCAGTTATTGGGAAGAGTATGCCTCTTGTGGTTGGACTCACCATCTCCTTAGCCCTTCGTGTCTTCTCATTGCCCCAGAGCTGTGAATGCCTAGAGTCCCTGAAGACCTAGACTGCACCCTAGTGTGAGGTCGAAGAAAGCAAAACGGACTCTCCTGTCACAGTTACTGGGTCTTCCCTGCCCACCTCGGATCCTTTGCTTGAGCAATGCCACTAGCCAAGAATATTCTTGGTTGTCACCCTCAGCATTCTCCGGGACTTGTCACCATTGTTGAAGAATGGCCAAATGAAAAATTGACCTCTTCTGGAAAATGAGCTTTTTCTGACTTCAGCTCAGCAAAACACTGAGCCTGACTGTATGCCACCAGGAGTTGGCTGAACACATTGGCAGATGTCTAATGTAATCACAAACCAAAGTCCTACCTTTCTTGCCCCACTGGCACTCCACATCCCAAAGTGGCCCCACTTCCCTCTTTCTGTCCCCCATCTCTGCTCCTGCTGTTTCCTCTGCCACAGGCGCTGCTCTGGCTTCCTCATTCACTCTCCTTTGAGGTCCTGCCTCCTGTGGGAACTGAAATGTAGCTTTGGTCCACTGAGTATGACCCTTCATAAATTCCCCCTCCCTCCTGGGAGGGTTTTCTGAACACCAACTGTATGCAAGGTGCTGACATGCGACATCCTGAGGAGAGAGGAGGTCCCCCCCACCCCGTAACCTCCCCCTTCTCAGGTCTCAGTGTCCAGGGTGGGGTCACGGATCAGGAAGGAATATGTTCACTTGCAAGCAACAGAGGGAAAAAAAACACAAAAGAGTAGGGCTTAAACAAGATAGACTTGGAGGGTTTTTTTTCTTACTTCTAGTTAGGGCATTATCTGTGTCCTGGTCTGGCCCCAAGACTCTCATCCTTCAGCAAATTCTGTGTGCTCTCCATTCAAAATGTTTCATGAATCCAGCCTCTCCTCCCCACTCCACTGCCAATGCCTTCATCAGTCACTGGATTACTGCAGTAGCTTCCTTGTGTCTGATGCCCCTGCTTCCATCTTCACTCCTATAGTCTGTTCTATACTCAGCAGTCAGAGGGATCCTGTTAAATCCTAAGGCAGTTCATGTCGCCTCCTTACTCACAACCCTCCTGTGGCCTCCTCCTCACTCAGAGCAAAAGCCAAAGTCCTTACAATGGGCTACAAGGTCCTACAGGGTCTAACCCCCATAACTCCTTTCTGACCTCACCTTCTCCCCCTCTTCCTTTTGCTCACGCCACTGTAACCACACCGACCACCTTCGTAGACCTCGAGCAAATCACACACACCCACTCAGGGCCTTTGAGCTGGCTGTTCCCTCTGGAACCACTCAGGTATCTCCGTGGCTCCATCCCCCGAGTCTGCCCAAGCCCCCTGCCCCCATTCTCTGGGGACTTTCATGGACCTGTCTGTGTACTCCTGTGTACTCTCCCCCAGAAGCCTTCCACACAAGAGGATATAGTCCAGTACGGAGAGGAGGTGGTGACCTCTGCCCTTCTCTGTCCACCTGACCCCCCAGCTCTTACTCTGCAAGGGTCCCAGCTCTCAGCAGCAGCAGCAGCATCACCTCACCCGAGCCCCACTCAAGTGGCCTCCTGGTCCCTGGGCCCCTGGGGCACCAGCCTAACTCAGTCATCCCTCTACTTCTCTGGCCACTCCTCTTCTGGTGCCGATGACAGTAAGGGAGAGATGGTCTAGGGAGGGTATACCTCTGACCTTATAAAAGAAAACCAGTCCCCTCTCTCAAGAGGGGACAGGTCCTGGAGCAAGAAATGAGGCCTCCACCTCGAGAACTGGCCTAGTTTATGGTTACACAGGAAGTATAAGTAACGTTCAGACCCAAGTCCAGGCAGAGCAAGGGGTCATTGGGCCTGGAAACATCCCTAAAGGCAGCTCCCCAAAATGCTTTCCTGACCAAAAAGCGCCGCACACCCTCTTGCTCCCAACCACATACCACACCTGTTAAGCCTGTGCAAGCCTCCAGCCTGAGGACCTCATCCCACTTTGGTGCCTCCTCTGGCTGCCCAGCACACACGGGCCATCTCTGGGTCTCAGACGTGTCCCACCAACCTAGAAACCTCAACCAGTGAAAGTTTTGTTTTGAACTAATGGTAGGGAGGGTTGGGTTTTTTTTTTTTTTTTTTTTTTTTTGGCTTGTTTGTGTTTATATATATATATATATATATATATATATATATATATATTCACTTTTTTTTCTTATCTTCACAAAGCCAGACCATCAGGCCCCCTCTGGGCTTTTCCAGAAAGGTGAGTCAGAGTTAAGGATAGTTAAGGATTTTTTTTAGGGCTTGGGAAATGGGGCGGCGGGGGTGGGGGGGGGAACGTGAAGGGGCAAAGGGGTGGGTCTTGGCCACTAGGTTTGTACCATGTGTATAAAGAGTGGTTTCCAATTTCTCTTCCCCAGGCCTGAAGTCAGTCTTGCAGAGGGCTTGGAGTAGATGTTGGATGGCAGAACCCCGGGCCACGCAGGGTGCTGAGGAGCCGGGGACTGGGAGCCACAGCCGTGACTTATCGGGAGAAGTCCCTGGGGCCTGGGGCTTCTGCTCAAGGGGGTTACTGCTCAAGTAAGGAAATGCAGCTGCCAACTCTTGGACAACCGTAAAACCTCACAAGCTTCAAGCCCCCCCTCCCCTGAGGAATCTCCAAATCTCAGAATTTCCCTGTCACTGCAGCCTCGAATTTAAGACCCAAGACTGTTGGGCCCAAGGAAACCTGGGTGTTTTTAAGCCCGTCCAGCACCAAAGAAGGCAGAGTCCCCACTTGCCAGCTCTGTCATCTTGGGCAAGTCCGTCGACTGCTTCGCGCCTCTGTTTGGCCCATCTGTGTAACGGCCATGATGACAAGATGGACCGAGAAGGGCTGTGGTGAGGATTGAACGTGATCGTTTGGGAGACTTATCCAGCATGGTGTCTGGCCTGGGGAAAACTACAGATAAATGTCAGCTACAGAGAGGATGGTGGATACTTGGCATCCAAAAACCCCGGAAACTGGGATTTTTCAAAGTAGAGGATTGCAAAGACTGAGATCGTGGTGTCCCTGAGTAGGAGAGGGTCGGGTTCCTAAGGTGCCTCTGGGCTTCATGAGGACAGATGCATTAACACTGGGGGCCTCATTGGGACCTTCCCTGTAGGGTACCCTCCAGGTTAGAGCTCTCAGACCTTACGGCGTAATAAGACGAGACTTTTCTCCCTCTCCTCACCCAGTGATGCTAAGTGGATTCTGGGAGCTAGTGATTCTCAGACTGTTAGATTCTGTAAATTGTGGCAGATAGAGAGGGACTCCCTGCCTTTTCCTCTGTGAAATAACTTCCATGTCCCCTTCTGTAGGGAGACGCGTTGCAGATCTCCCCCTCCCTGGGCAGTAAGAACAGTGATGACCATATCAATTCTGCTTAAGGGGAAACTGAGGCATGGAGCAGGGCAAAGTCTCTGGAAACCCAGCCCTATTCAGTTTCTTTCCCTGGTGTTTCTTGTCCCATCACATTCACAGAGTGGTGTCTCTGCCTGCTTGGGACACCTCCGTGATTTATTTGAGTTTCCCCCCTTTTTTTTTCTAGCTCTACACACTTTTGTGTAAAAAACTGTGGTTTCTCATGAGCCCTGTTATCTTATTGATACCTCTCACCTCTGTGGTGAGGGGAAGAAATCATATTTTCAGATGACTCGTAAAGGGCAAAGAAAAAACCCAAAATTTCAAAATTTCCGTTTAAGTCTCATAATCAAGAAAAAGAGAAACAGAGCGAGCGAGAGAGAGAGAGAGAGCAAGAGACAGAAAAAACTATGAGAACCCCCCCACCCCGTGATGATCAGCACACACACACTCATCGAAAAAAAAAATTGGATTATTAGAAGAGAGAGAGAGAGGTCTGTGGCTTCCACACCGTGGTTTTTCTTCTCGGTATAAAAGCAAAGTTGTTTTTGATATGTGACAGTTTCCCACAAGCCAGGCTGATCCTTTTCTGTCAGTCCACTTCACCAAGGTGAGTGTCCCTGCTCTCCCTCATCAGATGCGGGTCCAGTGGAGGAGATGGTAGTGAGGCAGGCACCGGGCGGGGGTCAGGGGACCTCCGGTACTGGCAAGACAGCTCCTTTGGTTCCAGTCAGGTAAGAGATTTTTTTTTTTACAATTATAATAGTAATAATAAATGCCGGCAGACTGATTAGGAAAGTGCTTGATCAATGCGTGGGCAGAGGCAATGATAAATAAATTAATTGCTATGTAGATCGGCAGGATTTTTTTTTTTAAATAGGCCAACTGCCAGTCTTTGTGAATTTCAGAGCTTTGAACAACTTGAAACTGTCCAGGTGTAACTGGAAATTTCAACTACACCCCTCCCTCCTCTTCGTCTCTTGTCTCCTGATAGCTCCCATCCCTCTCTGTCTACTCATCCTGTCTCCCTCTTTCCGTGTTGCTCTGTCTCCCGGTCTGTTTCCCTGGCACTCAGACTCTCCATCACCCTTTCTCTGGCTCTGCCCAGCTTCCCTGCCTCTGTCTCCTCCATCTTCACCACACTCCCACTATCTTCTTTCCTCTTTCTCCCACTGTCTCTCCTGCTCTCTTGTCTAGCCTTCCCCCACCGGCCTTCCCCCCTCCATGATCCAGCACAGAGCTTTGTACCGTTGGTGCCTAATAATAGTGGATTGACCAACATCGATGAGGACATTTCCATTTTACCAGAGTGAGCATCAGTTCTGTTTGCCCCGATCGACGGAGGATAGTGAGCTGTTGGTTCAGGCTGAGCGCTTAATTGAACTTGGGCTTGCATGGCACGAGGGGACCTCCTGGGGGGTACTTTATGCCACTGTTGGTCATGGTTTAGCTGTGTGGTCCTACCCTGGGACCTTGTGTGTGTGAGTGTGTGTGTGTGTGTGTGTGTGTGTGTGTGTGTGTCCAGAGTCCATGTCCAGGAACCAAGCAGGCTGTTCAGGGCTGGGGCAAGCTCATCTCTGCAGGCTTAGCAGTGCTCACTGTTAGCTGTTAGTATTTTTTTTTAACCAAATTAAAACCACTCTCTATTGGTTTTGCTACTGCTTTATTCAATTAATAGGAGCGTTTTGTAGATCACTAAAAATTGTTTCAACATATGATCTTTCGTGGCTGTCAAGACTGTCCTCACACTGGTGTGAACCACGATTGGTTCGACCAAGTGCCAATTCCTGGACATTCAGGTTGTTTCTAGTTCTTTCCCCCATAATCATCCCTGATTAGTTCCCTGGATTCCTGAAAATGGAGTTGCTGAGACAAGAGGCACGTGCATTTTTAAGGTTGTCTGACCCTCTCTGCAAATCATTCTTCCAAAACGTTGTCCTGTTATATGCTTCTTGTACTCAAGCCAGCCCTGTGTGGGTATTATCATTTTTTAAATCCTTTTTCAGCATACCAGGTAAGAAAAAATATTATCACATTGTTGACATTTGCTTTCTTTGATTATTTACACTATTTATTGAGCATTTGTACTTTTTCTTAAGTTGTCTGGTCATATCCTTAGTCCCATTGGAGTGCTCATCATTTTTTTTCTTATTGATTTGTCACAGCTTTTTATTTAGAAAGGATATTAACCTTCCAATAGGCATACATGTATAGCAGATATTTCCCCCCCAATTCATCTCTCACTTTTTCTATTTGTTTATGGAGTTTTGTGATGCTATGATGTTTTTATATAGACAAATGGGTTACTCTTTCCTTCTGTGGTTACTGTCTCTGGTTTTGTGCTTAGAAAGTCCTTTCCCACTTGAAAATGAGATAAATGTTCACCTGTGTTGGCTTCTAGTCTCTTTTATGGCTTCATTTTTTCCATTTGCTGTGGAGGTTAAGAGTGTGGGTACTGGAGCCAGACTGTCTGGGACAAACCCAACCTCACCCCAAGCCATCTGTATGATTTTTAGCCAGGCATTTAACTTGTCTGTACCTTCATTTCCTCGTATGTACTGTGATGATTGTAGTAGCGCCTACCTCAAAGAGTTGTTGTGAGGATTAAATGTATTAACCACGTAAGTGCTTGGCATAGGGCTGGCGTGCAAGAAACCCAAGAATATATTCTTTCTTATCTCTTTAATAAATCTGGGATGTGTTTCAGGGTATATGTTGACTGGCGACATTTCAAACTGGGCAGAGAGGAATTGGTGGGGAAAATGGACTGATTATTCATTAACTAACTTTATCTTTCCCTTAATATTCCCAGAAGCATTTGTCAAATAGTGTAGCCTCCGCTGTCTCCCAGGTTGAAATGACACATTTCTCACAAACTCGATTGCCTCTAGACAGTCGTCGGTGATTGAGATTTCTGTTTTGTTCCTTTCCCCAGTGTCTGAGCCATGGCACTTTGCTGACTGCCACTTCGCAGTCCAGTATATCCCCTATCTGATGCAGCCTCAGTTCCTGTAGCCAGAGACCAACAGCTACTATTATTTGGGGCATTCATCTCTACCCCCCCCCACACCGTTTCCCTCTTTCTCTGTCTCTGTCTCTATCTCTATTTGGGACATCTCTCCCTCTCTCTCCCCCTCTCCCTCTTCCTACCTCATCCTCTTCCCATCTCCCTGTGCTGTTCTCTTATTCTTTTTGTTTCTCTCATTCTCTGTCTCCCTCCTTGTGTATACTTCTAGGACTTTTGTTCCTTTGAGTTCCTCTTCCCTCCTTTCTCTCTCTCTCTCTCTCTCTCTCTCTCTCTCTCTCTTTCTCTCTCTCCCTCCCTCAGCATCTCTCACTCTCTGTGTATCTCTGTCCCACCTCATGTTTCTTCCATCTCTCTGTATCTCTTGTTCTCTGGGTTTTTGTGTTCCCCTATGTCTGTCTGTCTCTCTCTGTCTCTGTCTCTTTGTGTATCCCTGTCTCTCAGCCAGTCCCCTGGCTGGAGGGGCTGTTGTTGACTCGATGCCCTGCAGACATGTAGCAGGTCCCCCAGACACAAAGTGGAAGGGGCCTGGCCCTTATCTCCTCCATGCCTCTCTCTGCCCAGTGTACGCAGGAGCAAACTGAGGCCTGGAGATGGGCAAGAGGGCCTCTCCCAAGGCCTCACAGGGATGGAATGGTGGAGTTAAGACCCAAGCTCAGACCATGGGACTCTTGGCAGGACCCTGCTTCTGTCTCTCCCCTGCACTCTGGGCCTCAGTTTACTTCTCAGCACCCATGAGGGGTGGAAGGGAAGCTGAGCTGCCCCCTGGCTGCTGCCATTCCCCCTTCTCCCTTCTCACAACTTGGACCCTTACTCAGGCAGGAGGCTCTGTGGCCACATGGGCCAGTATGGAGCCCAACCTCCTAAGAGCTAGTCTGGGTGGGGTCCCAGGGTCCCATGACTCAGAAGGCCTTGTGGCCAGAGGGTAGTGATACTGGAAGGATGTAAGTCAGCCAGTATGTCTGTGGGTCTGGCTGTGGATAGAGCTCAACCATATCCCCAGAGTGGGCACGGGTCCCCGGGAACTTCCACCCCGGCACCCCTCCAGAGAGCCTGGCAGTGGGCTCCCTACTGGCCAAGGCTCTTCCTGTCCCCCACCGTGAGGCCCTAGCCAAAGGCATGCTGGCCTCTAGCTCCCCCTCCTTTCCTCCCCATCTCCTGTGGAATGGCTATGAGTACAGGAACATGGTCCCAGAATGAACAGGGAGACTGAGGCCCTGCACGTGTTCATTTACCATCACTGATATTTTGTTAAGCATTTCATGTGCATTAACTTTGGACAAGGGGTACAATTACTGTCCCAGTTTACATGCAAGCCCGAGGAGAGTTACAGCTAGTTAATGGCCGAGCCCAACCCCAGGCTCAGGGGAGTCTGCTGTCACAGAACTTGGGAGGGAAACTGTCAGAAGAGGCAGAAGAGGCAGAGGCTTCCTACAATGCCAAGCCTGGTAAGGCCAAAGACCCTGTGAGGTAGTGAGCTGCCTGTCCTTCAGGGAGTTTCAGTGAGTTTGGACACCATTGACATTGGCCTTCACCATCTGTGAAGTTGGACCCAAGGACCCTCACAGAGGGGGTTTGAGACTCTGGGATCCTTTGAACATAAGAAATGACGTTCTATGATTCGGAGGTTCTGGCATAGTACCATTTGAAGACCCCCAGGGTCCCAACAGCTGTAGGGTCTGCGTGGTAGTCCCCAAGCATCAAACCTTTGGTCTCTCCATGGCCCCAAGTCTACAGGGCCCAGGATTTGTCATGGTGGCCAGATGGACGTCACTCACCACATCCGCAAGCACCCACATCACCCCCACCTGGGCCAAGGCGGCTGCAGGATGGGCCAGCCAATTCTCGGAACGAAACCAGTGGGGGGGGATCTACCCCCTTCTCTTCCTCCTTGGTGCCGATGAAGCCCTGCGCATCCGGCCGCCATGACGTCAATGGCGGAAAATCTGGGGATGTGACAACAGGGCCCAGATGCAGACCCCGATATGAAAACGCTCTCTGTGTCCCAGAAACAACCTCCATGCAGCTTCTGAGAAACAGTCAGAAAGGGACGCCCCAACAGACAATGCAGGAAGCTGGCTGCCCAGCCCGGCCCTCCAGGTTCCCCACCACCAGACAGACCGTATCTATGTCCCCTTTCTGAGAATGTCCCTGTGCTTCCCTGAGGCTGGACGTTCCAAATATGTTTGAGGAAGAGATTTCTTATAAGCCCCAGCCAAGTGTCCCAGCACCGTCAGAAGTGACCACGGGCCAGCCGTCTGGGCCAGGCAAGAGTGGCGGAGACCATCCACTCATGGACCAAAGTTGGTATTCGTTTACTCAGGCTTCTATAACCATTTACCACAAGCTGGGGGGTGCTTAAACAACAGAAATTTATGGTCTCCCACTTCTGGAGGCCAGAAGTCCAAGATCAAGGTGCCAGCGGGGCTGGTTCCTTCTGAGGCTATTAGGGATGGTCTGTCCATGCCTCCCTTCTAGCTCTTGGAGGACTGCTGGCAGTCTTTGGCATGCGTTGGCTTCTAGAAGCCTCTCCCTGATCTCCACCTTCATTCATTTGCTCACCTCTTCATGGTCCCTGAGTCCTGAGCCTCCACAGATCCAGGCTCTTGCTTCTCACATGTAATGTAATGCCCCCACCCCCACCCCCCGCACCAAGAGACTAAGAGTTTACTACCTGGATTCTCACCCCCACCTGCCTCCATGCCAGAGCTCCTGACAATCCCGTGAGCTGACAGCAAAGAAAGGAAGGTGCAGCTGCTCCCCTAAACCCCCCTTGTGCCAGCTTGGGCTACTATCGGCAGCTGTGTGCCCAACCCAGTGCTGTGCGGTGGGGAGTCACATGCACGCACACACACTTTCTGGAGAAAGACAGGGAGCTCTCAAGTTGCCGTGGGACTGTGGAACACACCTGGGTGTTCCCTTCAGTAAAGTGGTGGTTGGACTAGGCGGTCCCTTCCAGTTCCAGCTTCCTCTTAGACTGGGATTCTGAGAAGCAGAAGCCCTGCCTGTCACAGAGTGTTCAGTTCTGGGGCTCAGCAAAGGAGCCCAACGCCATTATGGAGGACTTTCTGGATGGGGTTCGGATAGGGGATACGGAGGAAGAGCAGACATTCCAGGCTCAGCATCTAGTAGGAGCGCAGGCTTGGAGAGCAGAGTTGGGGTAAACGCTGGTGGGGCTTGAGTCAAGATGCTCCCACCAGCCCTGGCTCAGGGGACCTGAGCTCTCCCTGCTCTCCGGCACCTGCCATGTCAGCTTTGTGCAAGGCAGGAGCCCAGAGATGATCAGACCCCGCCCCTGCCTGAGCTCCAGACTCCCGTCCTCCACTGCCCACTCAGTATTTCCACTCATGTGTCTAATGCCAGACTCGTCGTGTCTATCCACCCCTGGATCGTCACCCCCAACCTTGCTCCCCCCAGCTCAGAAGATGTATTTACTCAGGCAAATACCAGGCCAGAGGGCTCCTTGACCCTCCCCCTCTCACCACCCCCCACCACATCCAAGCTGCCAGCAAATTCTCCTGACTCCACCTTCAAAGCACACTCAGAATCCACCAACTTACCATCTCCACCGACACCATCCTGGTCTGTGCCACCACTGTCACTTGCCTGGACTGTCACAGGAGCCTCCTCACCAGTACCCCTACTTTCACCTTCCGAGAGTCTGTCCCTCTCCCCGCAGCCAGAAGGACCTTGAGTCCATGCCCCCCTCCACTCTTGTAAATGCCAGGTCACTGGGATAAAATAATGCCACCCAGAGAGTCAGAAGCCAGTCCCAGCAGGATCAGCAAAGGTTGTATGCCCTGTGTATAGTGCAGGGAGGACCAGGGGCCTAAGGCTTGGAGACGAGCCCCAAGCAGTTGGGAGAAGAAAAACTGACACCTGCCTGTGGCTGAGGCCCCAGAAACAACCCCAATCCCCCACCTCCCTTGTGGAAGACACATCACCACCAGCGCTCTGCCAGCATGGCTGAGTGCCAGAGCCGGGCACGTCTGCACCTGGGACGTGTGCGGAGACACACGCACATCTGCGTTCCTATGCATGGGTGTGTGCCACACGTACGCGTGATTGGAGCTGGGGTCCAGCCGTGGAGCCCAGGACAGGACCCAGCTGATGCCTGCTCTGGCCGAAGCACGGGGCGAGGGGTGGTCTACAGGGTTCAAGTGGTCGAGCAGCTCACACCACCACTGGGGACACGTGTAACTCCTTCCCCCTATGTCCTCACAGCCTGCCCTCGGACAAGGACTCAATGCCCAACCCCAGGCCAGCCAAGCCCTCGGCCCCTTCCTTGGTGCTTGGCCCATCCCCGGGAGCCTCACCCAACTGGAGGGCTACATCCAAGGCTTCAGATCTGCTTGGGGCCAAGGGCCCAGGGGCAACTTTCCAGGGCCGGGACCTCCGAGGCGGGGCCCATGCCTCCTCCTCCTCCTCTTTGAACCCCATGCCACCATCGCAGCTGCAGGTGAGGCCCAGGGCCCAGGATGGGGCAGGCAGGGTGAGGTACCTGGGCCTACAGGTGCCGACCTTTACTGTGGCACTGGGCGGGGGGGCCCAGCTGGGGCACAGGAAGTGGTTTTCTGGGTCCCAGGCAAGTCTGTGACTTATGCAGATGTCACGGGGCCAAGAAAGTCCCCAGTTAGCAGGTCTCAGAGATTCAAGGCTCTCCCCGACCTCCTAATCCCGGTCTCAGGAGAGGAGATCCTATCATGGCCCCACAGGCATGGCCCTGTGTCCGCATCCCCACATGACAAGGGAGAGGGCTGGTGCCCAGAGAGGTGAGGTGACGAGACGGGGTTGAGGCCAACTCAGCCACTTATTAGCTGTTTGATCTTGAAAAAGTCATTCGCTCTCCCTGAGCCTCAGTTTCCACATACGTAAAATGGGGATGGTCAGAGTACCTACCGTGTGGGGCTGTGGCGAGGAGTGTATGAACTAGACATGTAGAAAAGTGAGGATAAGGATGGCATCTCACACGCCTGCCTTCTCCCCCCCTCAGCTGCCCACAGTGCCCCTAGTCATGGTGGCACCCTCTGGGGCACGGCTGGGCCCCTCGCCCCACTTGCAAGCCCTCCTCCAGGACAGGCCACACTTCATGCACCAGGTACTGACCGGGAATGGGCAGGGCGGCGGGAGCAGGTGGGACAACTGGGTGCCGTGGCTGGGGGGGGAGGCTGAACCACAGCCCCTGTGTGCCCCCAGCTCTCAACGGTGGATACCCACACTCGGACCCCCGTGCTGCAGGTTCGCCCACTGGACAACCCAGCTATGATCAGCTTGCCGCCACCCACTGCTGCCACCAGTGTCTTCTCCCTCAAGGCCCGGCCTGGCCTGCCACCTGGTAACAGCCCCCAACCCGCAGCTCTACAGAACCCCAAGCCCCACCCCCACCCCCCAGGGCGTGAACGTGAGCCGAGTAGGCTGCTGAATGGCGGCCCTCAGGAGGTCAGAGGCATCGGGTCTTATCATCTGGGAAACTCCAGCCTCCAAAAAATGTCAGGCTCAGAACCTTAAAGATGCAGAAAGGCACGAATCACAGAACCGCAGGTCTCTGCAGTCGAAATGTCAGCGCTCACGAATGGCGGCCTCTGAGCTGCTCCCCAAGAAGCCTTGGGTGTTAGGGCCAACAGAGTCCCTGGGAATCAGGGCCTGAGAGGCTCAGGAGGAAATTCAAAATGAGAGTCTCTGTGGGCTAAGCCTGAGGGACCAGCCTAAGGGTCCCAAAGGTACCCCATCCCCACCCACAGGGATCAACGTGGCCAGCCTGGAGTGGGTGTCCAGGGAGCCCGCGCTGCTCTGCACCTTCCCAAGCCCCAGCACACCCAGGAAAGACAGGTCAGTGGACCAGGCTGGGAAGGACCCTTGCTCTGCCGTTGCCTCCCCTTACACCTTCTGTCCTCCTAGTGCCCTCTCGACCATGCCCCAGGGCTCCTACTCGCTGCTGGCAAATGGTGTCTGCAAGTGGCCCGGATGTGAGAAGGTCTTTGAGGAGCCAGAGGATTTCTTCAAGTGAGTGACCCAGGCTCATACTAGTCCAGGAGGGTCCCCAGTGTGTGGGAAAAGGCCTGTGGTACAGGTCTCAGCTCAGGCCTCATCTCAGTACAGAGTGATGAGGCAAAAGGCAAAGGCTAAGACCATAGATTCAAATCCCACTCACTGGCTGTGTGGCCTTGGGCAAGTTACTTAGCTTCTCTGGCCCCTGGTTTCCTCATCTGTGTAATGGGGCATCATAACAGAGGTTTATACTATTACCTACCTCCATTTTACTGATACAGAGACTGAGGCCATAAAAAAGTTAAGTGTCTTAATCGAGATCACCCAGTTCCTAAGTCACAGAGCTGGAATTTGAATCCAGGCAGCCAGGCTTCTGCTCACCTACCCCTCCTGATTTCATTGATCCCCACAGTTCCAGATTCTCACAGTGACTCTTGCTGCCTCCCCCAACACACACACATACATACACACCCCTTCTCCCACCATACCCAACTATCAGTGGCAATTCTACACCCTGTCCTCTTCACGACCATGACTTTGCACAGGCTGTCCACCCCTCCCCACCTGGAGTGCCTCTCCTGCCCTCGCCTACCTCTCAGCTCACGAGCCTTCCAACATCGTCTCCAGCACCCTGGCCAGGCTCCAGTGGCGAGCTCAGGCCTGGCACCAGAGATGCCAAGTAGCATGTGTTAAAGGAACAGCAGGTGTAAGAGGGAGACTGAGGTAGAGAGGGGAGGAGGCTGAGGCACCGAGGAGAGACCTCCCAAAAGGTCTGGCCCTCCTCACTCAGAGTGGTGAGCCGGGAGGCCAGGCCCACCATGGTCACCCACGTGGACTCTTCCCCCTACCCAGGCACTGCCAGGCGGACCATCTCCTAGATGAGAAGGGCAGGGCACAGTGTCTCCTCCAGAGGGAGGTGGTGCAGTCTCTGGAGCAGCAGGTGATGGAGGAGAGGGGTGGTTGGGGGATGATGGGCGAGCCTTCTGTCTACCCTGTGCCAGGAGCCAAGCTCACCCAGGACGGGGGCTGGCATAAAGGAAGGGAGGGGGTAGGGCACTCCCATGGAGGATCACAGCCTGAGCCAGGATGCGGCAGAGAAAGGCCAAGTTGAGGGCTCACTTTGCGCCTGTCCTCACAGCTGGTGCTGGAGAAGGAGAAGCTGGGCGCAATGCAGGCCCACCTGGCTGGGAAGATGGCCCTGACCAAAGCCCCATCCACGGTGAGTCACCCTGGGCCCACAAGCGGTACAGGCGGCTGGAGGGGGCGGAGGGGACCTGCCCTCGCACCCACGCCCTGGGACTCTGTGCCCCCCAACCCCAGCTCCAAACACGCCCAGACCTGGAAACCTCTCCCCTCGGTTACAAATCCTCTACCCTCTAAGGTCCCAAAACATCATGACCTTGAGTTTTCAAAGCAACAGCTAATCACCAAGCATTTACTGGACAACAGAGCCAGTGCCGTGGGCAGGGTTGGCCGTGTAACACCCAGGGAGCAGGGGCTGGTGCAAAATAGACACATGGGGCCCGGGTTTCAAGATGACCCCCACAGAGCAGTAAACAAAGGGCATGGACCCCTGTGATCACACAGGCCACACACCCGTGAAGCTGGCCCTGGGGACCAGGCCCCTTTCCTGAGCACGTTGCTGGGATTAATTTATCAAATCCTCGTGAGGCCACTCATGATAGTTATTACTATCATCCCTAAGGTTAAGGTCACAGTTGGGTAGGGAGCCCAATTCAGCCCCAGCTCGTGGCCCTGGCATCATACAGCTCAATGCTGCTTTGTCGGATTCTGTATCAGACTGGAATTGGGAAGAGAGCTCCCTCGCTTTGGAAAAAAAAAAAAAAAGACTTATTTAAAATTGAAGTGGAAAGTTTAAGCCTCTGAATCACCAGCCGTTCTCTTCTCTCCTCCTGTAGGTGTCATCGGACAAGGGCTCATGCTGCATCGTGGCCAGTGGCACTCCCGTCACCACTGGCCCAGCGTGGCCCAGCCCCCAGGAGGCCCCTGACGGCCTGTTCGCTGTGAGGAGGCACCTCTGGGGCAGCCATGGAAACAGCACGTTCCCAGGTAAGTATGGTCCATATCCCTACGTGGTCCAGCCTCCACACACCCTACCCCCTGCCCCTCATCCCCCACTGGCCCGGGGTGGGAGATAGCCGGGACCAACCCTCCCCAACACTGCCACTCAGCCTTTGGGAAAACACAACCCCTTGCCAAAGCTGCTTTTAAGCGTTTCCAAGGCCTGTAAGCCCCCTGCTCCCACCCCACCCCCACTGCGGTTTCTCCTGTCTAGCCCCATCTCCCCTGGGGCCTGGGGCTCACTCAATCTGGGCTTTGGCTACTCCATTCTGTTGTCAGAAGGGAGGGCAGGGAGGGAGCTAGCTCCCCTCACTCCCCAGAGACTCTCCCTTCCCCCTCCAAGGAAAAGCGGGGGGATTCTCCCAAGCTCATGGATCCAGGGGCTGCCCGCAAGGCCTGGGCTGTGGGCTTAAGAGGGATCAGGGCCCTTGAGTGCCATCCTGCCTCTGCCACTTGGCCACCTGAATCCCTCTGGTGTGCAAGTTATTTCACTTCCTTTCAACTTCGGTGACAATGAGGCCCATTTTGGTGCAAGTAGCACAAGCAGTAAATGACACATCGGCGCCCAATGTTCAGCATGGTCACCGTGAGGGTGACAACTGGCAGTGAGGGATCTCAGCTGGGCAGCCTCTCCTTGTAGCAGGGGAGATGGAAGAGGGAGCGAGGAGCTCCAGGATGGAACCTGATCCTCCCCCACCCCCTACAGAATTCTTCCACAACATGGACTACTTCAAGTTCCACAACATGCGGCCCCCCTTCACCTATGCCACCCTCATCCGCTGGGTAAGCAGGCAGTGTGGGCCAAGAAGAAGGAAAAGAAATGGGCGGGGGAGAAGGGGAGCACCAGGCTCTCACATTCCCAGCCTCCTTCCAAGCACCCCCAGGTCAGGCTCCCTCATGAACAAACCCAGGCCTCCCACAGGATTCCCCACCCGCCCTCATGCCGGCTTCACCCCAGACCTGCCCCTCAACCCAAACCTAAACCACTATCCAGGCCTGTGTGAGCCAAATTCTGGCCCTCACCCCACCCCTTTCCCGGGGCCCACCTCGACCCCATACTTAACCCCCTCCCAGACCCGTAAAATAGCCCCAGATGACCCTGATCTTTGCCCCTTGCCCTAAACCCACCACAGATACTATCCTAACTCCTTCCCCAGCCCCCACATACCCCAATAAGCCAGCAGGATCCTGCCTCTCACCCCTTCCTTGTGACACCTATCTGACCCTTGGCCTCACCCAGTCCCAGCCCCTTCATTTGAATCTCCCTAATGCTTGCCTAGAACTTTCATCCTAGGCCCACACCTAACCCCTCCACAACAACACACATTCCCCTACCTGGCCCCACCCTGACCCAGAACCTCACTGTGGTGGTAATCTCCCACCCTTTCCTTCACCCCACTCCTAAATCCAAACAGATCCAATTCCCTGACCGTTAGCCTCACTCCACACCTAACATAAGCCCTGACCCTGAACGACCACATACAACCAAATTCATTCTTGACCTTGACTCTAAGCACATGCCTGACACAGAAAATAACTCCATCACTAGGCTCGCCTCGGACTCCTGACCTTAATGCCATCCCATCCCTCAGCCCTCAACTCGCCCCGGTCCATCCCCAGCCAGACCCTTAACCAGCCCTTTTCCTGCTGACCTTTAACTCTGCCTGGCCCTTTACCACTCCCACATCCTTAACTTGGCCCTACTCCTGGGTTTTGACCTTCCCAAACCCTGACGTCTTGCTCCCGTGGAGAAGGCCAGCTCCAACTCCATCCCAGACCTTTAACCCAATCCCAGGCCTACCCTGAACCAGACCTTACTGCGACCTCAGCCTTGATCCTCCACCTCACCCGACTTCTAACTCTGTCACTGACCTATCACTGCACACCGTCTCCCTCCCTCTCTTCCCCTGCCCACCCCAGTTCCACTCCTGTCAGACACCCAAGGTGGGCCACTGCCACTCTCAGCCCAACTTCAGGGGAAGGGCTCCCTGACCACCTGACCCCCTAACCTCCAGGCCATCCTGGAGGCTCCTGAGAAGCAGCGGACACTCAATGAGATCTACCACTGGTTCACACGCATGTTTGCCTTCTTCAGAAACCACCCTGCCACCTGGAAGGTAAGCTCTTCTGGCAGTGGCAGTGGCTGGGAGGGCCTCTAATGTCACCGGGGTGCTGGGCCAAGCTCAGGAGTGGCGTGGTGGTGGGGGGCTTGTAGACATGTCGGGAAGGGCTGGGAGGCCGGTTTGGGCTGGGTCCTGCTGACCTCAGAGGCTGACTGCCTAGCCGTTCCCCCTACCCCTGGCCTGGTGGGCTTTCTTCCCACAGAACGCCATCCGCCACAACCTAAGCCTGCACAAGTGCTTCGTGAGGGTGGAGAGCGAGAAAGGGGCCGTGTGGACCGTGGATGAATTCGAGTTCCGCAAGAAGAGGAGCCAGAGGCCCAGCAGGAGTGCTAACCCCACACCCGGCCCCTAACCTCAAAACCAAGCAAAGGAGGAAGGATGGACAGGGGCTGAAATGGGGGGTGGAAGTGGCCGGGGGCAGGGGTGATGGGCCCTGGACATGCCCACTGGGGCCAAGAAGTGAGGTGTGCACGGTCTTGCCTGCCAGGGACCCTGAGCCTCAGCTGACCACCCTTCTAGAGCATCCGCCCTGCACCAAGGCTGCTCAGAGGGGCCCTGGCCCCTGCCCCCCTGGCCCAGCTTCCCACAACAAGCTCTTTAGCCAAACTGAGCCTTCACACCAACCACACACACAGCCTGCCTCGGTCACTCAGACAGGTGACCTTTGGGCTGGAAGACACACACACATACACACACACACACAGGGTCCATCCTGTCCCTTGGACACAGGACCAAGAACCTGCCTCAGTACTCTCGGATAACCACAACCTCTACAGCCTCACAGACCATCGCACCTGAGCATGGTCCTGTCAACCCACAATCCCCGAAGCACACACCCACGGCCATCCCCCTGCCTGGCACACACGTGCATGTGGTGTCACATGGGGCGTACTCAGCGCACCCCCCCCCCCCCCCGCCCAGAAGCAGCCTTGGTACCTTTAGGATCTCAGGTCCCAAAGAACCACACAAACACACCCCAGTCGTGCACATTCTCATGCAGCTCCCAAGACATCAGCTCGCTCACACAGGCCAAGAGAACGCACAGGGACATCACAAGTGCATGCACATGCACTTGGCGCCCCAGTGGGTCTCCGGGGTCCCAAGTGGGCTTTCACAGCCACACCCATGGAATCACCAGATAGATCCCATGTCTCACCCGCCGCCCGCCCCACCTCCCCGGCCTTGAACGCTACGTCCCCATCCAGGCCTCAGCTTAGACTGCAGACAGACCCCCTTCTTTATTTGGGATCCAAGGTCCTAACCCCAGCGCCCTCTCCAATAAATGGCAGCCAAATTCCCATGCTCTGGATGATCACTCCAGATCAGGGCTGGGGTCAGGAGGGCGGGGGTCTGGGCCCAAGGCCACAGCAGGAGGAGCACAGCCAACAGAGGGAATGGCTAGGGCAAGTGCTTGGCCAGCACCCCCAACATCCCAGCTCCCTGCCTAGACCGGCGCTGCGGCTCCTCAGGTCTCCCGGACCCGCCCCAGGAGGCTCGCGTTCTCCTGGCGGAGGGCTCGGTAATCCTCGCGGATCTTCTCCAGGTTGCTGAGGGTCTTTTTCCCCATCTCCGTCTCGATCTAAGGCAAGGCAAATCGCAGACCTTCAGTGTGTGGGGCCCCTGTCTCAGTTCCTGCTTGCCACCCGTCTCCATTAAGGCCACTTGAGGCCCCCTCCTTGCTCCTCCCACCCTCCTCCTGCAACAGCGTGCTGTGCCCTAACGTAGGGCCTTTGCACGTGCCATCTGTTTGCCTAAAGTGTCATGTGCTAACGTGGCAGCATGAGCCACCACATACTCTGGCTGAAGCCTCCGCCGATGGCCAAGGGAGGCAGGTACAAGGCCCTTCCGGCTGGAAGCTGGGGCCCTCTGGCCGCTGGCTGGTGCCAGGTCACACACACAGCTACTAAAGGGCAAGGCTGAGAGTCCAGCCATGGGCTATGTCTGCTCCCACAGCCTCTCTGGGCATAAACCGAGGTGCTGTCCACTGGCTTGCCTTGGTTTCCCCTCCTACCCCCGGGCCTCACCTGCTCCTCAAGATCTCGAACTTCCCGCATGATTGTGCCCGTATCCTCGATGGTCTGGATGAGCTGGCTGCAGTTCTGGGGACGGCAAGAGCAGAAGGCTTGCACCCCCACCACATGCCACCCCGGCCGGCCCCCAGCATCCTTCTCCACTCACCTCGTGCAAGGCAGCTAGATATTTGTATGCCTTCCGAACAGCGTCATCCTTCTTGGCATCCTGACCAGACAGAAGGGACCAGTGGGCTTCCCCCTCGCCCCCCACACATACCACCTCCAGGACCCCAAGTCCACCCTCTCCCACTCCCCTGACTTCCCCCTCCGTGGCTTACAGCAGGGCCCAAGCCGCAGTGTACCTACACGGCTCACACCAGGCCGAGGCCCAAGCCAGCCTGTGAGCAGATAGGCAGGCGGGAGCCTAGCACGCACTGTACCCCCCGACCCAGCCCAGCCAGGCCCTCACCTTGAACACAAGCTCATCGGTCACGGCAAATGTCCGGTCCAGCTTCCCAGACAGGGAGTTGATTTCCTTCTGAAGCTCCTTTGTGTCCGACAAGATCTGGCAGAGAACAGGGCAGCCGTGAGCCCACACTCACACCCAGACAGTGGCTAGAGAGCTCTGCCTTTCAGAGGGCGTGAGGTCCCTGTGTGGCCACGCTACATGCTTCTGCCCCTTGCACGTGTCTGCCTGTCAGCCCCAACCCTCCACGGCCACAGTGATGCACCTTAGTGATCTCTTCCTTCTGCTTCCGGATGTTGCCCACAATCTCCAGGATGCGCTGGGTATAGGCCAGTCGGGACACGTCTCTAGGCAGGGTTTCCAGCTCAGACACCTAGATAGGAACACGGCAGACGCTCTCCTGGGACCCAGTCCCCATCCACTCCAAGCCACTCAGGGCCCCCGCACGGGCCTTACCAGCTGCTTATAGACCTCCTCCTTCCTGCGGGCCTCTTCGGCAGCTGCTCGGACACTCTGGTGCAGCTCCTGGATCTCTGCCAGCCGTCGAGAAGATTCCAGCTGCCAGGACCCCAGGGGCAGAGGGGCAGTGAGCACAGCACAAGGATGGCCCCCTAGGGAGGAACTGAACCCGCCCTACCCACAGCCCAGGGACCTGACAACCTACCTCTCTGCAATCCTGGAGCTTTCGGAGGTGGCGGTACTCAGCCAGGAGAGGGACCCGGTGCTTTTCCCACTGACCCGCCAAGTGGATGACCCGCTGGGCGCTACTCTCTACCACGAGCTGGGGGTGATGCGAGGGGATCCGTGTCACACAGGCTGGACCCCTCCGCCTCTGGCCCTCCCGCCCAGCCCCACTGCCAGCCCCACCTGCAGCTTGGCGAGGTTGGCAGCCCCATCAGGCAGCAGCTCCGCCGCCCGGCTCTTCAAGCGCAGGACCTGCTCACGCTCCGCCACGCTGAGCTCGCTCTGACGACGCTCTGCCTCTACCTGGCACCCCAAGACCCCCGCTGCTGTTGGTGGAGGAGCCCAGCCATACGTCACAGCCCTTTAGCCCCCATTGAGCTTGAGCGCCCCCAGATGACAACACACCCCTCCACGCTCTAGCAGCCCCCTGACCCCTCCTGAGGGTGACAAACACCCACAGGCCCCTCTGATCCCTCTACCTCCACAATGACCCCCTCCCCCTGCCCCGGAAGCCCTGACAAGGCCCACAAGCCCCTGCCCAGACAGACCCATCGCACCCTCACAGATGCTCACACCCCTCCTGATTCTCACAGACACCAACATATCCTGACTGAAGCCCACAGGTGCCCCTAACCCCCACAGCTCCAATGCCCCTGACCCTACGTCCCCCTCTCACCCCCACTGATTCTCCTGAAACCTCAAGAGCCCACAGGTCCCCGAATCCTTCTGACATCAGCAGACTGCCACCAAGCCCTCTCAGCCCCTTTAAGTCCCTCTAGGCCCTTTAGGCCCTGCCAGGATCCAACCCCAGGTGGGCAGCCCCTCCCCCACCCCCATCCCCCACCTGCACAAGGTTGATTCCCAGGGTCTTCATGTTGGCTTCAACCTCTTCGATGTTGCGGTTCACTCCCTCCAGCTGTTCCCGAAGAGACTGCAGCTCCTGCTCTTGGGCTGCCCTCGTGTCCTGGGAGGGACAGGCCAGTGGGGGCGGGGGTGTCAGGCCTGCTAGGCAGGGCAGGAGCCCAGAACCCCCTCCGCTGCTCCACTTACCTGTTCAGGCCGCTGGGAGGGGGCCGGCACATCGCACGCCTGGGCTGCCTGGACCTCGGGCTCCTGGGGGAGTGAGACGGGGGTATCCTGGCTGTCAGAGAAGGCCCTGCCCCTCCCAGCCCAGCCTCAGCAGCCCCTCCGAGCGCCATACTCCTGTCCTCTCAAAAGCTGACGGCTGTCAGAGCAGGTTTATGGGACCCAGACACTCTGAGACCACAGGCTGGAGTTCTTGCTCATGAAGAAACCTTCCAGACCCCGATACGAGAAGGATGACGGCCCCTCTAGGTCAAGGAGCAAAGACGTGTCCAAGGAAACTGTCCGGAGAAGCTGGGGTTTGCACAAAGCACCCCTACACCCTGCCATGGTTTCCACCCCTCCCCCCTTTCTCCACGGAAGCTCTTGAGAAGCCAGGGGACCCCCAGCGCACAGAGGGCATACCCAGTGGGGACACAGGAACCTGTGTTGATAAAGTATGTCGTCTGCACAGACAGCGACCCTGCAAGCCTGCCTCGGCCCTGCCAGCCCGCCCGGGGCCACTCAGACCCACTCACCGGATGGAAGGTGAACTTCTCTGAGTGGGTGAAACGGGATCCCTTGGGAGCACCAGTCCTGGCCCCCGCACCCCAGGCCTGCAGCAGCTCTCCCAGGTCTCGGGCTTGCGCGGGAGCCCCTGGTCGGCCCCAGGTCTGGCGGAGATGCTCAGCCAGGTGCTTCTGCAGCCGCTGTCGCTGGGCCCGTGTATCCTCCTGGACACAGAAGGCAGCGCAGATGGGAGGCTGTCGAGGCCAGCTGGGCACCCGAGGTCCTGCCTCCTCCAGTGAGCCGCCTGACAAAGGGCTACCACCCAGTTGCCTCTCCCACCGAGGGGGCCCAGTCCTCCCCTCTCGGGACGCACCAGGTCTGGGAGGTCCCCAAGGACAGGGTCCCCCCTCCCAGCCATGTTTCTCTCCACCCATTTGCTCCCCATACAGGAGGGCAGCTGAGGGAAGGGAGAGAGGCAGCAAATCAGCAACCTCCAAATCAGAGGTTGATGGGGCAAGGCTACATGGGGACAGAGCAGAGAGAGAGTCAGAGGTGCTGGGCAAAGAAGCGGTGGAAGCAGAGTAGGAGAGAGAGAGAAAGAGAGAGAATGAACAGAAGCAGTTTCTAGACAACTGGGGAAATCTGATTACGAACACAGTGATGGATGGTATTAAGGTGTTAATGTTATCAGGTGTGAAAATGACCCAGGGGTTACCTTAAAAAGTGGATACCCTTATGAGTTAAGAGATGTATACTTCAGTATGTACAGTCAAAATGGCATGTATACTGGGAATTGCCTTAAAATAATACTGAAAAAAAGAACAACTCGGGGAGAACAGATGAAGAAAGATTGGTGAAAGGCTCATAGTTGAAGGCGGATGAGGGGCACCTAGGATTCATTAGAATATTCTGTGTCTGAAAATGTCTATGCGTTTTAAAAAGATAAACATCAAAAAAAATAATTAATTAATTAAAAAGACAGAAGTCAAGATGGAAGAAATGGCAGCGGGGAACACAGGGGCAGGTGGAAAGTGAGTGCCAGAGGTAAACAGAAGGGAAGGGGAGAGACAGTCTGGAAATGAGGAGACAGACAGAGGAGCAAGAACAGAGGGACAGCAACACCACAGAACGAGAACGACAGTGACCAGAAGAGCCAGCACAGAGACCTAGGGACAGAAAAAATGAGCACGGGGGACATTGGCAGAGACAGAGAAGGAACGAGAGACTCAGGGGCAGGAAGAAGGTAATAGAAACAGGAAGGAGGGGGGCAAACCCTGACCTCTCTGGTGGCTAAGAACATGCCGGTTGTTCGGTGGAGCGTTAGCCTGAGGGGAAGGCACTATCACCCCCGCCCAAGTCTCAGAACTGGAAACCGAGGCTCTGGGGAGGGGAAAGGAGAGTGACCAGTCTGAGGTTCCCAGTCCTTTGGACCTCGGTGTTCTCTCAGGGGAAGAGCCAGTTAGGCGCATGCAGAGGGGAGGTGATGAGGGACCAAGTGGGGAAAGGAGGGCACAGAGGACCAGGGGATGCTGAGATGGGAGCAGTAGGAAGCAGCCATGAGCAGGGGCCTTGGAAGTAGGGAGCCGAGCTTCAGGCTGTACCTGGGTGGGGTGGCGGGGGGCCCGGTGGACCCAGTCCTCATCTCCAGGGCGGTCCTGGCCCGTGTGCTGGCAGAGCTGGATGGCATGGCTTTCGAGGAGTGAGGCCACCCTCCCGGCAGGCTGGGGCACCTGGGTGGGGGCTGGTAGCAGCAGAGGACTTGCCTGGAATTCCCGGGGCTCTGGAGGCAAGAACAGAGTCAGCTAGCCCTCCCGCTGGGCCCAGGGCGCCAGGCCTACCACGTCCATCCTTCTCCTGAGCCCCTCCCCACAACCTCAGGCTTACCTCCTCTGGAACTCAACTCAGGCAGGACCAGCCTGGTGGTGTGGAAAGGCTTCTGGGAGGCGGAGCCCTAGGGAGGAGAGCAGAATCAGAGCCTCCATGAGGAACTGTGGTGGGGGCCACTGGTGGGAGGGGGGCCAAACACCTGAGCGCCCAGATGGGGCCAAGGTGAGGACAGGCAACATCGATGGGAGTTGGTGGGTCCCACCTGGAAGTGCTGTAGCTTGGGAGTGCGGAGGAGGGGTGGGACCCAGGGCAGGGCCAGCTGGTCCCGGATCTGGCTCCCGATGGCCCGGAGAAGGATAGCTGAGTCCCCTGTGGAAGAGTGGGGAAGGAGCATCCATCAGATGACAAGGCCATAACGCCAAAAATATAAACCCTGGGAAAGAAGCCACTGTTCCCGGACCACCCCCCCCATAGATGCATATCTAGCTAGCTAGCCTTCTCACCCTAGGCCATTCAACAAGCAGTTACGGAGCACCTACTGCATACCAGTCACTGTTCTAGACTCTTGGGATACTTCAGTGAACAAACTGAGAAGTACCCCTGCCCTCACAGAGCTGGCATGCTGGTAGAGGAGAACATGATTCAGGTCAAAAGTACAAGACAGAAAGCTGTCAGGTGATGATCTGAGAGGAGGGTAAAGATCACTGAGAGGGGCACGCAATTTTAAACAAGGCAGTCTAAGGAAGGCCTCCCCGAGGTGATCACAAGAAAAGAGCCTCTAAAAGGTAAGAGGGTGAACCAGGAAGATATCTAGGGGAAGAATAATTTGGCAAATACAAAGGCCCCGAGGCAGGAGCACACCTGGAGGGTCAGAGAAGCACCAAGGAGGCTGGTGTGGCTGGAGTGGTAGGGAGGGGAGTGAGCGAGAAGGAGGAGGAGGAGGAGAGGCCGAGGTCCCTCCCAGCACCAACTTCCCACCTGGGGCAGCCCAAGCCCAGGACCCTCTCCCCCTGCCCTAACTCCCCTCCCCCAGCCCCAATCCTCCCCTGCCCCCCAGCTCTCCCAAAGATACATGCCCCACCCCACCCCCAGTCAACCTTTTTACCACCTCCACCTCTCTCAGGCCCCTACGACACCCAGCAACACCACGCTGTCCTTCACCGACACCATGCCCTGGGCAGACCATACCTGCAGGCTGATCTGCATCCTCGGAGGCATCAGAGGGCAGACGCTCAGCCAAGAAGAGAAGCAGGTCCCGGAGATCAGGCTCACTGGGGTAGAGGAAGTTCTGATAGCCAAGCTCCAAGGGATAGCCCAGGTCCTAGAGGTTGGGGAGGTAGCCTCTATCAGTCAGACAGGCAGAATTCCTCTGTCCCAGGAGCCCTGGGCCTGGACCACAAAGGCTCCCACTCTCTCACCAACCACCACCCTCTCAACTTCACCTTGGCTCCCCAAAGGCCTTCAGGCCTCTGCGGGGGACAGGGGTGGGAATCACAGAGTGATTATAGTCAATGCTACAGAGAGCAAGAAGTAAGAAAGGCTCTGGCCTTTCTAACTAGGACCCCAAATCCACACGTCACAGAGGAGAAGACAAGTATTTCTGAATCCCTGAAAAGAAACAAAAATTTTAAAGAATATAATTACCAAAGTCACAAAAGTGATGACAAGCTAGAAAAAAATGTATATGGAGTTCACATCACAAGCAAAGAGTAAATCTACCTATCCTATAAAGAGTGTCTAAAATCAAACAAGCAGAAAAGACCAGCAATGCAAGAGAAAAGTCGGCAAAAGATAGGAAGAGGCAGCTCACAGAAAAAGAAATGAAAATGGCCCTTCAACCTAGGCAAATATGCCCAACCTTGCTGCAGACTGAAAGCACACAGAGAGATCTCACACACACACATCACTGATCCAGGACACTGCGACAATCCGTCCTCCGGGTGCGTGCTGGGAGGGAGATACCATCGCTAGGGCAGCGTTCCTGCCCAAAACCTGAATCCGCTCATTAGAAAACACTCCGACCAACTCAAGGGGTAAGCCAGTCCAGGCCAACAGCCAGCCTGGGCTCTTCAAAAACATTTGTCATTACAAAAGAAACGTAGAAACAAAAACCAAGGAGGACTGTTGACTACGCAAGATAGAGAAGTAACAGTGAAACAAAATGTAGGGTCCTTGATTAGATATACTCCCCAGTTAAAACAAAACAAAACAAACAAACAAACAGCAACAGAGACATTTTGGGGACAGCTGGGGAAATTCCACCAGGCACTGGATATGAGATACTGTTGTTCTAACATATTACTATCAATTGTTAAATATATACTATCAATATTAAATTTCAGGGATGTGATCACGATACTGTGGTTATGCTGGCAAATGTCCTACTTAGGAGAGGTGTGATGAAAATTGTAGGTGGGGGGTATCCTGCTGTCGGCCACTTTCAAATGGTTCGGCAAAGAAGTGTAAGTGTGTGTGTGTGTGTGTGTGTCTGTGTGTCTGTGTGTATGTGTGTCTATGTATCCATATACAGAGAAAAGAATGGAGCACAAAGCTAACAAACTTTTGTCCAAGTACAAAGCTGGGGAGAAACATGATACTGAGATATCATTCCTCACCTACTGAAGGGGCACAAATCAGTGGGCCAGGCTATGGAGAAGCAGGTGCTCTCCCCAGCGCTGCTGGTGGGAAGGCAGAAATGAAACAAAGCCAGGTGAGGGCAACTGGGCAAAATGGGCCAAAAATAACATCTGCTTTTACTCTTCCACCTCGCTAAGCCTGCTTTGAGGAGCTGACCATGAAGCCATGCCCCGAACAATTCAAAAGGACAGATGCACAAGGTTCCTCTTTACAGCATTATTTGCAAAATACTGGAAACGCCCTAAATGTCTAAGCATTTAATACATTAAATGCCGTTTTGGGGGGGATTTAAAAAAAAGGTAAGGAGAAAAGAGTCTTCCTCCTCTGTATGAAGAAGACTCTGATTATCTACCTTCTAATTCTTTTTTTTTAAGATTTTATTTATTTAAAAAAAGATTTTATTTATGTATTTGACAGAGAGAGAGAGAGAGCGCGCCCACCGGCAGGCAGAATGGCAGGCAGAGGGAGAGGGAGAAGCAGGCTCTCTGCTGAGCAGGGAGCCTGACACAGGGCTCCATCCCAGGACCCAGGGATCATGACCTGAGCCGAAGGCAGACACTCAACCGACTGAGCCACCCAAGTGCTCCCTCCCTTTTGATTCTTACAGTGCTATCAGATGCTGCTTTCTTCTACCACTTCTGAGATACAGCATCTCCTCCTCCAGCACCCGTAAAAGATGAATACCAGTGACAATGATAATGGTGGATACTGTGTCAAGCCCTCTATTTTCCATGCTTCGATTCCTTAAACCAAACGCGGGAATGGGTAGCTAGTCTTTATTTTCCCTTGTTTTACAGATTTCCCATAAATTAAAATGACCAACTCTACCACAGTGCTGTGATTTCCGAATTACCCTCAAAAGGCTGCGGGTTCACTGCCCTCACCTCCTCTTCCTCCGCGTGACAGACTTTATTAATTTACGACAGAGTGTGGGTCCCTTAGGGAGCCTTTTCTCGACAGAACAGCCAAGGTAACGAAAAACAAAAAAGTTGCTAAAGAAGAAATACAAGGGGTGCCTGGGTGGCTCAGTGGGTTAAAGCCTCTGCCTTCAGCTCAGGTCCCAGGGTCCTGGAATTGAGCCCAGCATCGGGCTCTCTGCTCAGCAGGGAGCCTGCTTCCCCCTCTCTCTCTGCCTGCCTCTTGGCCTACTTGTGATCTCTGTCTGTCAAAGAAATAAATAAAATCTTTAAAAAAAGAAGAAGAAGAAGAAGAAGAAATACAAATGGGCAAAGCCCTGAAAAGGGAAGGGCTCTGCAAAGAAACCTCGGGAGTTCCCAAATGACCTCGGGCCGACCCTTCTGATAGAAGACGGCCTTTCTCCCTGGCTCCAAACCAGGAAGCAGATTTCTGGTTTTGCTTTTTGCCTTCCAGACTCTGCAGAGTATGCAGATGTGCTCCCTGGAGCAGAACAAGCAGGAAACGCAGCAGAATATGGAAGACCGTGAAGAGGAAGGATACGATGTCCAACCGTAGTCAACACAATGCTCCAAGGGGATCTATCTGTGTGATACAAGGGTTTTTAGACTATTTCAGAGAAATAGGTTCTTGCCTTGCTTCGTGGCTCGTACATACCCTAGATGGTTACTATGTTAGGTGGATGGGACTTTTGCTATGTGTCATGAATCATTGCTTACAACCAGAAACTGGGCAATCAAAATCTACTAAAGCAAGAAAAAAGATAGAAAGGAGAAAAGTGGGCGGGGGGGGATAAGTATATTCACATTTGCTTGTATCTGCATTAAAAAAACAAAAAGCAAAAACCTAGAAAGACACACAGAGACCAGTTAAAGTGAACGGTTTGGAGCGTGAGACGGCGAGATACCACGTTCCTTCCATCACACCCTGGAGATCTCTCTTACCCTTTCAGTGGTTAACCACCTTTTACCTAATTAACAGTTCTTTGTATTAAAATGTCCCTGCTCAAATTACGCCTGGGGTTTTGGTCTCCAGACTGGACCCTGACTAATAAAATGACCTACTCGAAACAAAAGGGACTTAGAGGGGTCCTGGGTGGCTCGGTGGGTTAAAACCTCTGCCTTCGGCTCAGGTCATGATTCCAGGGTCCTGGGATAGAGCCCCCCATCAGGCTCCCTGCTCTGCGGGAAGCCTGCTTCTCCCTCTCCCACTCTCCCTGCTTGTGTTCCCTCTCTTGCTGTGTCTCTCTGTCAAATAAATAAATAAGACCTTTAAAATAAAATAAAAAGGGACTTAGTGGCTTTGGTGTGAGAAGATTGGGAATGAAATTCAGCCCAGGCCACTGACTGGCTAAGGTCTTAGACCGATTACTGAACTGCCCGGAAGCTCAGTTTCCTAGCTGTAAAATGGGGTTCCCTACATTCCTGCTTTAAGAGCTCATAGGCCCCATCAGGGTTCTGCATGAGGCCTGAGAAACAGGCCCAGAAAGAAAGCTTGATTCTCAGAGTTGCCGTTGGTCTGGAGCTCCACAGACTCTGAAAGTAGACTTCCCAGACTCAAATCCAAGGTTTGCCTCTGACCCACTGTGTGACCTCGGGCAAATCATTTAAGTTCCCTGTGCTCTACTTTCCTCCTCTTGAAAAAAAAAAAAGAAGGGGGATGGATACTGACAGTACCTACTTGAGAAAGTTGTCAGGAGAACAAAGGAATATCATACCATGTTACCACAGCGCCCAGCCCAGGGTAGACACTCAGAAAACATCTTTATTATCTGCCTATGTGTGTGGATTAGGTCACAACAGGAGGATTTATGTCAGAGGGTCACCATCACAAGAGTATGAAAACCACCGGCTTTCGAGCGACTTTACTTTGGTTTTTTTCCGACACCTGCAATCAAAGAGTTGTGATTGATACAGAAACTCATTCCAGGAGTCAGGTGTGTGAAGTGACAGACACCAAAATATGGAGGTGGCTGAGTGGCAGAAAGTGCTGGGTGTGGGGCATGTGAAGAGGTGGACAACAGAAGAACCTGAAAACCCCTGAGAGCCAGGCGAACTTGAGAGCTAAGGGATGGGCAGGGCTCTTTGGCCTCCTGGAAAGAGATAGAAACTGCATAAGCAAGGTCCAAATTCAAGAAACCTGACTACCCTGTCCCCAGGGCCGGGGCAGGGGGAGCTAAAGGAAATTTTCACTGTATTTACTCTACTCTCCCTCTGCCACCATATCCTAGGTCTGTTGGCCAAGTTCACGTTCATCATGTAGCCAGAGGTGGCTAGAATGCAAGCCACCAGATCAGGCCTCTCTCAGAACCATAACACCACTTACACAGAGCTCTAGCCCACTTTTTCTATATGCACTGAGTTTTACTCCTCCTAGCAATCCTAGGTGGGAGGTGCGACTCTCACACAGGTTTGACATGTGAGGAGATGGACCCAAAGAGGTTAAGAGACTGACCCTACATCACAGAGCAAGCATGCCAGGAGAAATGACATTACGCAGAGGGCTTAAACATAGTAACTGGGCACAGATCTGTACTGGGGAGGTATGACAGTTTCACCACACGGCACTTTACCTGAGAGACAGGTTGGGAATTATTCTCAGGAGAGGCAGGGCCACGAGGGAGAATGCAGTAGAGACACAGTTCTACTTAACCAGCATACCTTCCTTCAGGTAACCCTCTGACCCCCCAACTCCCAAGCGATCCTGCAGGAGCAGCCAGTCACAGTGTCCTACGGGGATGACCATGTGATCCATGTGAGGCCGATCAGAGCACATAGTGATTAACTGAGGAGAGAGCCTGTGACCCAAGTTAAGCCTTTTCCTGGAGCTCCTAAATGGATACCATAGTGGGGGAAAATTCTAGCACTACCTTAGTGGTGCTAAGCTTAAAATGTGGGAGCCAGGGCCAGCCCAGGCTCAAACTAGATCAGCTCATATAATGCTCCTAATAACTCTACTTTTATCACCTCAGTTTCAGAAATAAGGAAACCGAGGCCCAGAAAGGTCAGGGTCACACAGTTAGTAGTGAAGGTCTGAGCTACTCAGGCGGTCTGACCACAGAGCCAGAGTCCTTAACCACTAATGAATGCTCAGCCACAAGAGGAGGTGGCAGAGAGGAAAGCCGACCATTTCAAAGGAGCTCGGGGACTTTGTGAAGGAGGAAGGAAGAGGCCATGTGTACTGGGAGAAGGGCACTCACCATGCAGGCCTGAGCCAGGCTCATAGCCAGGCGGAACCGGGCAGACATGGCCAGAGGGAGCAGGGGGCTGAGGCCGGAGCCCACGGCAGGGTTGATGACGCGCAGGCAGCGGACCACAGCTTCTACAACCAACTCCGTGGTGAAGGCTCGTAGTGTCTGCACATCTGGAGGGACTGCCCTGAAAAAGAAGAGGGCAGGCTGGAAGCAGGCCAGGCAAAAGGGATCAGGCTGGGCCCTGCTGCCTTATGGAAGCTTTAGTATTGGGGTGGGAGTGGGGCGGGGGAGGGATGGTTGCAGTTCAGACAGGTCCTGGGTGTTGGTGACTTCAACTTCCATTTGGAAAACTAAGAACTGGGGAAGTCCTTAGGTCCTAATGGTGGACGTAAGGGATCTGAATTAAAAAAAAAAAAAACTCAAATTGCCATATCCTTAAAAGTCTCAAAGTTCTGGGGTCTGGGAAGGGCAAGGGACCCAGGTGGCATGCCCTCTGTGTTTCTGGATCCCCAGGTATCATGCTCCCTGCACGTCAGGGGCCCCTAGATATTGAGCTGCTAGGGTTTTAAGACTAGATATCTCAAGGCTCAGGTTTGCAGGAGTTCCAAATGTCAGGGTCCTTAGATGTCAAGATCCCCGAATATCAAGACCTTCTAGTTTCAAGAAATCCAGAAATCAGGCTCCCTAGATGTTGGCATCCTCGGTTCTTAGGGTCCTTGAATGCAGAAGTCCTTGTGTGTCAGGGTGACTAAGTGTTGAGGCCGCCAGATTTTAAGTTCTGGGGATTTTAAAAGCCCAGGTGTTGGGAAACAGAGTTTGAAGGTTCCCAAGTATCCAGTCCCAGGGTTTCTGAGTGCCAGCGTCCTGGGTGTTTAAATTCCCTGGTTCTCAAGATGGCTTAGATTTTCTTAATACCAGAATCCCAGAGTATTGATGTCAAGAACTACATACTTCAGGATCCTGGGTGTTGAGGATCCAAGGTTTTAAGCTCTGGAGATGTCTGGGTCCTGGAATTTGGGGTTTACCAAGTGTTGGGGGCAAAGGGTTTCTTTGGGAGCTCCCTGCTGTCAGAGTGCGTGCATGCGTGTGTGTGTGTCTGTGTAAGGAGGGGGTGTCTTAGGGTCCTGGAAGTTGGAGCCCCAGATGTCAGGGTCTGGGGTTTTAAGGTTCCCGGGTGACTGGGTCCAGAGTTTTGGAGTCCCGGATGTGGGCATTCCGGGGTGGGCGGGGGCTGTGTCCTTACGTGCCGGCCTGGCGCAGGGAATGGATGAGGATTCGGTCCGCCTCCTCCATGGTGGAGCGGTGTTCGAGTCTGGAGTCGGGTCCAGGGCCGGGTCCGAGCAAGAGAGGCGCAGTTGAAACCCCGTTCCGCACTCGCGGTCCAAGGAGTGTCACAGGCTGCGCGGGGAGAGCCGGGATGTGTAGTTCGAAGGACAAGTGTGGCGCACGCCGGATGCCTGGCGGCGTCCTGGTGCGAAGGTGCGTCTGCAGGCTTGGGCGTGCAATGGCTGCTGGGAGTTGTAGTTCTTCCGCTTGCAGTCCGGTGGGGTTCTTCCAAGGGGGCAATTAAGTGTATTTTGAGCGCGTGAGCGAGCGAGCGAGCGAGCGAGAGCGCGCACATCTCTGTGTGTGTGCGCCTGTCTATGCGCGTGAGCGCGCGCGCAATGGTAAAAAAGGGACCGGAGGGGAGAGAGGCTTCCTGACTCGTTCATTTAAGGCGGCATTCATCTTCCATATCGTAAAAGTGTATAAGTTAAGGGCAAGGGCTTTAGCATAAAGCGGCTACAATTGCGTCTCAACATTTTAGCTCACGTGTTTAGCTCAACTAGCTAAAGGTGCAACCATGGGCAGGTTATATAATTTGCCTGTGTCTTAGTTTCCTCATCTGTAAGGATTAAAACAATTAATTTATGTAAAGCATTGCTAACTCTGTACCTGACACATAATACAGTAGGAAAGCTCTATGTAAATTGTAACCACTAGTATTCATGTATTCCATAAATGCTTTCTCTTCATGTTATACATATGTGTACAGGCCAAGGAATAATTACAGAGTAAACATTCATGTAACCACCATTCATTAGTGCCATGTTTGTCAAAAATAAATCATGTTTGCATATATATGGGGCTCAGTTTCTGAACTCTATTCTGTTCTTAATTATTGTAGCTTTATAACATTCCTTAATACCTGGTCTGGAATGTCCTCCCACTTTGTTCCTTCTCAAAGGATTTTGGCTCTTCTAGATCCTTTGTATATCGATATAAATTTTAGAATCAGTTTGTCAAATTACAGGGAAAAATCTTTCGGGATTTCATTTGGGACAGCCATTGAATCTCTAAATCACTTTGGGAAGAATTGACATTTTCACAACATTGACTATTTCTATTAGTAAATTTAATATATCTCTCCATTCCTTAAGTCCCCTTTAATCACTTGACAGTATTTGAAATTTTTTTTCCCATGGAGATCTTACACATATTATGTTAGGTCTATTTTTACACATTTCAAAGTTCAAATACTGTTGGGAAATGATATCATTTTTCTTATTTTAATTTCTGACTGGTATATATTTTATAAAAATATTTTTAAAAAATCAGTGCCTTTTCTGTTGTCAGGCTCTAGCCCAAAAATGTCCCATCTTTGCCCCTATTCACCCTCCCATCCAACCCGGCTATAGCCCCGCCCTGTGACCTTAATCTCTCTAAAGCTGGGCGAAGAGAGGGGGGCTGTGTGCAGATGGCTCTTCAACCTTGAAAGGAGGATGTCGGCGTCTGAAGGCGGGAAAGGTGAGAGCAGCCTTCCACCCCTGCAGACCCTTGGAGCAAGCCGAGGCTCTGCTCTACCCTCTGCCCCTCTGCCCCATCTACTGCCCAACAGGACCCCACCCCTGGAGAGTCACCAGGGGACCAGAATCACATCACTTTGTTTCCCTCCCCGACAGCACCAAACATAGCCTTACCTGAATCCTGACGCTCAGTCTGACTCAGACCCTGCCCCTATGGCCTCCCAGCCCCATCCCCAGCTTTAGTTCGGAACTGAATCCCAGCCCTAATCCTGGCCCCAACCTCCATCCTAGTGCCCACCCCAAGTCCAATTCCAAAGCTAGCCCCAAGCTTAATCCTAACGCAAACCTTACCAACCAGAGGGCAAACCCCTGTCAGGGTCTAAACCTCAATGTAGATTCAGCCCTTAGTATGAGCTATAAATTCCCCTAACCTCAACCCCAACATCGAGATATCAATATTGTTAGTGAGTAGGTCTCTGAGTCTCCAAAAAGTCTCCAAAAAGAGCACAGATCAATTTTAAAGACTAGAGAGAGAGAGAGAGAGAGAGAATGAACACATTTGATGGTGGTAGTAAGTCATGAAGTCTTACTACCTTGGAGTCAGAGATTGCATATGTTGGAATCCCAATCCCAATCCCACTTGGTCACTTCCCTTTTTGCATCAATTTCCTCATCTGCAAAATGGGAATAATACTCTGTGCCAGACATTATTCTGAATGCTGAACTCACTTAATCTTCACAACGACTCTATAACATAGGTACTCTTATCACTCCATTACGCAGATAAGAAAATTGAAGCTCAGGGAAGTTGCACCATTTTCCCAAGGCTGCACACAGGTGCCAAGTTCAGACAGCTTGTTTCCTCCAACACTGGGGATCCTAACCAAGCCAACCTACTGCCCCTCAGAGGCTAGAACAAGGCCACAAGAATTGGGAATGACTTTAGCTGAAAACCCCAATGCCAAATTCAGATCCCATCCAAACTTAACTTTAACCCTAACCTTGATCCCACTTCTAATCCCAACTCATACACTCTACTCCTTCCTGTATTTAAACCCAATCCAAAATCCACTAGAATTTAACCCTAAATTTGCCTCTAGCTATAAACTTAATCCTACCCCATGCCAATTTAAACTCCGTATCAATTCTAACAGCAAAGCCTACTTTACTTGGAAATGTAATTTCACCTTCCCTTCTCTAAAAACTCTCTTTACCCCCAGTCAATTACAACACCAACTCTTCCCTGCAATTCTTAACTCAGGCACCACCCCAACTCTCCCTAATTTTACATGCTTTTCTCTCCTGCCCCCAGACACAGGGATGGGATCAGGAAGGAGGCAACCATGATTGCCCCAATCCCCTCTCCCTCCCTGACTCGGTTTCTCCACACAGACACCACCCCAGAGCCCAGCCCAGCCAATGGGACAGGACCTGGTCCTGAATGGGGGCTGTGCCCTGGGCCTCCAGCATCGGGGGGTGAAGAAATCAGTGGGGCAGCGGGCCTGGAGACCCCTAAGCGAAGGACTCAGCACAGTAAGCACAAGACGGTGGCAGTGGCCAGTGCTCAGCGGTCACCCCGGGCGCTCTTCTGCCTCACACTGGCCAACCCCCTGCGGCGGTTCTGCATCAGCATTGTGGAGTGGAAGCATCCTGGAAGGCCGGGGCGGGGCTCAGGAGTGAGGTTTCACCAGGGTACCAAGAGTCAAGGTTTGGGTCAGGGCTGGGATGGAGGAAGGCTGAGGTCACTAGGGATCAAGAGTCAAGAACTGGATTAGAGGGTGAGTTGAGAAATGTGAAGGTCACTGCGGGGGTTGGGGGAGGAGTGTCAAGAGTAAAGGGCTAAATCAAAGCAAGAGTTGGGGATGGCTAAGGTTTCTAGGGGGTTCAAAGTCAAAGCCTTGGTCAGGGCAAGAGCTGGGGATGTCAGGGCTGGATGCCTTGAGTCAAGCATCAGCATTGGATGGGGAGGGCTCCAAGGGAATGTGGGGAATCTGAGACCTATCTGCCTGGGTCCTTGACTGTCCACCTGAGGCCCTTTGACATCCTCATCCTGATGACCATCTTTGCCAACTGTGTAGCCCTGGGGGTCTACATCCCCTTTCCAGAGGACGACTCCAACACTGCCAACCACAACCTGGTGAGGCTTGCCCCCTGCCCCCTCCCCAAACCAGATCCAGCCCCAGTAGAACCACACCACAACCCTTCAAGCCCCTCATCTCCCCTCCTCGCTGACCCAGATGACCCTCTCATATCCAGTCGAACCTTAGATCTCCGATTATGCTTCCCTTTCGGCGGCCCCCCTCAAGCCCCACCCTCAAATAACCCCCACTCTCCCGCCCCGCCCCTGGCTCCAACCTCAGGAGCAAGTGGAGTACGTATTCCTGGTGATTTTCACTGTGGAGACTGTGCTCAAGATCGTGGCCTATGGGCTGGTGCTCCATCCCAGTGCCTACATCCGCAATGGCTGGAACCTACTCGACTTCATCATCGTTGTGGTCGGGTGCGCGTCTGCAGGGGACACCCCCACCTTAGTTCGACTTCCTACCCCAGGCCCGCTGAATTTGGGGCCCAGGGGAAATGTCTGTCTCCGACTGCCCCCATTTGGCAGCCGGAATCAGGAATATCAACATATTTTAAACTTCTTCACATTTCCAGTCATGAGGACCTATGCTTTTCCGAGAAGGGAGGGGTGGAGGGAGGTCCCGAGGCCCACCGTCGGCCTCCTAATCCCGTGCTACCCCTTCAGGCTGTTCAGCGTGCTACTGGAGCAGGGCCCTGGCCGGCCGGGAGACACCCCGCACACAGGGGGAAAGCCAGGAGGCTTCGATGTGAAGGCGTTAAGGGCGTTTCGGGTGCTGAGGCCACTGAGGCTGGTATCTGGGGTGCCAAGTGAGTGGCACGCCCCCCCAGGAGGTTGGAGGTGGGGGAGGGGCACCGGAGTTGGGAGTTAGGCCAACCTCGCCCCTCTGTTCCCACAGGCCTGCACATAGTGCTCAATTCCATCATGAAGGCGCTGGTGCCCCTGCTGCACATCGCCCTGCTCGTGCTCTTTGTCATCATCATCTATGCCATCATTGGACTCGAGCTGTTCCTTGGACGCATGCACAAGACATGTTACTTCCTGGGATCTGGTCAGCCTTTCCACCCCTCTGGGGCAGGACACCACCACCACCACCACCCTGCCCTTCCCTCCGCGGGTTTCTGGGCCACACCCTCTTCTCAGAAAAACCCGCTCAAATCCACAGGACTCCACCCCCAGGCTCAGGCTCCGCCTCCGGGATAACAAGCCCAACCCCTTTATTCAAGCTCCGCCCTCAATCCCGGACTACTGCCGCCCCTTGACTAATAGCTCCGCCCCATCACAAGACTCCACCTACAGGCCTAGACCTTTCCAGGCGCTTGACTCCATCCTCCAGGACTGGCCCCAAATACTCATGCCCTTTATCCAGACTCCCGCCCAAGCCTTGCCCCCGCCCTTTTTTCAAGAGGGCCTTCCCAGTTCACAAGACTCCTCCCCCAGGCTCAGGGCTCACTGCTATTTACAAGATTCTACCAGAAGTTTTACAGTTCTACTCCCCTCCCCCCAGATACCTGTGGTTGGGACTCACAACTTCCCTGTGGTTCCGAATCCTGATCTAGCAGAGTTGGGAGCTTACAGTTGCCCTTGATTTAGAAAAATCTCGAACCCTGAGTTGAATTTCTCAGGTGGACGGAGCTCCAGGGTAGCTGTGGGTGGGCAGGCTTCAGAACCCAAAGCTCCCGTCTTCCCACAGACGTGGAAGCGGAGGAGGACCCGTCACCCTGCGCATCTTCGGGATCCGGGCGTGCGTGCACCCTGAACCAGACCGAGTGTCGCGGGCGCTGGGCAGGGCCCAACGGAGGCATCACCAACTTCGACAACTTCTTCTTCGCCATGCTGACCGTCTTCCAGTGCGTCACCATGGAAGGCTGGACAGACGTGCTCTACTGGGTGAGGTGGACGACAGGCACACAGTGCAAGACTGCACCTGCCTTTCCTCCCCAAGCTCAGGCGAGAGCGTCTTCATATACTGAGAGATGCATGTGCTCTCTTTCCAGATGCAGGATGCCATGGGGTATGAGCTTCCCTGGGTATATTTCGTGAGTCTCGTCATCTTTGGGTCCTTCTTCGTCCTCAACCTTGTACTTGGTGTCCTGAGTGGGTGAGGAGCCTAGACACCCGCCCCCATACTGCCCCTCAGCTCCAGTCCCATTTGTTTTGTTCCTAGCAAACTCCTAGGCATCCTTTCAGAACCCATCAGAAATACCACTTCATTCCGTCAGTCAACATTGAGCAACTACTGGGTGCACTAGGAATAGAATAAAAGACAAAAATCCCTGTCTTCCTGGATATTACATTCTGGTGGGGAGAGACAGATAATACCAATACACACAACAGATTGTGTATATGCACACCCACACACATGTATGTGGTGGGTTGTTGAAATTTTTTCTTATTTCCAGTAGGCCCCATGCCCAGTGTGGGGCTTGAACTCACAACCCTGAGATTAAGAGTCACATGCTTTACTGACTGAGCTAGCCAGGCGCCTCACATATGTAGTGTTTTATATGGAATATGTGCTATGGAAAGAAAGGAAGGATAAGGATAGAAATGAGCAAATCATGCAATTATAAATAGGGGCAATCAGGACGGAACTCCTTGAGAAGGTGACATCTGAGTAGAAATGTGAAAGAGATGAGGGAATGGGCCACATGGATATCTGAGGAAAAGGTGTTCCAAGGAAAGGGAACCGCTGATGCGAAGCTAGAATGTGTTTGACATATTCCAAGAACAGCAAGGAGGCCAGTGGGGCTGGAATGGTGAAGGCAAGGGAGCTAGAGTGGTTCCCTCACCTAGCTCTCCATATTCCTCCCTCAGGGAGTTCTCCAAGGAGAGGGAGAAGGCCAAAGCACGAGGGGACTTCCAGAAGCTGCGGGAGAAGCAACAGTTGGAGGAGGACCTGCGAGGCTACCTGGACTGGATCACGCAGGCAGAGGACCTAGACATCGAAGACCCCTCAGCAGATGGCAATTTTGGTTCTATGGCTGAAGAGGGCCGGGCTGGCCACCGTAGGCAACCCCGTGGGGCCCATTCCCTGATCCACGCATGCCTCAGATGTGGGCTACCCTCCTCAAATCCCGCCCCAACTGGCAACAACTCTAGGCCCAGTCCCCGGTTCCAGCCTAGGACACAGAACCAGACCCACACTCAAATACCCTGTACCCAGAACAAAAACTCCAAATAACACCCCCCCCACCACCACCACGGCCCTAACCCAACCTCAGGCCACGCTCCCCAACTGTCCTTCCCATCTGGCAGGGCCACAGCTGGCAGAGCTGACCACCAGGAGACGTGGACGTCTGCGCTGGTTTAGTCACTCTACCCGCTCTACCCACTCCACCAGCAGCCATGGTGAGGGTCCAGCCAGATGAGGGAGGGGGGTGGGATGGGCAGACAGAGAAGCAAGCCAAGTTTGGAACCTGGGGTCTTCAAGTACAGACCTCTATTCTCACCTTTCCCACAGCCAGCCTCCCAGCCAGTGACACTGGTTCGATGACAGAGACCCCAGGCGATGAGGAAGAAGAGGAGGGGGGCTCTGGCCAGTTGCACACGCTGCCTGTAAGGGCCTCCAGCCCTTGACCCCTGGCCAGTCCAGAACCCAGTCCAGACCCTGACCACCATCCTTTTTGGACCCTGTAATCTTGACCCCAGCCCCTGAGCTCCAACCCCAGCCACCGACTGCCCCTTAGTCCCTCTTGACGCTCACCTTCCATCCTCCTCTTTTCCAGAAACAAGATCATGAAAACTAGGGTCTGGTGAGTTGGGAAAATTATGGGATTTGGGGCCCCATGACTTTGTGTGAGCCCCACCTCCAAGTCCCCCGTGACCACCGGGCTAGCCCACCTGAGCCCCCCAGGCCCCGCTCAGGTAGGTAATTTCAACCAGAGGACTCACCTTTCCCCCCTCCCCAGCCGCCACCTCCGCCGAGCTAACCGGGGCCTTCGGGCACGCTGCCGGAGGGCTGTGAAGTCCACCGCCTGTTACTGGGCCGTGCTGGTGCTCGTCTTCCTCAACACGCTGACCATCGCCTCAGAGCACCACGGGCAGCCCATTTGGCTCACCCAGATCCAGGGTGCGCCCTCTCCCCCACCGCCAGACTACCAGCCCCCTTCCCCAACCTCCAATTGTCTACACTCTAGAAACCCAAATCCAGGGCCTCTGGGGTTCCTCAGAACCCCAGACATTGCCTTTTTGCCCTAATAAATGCAGAAACCTTGGCCTGTCCCATCGCACCTTGTAGCTAGCACTCCCAGAGCACTTGCTCTAGGCATCAAGCTCTGTTCTCAGCACTTTGCATGGACTAACTCAATTTTTCTTCACTAAAGCCTTATGTGAAGCAAGTACTACGGCACGCAGTACTGAGTGCCAAGGTACTGAAGAATTAAATGATTAATCCCAGGACTCAGCTAGTGAGTGGCAAACCCAGGCAGGTGGCTTGGGACTCCAGAATCTTAACTCCACACTGTCTGGACGGGTTAACCCCTCTGTGTCTCAGTTTCCCCATCTACAAAAATGGGGTTAGTAATTGTATCCACTTCATGGGAGTGGTTGGAAGGATTAAGTGAGTTAAAGTGAAAAGTGCTTCGAACATGGCTTAGTCCACATAAAGCTAACATTTTAGAAGTGTTGGCTTTTACCGTTATTCATTTTATCTCAACACCAACCTGAATACTGAACACACTTCTGACCCCAAGCCTCAAACTGGCCTCAATCCCAGCTAAACCCCAGATCCTAACACTAGCTTCAAAATGGAGTTTTCTTGGACTCATAGAGGCTGATGGAGGCCCCCCCACCCTGATTCTTCTCCTCGCCCCAGTTCCAAGCCTCTCAAAACCTCACCCACTCTGACCTACAGACTCACCCCAATCCCTAACCTTGTCCTACCTGCCCCCAGCCTGTATCTGGCCCGATAACAGCTAACCCAGATCGCCCCATGGCCCCCACCCCTCTACACATTACTGAGGAAATTGGCCAATCCAGTCACCTCTGCCCCTCTCCCCATAGAGTATGCCAACAAGGTGTTGCTCTGTCTATTTACGGTGGAGATGCTTCTCAAGTTGTATGGCCTGGGCCCCTCTGCCTATGTTTCTTCCTTCTTCAACCGCTTTGACTGCTTTGTGGTCTGTGGAGGCATCCTGGAGACCACCCTGGTGGAGGTGGGCACCATGCAACCCCTGGGCATCTCAGTGCTCCGATGTGTGCGCCTCCTCAGGATCTTTAAAGTCACTAGGTGTGTGGGGCAGGGGAGGATTGGGGCCCCAAGCACAGCCTGAACAACTCCCTCCCCAGCTCCAGTGACTATCTGCCTTACCATTCATTTAACAAATATCTACTGAGCACCTACTTGGTGCCAGGCACTCAGAGAAACACTAGGCCTAGTGAAACACTAGGCATCAAAGCAGACACAAGTTCCCACCTCGCAGAGATTATTTTGAGAGAGAGAAAGAGCACAAGTTGGGGGAGAGGGGCAGAGGGAGAGGGAAAAAGAAAATTTTAAGCAGCCTCCACACCCAGCTCAGAGCCTGACCAGGAGCTTGATCTCACAACCCTGAGATCATGACCTGAGCGGAAATCAAGAATCAGATGTTTAACCAACCGAGCCACCCAGGTTCCTCTGGCCTCATGGAGATTAAAGTCCATTGGGGAGGGTGTCTACTCCATTTCCATTCCCTTCCTCAACCTGAACTCCAGCTCAAACATTATTCCGAGCCCCATCTCTGAACTCACCTCCATACTCATCTGCAAACATTACACCATCTCTAGACCTAACCCCTACCCACTCATCATATGCAAGCTCATCCACAGCCCCAACACCCAATCCCAAGGCCAGCTCCATCTCTAATCTCATCCCTAACTCACAGCCTATCCCCATCACTAACCACAACCCCCATGTCCCTAACTCCTAACCAGTAGCCTACCTCCAGTTGCAATCTCAGACCCAGAACCAATCTCATTCATAACCCCTCTTCTATCCCAACCCTCAACCACAACCTTATCCCCAACTCAGTCATCTAAAACTCCAAATACTCTCTTAACCCCTAACCCCAACCCCATCCCCAGCTACAGTCCCTAACCCCAATCCCAGTCCCAGTCCCAACCTGAAACCCAATTCTAGATTCAACTTCCATATAACCTCCATCCTAACTTCATCTCTCATTACACCCTCAACGCCAACACTAATCCCAAATTCAACCTTCTCCTCACATCTTATTTTCACACCAACCCAACTCCAAAGCTCATTTTATTTTGTTAAACATTTTATTTTTTTTATCTGAGAGAGAAACTGAGAGAGAGAGAGCGAGAGAGAGAGAGCACAAGTGGGGTGAGGGGAAGAGAGAGAAGCAGACACCCTGCTGAGCAGAGAGCCTGATGCGGGGCTTGATCCAGGACTCCAGGACCATGACCTGAGCCAAAGGCAGACGCCCAACAAACTGAGCCACCCAGATGCCCTTCCGAAGCTCATTTTGACCTGACTCTCCCTTAGCACATTGCAAGCTGGAGTCCTGCCCTGGGTCCTGACTCACCACTGGACATGTCAACCCTGCCTCCTCCATCTCTGCTGCAGGCACTGGGCATCTCTAAGCAATTTGGTGGCATCCCTGCTCAATTCAATGAAATCCATTGCATCGTTGCTGCTTCTCCTCTTCCTCTTCATCATCATCTTCTCCCTGCTTGGCATGCAGCTCTTTGGGGGCAAATTCAACTTTGACCAGACCCACACCAAGCGAAGCACCTTCGATACCTTCCCCCAGGCCCTCCTCACTGTCTTTCAGGTGAGGTCTGGAGACCATGGGATGGGTGGGTTGGGTGGGGAGGAGGGAAACCATAGGGTGGGAGGATCCAAGGAGCTTCACAGCGAACTCTCACCCCCAGATCCTGACAGGTGAGGACTGGAATGCGGTCATGTATGATGGTATCATGGCCTATGGTGGGCCCTTCTTCCCAGGAATGCTGGTGTGTGTCTATTTTATTATCCTCTTCATCTGCGGCAACTGTATCCTTGGAGCCTTGGGGGGCTGGGTGCTGGTAGAATGTGGGATAGCTAAGGGGATGTGGGCAGTCCACAGGCAGGCTTCTTCTCCATTCTTTGTTAGCCTGAGCTCACCCCAGACATCCTTCTGAACGTGTTTCTTGCCATTGCTGTGGATAACCTGGCCAGCGGAGATACAGGGACTGTCAATGACAAGGGCAGGTGATGTCTGGCTCTGTCCCCAAGACAGTCTCTCCCTGGGATCCCTGACTGGGTCTCCACACGTACATCCTACACTACCAGAGATGCCTCGGTCACCCTGGCAATCCATATCCCCAGATCCAACCTGTCAGTCCTCATTCATTCAATGTGCATTCTTTGATCTCCCACTTTGTGTCAGGCCATGTTCTAGACACTGAGGAGACGACAGGGGTCAAGGTAGACAGAGTCCTCGCTTTCACAAAGATGACTTTCTAGTTGGGGGGAGGCAAGCAAAATACAAAGAAATGAATATATAACATAATTTAATAAAATATATGTTAATGATATATAACAAAAAAAAGAGTTTGGGGAAAAAAGAATAGAGAGAAATGAAAGTTGCTATTTTGCTATAGGGTTAGACCCTCTTTTGGTCAAGGAAGGCCTTTACACAGAGGTGACAGTTGAACAGACACCCAAATGAAGGGAGAGAGTGAGCCATGAAAATATCTGGGGGAAGAGTGCTTCAGACAAGGGGACAGCAAGTGCAAAGGTCCTGAGGTGCACATTCAGCACATTTAAGAAAACACCAAGGAAACCAGGGAGTCTGGAGTGAGGTGATCAAGGAAAAGAGTGGTTGGAGGTGAGCTCAAATGGGGGAGTAGAGGGACCCCATTGGGGGCATTCTGGGCCATAGTGAGGACTTTGGTTTTTGCTCTGAGTGAGTGGGAACCATAGGAGAGGTGTAAGCAGAGGAAGAATGTGCCAGACTTAAGATTTAATAGGATCCTTTTGGCTGCTGTGAAAAGAACAGACTGTGGGGATGAGGGCAGAAGCAGGGAGGTTCTATGGGACCTCAGAAAGGTCTGTTCTGATTGCACTGACCCCCTCAGCCTCCTCTATCTGCTGCAATCCTTAGCAATTGCTCCCCTTTTCTCTCACAGGGAGAAGAGCACTGAGGGGGCTCTCCCACAGGAAAATGGAGTGTTGGTGAGTTAGAAGCCTGGGCACTGTCTACGCCTCCCATTACCACCAATACCTGTCTATGTGTGTGTGTTTTAACCCCCATTTTCTGCCTGTGCATCTCTCCACTACTGTGTTCCTTCCATGCCTCCCCTAGGTCCATTCTATAGTGTCTCCCCCACCATCGGTGACCCCCATCTTTCTGTCTCCAGGTGCCTGGTGGGGAGAATGAGGAAGAGGAGGGCAGAAAGAATGAAGAAACAGGCAAGTGGGCAGGGCCAGATGGAGGAGGTGTGGGACCTTAGAGACGGCACCCAGGCAGACCTCTTGACCACCTAGATCCTCCTGTCTGAGGAGAAGACTTTTCTGAAATCATCTTGAAAGTGATGGGCTTGATTGGAAAGGATGACTACCTACTATTTACGTTAACATGGATGGAACTGGAGGGTATTATTCTAAGTGAAATAAGTCAATCAGAGAAAGACAATTATCATATGGTGGAACATAAGAAGTAGCACAGAAGATCATAGGGGAAGGGAAGGAAAACTAAGTGGGAAGAAATCAGAGAGGGAGACAAACCATAACAGACTCTTGACTCTGTGAAACAAATTGAGGGTTGTGGAAGAGGAGGTGGGTGGGGAGATGGGGTAACTGGGTGATGGGCATTAAGGAGGGCACATGATGGGATGAACACTGGGTGTTACACGCAACGAATGCATCATTGAGCACTACATCAAAAACTAATAAACTGATAAAAGTAGTGGGTTTGGTGTGTGGCCAGCAACATTTGGGATGCTGAGATTAATGAAGAGAAAGACTTTTGTTTTATTGCAGAACTTCTCAGAGCCTTTATTGTAAAACAGCTTGTATTGGATGGCGAGGATGGTGATGTTCATTCAACAGACATTTCCTGAGCTTCTACTGTGTCCCAGGCACTGTTCTAAGTGCTGGAGACCCAACTGTGAACAAAACAAACTAAAAGGCCTTCTCTGAGGAGCTGACACGGGAAGAATTTGCCATGTGACAACCACTATTCTAGGGGCTTTACATACGTTTTCCAATGAATTGTCTGTCTTTTGGTCTTCTTCTGGTACCAGGCATGGAGGAAGAAGAGGAGGACGAGGAGGATGAGGAGGAAGAGGAAGAAGAGGAGGAAGGAGGTGCAGGGCGTGTGGAACTCCTGCAGGAAGTTGTACCCAAGGAGAAGGTGGTACCCATCCCTGAGGGCAGTGCCTTCTTCTGTCTCAGCCAAACTAACCCGTGAGTGCTGGGAATGGATGAGGGGCTGAGGCAGCAGGGGCTGGGGCAGGTGGAGGGCTAGGGACCAGCCAAGGCTCTGGCAGGGTGCGCGGCCCGATGCAAAAGAGGCTGAGCTCTCTCCCTTGGGCTCTCCCAATCAACTCTGCAGTTCTGGGTTCTCACCACAGCCCATTCCCCACTCCCCAGGCTGAGGAAGGCCTGCCACACCCTCATCCACCATCATATCTTCACCAACCTTATCCTGGTGTTCATCATCCTCAGCAGTGTGTCCCTGGCCGCTGAGGACCCCATCCGAGCCCACTCCTTCCGCAACCACGTGAGCCATTGGCTGGGGGCTGGGGGAACACTCCCAGGGGTGTCATACTGGGCATAAGAAGGACAGAAAAAGAGAGGGAGAGAAGGGAAGGAGGAGGGAGGGACAGCAAAGCTTACAGAAAGCACATGCACACACACACATACACACATACCCCTAGGATTTCGCTAAGCCATGACTCAGTGGCTTCCCCTATTTCTCTACTCCCAGATTCTGGGGTACTTTGATTATGCTTTCACCTCCATTTTCACCGTAGAGATTCTACTAAAGGTAATGAATAGGTCCCCAGTCTTAACCCCAGTTGCCCCAAACCATCCTGTACCCACCCCCACAGCCCACCTCTCCTGTTTCCATACCCTCCTCCCCTCTCTATACCCACACCTGGAGTCTACCCTGATGTCCTCCTCCCCCTCCCACAGATGACAGTGTTTGGGGCCTTCCTGCACCGAGGTTCCTTCTGCCGTAGCTGGTTCAATCTGTTGGACCTGCTGGTGGTCAGCGTGTCCCTCATCTCCTTTGGCATCCAGTGAGTGACCCTCTGCATCCCCTGCCCACTCCATTCCTCCCAGAGAAGAGGCCAAACCTGGGCCAGGGCCTGAGGACTGACCCTTCCCCAGCTCCAGCGCCATCTCAGTGGTGAAGATCCTGAGGGTACTCCGAGTACTGAGGCCTCTCCGAGCCATCAACAGGGCCAAGGGACTCAAGGTAACCCAGCCCCACCCAAACCCACAGGACCCATGTCCTGCCCCACTCCTAGGGCCCCAATCTCCAATCAGACTGACTATTTGCACAGACGCCTGACCACACAGCTTGGACCCAACATGTAACCCACACCCCAGACCACTGATCATGTGGCCTGACCAATGTTCCTTACAAGTAACTAACAATTCCCTACCTATGGCCACATTTCTCTGACACAAGTTCCTGAAATGTGGGCCCATATCCCTTCCCGGTAAATAATTATTCCTGGTCAGTGCCCACATGGCCCTGAGCACATATCCCTGGTCCACGACCAGGCGTCCCCAGCCCGAGTCCCTGAGCCCCATCTACTCCCAGAATCCCCTCTGGCTGCTGTGGCCTGTAGTCTCGTGAACCATCTGTGTGGGTGCCTGCAGCACGTGGTGCAGTGTGTGTTCGTGGCTATCCGAACCATCGGGAACATCATGATTGTGACTACTCTCCTGCAATTCATGTTCGCCTGCATTGGCGTGCAGCTCTTCAAGGTGAGAGGAAACACTGGAAGGTCAAGGTGGGGAGCAAGGGGTAAACCTGCCTGACAAGTATCCTCCCTACAGGGGAAATTCTACAGTTGCACTGATGAAGCCAAACACACCCCCCAAGAGTGCAAGTGAGTGCCCTAAACCCTGCCCTTGGTGGAGCTTCGGACCCCTCCCAAAGGCCAAAGAGGCCCCTAGATCTCACCCAGGTCCCTGGAACCCTTGGAGTTTCCTCCCAAGAACTGCAGAAACTCCCTCAGTTTTTATCAAGCCCCCCCAAGCTCCCCAAATTCCCCACAATACACCCCCAGAACTTTCCCAAGAGCTGCAAAGGCCCTCAGGTCTTGCCAAGTCCTAATAGACCCCAATACCTCCCCCAAACCCCTCTTCTCATCCTCCAGAGTTACCCACATTCTACTCTGGACCCCCCCAGAAATCCCCAAACACTCCCCTCACCCATGGCCACTGTCACAAAGTCCCAGGCTTCCATCTTGAGATTCCTGTAGAGGGTGGTGATTAAAAGCATGTGCTTTGAAGTCAAGCATTCCTTGTTCAAATTCATCTCATGAGACTTGGGGGTACATTTCTCGACCTTGCTGAGTCCCATTTTCCTTAACTGAAAAATGGGGATGAAAACAATACAGATCTCACAAGGTTTCTGTAAGGAGTAAATGAGTTACTACAAGGAGAGTGTATTACAACGTAAAGTTTCTACATGTAAAGCTGAGCACAGGGCCTGACATATACTTCATGCTGAGAAATGTTGATTATTAGTATTATTTTTTTTCCTGGGAGATGACAATGATGATAATGGATATGACAGTTAACATATATGGTACCAACTATGTGCGAGATACTATTCTCATTGAGTGACTTGATTAATCCTTGTATCAGGCCAGGAAATATGTTCTGTTAGTATTCTTATTTTACAGATGAGGAAAACTGAAGCACAGAGAGGTTAAATGCCTAAGATCACCCAGCCAGCAAATGGGGGGGGGATGGGTAGGATTTGAACCCAAGCTATTCAACCTCACCACTCCATGCTGGAGACCCCAGGCCCCTTTCCCCAGCTCCCCACCCCTGCTCACCCACCCACCCTCTCTGCAACATCCACAGGGGCTCCTTCCTGGTCTACCCTGATGGAGATGTATCACGACCACTGGTCCGGGAGCGGCTCTGGGTCAACAGTGATTTCAACTTTGACAATGTCCTCTCAGCCATGATGGCCTTATTCACTGTCTCTACCTTTGAAGGCTGGCCTGCGTAAGGAGCAGGGCTCCAGGGATGGGCAGGGGACAGGGAAGGAGTCTAGGGATCTCCTTGGGGATGGGTGGAAAGGTATGTTGGGATGTGATAAAGGTCTCTTGTGACTGGATAGGGTTTTCTGAGGACTGGTGAGCATATCAGAGGACTGAGTGGGGGTCCTCCAGAAGTTTGCTGGGGGTGCTTTGGGGACTGGGTATGGGGGTGTCTCCAGGAAGGCTAGAGGTCTCTGAGGAAGTCTAGAAAGGACTGGGTAGGATTTAAGGGGGACCAGGTAGAGGTCTGGAGGAAGGCACTGGGGGAGGTCTTGGAGAGATGGAGCTGGATATTCAGTGGTTTTCAGAGAGCTGTATAAGTCTTTGGGGTTCTAGTTGAAGATCTTTGGGAAGAAGGTGCAAGGAATTCAAGCTGATGGGACAGGATTTAGAGATCTTTGGGGTCTTGTGGGGGAGTTCTGGGGAAGTGAATGGGTATCTGAGGTGAATGAAGAAGGGAATTTAGTGGTCCATGGGAACTTAAGGGATTTGGGGGTCTTGGAGGACTGGGGTGGGGACTTTCTCTAGAGGGTTGTATGGGGACCTCTGGGTCTCCAGAGGGCTGAGACAAGGGATTTAGGGGTCTTTGAAGCCAGCTGGTGTTGCTTGGGGTATGCATGGAGGTCCCAGGTGGCTAAGTCAGGGGATTTGGGGTCTTTGGGGTGCCAAGCAGGAGATTCTAGAGTGTCCATTATAAGGTGTCTGGGGGCAGGTCTCAGGGGGCTGGGATATCTCCTCACCCATTCCCACTGGTTCCCTCCCCAGTCTACTATACAAGGCCATTGATGCAAATGCAGAGGACAAGGGTCCTATCTATAATTACCATGTGGAGATCTCAGTGTTCTTCATTGTCTACATCATCATCATTGCATTCTTCATGATGAACATCTTTGTGGGCTTTGTCATCATCACCTTCCGTGCCCAGGGCGAGCAGGAATACCAAAACTGTGAGCTGGATAAGAACCAGGTGACCTCTAACCCCTCACCTTATGGCCTCCAAACCCTCCCCACCACCCTCTTGCCTTGGGATCCCACTGCTCACTCATGCCCTGCACCCGTATGCAGCGCCAGTGTGTGGAGTACGCCCTCAAGGCCCAGCCACTCCGCCGCTACATCCCCAAGAACCCACATCAGTATCGTGTGTGGGCCACTGTGAACTCTGCTGCCTTCGAGTACCTCATGTTCCTGCTCATCCTGCTCAACACGGTTGCTCTAGCCATGCAGGTCTGAGCTCCCCACCCTGACCCCTGCCAGACACCTGACCCTATTCTGTCCACACAATCCCTTGGGAACCATTAGGAATGCTTTAGGCTGCAAGCAACAAAATCCCCAACTGACAGAGACTTAAGTTATAAAAATATTTGCCACATTTCAAATCTAAGGCCAATAATTGGAAGTTGCATCCTGACTTAAGAGATATAAGAATGTGGGGGAAATGCAGATGGCCACTGTAAGTTGTTATTGATTGTGAAATGCACCCCATTTTCAAAGATTCTAAATGTGAAAAGATGTGCATATTGGAGTCAACAAAATATGGTAGGCTGTTTGATAATTGTTCATCAGGTATCCAGTGTCTTTCTCTTCCTCCATTCTTAACAAGTTGGCTTTCATTCTCATGATTGTTGCTTCATGATCACAAGATGACTGCCATGGCTCCAGGCATCAAAACCACATTCAAGGCAGGGAAAAGGATGAAAGACTGCACCCAAGGGCTCTCCTCATTTGAGCTTTTTATTGGAAAGCAAAAATAGTTTTCACAGAAGCTGCCCAGCCAGCAGAAGACTTCTGTTTCTGTCTCATTAGTCAGAAGTAGCTGCAAGGAAATCAAGACTGGGCTTTCCAATATCCATATTGGGATACCGACAGTTTGAGGAGTTTGGCCAAAGCATAGTTCTATCACATCTCCAGACTCACCTCAGTCCAAGCCAGAAAATATTTGGTTGTGGGTGGAGAGGTCTCTGCCTCAGGCTCTATCCTCACACTTTGGCTTTCTCTCCCAGCACTATGAACAGACTGCTCCTTTTAACTATGCCATGGACATCCTCAACATGGTCTTCACTGGCCTCTTCACTGTTGAGATGGTGCTCAAAATCATCGCCTTCAAACCCAAGGTGCCCCCCCCAAGCCCTAGACTCATCTGCAGTGGGTGAATTCCTTGGGGTGGCACTCATTGCAGAGCTCTCAGGGGGGGGCAGCAACCAAGGGTTCATAGATCAAGGAATGAGAGGGATCCAGATGAAGGCCTATTGTGTAGTCCAAGCTGGGCCCTGCCTCCATAATATCACCTACCACTGGACCCCTATACTAACTTGCTAGCTCTGAGAAGACAAGACTCTACTTTTTTCCTGCCTACAGCATTACTTTACCGATGCCTGGAACACATTTGATGCTCTTATTGTGGTGGGCAGCCTAGTAGACATTGCCGTCACTGAAGTCAACGTAAGGACTGGCCTCTCCACAAACCCAGTCTTCCCCCACCTCAACCCCAGGGCCTCTCAACTTACCTCCACCATAGTCCTGAAGACTCAGTGCTCCTCATTCTAGCTCCATGTCTCCTGAATCCCTGTCAGGTTTAGCCAAAGCCCCCCTCCACCAGCTCCCTTATTCCATTTATTTCCTTACTTTATATCCCTTATTCCATTCCATTCAATTCCATTTGCTATCTCCTAAAATGACTCTCCTGTTATTTCTATTATTTCCTTCATTTCCTCTACATCCACCTCCATTGACTCCATCATCTCCACCAATTCCTGCTTTGGCTCCATCGTTTCTTCTGAATACTTCATTGGCTGAATTTCCTCCAACAACTCCACTGTCTCCAACACTGCGTCTTTCACGGCTCTGTCATCACCACTGACTGTACCATGGGCTCTATCATCTCCTCCATTGGGTACTACTTGGCTCTATCACCTCGATTGACAATGCTGCTGGTTCCATGTCTCCATCACTGTCTCCTCCATTGGGTCCTCCATCGGTTCTCTAATCTCCATCATCTCCATGAAACCACTGGCTTCATCATTTCCTCCATTGGCCCCACTGGCTCTCCGCCATCATTTCCCATACCCTCTCATTTCCCTTCCACCCTCATTGCCAACTTTTCCCACAACCATCCTGATCCACTACCATATAACCTTCTCCATCATCCCTTGAATAATGACTTTACCATCCATTATCCCCTGTATCTGCTACATTGTTTCTCCCTTTGTTCATTTGGGCCTGCGATCTCATCCTCTCCTCTGTCACCTCTGTCTTGGCCATATCTCCCTTCAGAATGGTGGCCACCTTGGCGAGGTAGCTCCCACCTCACAACAGGGACTCTATGCTTCTTTCCACACCTACCCTCCCTTCCTTTCTTCCTAAGAGTCCTTAGAAATGCTCCCTGACTATCCTGGGGCCTGAGTTCTGAGGGACTTGGGGGTTGGGAGGGCCAAAGCATAAGACGAGGTGACTGGGGCAAATGTAGACTCATCATACCTACCTACACCCCCAACCTCAGAGCTCTGAGGACAGTTCCCGCATTTCTATCACTTTCTTCCGCCTCTTCCGAGTCATGCGGCTAGTCAAGCTTCTCAGTAAAGGTGAAGGAATCCGCACATTGCTCTGGACATTCATCAAGTCCTTCCAGGTAACTCCCCATCCCCTTGACCACCCCTCACCCTCATCTCACACTTCTCAGCCTGTCCTTTTACCACCCCAAGAACTACATTTCCCAGTGTGCCATACCCATCTGCAATTTACCATTTCTGGTTTTCTCTATTTTTCTAGCCTCCCAATTCCCAACATGCCTTGGTCTCACTGACCTTATTCTATTGTATTTAATACTGTGTCCACATTTGGGAGACACTGATAGTCATGGGCACTTTGGGGATGGGTCACATCTCTCGGTAGGCCTAGGCTTGAGGGAGCAGTGCATTCTGGGGCTTACAGTTCTATGCCTGGACCTGAATATCTATTCTCCTCCCCAACCCCATAGGCCTTGCCCTATGTGGCTCTTCTCATCGCAATGATATTCTTCATTTATGCAGTCATTGGGATGCAGGCAAGTGGGGAACCCAGGGAGCATCCCTTAGGCACTATGGGTAGGAATTCACCCACAGTGGGGGTGGTGGGTTGAAAGACAAGCTGGATGACACTGAGTCAGTCCACACATCTGTGAAATGGGATCAGCAGTGCCTGCACATCAGGGCTGTGAGAATCTTTTGATCTAGTACTCTGTTGAGTACTGGAAGGTATGAAATGGGTGACAACCTGTAGGGGCATGGGTTTGCCACTCTGACACATGCCCTGTGCACCCACAGATGTTTGGCAAGGTGGCTCTTCAGGATGGCACACAGATCAACCGAAACAACAACTTCCAGACCTTTCCACAGGCTGTGCTGCTTTTGTTCAGGTGACATCCATGCCTCCTCCACTGCCATCTTGGTCCCCAGCATGTCCTTGGGTGCCCACACACCCTGTCTGGGCCCCAGACTGCCTGAGCTGTGGAAATAACAGGGCAGCATGGGGCTTCATTTTGCCTGAGACCTTTTATGGCCGTGATCTGAAGAGTCTTGTGTAATAATCTAGCCTCGGCCATTCTTTTTCTGGCTGTAAGGTATATCCACTCTTAGGCCTCAGTGCCCCATCAGTAGCATGGGGATCAACATGGGGATACCTGATGAACATGACTGTCATTGTCTTGGCCACACCAGCTTTTAAAATATTGAAATGCTTTATGGAATTTATCTGTGCCAGATATAACCCCTGGCATGAAGTGGGTCATCTTCTTACCCTCCAGTCCCCTACAATGCCACTTGTGATGATTTCATAGCCTCCCCTCCAAAATGGCCCCACTGTGTGACCCCCAGGTGTGCCACTGGTGAGGCATGGCAGGAGATAATGCTTGCCAGCCTTCCCGGGAGTCGGTGTGACCCTGAGTCTGATGTCAGCCCTGGCGAGGAGTTTACCTGTGGTAGCAATTTTGCCATCGCCTATTTTATTAGCTTCTTCATGCTCTGCGCCTTCCTGGTGAGGACCGTTTCCCCACAACCACCACCACTGCCATGGGGGCTGGGCCTGAAAGGTCTGGGGACAAGGTGGGGAGCCCAGATCTTCAGAGGGGGTGAAAGGGCTGGTCTGATAAGATCAACCAGGGACTAGTGACCCAGTAACCATAAGTTTACCTCAGCATCCCACCAACCCCCCACACTCAGCTTAGCCCTTCACCTAACCCTCACTGTTCACTGGCCCACAGATCATAAATCTCTTTGTGGCTGTCATCATGGATAACTTTGATTATCTAACCAGAGACTGGTCCATCTTGGGCCCCCATCACCTTGATGAATTCAAGAGGATCTGGTCTGAATATGACCCTGGAGCCAAGTATGGTCTATAACCACATAACTGGGATTGCAGGGGACAGTGCCCTGTCCCACCCAGTCCCCCAGCCCCAGAACCTCTGACCTGTTATCCATTACCCATTACCTAGTCAATAGATGCCCCAGGGTTCCCATTGCCTCTGTCCTCTGCCTTCCCCAACTGCCCTCAGATTCTTCCCTGGCAGGCTCTGGGTTGTTGGGGGTGGGGGGGAGTTGGTAGAGATGAGCTGGTGGAGTCTTCAGAAAGGGATAGAGGTATCTCCAATCCAGCGGTGCCCCCCACCCACCCCAACTTGTCCCAGGGGCCGCATCAAGCACCTGGATGTGGTTGCTCTGCTGAGACGCATCCAGCCCCCCTTGGGATTTGGGAAGCTCTGCCCACACCGAGTGGCCTGCAAGGTCTGTGCACCTGCCCACCCCCCACCTCTGAAAGGGCTGTCCACCCACCACAGGGGTGGGCAGGGACCCTGTCTTGGGTGGGGAGGGTGTGTTTGGTTTTATCTTCAAAGGTTTCTGCCCCTGGGTATCCAATGCCTTCATCCCTGGCATTTGATCAAAGTGGGTTCCATGTCCCTGGTGTGTAGAGACTTGTGGCGATGAACATGCCCCTCAACTCAGACGGGACAGTGACATTCAATGCCACACTCTTTGCCCTGGTTCGGACATCCTTGAAGATCAAGACAGAAGGTGCATGGGAGGGATGGGGAAGAGGCAGGAGCGGGAGGGCCTCTGGGGAAGGTGCAGGGATCAATCTCATTGAGTGATGGGCCTGGCTCCTGGCTCTGAACCTCAAAATAAGTGACTATGGCTCCTCCTGGCCTGTTTTACCACCTGTTCAATGGGGGTGGTGTGTGACTGCGGTAGAAGCTTGTGAAGCCCCTTCCAACAGGGAAGGAGTGGCTGCGAAGGGCTCCTCCTATTGACTCATGCCCCATATTCTCTCCTGATGCAGGGAACCTGGAACAAGCCAATCAGGAGCTTCGGATTGTCATCAAAAAGATCTGGAAGCGGATAAAGCAGAAGCTGCTAGATGAGGTCATCCCCCCTCCTGACGGTGAGCTAGCTCCACCCCAATTCCATGAGCCCACCCAAATGTCAAATGATTACTCACCATCATGAAACTAGCATTGGATGGGGGTGGGGGCCAAAGGGAGTCTATGCTGTGGGTAGGGGGAACAGAGGACCCCTGTGTGACCTTGCCTCTTCTCCCTTACCCCCAGAGGAAGAGGTCACCGTGGGCAAATTCTACGCCACATTTCTGATCCAGGACTATTTCCGCAAATTCAGGCGGAGGAAAGAAAAGGGGCTACTAGGGAGTGAGGCCCCCTCAAGTACCTCCTCTGCCCTTCAGGTCTTCAGAGAGGGGCCTGGGTAGGGTGGGGTATGTGGGAGCACCATGGCTGAGGCTTCCTGCCTTCTTGGTCTTGTGGAACCCATGTCACAAATGAGGAAACAGAGGTCCCGGGACTCACAGAGGGTCAGGGGTGGCTGAGGGACCCCTTACCCCACCCCACACTCCTGCATGGGAAGCAGGCTCATGAATGGGGGAGTTTGGACCCTGAGCTACCTTGCTTCCCTATGTTTCTACCCTCACAGGCTGGTCTGAGGAGCCTACAGGACTTGGGTCCTGAGATCAGGCAGGCCCTCACCTGTGACACAGATGAGGAGGAAGAGGGACAGGAGAGAGAGGAGGAGGAAGATGAGAAGAACCCAGAAATTTATAAAGTGAGGGCAAGTTTTCACTCCCCTAGGGAATTTGATTGTAAAAAACACTCTCTTAATTCCTTATGTAACTTGGACACTGCCTTTGGGGATGAGGCCCCCTGAGAAGACTCCCTACAACAGGCAAACGTTTATTTGATACCTACCATCCACTGTTGGAAGGTGAAACCCAGATTTAGCCCTTAGGGAGGTCACTGGGAATAAACTTCAAGTGACTTGTATCACTGACCAAGTGACTTAGATGTAACGTGAATGGCAACATTCAATCCTGTGACTTCCACAGGCCCCGATGGGCTCCCAGCCCCCATCTCGCCGGAGCTCCGTGATTTCTGTGTCTCTACCTGTTGGGGACAGACCTCCAGATTCACTCTCCCTTGGGCCCAGTGATGACGATGGGGGGGCTCCCAATTCCAGACAGCCCAGTGGACCCCAGGCTGGATCCCATGGCCACAGGTATGGTCAAGGGTCTGGTGGGATGTTGTAAGGGAAGGCAGGGACTAGCCACTACATGGGCGTAATTCAGGGGCAAGGGGGCCTTTGAATGGAAATTTAGGACGGATGGAAGGGATTTAAGGGCTCAGATGGGAACAGAGGGTAATAAGAGATTCATAAGAGAAAGGCAATGCAAAAGTTTAATACAAAAAGCACGTAACATGGAACTAAGTGAGTTTAAGTTCAAATCCTGGTTCTGCCATTTGCTAAGTGATCTTGGGCTAGTCACTTAGTTTCCACGATCCTCAATCTTGTCACCTGTAAAAGGGGGATGATAACAGCACTTACCTCACAGAAATAATGAAAGAACATAATGAAGTCACACCTAGCTTTTATAGCCTCCTCCTCACCTCCCCCAACACACTCCCAGTTCCTGTGTTGAAGGTGTCTCTTCAACAGGCCAACTTTGATTTTTTTTTTTTTAATGTTGGGTCCTTCCCATGAGAAACATCTATTAAAAGAAAGCCCACATTCATTTTAAGATGATGGCAGGTTGGGATGCCTGGGTGGCTCAGTCAGTTAAGCATCCAACTCTTGATCTGGGTTCAGATCATGATCTTGGGGTCACGAGATGCAGCCCCAACTGGGGCTCTGCACTCAGCATGGAATCTGCTTGGGATTCTCTCTCTCCCTCTCCCCCTGCTCCTCCTCCAGTCTCTCTCTCTCTCTCTTGCTCTCAAATAAATAAATAAATAAAATATTAAAAATAAAATGATGACAGGTTAATTTTATGTTATGTGAGTTTTCCCAATTGGGAAAAAAAAAAGAAACCTAAAAGCCCAGTGTTTCTGTAGGGGATGCGGCATGGAACAAGAAGGAACCAGGAGGATTGTGGTTGGAGGGCCACATACTAGGAGGATTGTGGTTGGAGGGGATCTGGTTTGTCTAACTTGCTTCACTTTCCCCAGGAGAAGTTCTGGAGGCTTTATTTTCACCATTCCAGAAGAAGGAAGTTCTCAGCTTAAAGGAAATGAAGAACAGGAGAATCGTGCCAAGGAAGAGGAAGTCCCCACCAAGGACTCTGGCCACGACATGTAGGATGACCCCATGAGCCGCATGCAGGAGGGCAGGACTAATGGGACCTCATTGCCCATGCGCAGGCCTGAGCTCATCCTCAGCCCTCTCTCCCGTGCAGGCTCTCCTACCTAAACGAGCGGGCAGGGACTCCTCCACGCCCCATCATTTTGCCACCCCACAGACCCCAGAGATACCTGGACGGGCACAATGCACCGCGCCGCCGTCTGCTGCCCCCCACACCTGCAGGTGAGAGCAGGCATGGATCCTGGCCCCCCTACCAAGAGCCAGCAGGGCAGAGGGCGGGGGTGGGTGGCACTGACATTCTTCTTTGCCCCCCCACCCCCAGCTCGGAAGCCTTCCTTCACTATCCAGTGTCTGAGGCGCCAGGGTGGTTGTGAAGATTTACCCATCCCAGGCACCTATCATCGTGGGCTACCCCTCAACGGCAGGGCACAGGTGAGGTGGGGAATGGGGTGCTGAGTTCTGGACGGGTAGAGTTAGCCTAGGCTGAATTTATCAAACATACCACATGTCTTCTGAAGAATGAGGCACATATGAATTCACAAAAGCAAAAAAAAAGTGGGGGTGAGCAACCCTCTCAGGACCCCTCACTCTTTGGAAGCTCAATAAGCTTTGCTGTCCACCCAAAAAAAAAAAATGAATTCACAAAAGCCTCACTGTACCTGTGAGATAGGTACTGTTGTTAGTCCTAGTTTACAGATGAGGAAACTGAGGCCCGGAGAGGCTTACCCAAGATCACACAGTCAGCAAGTGGCAGAGCTCTGACCACCAGTAAGTGGCAGAGCTCAGATTTATACCCAGGTCTTTTATGCTCTTGAATAAACTCAAGTCTGGTTTATTCGCATTCAGTTTGCCTCCAGTTGTGTTTGGGGGGGGTGGGCGGTGATAAGAGGTAGGCACAGGGGTGATTCCTAGATCCTCATATCCTACCCATCAGTCCTGAGCCCCCTGATGTTTATTCTGGTCCAGGGTTCCTGGGCAACCCCTCCACAACGGAGTCGGCTCCTCTATGCCCCACTCTTGTTGGTGGAGGAGGGCGCAGCAGGGGAGGGATACCTCCACAAATCCAGTGGTCCGCTGCGCACCTTCACCTGTCTGCCCGTGCCTGGAACCCACTCAGACTCCAGCCATGGCAAGAGGGGCAGTGCTGATAGCCTGGTGGAGGCTGTGAGTCTAAAAGGGACCTGGGCAAGGGGGATGGGGGAGAAGGGGAGGAAGTGGGAGCTTGGGAAGGAGGGAAGAGGGCATCCCCCCAACCCCCGATGTCTGCACTGTGCATGTGATTATCTATCCCTTTGCTCTGCAACTTCTGCTTAGCATGATGTATGCACGACTGTCCCCAGTGACTTCCCTGCACACTTTCATGGATGATGCGTCATCTACCTACACTGACCCGCTGTGCACATTGGTTTGATTCCATGTTGGGCCCTCTGCTGACTCTGATCCCATCTGTGCCCCCAGGTGCTCATCTCCGAGGGCCTGGGCCTCTTTGCCCGAGACCCACGCTTTGTGGCCCTGGCCAAGCAGGAGATTGCAGATGCCTGTCGCCTGACCCTGGACGAGATGGACAGTGCTGCCAGTGACCTGCTGGCACAGGGGACCAGCTCACTGTATAGTGATGAAGAATCTATCCTCTCTCGCTTCGATGAGGAGGACCTCGGAGACGAAATGGCCTGTGTCCATGCCCTCTGAATTCCCACCCCTCCTCCCCTGCTCAATAAACCTGCTCTCCCTTCCCCAGAGGGAGACAGGCATGGACCACAGCCCTGGATTTCAGTATCTTTGCAGTGGGGGTCTGGGGCTGCCCAGCGCCCCCCAGGCATCCATCCCCTGCTTCAGCCCTGAGCCACTGCCCACACACGAATATTTCCAGAAACCAGGACAGCCAGGCCTGATTATTCAGCGTTAGGGAAGGAGGGAGGAGGAGGAGGAAGAAACAGCAGCCAAAAAAAAGCTGGAGACAGAGTGGAGGTGGTGGGGGAGGGGAAGGGGACCGGACAGAGATGGAGGAAGGAGGAGGAGAGGATATGTGGAGGCTTGGATGAGGAGTGGGCGAAAATCAAAGATTCCACAAGGGGTCAGTCAGGTCAGCCTGAGGAAGAACAGATGGGATAAAATGGATAAGAATACTCAGAGTAGAGTCCTGCCAGTAGAAAGGCCTGGAGGTTGGATTTAGCCTGGTATATAATATGTCAGGCAGAGGGGTCCTCTGACAGCATCAGGAATTTCTGGGAAGCTAAATTGGGATTACCCTGTCTCCTGCTTTCTACCTTCTGCCTAAGAAAGAGAAAATCTAAGTCCATTGACAGAAGACATGGGTGACAGCAAAGTGGGTTACCACAGTAATCCACTCAGGGCCCACCTGGTTTTCCTGAGACCACCTAAGGGTACCCCACTGTCCCGCACAGATCCCAGCGCTCCTCCTTCTGCTTCTTGCCCTGCCTGTAGTCATCACCCAGCCTTTGGGGGTCTCATTAACCAAGTGAAGTTTTATCAGGCATTTACTTTGTGCCAGGCACTGTTCTGGGTTTCTCTCAGGCCAAACTGAGCTGGCTTAGACATGCTGCGGGACTTTCCAAGGTGGCATTCAGCCCCACTCTGAAGGAATCAGAGGCAGTGCTGGGAAAGGTCCTGGATGGGGCCACTGCCAGGGAGGTTCTGACCCAGGGTTTCATCCCAATTCTCAGAGCAAGAGTTTTCCTAAAAGCAGTGGGGAGCCATGGGAGAGATTTGAGTAGGGTGGTGACATAGTTAACGGCATTTTAAATGGATGCTCTGACGGCTGTGCTGAAAACAGAAGGGAGGGGGAAGAGACTGGAGATGCTAAAATTGGCAGGAACCATGGTTGCCTTAGCCAGGGGAGGTGGCAGAGGAGATGGTGAGAAATTAGTGGATTCCAGAGCTGTGTAGGAAGTAGAATGAACCATTTATTTGGCCCCGGGCTGAGCGCATAACAGTGATTATCTTGTTTAATCAGTGCAGCAACCCTGTAGGTACCATGTTAAAACTATTTTACATGTCCGAAGCCACACAGGAATAAATATTAAAGTGGGATTCAATTGCAAGTAATTGCTGAAACCCAAGCTCTTTTGCCAAAAAGGCACCAACGGCGAGGTATCCATTACATATTTGTGTGAATTCGAGTGTGTGTACATGGGGATGCTTTAAAAAAGTAGGTATATATCCAGATGGTTCAAAATTCAAAAGGTACATGGGGCACCTGGCTGGCTCAGTCAAACGAGCATGTGACTCTTGAACTCGGGGTTGTGAGTTTGAACCCCAGATGAGGGTAGAGATTAAATAAACAAATTTTTAAAAATTCTAAAGGGGGACATCTGGGTGGCTCAGTCGGTTGGGCATCTGCCTTTGGCTTGGGTCATGATCCCAGAGTCCCAGGATTGAGTCCCATGTTGGGCTCCTTGCTCTGTGGGGAGCCTGCTTCTCCTTCTACCTGCTGTTCCCTCCACTTGTGTTCCCTCTCTGTGTGTGTGTGTGTCAAATAAATAAATAAAATCTTTTTTAAAAATACTGATATGGAGTCTTGGAATGATCACCAAGATAGTTAAGTAAGAAGCAGACTCCCTGACCAGGAGGGAGCCTGATGCAGGGCTCGATCCCAGGACCCTGGGATCATGACCTGAGCCAAAGGCAGCTGCTTAACTGACTGAGCCACCCAGGTGCCCCTACAAGGCTCCATATTAGTACTAATGACAGTTGCATAGTACTCCATTTTGTGGATGTATCAGATTTTGCTTAAATGGGCCACTAGTAAGGAGTGCTTAGGGAGTCATATTATAAACAGCACTGCAGTGAATCATCTTATACATACAACTTTTAGCACATGTATGAATCTGTCAGATAAGTTCCTAGAAGTATAAATGCTGAGCCGATCAGTATATGGATTTGTTAGGTTGCCGAATTCTGCAAAATTGCCCTCTACATAGGTTATTCCAACCTAACTTCCACTGGTAATTTATGGGAATGCCTGTTTCTGGCCAACCTGCCAATATTGAGCTTAAGCAAACTTTTTTATATTCACCACCCTCAAAGATGAAAAACAGGATCTTAGTAGCTTTTATAGGCATTTCTTTTAGCATAAATGAGGTTGAACATCTTAAACTCCCACTGTATTTATCCACTGGATTTTGCAACATGGCAATCGCCATTGACCTTGTGGGCCTAGTTTTAGTAGCATGAAGGAGTGATAGTCTGATTAAAAGAGAGCTGAGGAATAAACAGGATGTAAAGGGTAGAGTTGAAGCAAGCAAAATTTTGACTAAAAGGATAGAGAAATAGGGGAGATGGTTGGAGGAGAAGAGAGGGGTTTTTAAGACCTTGAACTACGTTGAAATCGCTGAGACTTTGGGCACTGCCAATTACTAGTGGGGCGACCTTGGGCAAGCAGCTACACCTCTCCGGGGACTCATCTTCCTCATCTGTAAAAAACGGGGCTAATGGTCCCTACCACATAGGGCTATTGTAAGAACACACTCAACAAACTCCGTAAAGGGCCTGGCAAAAACGTTTTACTGTAGGACCGAATGGTCCTCCACTCCCCAGACCTCTAGCTGTGTTTTTCAAGACACCGACCCTCCCAGAGCGCTCTCGCGACTCCAGCTCTAGGGCTGGAATGGCGGCTGGCGAGATTTAGGTTCGGCCCGCTGTGTGCAGGCGCGCGCCGAGAGTGGGGCGGGGGCGCGAGGGGCGGAGCCGTGGCCGCCTGGGCTGTTCCGACGATCGCGCGCCGCCCCCGCCGCGCCCCGCGCCCGCCCTTGTTAGCAGGCGCCTCCCGCCCCCCGCATTGCTGATGCTGCTGCTGGCAGACATGGACGTGGTGAATCAGGTACGTGTTCCAGCACCGAGGACAGAGCCCGCCGCTGCCCGGCCTCCCCGCCCGGATCGCGGAGAATCAGGCGACACGGAGTGGTGGTGGCCAGGGTCCTGGCAGCGGACAGTCGGTCCCCAGCACTGGGGCTGGGGTCTACGGCAGGCGAGGGAGGAAGCGGGAGGTGGAGAAAAGAAGGAGCGCGCCCTTTGCCGCAGCGAGGGCCGTCCTCACTGCAGCAGCGGGGTCCGCCAGAAGCCCGGTTCCTTACCGGCAACCGTGAGGAGAGGAAGAGGGGTCTTGGGGCTAGAGTAGGGGTAACGGGGACGGGGAGAGGAGGAACAGTGGAAGGAAGATGGGGGTTGCTCATAGATGAGCTAGGAAATAGAGCGACAGAAGGCGTGGGGGCGGGGGTGGGGGGGAGGGCTGACACCTGCCCCTCCCAGGAAAGGTACCCCAGTAGATGACCACCCCTTCCCCCAGAGCAGATCAAGGGGGACGATGCGACGTTGCCTCTCCAAAACCCCTAGTCTCCCCTCCCCCAGTACATATCCAGTGAAGCCATGTCCCAGCCCTCCCCCACCTTACTCAGCCCAGACCCTCCCTGCCATCTCACTCTTCTTCACCACCTCAGAACCTCACCCCTCTCTAACCAGTACCAACCCCTCCCCACCCTCATCATTTCAGACCCCACCACCACCATCTGACTCACCTTTACCGCTGCAGACCCCTCCCCCACCCTAGCCAACCTGACTCCTTCCCTGTTATGACTCACCTCCACCACCCAAGACCCCCTCCCCCACCCTAATGAACCCCAAGTCCTTCCTCACTCTCTCCACCTGATCCCCTTCACCATCTGACTCACCTTTACTGTTTCAGACCTTCTCCCCTTCCTTAATTAGTCCCGACCCCATCCCCATCTTCCTCACCCCAACAACCCTCTGCCATCAACCTCACCATCTCCCCAGACCTCCCCTCCAGTCCTGAACCCCAAGGATCTTCTCTCAGAGACCCTGTGCTCACACTTTCCCTGAAGTGTCACTTTCTCCTTCTCACCCTTTCTCTCCCAATATCACTCACTCCTGGAGGTCATATGCCCTAGTCCCAGGGGTCATTGCCTGGTGGACTTGCCTCTCACCTCCCTTTCCATTCCCAACAATCCTACCCCCTCCCCACCACTTCTCTCCTCAGCTGGTGGCTGGGGGTCAGTTCCGGGTGGTCAAGGAGCCCCCTTGGCTTTGTGAAGGTGCTGCAATGGGTGAGTGTGGTCTGGGCCATTGGGAGAGAGAAGGAGGTGGTGGGCTCTGGAAGAGTAGGGGTGGGGAGCAAGGAATGGATGGGTGGGTGCGGGTGGAAGGGGATGGAAGAATTGGTGAGGTCCCGGGGGCTGGGGTCAGTGAATAGAGGGGCTGTGATGTGACGTCATGTACGACCAAGGGTACCCCCATTGTGAAGTGGAAGAATGTGACGTCTTACCTCCTCCTTTGAGGTGAGAGAGGGGCAGGGGAGGTGGAGTGTGAAACTGGTTGCTGCAGAAAAGATGGAAAGCCAGAGAAATCCAGAGACAATGAGAGACAGGGAAGGATGGAAACAGATGAAAATACCAAGAAGAAAACAGAGAGAGATGAGAGAGAGAGTGGAGACATGGAGAAAGAGACAAAGAAAAAGGGAGACAGAGATGCACAGAGAACAGAGATGAGAAGAGAAATAGATACAGGAAGAGTAGCAGAAAAAAATGGGATGGGGGAGAGACAGAAACAGAAAAAGAGAGATACTCAGGGGAACAAGGAAAGGAGAAACTGATACACAGAAAAAGAGAGATGCACAAGAGAGACAGAGAGATCATGATACAGAGACTGAGTCAGAGACAGAGCAGGGAGATAGAGACAAACAGACCAAGGATGGAAATACACACAGGGAGAGACATACATTTACATGGACGGAGCCAGAGAAAAAAAGAGACAGAAAGAGACCTACATGGATATGAGATAGGTAGAGGCAGAGAGAGAAACAGAGATACAGAGACAGAGAGACATCTGAGAAAGACAGAGAAACAGATACCAAGAGAAACAGAGACACAGAGAACAACAGAGACAAGCAGAAATACATAGAGAAATAAAGAGACTGAGACAGAAGAGAGAAGGAGGGGGATCATAGCATCGAGAGATAGAGACTGAGAGAGACATTGAGAGAAAGACTGGAAGAGACAGCCACACCCCTGTAATCAGCTTGTCCTTGGAGCCGATGAGCCCTGATTAGGTGGTGGGGGTGGGGACTGGTCCATCTGCTGCTGCTTGTGCTGGGCCCTGATCTGTCCAGAGGAGGGCATCCCATCCCACGTGTACACAGGCTCACCATGACCATCCCCATCCCTGCTGCCCAAGGTCTTTGCTATCTTCGCCTTTGCCACATGCGGCAGTTACACCGGGGAGCTCCGGCTGAGTGTGGAGTGTGCCAACAAGTCAGAGAGTGACCTCAGCATCGAGGTTGAATTCGAGTACCCCTTCAGGTGCGCCCCCCCACCCTAGCCCACCCCAGGGATCCCAGGGGAGATGGTGGGGGTGGGGTAGGACTGGCCAATACTGCCTCCGCAGTGGCTCCTGTTCAGCCCCCACCTCAGGAGACCACGGTGGGTCAGGTCACCGCACATGCACCGAGCCCCTACCTTGCGCCTGGCGCTGCTCTGGACATCTAGGACATCTGGTGAGCAAGACAGGCATAGGCTGGTGCCCTCTGGCTGTGTTCTAGTGAATGGGGAGGGGCAGGAGACCAGCAATAAACAAGATTCAAACGTAGAAGTATATACGGATAAATAGCCTTAAAGCACTAGTTGCTCAATTAATGTCAGCCAATATTATTTAATTCCCATTCATTCATTCATTCCATACACAATTTTTTGGAGAACCTACTGTATGCCAGTTTCTGCTCAACGTGCTGGGGACATAACAGGGAAAGAAAAAAAAAAACAGACCAAGCTCCCTCGGGGAGCCAACATTTTAACAAATAAATTGATAAAAAGGATGATTGCAGACTGGGAGAAATTCAAAGAGGGGATCCTCATGCAGCGTTTTATCACAGAGAATAATGAGGGGGTCTGATTAGCTATAGGGAATGATTAAACCCAGTTAAGCAATTCTGAAATTCACTGAGCTCATACTGTGTGCCAGGTGCTAGGAACATGAGGACGAGCACAAGCAGGCAAGGTCATCGCCCTCGCAATGATGCTTACCTCCTGGGGAGTGGGGAGACAGAGACACACAGACACAATTTCAGTAGAGGCTTCTGAGGCTCCTCCACTACTTGGACAAATCACATAACTGCTCCAGGTCTCCATTTACTCATCTGCAGAAGGGTCCGATAATATCCCTTCCAAGATTATGATGAATAGTGACTGAGTTAATACTTGTAAAGTGCTTAGCACAGTGCTGGGCACACAATAAGCGTGCCACGAGGGCTTGTTAAAATAAAGAAAATAAAAAAGTTTAAGGGACTCAGGAAAGAGGTCAGGGCTTGAGTTGGAAATTGGGCATTTTTGAGCGCTAAGGATAAATGCAGGCTCAGGGGATCACCCAGGGTTAGAGGGAAGAGTGTAAAGAGGAAAATCCAGGACAGACCCTGAGCAATGGTTGAAAGAAAAAGAAGCACCAGGGGAGGCATGGCCTGAGGGGCAGTGGGAAGCAGGGATCCACTGGTTCACAGAAGCCAGGAAACAGAGTTTGGGGGAGGGGGAGGAACCAGCAGCCTGGGATACTGCTGGGATTCCTTTGGGAATCCAGAAGGCCACAGAAACCTCCACTCTCTAGTAGCTCCCTCACCTAGGACCTCCAGTCCTGAAGACCTGCCTTTTACCCACAAGTCTTGAGGGAAAAAAAAGTCTTTGCCGTGGTCCCTCTGACTGAATCCCCCACTGCCCTGATAACCTTCCAAGGGCCCCCCATTTCCCACAAGACACCCTCTCTTCCAACCTGGCCCACTAGGAATCCAGAAACTTACCCAGATTCAAGTCTTAGCTCTGTCCTTTAGCAGCTCTACAACCTTGGGCAACTTAACACAACCTTGCTGAGCCTCTGTTCATCTGTCGAATGGGTGTACTAATCCCTGATTTAGAGGATTTAGGGAGAGGGTCATTAAATGAGGCAGTTATCTAAAGTGCCTTGTAGGTAATCAATCAATAAGTGTAAGCTCCCTCCCTCAGGACCTTTGCTACACAAGGGGACTAGCAACATTTGCTCTGTCTCAGGATCCTGCCCCCCAAGTCTGAGGCTAGACCTCTGGGACTCCACCTAAGACCTTCTCCCTACACGCATTTTCTCCCTATGACCTCCATTACACCGCAGGAAAGGCCTCAGTCCCAGGACACCTTCCCAATCTGCACCTCCCCACCTCACATTCATACATGTGTTCTGTGTGCTCCAGGATCCCTTCTACCCTCCTCTCTGTCTGTCTTCTGTTTTGTAGTCTCTGTGCTCTCCTCTGCTAAGCATACGTTTCTTTTCTCTTTGGGACCTGAAGTGAGGTAGTGAGAAAAGTCAGCATGATGTAGGGGGAACACAGTGTTCAGAGCCCAACTGTGCCATTCTCTCCTCAGCTGTGTGACTTTAGGCAAGTTAATGCACTTCTCTGAGCCTCTGTACATTTCACTGGATGAACATGCACTGAGCACCTACTGTGTGGCAGCACTGTTCCAGGTCTTAGGGATACAGCAGTGAAAACAACAAAGGAAAAAACCCAGCCCTCTTTGAAGTATGGGGAAATCCAGGAAAAACATAAAACACATAATATGTCAGATGCATGGGGTATCACTGCCATAGAGAAAAATGGAGCTAGAAAGGGGGCTAAGGAGCACTGGGAGGGAATGCTTCCATTTGATTTTAATACGGAGATCTGGGAAGGCCTCCCTGAAGTGACAGTTGAGCAAAACTTGAAGGACGTGAAGGGAGTAATATCTAGGAGAAGGGCATTCCAGTGCAAAGATCCTGGGGTGGGAGGGTGCCTCAGATGTTCTACAAATAACCAAGAGGTCAAAGTTCCTGGGTTGGAGTAAGGATTGAATAAGACCTATCTCCCCAGGGTGCTGTGAACAATCCATAAAATGTGACTGGTATACAGTAGGTGCTCTGTGAAGGGTTATTTCCTCCTCTTTCTTCCAGGGACCTTGTCAGAATCTGGGGAACCCATGACTGGGGGGGAGCATGTTCCTAGGGTCTGGACCACACCTGCCATGTCTCTCCACAGGCTGCACCAAGTGTACTTTGACGCACCCACCTGCCGAGGGGACACGGAGAAAATCTTCCTGGTGGGGGACTACTCCTCATCGGCTGAATTCTTTGTCACCGTGGCTGTGTTTGCCTTTCTGTACTCCATGGGGGCTCTGGCCACCTACATTTTCCTGCAGAATAAGTACCGAGAGAACAACAAAGGACCCATGATGGTAAGCCCCCACAGCAGCTCAAGTGCAGGGCCCGGGGGACATAGAGCCTCAGGGACACGGTCATGTTCATAGGCGCCTACCAAACCATAGACAGTCCCACATGCCAGCAGTCCCCATAACAGCCACAGATGTTACTGCTGCCGCTGCTGGGAGCATCAAAGAAACCGAATCATAGAATGACAGGGACCCACTCAGAGCCCACACAGAATCCCAGACAGACCTACCCCCTGGAAACCTGCCACCTTGCACACAACCACACAGTCTAGATCAAAGAAAGGTGCACAGAGGTTCACTGTGATAGTCATGCTTGTCATCATGCCACCCAGACACATTGATTCCTACACAGCTGTACTCATACACCCTCATCCCAGACACAAAATGACATAAATTCCCACATTTAGATGAAAGTAGAGACACGCTACTTTCCACAGATTCGGAAACCATCCCACAAAATCCCCCCACTCATACCCACACATCATAATTACACTCCCACATCCTCTGTGTCACAGACACACACGTGCGTGCACACACACACATAAACGCCCAAGCTAGGAATGCTCACCTTTAAGTGAGTACTGGGGGCTTCAGAGCTGAAAAGGCAGGAGAGAGACAGGGTTTTACTGTGGGGCCTCCCCCTCCCAAGAAAGACTGTGATCTGAGGAGGTCCCACAGCATGTCATGAAGCAGCCCAGTCACAGTGCCATCTGCCTCTCCTTCCCTGCCCTAGGACTTCCTGGCCACGGCTGTGTTTGCCTTCATGTGGCTGGTTAGCTCATCAGCATGGGCCAAGGGACTGTCAGACGTGAAAATGGCCACTGACCCAGAGAACATTATCAAAGGGATGTCTGTCTGCCACCAGACGGGGAACACATGCAAGGAGCTTAGGGACCCTGTGACCTCTGGCCTCAACACTTCAGTGGTAAGCCCTGGGAAGGTGGCTGGGCTGGTGGGCCAGTTGCGGAGAGAGGCTGGGAACCTCACAGTCTGGCTTGGGGAGCGGTGGAGAGAATGAGGGGAGAATTCAAAGGAGATCCAAGAGGGCTCCCCAGAGGAGACATGCCAACAACAGTGGCTTGAAGGATGAGATAGCAGTTATAACCACTGCAATACCACAAATAGTCCCCAGGAAGGGAATATGAGACTCTCTGTCCTATTACGTTTGGGAGATCTGGATCCCAGGCCCAGCCTAGTCGTGGGGAACCTCTGGCGACTCGGTACCATCTAGGGACCATTTTGCCTACAGTATGCAAAATGAAAGAATAACTTGAAATGTTTCTCACTTGGACTCCCCCTACTGGCCAGAGTCAAGCAGTCTGAGCTTCAATCCCAGCTCTGCCACCTGCTAACTAGTTACTCAGCCTCTCAGCCTCAGTCTGTGCATGTAAATTGAAAACTACTAAGAGGTCCTGCTCCAAGTTGAGTATTCAGTGAACTAGCAATATACAAAGTGCTTAGAAAAGGACTTGGCATGTGGTAAGTTGTATACACGTGCTACAGATGCTAAGATACCAACTTTTTTAAAAAAGATTTTATTTATTTACTTGACAGAGAGCAATCACAAGTAGACAGAGAGGCAGGCAGAGAGAGGTGGGGGGAAGCAGGTTGCGCGCTGAGCAGAGAGCCCGATGCGGGACTCGATCCCAAGACCCTGGGATCATGACCTGCACCGAAGGCAGAGACTTAACCCACTGAGCCACCCAGGGACCCCCCCCCCAACTTTTTTTGTATCACTTGCTGGTGTGAGATTTGGAGCATCTTAGCCTCTCCAGGCCTCAGCTTCCTCAACTGTAAAGAGGAGCTATTACTGCCTGTCCATTGAATTATATTGTATATATTTAAGCTCCATGTATTTGTTTTAATATAAAAGCATGTATTTATATACTTTGTATATGCGTATATACGTATGTGTATAATGATCTGTTAGTATATCTACATACATAATAAAATTTATGTTTAACATTTTACTTTATTACAAATTTATATTATATTTTATACATGTATAAATGTATGTATGTAATAGTGATAGATGTCAACATCCCTGAGAGTATGAATTCTAACACACCCCATTCCCCCTGCCCCAGGTGACTTTTCTGCACATTGGCGTTCATGCGCCAGCACTCTGGAGGGTCCGGGTTTTAGAAACCACCACCCTTCAGAAGGCCACGTCTCTATGCTCTGCGCGCGCGGCCTCGACGTCCCCCGGGGCCAAATCAACAGGCACAGGACGACCGCCTGGCTTTGTCTTCCCGCAGGTGTTCGGCTTCCTGAACTTGGTGCTCTGGGTCGGCAACCTGTGGTTCGTGTTCAAGGAGACAGGCTGGGCTGCCCCATTCATGCGTGCACCTCCCGGCGCCCCCGAGAAGCAACCAGCGCCCGGGGACGCCTATGGCGAGGCAGGCTACGGGCAGGGCCCAGGCGGGTACGGGCCCCAGGACTCCTACGGGCCCCAGGGCGGCTACCAGCCCGATTACGGGCAGCCCGCCGGCGGCGGCGGCGGCGGCTATGGGCCTCAGGGAGACTACGGGCAGCAAGGCTATGGCCCTCAGGGCGCGCCCACCTCCTTCTCCAATCAGATGTAGTCTGGTGAGTGACGGGCGGGCGGGCGGCGCGGCCAGGAAGGGTACGGGAAGGGGGACGGGCGGGTCAGTAAGCCAATAAGAGTCAAGAGTAATTGGTACGTAGGCACAGGGTGGGGGCTTGGAGGCGCCAATAGAGAGGCGGAGCTAATAGGAAGAACGAAAAACTAGCCAATAGATGGAGAGCAAGAGAATGGTGCTTGAAGACGGGCGGAATGAAAAGCCAATGGGAGATAAGTAGAAGGTCCTCTCTGACGGAAGGGAGAGGAGAGAAAAGCGGACAGAGCAACCAATGAAAGAAGGGAATGGCAGGGGGACTTGCGTAGTGGAGGAATCCGCCGAGGAAAGACGAGGTGGGCCTTAGAAGTGATTGATAAGCCAGTTTGTTCTAATAAGGCCAATGGATGGTGAGGGTAAAGGGCCTTGGGTCATGAAGGTAAGACGAGCACACCTGTCCCGGAGGTGGTGATAGATCTAACATCTCTCAGCAACCCCTGTGGTGAGGGAGGTAGTGTGGAATTTCATGGAAGGAAGGGGTCAGGCGGAGGCAATGGGAGGCTTCTAGGCCTTTTTGCTGGGTCTGAGAAGTCTGATTTCCTCACCTACGAGGGAGGGAAATGGGAAGAGGGGGAGATGACGACATGTGGACGGAGGTAGCTTCTGGCACTTGGCCAGGGTGGAAAGGGCAGGGAGGAGTTTATTAGGTACCTCGTATCTAATTCATCAAAAATTCCTGTTGACTCTACCATTAAAATATATCCATAATGTTCCACGTCTCACTGTCCTCTCCCCTGGACATCACAGCTTTCTACCCACATCCCCATTCTGTTCTACTCACAGCACTGGAGGGATCCTGTTAAATCCTAAATCCTGACCCTACCCTCCTGTGCTCAGAGCTCTGCCTGGGCTCCCATCTCACTCACATTAAAAGCTAAAGCCCACACCAGGCATGACACCAAGCCTCACCCTTCCCTTCTCCGATCTCCCACCTCCTCCCACTCCCCACCCCAATCGTGTTCCAGGCACAAGCCAAATTCAGGGCCTTGGTACTTGTTTTCCCCCTGGAGTTTTGCACCCACACTTAGTTTTGATAACCTTACCTGGCCAGCTTCTTAAAAGGCCCCTTTCTTATCTCTCTTATAGTACCCTGTGCTTTTCTTATCACAGTCTGTAATTATTAATTTATGTATTTATTGACTATCTCTTCCACTAAACTTCAGGACGTGACCATGACTTCTTCATGATGTACACACATCACTCAGAGCCCTACTAATGTTAAGAAACATTTATTGAGGAAATAATAGAAACAACATGAGACATGTATTCTCATTTCATGCTTCTCTGCTCAAATTCTTCCAGTGACTTACACCTCATCCAGGGCCAAAGCTGACGTCCTCAGCCTAGTCCACAAGGCCCTATATGACCCCATTACCAGCCTCTCTGACATCACCTCCTACCACTGCCCCTTGCTCACTCCACTAGAGCCCCACTGACCTTCTTGCTGTTCCTCAAACACACTAGACGTGGCTCTACCCCAGGGCCCTTGCACTGGCTATTCCCCCTGCCTGGATTTTTTCTTCATCCCAGTTATCTGCATGGCTCACTCCCTCATGTCCTTGACTCTTTATTCCAATATCATTTCTTAAATGAGTTCTTCTCTGACTACCCCACTTACCACAGCAACATTTCTTCCCCTACTGGCACTCCCAATCCCCCTCATCCTAGTCTACCTTTTGTTTTTACATTGCACTTACTATCACCTGATGTCCTACTAGATAACTTACTTAACACATTTTTGTTGTTTGAAGTCTGTCTTCTCCATCACAACACAAGCACTACAAAGATAAGCAGCTTTGTTTTGCCCAATATGATCTATCACCAACAGCTAGAACAGTAACATGTTAATGGATATTTTGGGGTTGGTGGAGGGGGGACCACAACGTCTTTGGTACTTAATCTAGTGGGCGCAAGCACTACCTTCCCAGTAGGGGCATCTGGGATGAAGCTGACCCAAGGACTATGAGTGAAGAAGGAAGGAAGAAAAGGCATGGCAGGCAGAGGGTAAAACCAAGGTGGAGGCGTAGCAGCCCAGCCCCCCACCCTAAGCGCACAACCTATGTCTGGACCCCCTCTCCTTTCTGTCTTTTGTCTCCACAGGTCAGTGCAGCCCGGGAGGACCCCATGGGTGGGCAAGAGCTCAGAAGCCCTGCCGCCCTTTCCACCCCTATACCCCAGGTCTCCGCCCCTCAAGCCAGGAGACTCTAACTCTCTTTGCTGTTTATATATATATATATTATATATAAATATCTATTTATCTGTCCAAGCCCTGCCCCCACTCCATACCCCTCATGCATTAGGGGCCTGACCTTGAGTGGGTCCCTCTCCTAACCCCACCCCTTCCTTTGCATCCCTTGGCCCCTGTCTGTTCCCTGGCCCTGTGCCCTGAGGTTGGGGGACTCTGAAAGGGGAACAGGGAAAAGACAGGTCTTAGCTAAGTGGGGAGGGTCGGTGTGACTTCAGACTTTCTCCCTTCTCTCCCTTCCCTCCTCCCAACTGGCCTTGACTCCTCCAGCAATGTCTGAGCAGGAGCCATGAGGGGAAATTCAACCCTGAGGGGGGAGAAAGGCAGATTGGGGGACTTGACCTGAGGAGGACTTGAGGGGAGCTCTTGGGTGAAGAGGACCGGTAAGCAAGGGGTGTGGGTTCCAGACATACTGGATCTAGAGTCTAAAGAAGAGGGGTGCCCTAGAGCATTCTGGAGTAGGGGTTGTTGGAACGAGGCTGAGAGCCCGGTTCTAGAATGGGTGGAGCTTTGAGTGAGGCAAGGGTCAGGCCCCCAAAGTGGGCAGGATTTGAAATGGGACAAGAAGGGGTGTGACCTGGGGACCGGGTTCTAGAGGGGTGGGGCCTGAACCAGGAATGGGTGAGGCTCCAGAGTGGGCGGGTCTTGGATTGGGACCAGAGTGTACTGAAGCGGTATTGCTAGGAATATTCAGGAGACCGAGTTTGATTCTAAAGGGGGCACATCTTGTGCAAGGCAAGAAGTGGGATTCAGGAATGGGCCAAGCTTGACGTGAGATCTGAGTTCTGGACAGGGCGGGGTGCAGAGTGGGTGTTCGTGGCTGTTTCAGAAGGGGCAGCCCACCCCAATGGAGCAGTGCAAAAAATGTCTTAAAGTGGGTGGGTTTGGCGGTGGAGTGGGGGGCGGGAATATCTCTGGCCAAAGCTGAGGATTGAGGTGGCCTGGGAGGAGCCGAGAGATAAGGCTTGGAGGGTAAGGGGTGGGATCCAGAGAGAAGCACCCCTCACACCCTTGCCCACTCCCGTGTGATAGGACAGCTAGGTAGTCAGAGGACAGAGCCAACGGGTCTGTGGGGCCGGCCCACCCCTCTCCTCCCTTTCCGTGCCTCTTCCCTCCCTTCATACCCCGGCCGGGTCTGGAGTCCCTATCCTGCACCCTCCGCTGTGTCTGTGACGTCGGTAGTGCCTGTGATCGTGTGTTGCCATTTTGTCTGGCTGTGGTCCCTCCCTCTCTCCTCCAGACGCCCCCCCCCCTTTCCTAGCCCTTCGGTATTGTTTGAAGACCTCCCCAAGGAAGAACAAATAGGATTAATTCTCCTCTAAATAAACTCCTCAACCACCTAGTCCTCCCGGCTCTGATTTCTCAGTGTGTCTTTTTTCACTGGAGAGGAGAGAGGAAGACAGAGAGGTGGGGGAGAGGCGGCGAGAGGAAGCTCCGCCCCTGACCTGCTGGACTTGCCATTCAAGTCACCCCGTCATGTCAGGTCCCTCCAGCCGTGTTGCCGATCTGATCATTCCAAGTCACGCTCTGAGTAGCCCTGCCCACTGCCCCTGCCCACTGGCTGCCGAACGCCCTGTCTTTCTAGGGTTCGGTTCTAATTCTGGCCCACTAGCCGCACCCCTTCCCAGGTCCTGTGGAGCCCTGTCCTCAAACCCCAAGGGGTCTGGGTAGGACCCCTATACTTCACAGGGAGACTTCCCCCTACCCACCTGCCTCTTATTCTTCAGACCCAGCTTTCTCACCATTTCCTTTCCCCGCCCGAGCTGGAGAACTCGGAGACCCCCTGGGCTGCAAGGCCATGGGGCGGAGCACTGGGGTGACTCGTTACCTCATTCATTCATTCCCTTTCACCCCTCCCTGGCTCCTCCCCGGGGCAGGGAGGGGCGGGAAGTGACTGGGATGTGCATAATGGAGTTGAGTATGGAGGAGGTACCCTGGGCCCACGCTGAAAGACCCGGCGGCTGCTGCCGCCACCTTGCCTAATTAGAAACCCCAGCCCAGCGCCTGAGTTCTGATGGCAGGCCGGGGACCCCCTCCTCCCAGCCCTGAGGCACGGCGAAGCCTGACAGGAGAAGGAGAGACTCCCGGCTATGGGACTGAGCTCCGGGAAAAGGATATCTAACTGGAGAGAAAAAAATGGAAGCCAAGGGAGGGAAAGCTTTAAGATCTATTTCTCAGGACTTAGGGCGACAAGACAGCTGGGCCTGTAAGGAAGGGAAGGGAGCAGGAGGTGAGGCCTCGGAATCTGGTCAGTGACTTTCACATCTTTCCCCCATAAATCTCAAGTAGTCCCGGCTCTGATAAGGCCTGGGAGTGGAGGCTGTGGGGGTGTATGAGAGCCAGCTCTCTGATGGTGGCGAGGGAGCACCAGCTGGGACTGCGATGGGCTTGGGGATCATTCTCGCAGCATTCATCGGGGGGAAAGAGACCCTTGGACTATCACCAGTGGGGGGTAGCGCCAAAAGGTGGCTTTAACCCCTCCCCTCCTCCAAATGAACTTCCAAGATAAACGGACACGAAATGCCAACACAAATACCCTAGCTCACCACTTCCAAGTCCCCCCTCCTCCGCTGCAGAGCCCTCCAGCCCTAGACTATTCCGTGGGAGGCCCTGTGGGCCATGCCTTCTGAGGCCTGGCTTGGGTCCAGGGCAAGAAGGCTGGGGAGCTCTCCCATATGGCGCTCTTGGGCTGCCTGCCCCTCACCTCTAGGCAGGGGGCGCCTTGGCCCAGGAGTGAGCACAGGGCCAGGGGCGGACCGTGCGGGGCGCGCTCCTCCCACGCCGGTGTCAGATTTACGGAACAGAGCTCCCAGGCCCGACGCGCGGTGGCCTGACGGCCGTGAGGATTCCATCGGCCTGACCCTTCCCGGCTTGACCCTGCCCGGGCGCGCCATGTTCGCGCGTGGGCCCCGGAGGCGCCGCTCCGGGCGCGCGGTGAGCGAGACTTGGGGCAGCGGTGGGAGTCAGGGATAAACTGAAGCCCGGGAGCAGGGAATCGGGATAACGAGGAGGCGCTCCATCGAGGGTCTGGGAATCCCCAACCCCAGATTCCCAGAACGGAGGGGCTGGGGCTGCTGGAAGCGTGCGGATTGAGGAAGGCGGAGGTCTGATGGCACCTGTTCCCTACTCACCTCTCTGCACACTTCTATCAGCACCCCAGGGACCTGGTGGGCTCCCTTCTCGTGTGAATTCTGGGAAGGGATTCTGAGGGCCAACAGACTGGATCCTGGGGTCCTGGACTGAACGAGGACCTCCTGAATTTCTGAGGAAAGGGACTTCCCCTGTACTTTGGCAGAAGGCGATCTTAGGGGTGAGGTCCCACACTCCTGGGGTGCCTGAATATTAAGGGTCCAGGGATTAGGATGTGGGGGAAGAGGGCTTCCAGGCTTCTACTTGAGCCAGGAGCTTTCTGACTTCCTAGATAGCAGCGTTGCTTTTCTTTTGGAGGGGGTCTTTCGGTGGGGTCTGGGTTTGGTGGTCCAGAGGAGTGAATACCCTAGGATGTGAAGGGTGAAGACCACGGCTTTTTGGGGTGCGGGTTATTCAATGGATCAGGGGCCTCCTGAGATCCTGAAGGAGGGTCTCCAGTTCCTTGGGTATGAAAGGGGGAAGCCAGGATTTAGGGGAGGGCTGTTGAGATTCAGAAAAGAGGGGAAGGGTTATTGTAGGGATCCCAAGTAAGGATGGGGCCTCAGATTCCTACCCTGTGGAACCGGAGTCCTGCTGGCCTCCTGGGCGGAGAAGGGGCCAAGGTGAGGCCTGGGAGGAGACACCCAAATTAGGGACTCTGTGCTCAGGTGGGGAGAGTATTCTGAGTTCGGGAGAGGTGTGCGAGGCCTGAAGAAGTCAGAGGCAGGTGGGAGGTATCCAAGGCTGGGTGAGGGGGAAGGGAATTCCCTGAAAAGGGGGTTTACGGGGAGGTGGTCTCAGATGCTCCGCCTTTACCTCAGTCGTGCCCTCCTCCCCCGCGCTGCGGGCGCTGTCCCAGCCTGCCCAGCGCTGCCCTGGTGGGACAGGCCCCAGCGTGCGGTCGCGGGAGTGGAGAGGCGGGCGTTGACTTCTCTCTCCCCGCCCCCGCGCCTCGCCGGGTCCCGCGTCTGTCCCCATCCACTTCAGCCTCCAGAGGCGGAGGACCCAGACCGCGGCCAGCCCTGCAACTCCTGCAGGGAGCAGTGCCCCGGCTTCCTGCTGCATGGATGGAGGTAGGTGACCATCAAGCGCCTCGCCTTTGTCAGGACCCCGCCGTCAGAGGAAACCCCTAGAAGCTTCCGCCATACCCCTAGGCTTGAGCCGCCGGGTCCACCAGAGCAACTCAGCTGGGGTGGAGCCTCACTCTCAGCTTCAGGGCCCCGCCCCCTGACTGGTTCCCAATTGTCCTGTTCCCAGGAAAGCCCCACCCGCTCCATAGCCCCGCCCCCAGACGGTTATCACAAGCCAGAGTCCCAACCCTAGGGAAATCCTCCGTCCCAAGGCGCTGAGCATCGTCCACTGACATCCAGCGCCTCTCAGGCTCAAAGTTCCTCTCGTGGACCCAGTGTCCTGTCCTCCCCCTGGAGCCCTGTACCCCAAACATCTCAAAATACCCCAGAGTCCACAGCTGGCACATCTACAGGCTCGGAGCCCCCACCCGCCCACAATTTCAGAGCCTCAGCACAGGCCAGAGCCCGCCTCTAGGGAAAGTTCCCCCACAACCTCCAAAGCCAGTCCCGAGGAGAAACCCCCCTGAATTTAAAACTCCAATCTCAGACTCAGAGCCCCGCCCCTATTCAGGCCCACTGCCAGGAAAGTCTGACCTGAGTCCCAGAGATAAAAGTCAGAGGAGGGCCTGCAGACCCTACAGCCCCGCCCCCAGCTCCCAGCCTTGCCCTCCTCTAGGGTCTCACCCACCGCAGCCCCTCCCCCAGGCCCAGAAGTCCTTGGATGGTGCTGATCTGCCTGTCCCTGCCCCTTAGTTGGACTTCCATGGGCTGCTCAGGGGTCTAAGGGAGACACCCCTTAATCACTGACCTCCATCCCGGTCCCCTCAGAAAGATCTGTCAGCACTGCAAATGCCCGAGGGAGGAGCACGCGGTGCACACGGTGCCTGTGGACCTGGAGCGCATCATGTGTCGGCTAATCTCAGACTTCCAGCGCCACTCCATCTCCGATGATGACTCAGGCTGTGCCTCGGAGGAGTATGCCTGGGTGCCCCCTGGTCTCAAGCCAGAGCAGGTGACCAGAGGCTGACACCCACTCTTCTTCTCCAGTAGATGCTTACACGCACACGCACACACAGCACACACATACACACACTCAGGTAGAATCCTATTTCTGGGACAACACGAGACCATGTGAATCCTTCTGACCCCCCTGCAATCTCACGGTGGTCATTCCCCCACAATTCTTGGCGAACACTGAATGATCACTGAGCAGGTTGGTCAGGGCCTGCTCACGCCACTCCTATTCTACCCCTTGACTCAGGTCTCATGCCAGCACTTCGTTCTCCACATTTCCATTAATGGATTCGCTCAACAAATAGTTATTGAGCACCTACTGCATGTCCCACTCTGTTCTGGGCACTGGGGCCACAGCAGTGGATAAGACATAAACAAAATATGTCTGCCCACATGGAGCTTAGAGTCTTAAAGTGAGCACCAGCCAGTAAACACACCTGGAAAAATATGTCAGATAGTTTAAGGGCTATGGAATTAAAAACAAAAAAGGCAGGGAAGGAGTGAAGGAGAGAAATCTTAGAATTGTAAATAGGGTGCCCGGGTCAGCCTCTATGAAAATATGATGTTTGGGCTTCCTGAAGGAGGTAAAGAAGTGCCATGCATATATCCATGGTTAGAGCTATCCAGGCAAAAGGAATAGCCAAGCAGAGGCCCTGAGGCAGGAGTGTGCTCGGCCCTGTGGAGCAGAGTGAGTGACTGGGAGAGGAAGTGGAAGTAAGGACAGAGGTGGGGAGGGAGACATGGGGAAGACTTTGACCTCTATTCTGAATGAAGGAGAAGCCACAAGAGGGTTGTGACCGGAGAAGGGATGTGGTTTGCCTTCGGATTAAACAGGCTCCCCCTCTGGCTACTGTGAGGAAAATGGGCTGTAGGTGTGAGGGTCGAGGCAGGGGGACCATGACTAATAACCATGTTGGCAGTGGAAGTAGTGAGTGGTGGTCAGATTCTGGATACGTTTTGAAAGCAGAGCTAAGAGGATTTGCTTGTGGGTGTGTGAGAGAGAGGAGTCAAAGATGACCTCAAGGAGGGATGGATTAACTGACAGGAGACAGGCCAAGGCAGAGCATAAGTTCGGTTTTGGCCATCTGGAGTTCTGAGATGCCCGTCAGAGATGTGAGTGGCCATGTGGCCTGGCACTCAAGGGAGGTGTCATAGGGCTGGAGGTATGGATTTGTGAAGCATGAGCCATGAAGTGGTATTTATAACCATGAGTTTGGATGTGATTCCCTAGGGAGCGAATGTAGAGAGAGGCAAGGGAACCATGGATGAGCCTGAGGCTCCTCCCACATTTTGGGGTTGGTTAGTTGAAGAAGAACCAAAAAGGGGACAGAGAAAGAACAGCCAATAAGGTAGGAGGAAACTGAGGACAGTGTTCTGGAAGCCAAGGGAACAAAGCATTTCCAGGAAAAGGGAGTGATCAGCTGTGTTCAGTGCTACTTATGGGTCCGGCTGGATGAGGACTGAGACCCGAAAAAGGATTTTGAAGGTGTGGACATCGTCAATGACCGGGACAGGAACAGCTTTGGAGGAGCGGCAGGGACGGAAGGGGCAGGGAAGCCCGACTGGAGTTGGGTCTGGAGACAGTGGGAGAGGAAGTGGAGGGGGCGAGTGCCCACAGCTCTTTTGAGGAACTCTGCTGTAAAAGAAAGAATGGGGGACAGCAGCTGGAGAGAAACGTGGGGTCAAGGCGTGAAGGAACTCATGGCATGTTTGGGAGGTGATGGAAATGATCTGTAGGAAGGAAAGGTGGAGAAGGTCAGTAGACAGCCCCTTCCAATGACTTTAACATTCTCCGAGAAGAAGGAGCCCACCATCCTGCTGCATCCCAGCTCACCCCTCGTCTCAATTGTTCTCTCCCGTCCCCCACATCCTCCCAGGTATACCAATTTTTCAGCTGCCTCCCAGAGGATAAGGTTCCCTACGTCAACAGTCCCGGGGAAAAATACAGGATCAAGCAGCTGCTGCACCAGCTGCCCCCACATGACAGTGAGGTGAGGAGCGAGAAGACAAGAAGGCCATGCCAGGTAGTGAGGGGGCAGGGCACAACCAGGGCAAATGCTAAGCAGCTGGAAAGAAACGCACAGGGTCAGGGGAGGAAAGGGAAGCCCATCCAATGTGAAAGGTGTGCACAGGCAGGGACAGGTGGGCCATTCCTCGGCCAAACCACAGCTGAGCCCTGGGAGAGGAGGTAAAGGGTGGAAATGTACGGCAGGAAGCACCCAGCTATACCAAAGCCTAGAGGTAAACTGAGTGTGGATAAATTCTGGAAGCGTGGGTGGGGCAGGCATGGTGGGAGGAGCCTGGAAGACCCTCCCACCCCAGGCACAGTACTGCACTGCGCTGGAGGAGGAGGAGAAGAAAGAGCTCAGAGCCTTCAGCCAGCAGCGGAAGCGGGAGAACCTGGGCCGTGGCACCGTGCGCATCTTCCCCGTGACCATCACTGGGGCCATCTGTGAGGAGGTGAGCCAGGGAGGGCCCCAGTGGGTGAGAGCAGTGCCTTTGCTCCAGGCCCTGGGAAGAGATGAAGCCTGCTGCTTCAGTCCTAGGGGTCGTCTCTCATGTCCCCTCTGGTGGATGGGGTCCTTTCCTCACATCCCACCGTTAGGCAGGGACCATGCCTTAAGCCTCCCTGGCCAGCAAGATCTGTCTGCAGGGCCCCCTGGTGGACAGGGCCTGTTCTCTCGAAGCTCACAGTTGACTGTGGTCTGTCTCTAAGGAGGCCCTAGTGGACCTTCTCTATTAGTTCCCTCTTCACAGTGGATGTGAGGAGTGGGCTGTCTCTCTGGTCCTCTTGTGGTTAAGACATGTCCTTAAGAACTGACCCACAGTGGTCTGGCCTGTCTATAGGGCCCAGTGGCAGGTAGAATTTGTCTTCAAGGCCCCTCCCAGCAGATGGAGCCTGACCCTAGATCCTCCTGTAAGGTTCTAAGGTGAGGTTTGTCGCTAAGATTCCCCCACTGGGCCTGGCCTCTCTCTCTCTCTCTCTTTTTAAGATTTTATTTATTTTAGAGAGAGTGACAACTAGAGAGAGAGATAATCGGGTTCCCCGCTGGGTAGGGAGCCCAGTATGGAACTCCATCCCAGGCCCGCCCGAGATCATGACCTGAGCTGAAACCAGATGCTTAACCAACTGAGCCACCTAGGTGCCCCCTGGCCTGTCTCTTTGATTTCCCCAGCTCCCTAAGGACAAGACTTGCCTTTAAGGCCACCCACAATTAGAAGGGCCAGTCTCTGTGGGCTTCCCCCCAGCAGTCATGTCAGCCTCTAGGGGACCCCACCCCCACCCCGTGTAAGCAGGGCCCCATCTAAAAGTTACCCCATGGGTGGAGCCAGTCACAGAGGTTGGCCAGGGGCAGGCCCAAGTGTGACAGGCCTCGGCAGACCCCCATCTGGTCTGTCGGTGGCAGTGTCTCTCTGTCATCTGGCAGTGCGGGAAGCAGATCGGAGGTGGCGACATCGCTGTGTTTGCCAGCCGAGCAGGCCTGGGTGCCTGCTGGCACCCACAGTGTTTCGTGTGCTCCACATGCCGTGAGCTGCTGGTGGACCTCATCTACTTCTACCATGCCGGCAAAGTCTACTGCGGCCGCCACCACGCAGAGCGCCTGCGCCCGCGTTGCCAAGCCTGTGACGAGGTTCACGCCTGTCCAGCCCGGGGTGGGAGTGGAGGGTGAGCAGGGCCAGGGGAAGGCCCTTCTGATGGCCAAGGTGGCCCGTGTCCCTCTCCCCCCTCCCCTCCCCCCCAGATCATCTTCTCCCCTGAGTGCACCGAGGCCGAGGGCCGGCACTGGCACATGGGGCACTTCTGCTGCTTCGAGTGCGAAGCCTCGCTGGGAGGGCAGCGCTATGTCATGCGTCAGAGCCGCCCCCACTGCTGCGCCTGCTACGAGGCCCGCCACGCTGAGTACTGTGATGGCTGTGGGGAGCACATTGGTGGGTGAATAGGAAAAGGGACGGGGCGACACATGGAAAGCCGGGCCGTAGCACCACCCCACCAGGCTCCTCCGTTATAGTCCATATTTGCGGTCCAGTGCCCGCACCATAGCCCTCCACCCTTTACTGCAAGTCCCTCACCAGTATCCCCCATCATGCTGGACTTATGATACCCCACCTGTTTGACCCTAGGCACCACTGCGCATCTATGCCCACTTCCAGGGTTCCAATTCCCAGCCCCCCTAGCCCCCTGGGGCCACCCTCTTACTCCTTCAGTGGAGGCCCAACTCCCCCAGACTCTCCATAGTCTCTAAAATCTCCATCAGTGTAGGTACAGTCCTACCTCCTGAGCTGCACCCTTCCCTCTAAGACCCACTCCTTTCCCACCAAGGCCCTGCCCTACCTTCTAAGCCCTGCCCCCCCAACTTTCCTTCAGGTCCACCTTTTACACTCCATCCACCTGACCCACATCTCAAGAGTCCAATGCCCACCCCCAGTCTGGGAGGGGGCACCCTGGGAAAGAAAGAGAAGGAGAAGAGGAGACATCAGCTGGTTTCACAGAGAGAAAGGATGAAGAAACTTAGAGTGAAGCCCAAACCTCAGTTTCTCTTCTTCCTCCAGAAAAGAGCCCCATTCTGGAGAGTTGGGAGGGAGGGCGTCTTGGGGTACCCTGCCTCTTCCCAAGATGGGCCCCATTCAGGACAGGCAAGGGCTATGCCTGCTGGCTCTGCCTCAGTTTCCCCCCTCTCTTCCATCCCCGCAGGCCTGGACCAGGGTCAGATGGCTTATGAGGGCCAGCACTGGCACGCCTCAGACCGCTGCTTCTGCTGTAGTCGCTGTGGGCGAGCTCTCCTGGGCCGCCCCTTCCTGCCACGCCGTGGCCTGATCTTCTGCTCGAGAGCCTGCAGCCTGGGGTCCGAGCCCACAGCTTCCGGGACGGGCCGCCGGAGCTGGAGCGCGGGCACAGTCTCCACACCTCTCGCAGCATCCACCGCCTCTTTTTCCACTGCGGAGGCATCGGAGACCGCCACCAAAGGGACCAGCTCGGAGCCAGAGCCCGGTGAGCTAACCCTGGGGCACGCCTAGCCTCTCCAAGTCCCCGCCCCCACCTCAAGCCAGACCCCTCCCCTTGGCTGGCCCAGACCCTTCTCAGGCGGTATCCCTGGCCTCGCCCCCACCTCCATCCAGGCTGCATCCCCAAACCGTGCTAGGACTAGTCTCCAGCCCACACTACCCCTTGTGAACCCTGGCTCCGCCCCTCTCTGTTACAAGGCCCGTCCCCTAGCCTCAATTTGTTCCTTCTTGAACCCAAGTTCTTCCTCCTTTCCTCTAAACCCCTCACCTTCCTCCCTCCGTGCCCAGGTCCCACCCCCCATTCTATGGCTAACTTGGTCGACTTTAGTCAATGTCACCACCCCCTTACATCAGAAGCCACGCTTCTATTCCCTCCACCCAGAGTCTGCTCCAAACTTCACATTTCCCAAACTCCCCCCACCTCGCTGCCGCCCTCCAACTGCTGCTCCCACTTTCCCAGTCCTGACGGGGTAAGGTGGAGAGAAGTCCCTTCTACCGGCCTCCCCTCAGAGGCCAGATAACAGGGAGTTGCTCCATCTCTCATTCTAGTTGCAGGCCCTGAGGAGCCCACCCACTTTCTGAGAGGGGCCCCCCACCGCCACTCCATGCCAGAGCTGGGGCTCCGCAGCCCCCCAGAGCCGCCCCCAGGACTCCCCAGCCAGCCTGATCCGAGCCCAGAAGATGGTGCCTTTGGTCGCCAGAGCACCCCTCGTGTCAGCTTCCGTGATCCTTTGGTGTCTGAGGGAGGCCCTCGGCGGACCCTGAGTGCACCCCCAGCACAACGTCGCAGGCCTCGTAGTCCCCCACCCAGAGGCCCCACCCATCACCGCCGCCGCCACCACCACCACCACCATCATCATCATCATCATCACCGCCGCCACTCAGGCAGACATCGCCACCACCAGTGTGATTTGGGATCAGGGTCGGACTCAGGATCTTGCTCCAGCTCACCTTCTAGCCCCAGCTCTGAGTCCTCAGAGGAGGATGGCTTCTTCCTAGGGGAACGCATCCCCCTGCCCCCGCATCTTTGCAGGCCCAGGCCTGCTCAGGACAATGCAACTGGAACCCCCAAATCCCCATCTCCACAGCTCCCCAGGAGCTCTCGCCCAGGGATGCCTCGCCAGGCCAGAGACAAGAACTGCATCGTGGCCTGAAGGCAGTGTAGTTCTGGAGAGTTCTGTTCTCCCGTCAGTGGAGATGATCCCATCTCCCAGCCCAAGCCATACGTCCCCTTCCTCCTTCATCTGTTTGTGTTAATGAAGTAATTTAATATTTGCCATAAAACAGGCCTGGCTTCTTTACCTCCTTGCTCCAGCTGTCCCCTCCCCAATTTTCCCCCTCCTGATGCTTGAGATTTATCCACATTTGACCAAAGGATTAATTTATTCATTATCATATATTGTAACAATCTGTTTATTTACCCCCCCCCACAGAACCACCCCCCGCACAGAGGAGTTTATTTGGTGTGGGTCACAACCTAGGGCCTAGAATCTGAAATCTGGGCCCCCCCTCCTGCCCTCATTTTGTGGCTTCAGTGGGTGCATAGTCCAGGCAGAACAAGTGTATCCTCCTGGGTGCTGCAGAAGGAAGGGAGACACAGGCACACCCATAAAGGTGGCCACACCCAGGAGGGACTGGCAGGTAGGAAGACAGATTCTCCCAACAAAGGCACTTGTACTTCAGTAAGAGGCTGGGAGTTGGCTGGGAGTGTTGTTGGGGCAGGGAGGAGTTATTCAAAGGAAGTGTTATTTGCAGGCTTCAGAGAGAAATGAAGGGAGTTCACCTACACCGGGCCATCTGCAGGGTCTGCAAGTGAGGAAAAGAGAGGAAAGCATTGGTAGGATCCTATGCCCATTTCCAGACAAGGAATACTGAAGCTTACGGTACTCATGGGCACTAAAGCCATCAGTACCAATAAGGGGGCATTCGTGCCTGTGGGAGACCCCCTTTCCTACTCAAACCCCCAGCAACACTCCCCCCACTAACACACGCACTTACCAGTAGGGGCTGCTATATGTCTTTGCTGCCGCAAGGGGAAGGTGATGTAGGCATCATAGCCAAAGAGGCTTGTGGCGAGTAGGCCCAGTACCTGAGGGTGGGGATGGGTGCAAGGGAGGCTGGATTAGGTTCGTCAGCCTACTCCGCCTCTTGCTTCCTTGTATCTACCACCTCCAATGACTGCTCCCATGCAGGGATGGTGACTAAAACCCCAGATCAGGAAGCCAGAGAGCCCCAGGGACAAGCCAGGAGACGGGAATCTACCCCATCCTCCCTCCTCCTAGAACCTCCCAACACAGGGTAACCACACAGCGGCCCCACATGTCAGTGGCACCATGCACATGGTACATTCAAGACAAAGTTCTAGTGGATGGCAGTCTCATGTGTTGACAAAGGGGTCACCTCTTTGTGCTTTCCACAGAGGTCCCTGTGTTGGACAAGGCACAGCCTTTCATGGAAAATGATGATCTCGGGAGGACAACCAGAGCATGGGCCAGACCTTCCTGCAGGCTCTAAGGACAAGTGTGACCTGCTATGGGCCACATACTTTCTCCCAAAAGCAGAAGCAGAACTGGGCCCTGGATTCTCAAACCCCTATCTTTGCCTTGGAGCTGCCTCTGTGGCTTTTACCCCTGCGATGATTTTGGAGTGGTTTCCTCCCTCAACAAGGACAACAATGGAGGTGATCAGGTAGAGGATGGCCGCTATGAGGGTTCGGAAGAAGTCCTGTGAGGCGTGGGGAGAAGAGGGGAATTCAGCATCCAGCGGTCCCAGGACCATCCCAACTGCCCCGGCGCCCCTCCCTAGTCCCACCCCTTTCTCACACTCCAAGGCCAGTTGATGATCTGTATCTTCGTGTGCAGGTCGCACATGTAGATGACAAAGAAGATAGCAGCAAGGATCATCTCGACCACCGACAGGGAGGAGTATCCTGGCGTGGAGGCACTGAAGCAGATCAGAATCACGAGGCACAATATCTGGAAGGATGACAGGGGAAAGGGGACAACCCCCCCCCCCAATCAGCATCCAGGGCTGAGGGGATTTGGCTTAAATTGGAGGTCTCAAACTCCGACGATGCCTACCAGGGCTGGAAAGATGACAAATACTAATAGCTAAAGGTTTACTTTGTGCTCACTGTCCCAAAAGTTGTTCTAGGGGCTGTACAAGTAGGAATTTACTTAATCATCATGACAACCCCATGAGCTGGGTACTGTTATTAGTATCTTTATTTTATAGATGAGAAAACTGAGGCACTGAGAGGTTAAGTGACTTGCCCCGTAGGGGCACCTAGGAAAGGGTAGAGCTGGGTGCCTCGGTCCCCCGCCTTTTCCCTTCCAGCATAGGGGCGGGCTGCAGGGAGTGGTGCTGCCAGGTGTTTGGTGAGCACTGCGGGCGCCAGCTACAGGGCCTTGACAGGGGCGGGGCCTGCGGTTCCCTCGGCAACCCCTTTGGGAACCGGTAAGAGTGACATCGGAGGGGCAGGACTCTGTTAAAGGCGTCGCACCGCTTTTACAAGTGAATCAAAGTGGCTCCCACTTTCAGGAAGCCAAGGGTGGGAAACCCAGGCTCCCCGAGCGGCCCGAAGAGCTAAGGACATCCTCCCGACCACAGAAGGGCGAGGAAGAACTGGTAAAGGGCGGACCGCCCTACACCGTAGGACCAGGGCTCAGGGCCCCACCCCAACAGGCCCCGCCTCTGGGCGCGCAGCCAGCCCGCCTGCCAGTGCCCAGGCCGCGCCACGCCCTGCCACGAGAGGCCCCCCCCCGCCCGCCTCCTAGCCCCCTGGGATCCCTCCGAGGAGCCCACCGATGTGTCCACGCGCTCTCCCTCCACAAGGCCCCCCCATAGGCGCTATGGTCCCCTTGCGGCACCCCGTAGCCAGCAGCTCCTGACCACCTTCTCCAATCCCCACTGCTTCGCCCCGAGCCCCTGGATTCGGGCCTCCACCACCAACCCACCCTCCCGCGCCCCACTGCGGAGCGCCTCCAGGCCCGCGTCTGCCTCACCCGGGGCCTCCGGGCTCCGCGTGGTCCAGCCACTCCACCCTGCCTTTGCCCACCCGCCTGTCCCGGGACGCTCACAATCTCAGCAAACAGGAGAATTCCCTTTCGGGTGCGCGAAAAGTTGGTGCAGGCGGCCCAGCAGCCGGGGGCCGAGAGGCGCTCGGAATCCGCCATGGGGTGGGCCGGAGTCCCTAGGGGCGCGGAGTATCTACTCGCTTTCTGGCGGATTTCGGGACGCTGCACTACCCTGCCGTCTTGCCCGCCGTCTGGCTGGGAAGGGGGCCCCCGGGGCGAAGGAGGGAGTGAATCACCTCGCAGAGCAGAAGCGGGCGGGGCCGGAGGGGGCCGGGCCAGGTGGCTGCCGCCCCGGAAGCCCCTTTGCCCCGCCTGCCAAGGATACTCCCCGCTGGGTGCGTAGCCCCCAGGGCGCCCCACCTCCGGGGGCGCCAGCCTTTGAGGCTTGGCAGTTCGGGGTACCATGTGCGGTAATGGCGGGACCTTTTGCGCTTTCGGAATAGGAATGCTTTCGGTGTTGCCTCAATTCAGAACCTCGGGGATCTGGTTTTGGGGAAGCACATGACTCAGTTTCCTTAGCTGTAAAAATGGCTGAGGCCATGGTTAAACCCAGGCATGTTTCCAGAATTCTGAATATTTCGGATCTTAGAAAGTTGTGTATTTCTTAACACTCTCAGCGAGGTCTGGGGCAGCCCCGTTTTAAAATAATAATAATAGTAATAAAAAGCCTTAATATTTATTCAAGTAAAGGGGTGGAAATCGTTCACAATAAGTGGGATAAGCCAGAACTGAAAATTGTCCCTCATTAAGTCAGGTTAGGTTTTGTAACCAAGTGGTGCTCAATACACGGGAAAGCTATTTCCAGGGCTTTGGGGACTTCAAATTTCGGGTAAAGGATCATGGTTGGTGGAATAAACCCCTTAGCAGTGATGGAAATGAGACTGCACTAGCGCACAGGCTAAGAGAGAATAGGGCTTGGTGAGCATCAAACTGCTCAGTACATGGGGACAGACATTATTAACGGTGTCACAACCCAGAGGCTCTCAGTTCTGCAATCCTAGGGAGGCCCTGGCCCCAAGTGCTGGGCCTCTGTTTCCTGGTTCTCAGAAGAGAGCCACCAGCACAGCCCTAGATGAAGAATGGGGAAGGAGCCCAGGTTTCTTTAGTGCTGGAAGCTTGGCAAGGTGAGAGGAAGGTTCCTGGGGTCCCGGTCGTGGTGACAAAGCTGATGACATTTGAAGTGTGTTATCTATCCTACCTGAGCTATTTCTCCTGACTCAGCCTTGATTTCTGCATCTGAGACAGGAATCTGGTCACAGGAATCAGGATCTCCCTGGAGATATGCTGAGGATCACATTCTCTAGACTGAATGTTGGTTTTATTCTCATCCCATTTGAGGGAAGAGTTGTGGCTGGAAGGCCAGGACAGTTAGACCCAAGGGTCTGCCTGCACACATCCCCCAACCTGGGGTGCCTCAAAACCAAGAAAGGGGCACCCTACTATCAGCCCAGGTTGCTGAGAGTGGTTGGGTGGTAGAAGGAATGAAGCACACTTTTCCCCAGACTGAGTGTGTGTTTTCCAACTCTGTGAGGACATATCTGAGTTTCTAGAACAAAACAAACTCTGCTCCACTTCAGGGCCTTTGCACTTGCTGTTCCCATGGCTGCCAGTGCCCTTCTCCAAGCTCTTCATACATTTATTTGGCTTTTGGTCAATCAGGTCCTAGCTCAAAGGTTGTCTTCAAAGAGACCAGCAGCCCACCATCGTTATTTCCACCAACATAACCTCCTTTTGCCATCTTTATAACTCTGACCTCTCTCTGAAGTTACCTTTAATTTATTCCTTTTCTTTTCTTTCCTTTGCCTTTTCTTTTTCAACCTAGGTTTACACAAAGTTAGAAATCTTTATGTTTTGTTTCACCAGCATCTCCCCAGTGCCTATACAGTGCAAAGTAAACAACTGGGGCTCAATTATTACTTGATTAAAAGGGCCGGCTCAGGAATCCGGCCTTGATTAAATCTCGCTTCAACCCCCTCCCTAGAGCCATTTATACTATCTGGGCCTCAATTCCCTCCCCCATGAAATGGACATATCAGGATTGTTGAGCAGATGTGTAAGTAGATGAAAATAGATAGTGCAAGTAGAGCCAGTAGCAGGAATAAGGCTAAGTAAATGGTGGCTGGGGTTACTATTATTAGTCTCCCGGGTGTGACTGTGTTGATAGGACTGAAGCTCCTTCACTTCCCTAGAGCCACACCTCCACTAGGCTCTGAGTCAAGGGTAGCTGGAAACCCCATCGCACTTCCCCACAATGTCCACAGTGCTGACCGTTGAAGCATTCACCAGCTCCCAGCCTGGCTATGAGGTCCCCCTCTCCTTCCAGCATCAGCCTAGAAATTCACACGCCTGTCTTTTAATTTGCCTCCCCTCTCCGGTGGGAGTTGCCCATTCCCACCTGACCACAGCTTCCTTCATTGGTGGTGGGAGGGGTCAAGTGCTTAGGGTGTGGTGACAAGCGGAGGTGACTAGACATTTCTTGCCTCGGCCAGCGCTGGCTTTGGGGCTATCCCGTAGGAGTCCCGCTGGCCACATAAGCCCTGCCTTCAGGGCTCTGCTCCCAGGATGGAGGAAACTCTGGCCTCTTCCAGGACCAGGAACGCCCAGCATGTGGCATGTGCACACAAGCCAGGCGCTGTTCGTCACCATGTATGGAAGAGGGGGCGCGGCTGAGAGGTTCTAACAGCCTTTTTTTAGTGCAGCGCTGACTCACACCTTCCCGGCTCCTCCCCAAAGGGGGCTCCAGGGCCCCAGCCCGTGCCCTAAGGGTGGCAGTCTACGTGCCAGCGAGAGCCAGCCGACCAGGCCGGAAGTGAGAGACCACAGGCTCCCGGTGAAGGAAGCCACCCTGGTTCTAGCCTTGCTATCGGGCCATCAGGGCGATTCCTGATCGGGGCTGTGGGTATTCAGGCGCACTCCCGCTACAACGGCCCACCTCTGCATTCGCCATGCCGGGTGCAAAGATTATCTGTGAGCCCCGCACACCTGTCAGAAAGTGAAATGAATGAACACGGAGAGAAGCAGGAGCCGGCGAAGAAAAACCGAGTGGGGAGAAAGCACGCCAGGCTGAGGATCAGCACAGGCAGACCCCACTAGAGACACGGGTGAAACAGCGTGAAGTAAGCTTTTTAATGGTTACAGGAAGAGGCCCTGCTTGGAACCAGATCGACCCACCTTCTCCTCTGCGGGGTGAACGCAGGAGCCCCACCCGGCCTACAGCACCCGGCAAGTCAAGACTGGGTCGAACCATTTTATTACCTCCCCCGCTCGAAACCAGAAGCGCAGGGCCGGCCCGTCCGGAGGGCTGTACCACTGACACTGTGAGGGAAGCGCGGGATGGTCCGGGGCGCAGCCGGAGTGGGGATGGGACGAGACCGAGTGTGCGCTCTCCCAGCGATGCTAGCGTGCGGTCGGTGGAGTACACCGGATCCAGGTCCGGCAGTACCAAGTGAGCATCGGGCCGTCCCATAAGTGCTCAGTGCCTCCGCCTTCCAGCGGCCATCTCGAGAGCAAGCTGCGGCGCCCTGGGGATCCCTAGGGCCCGCGAAAGCCGTTCCTCACTCGGCACCAGCCAGGGTCCCGGGGAACCCGGGGTTCGGTTGTTAGGGTCGTCTGTGCAGCGCTGAGGAGGAGGAACCGCAGAACAGTCGGCCAGCGGCTCTGGGCTAGGTTCAGGGCTGCCCCGACCGTGCGGAAGTGGAGAAGCACTGACGGTGTGAGACCTCATCACCTCTGGTCCACCAGGATCTGGGCTGCGATCAGGGGATGGCAGACCTGCGGGTTGGATTGGGGGATAGGATGGGGAATGGAAAACCGAGCCCCCTGGCTGAGGGGGGCCGGCAGACTCCAGGGCCTGCAGGAGACAGGGACCCCTCCTTAGAGAAATCTCCCTTTGAGGCTGGACAAACCATTCAGGAACCGTTACCACCCCCTCAAGACTCGCCCCACCTCCAACGCCTCTTGTCCTGAGACCTCTCCCCAGCTGGATCCAGAACATGCCCCGCAAATACTTTACCACAATCCCAAAGGAAATCAAACCCTGACCTTGACCTCGATATGCTAAACCCCTCCCATCTAGGACCCCAGACTATCCCCTTCCTTAACCCACCTCCCTCAACACCCAGCTGTTGGCATATGGACCCCTCAGCCTTGGAAATAGACCCCCCTCAACCTCCGGATCCCCATCCCATCCTCTCCCTCCTGAGACCCACTCCACCTTTTCATGCGAGAACAACTCTTCCTTCTAAACACCTGCTTTTACCCCAGACCCTTCCCCCATTCTCCTCTCCTAGTACCTCAAAAACCTCCCCTCTAAAATCTACTTTTATTCCTATTCTGGGACCCTGCTCTTCCCCAACATGGATCGTGCTTTTGAGAATATCATGACACCTCACAGACACTAAACTCTGACCTCCTCCCCACAGAGACCACCACCACCTCCCACCCTGGACCCTAGTCTCTCCATGTTGCGAGCCTCTCCTTCCCCTCACAGCTCTCTGAACCCTCTCCCTTGGGAAACCCACCATCTCCTTTCTGGGGCCCTCCCATCCCTTCAGGCTTGTCAGGGTGGGTTTCAAGGGGCCTGCTTAGTACAAGACAGAGACGGGGGCCGCCTGTGCGAATGCGCTCCACCACTTGGGCATGGGTGAGGCCCCGAGTTGATTCTCCGTTGATGTGGAGCACGAGGTCCCCAGCCTACAAGAGTGCAAGGAGAGGGGTATTGTAGAATGAGCAGATAGGGAGCACCGCGACAAAGGGCGAGGATTGGGCGAGCACTGTTGAGTGGAGGACGTCTTATACCTCACCTGCAAGCGACCACAGCGCTGTGCTGGCCCGTTTCTCAGCAGCCCACGCACCGCCAGAGGAGCATCCCCCGATGAATCTCGGCCTCCGCTTAATGTGAGGCCAAAGCCCGTGGAATCTCGAACCAGTTCCACGCAGAACCGTCCAGAGGTCTGGAGAGGCTTCGAAGCAGAACATGCCTTAGCCTGGGTCACTTGTGGCGGTGCAGTACCTGTACCCAAGGTCACTGACCGATGATGCTGGAGTAAAAACACAAGCATACGTACATTGCCAGTCTCAAAGCGGGTGGCATTCAATAAAAGGGAGAGGTGGTACCTGCGGCCGGTGTTCCACGAAAGTGGGATTAGGCAGGCGACTGTCTGTAACCTCTATGTCTGCAGAGTCCAGCACACTAACGGCTGGAAGATGAAAAAGGCAGTCAGCGGGGGACTCCAGGGAAACCACTTAGGACGTGCCCCCAGATTTAACGTTCTAGCTTCACCTCATTTCCTTACCTCTAGAATGCAAACTGGCACGCCCACCTATTTAACTGAGCTCAACCCACATGAGTAACTGACCTCAGGTAGACTTCTAAGTAATAATCCTGGGCTCTGCTATTTGAATACACCTCTAGACCTTCCTATAGTCCTCCAATAACGCAGAGATCCTGTTCCTCATATTACACCCTTAGGCACACCCTGGGGGGTGCAACTCCAAGACTGGACTCCTAAACTTTTCAGGCTCCGCCCCCTAACTGGCCTATAAATTTCAATCCATTCCTGACACTTCGATCCCTCCCCTTGGCATTTGTAGGCTCTACCTCCTGGAGTGGATTTTTTTTTCCAGACCCGCCCCTCAGCCAACTGCCCGCCCCCAAAACTCTTCAGGCCCCACCTCCTCAGAAATGCCATACAAAGGCCCCCTGACAGGGATAACCATCCAGCCGTGCACCCGCAACTAGCCAATGCAACATTAATCTATCAAAATAGCTTTTCCAAGATCACCTCGTGGAGGAATATTCTAGGATAACGCCAAGGCTCCGCCCCTCGAAGCGCCCTCCGAGCCCCGCCCCGCCACCCACTGGCCCCACCCAGAGAAGTAACAAGCAATCCCGGGTCCGCCACTACTGAATCCGGCCCCACTCACACCCCGCCCCACGCAACGCACCAGCCTTGGGGCGCAGGCGCAATGTGGCGCCCGTCCTGCGTACCAGCGCCGCTACGTCGGCCGCAGCTCTGGCCGCCAGGGGGCGCGCGTTCAGCCGCTCCAGGAGCTGCCGGGCTCTGGGGCCAGCCCGCTGGGGAAGGTCCCGGCCTGCGCGGGTGGAAAGAGGAGGTCAGCACCTGCCCTAGCCTCGGCGCACCACCTCGCTCCCCGACGTCGGAAGACCCAGAATGCCCCTCAAGACCTTCGGAACCCCCCGACCACTCCCTGGATAGTTCCGCAGGCCCCTCTCAACTCCCGCGACCCCCCACCATCGCGGGCATGCCCCCGGACCCCCGCCCGCACCCACGATATCCCTGGAGAGAGCTAGCTGACCGAAATATTTCTGGACACGTCCCAGCACCCTGGGACTATCTCTAAAGGTCTCCAGCTGCCCCTTCGTAGCCCCAGATTCCAAACTCTTCCCGCACAGGAGCGAGAGGGACCCCGGTTCCCCCAGATGTCCCGACAGAAGACGGTCTGCCCCAGCTGTGGCTCCGGCACCCCCGAGTCCCCTTCCAGATCTCCTAGGCAACCCTGATGGCCCACGTAGCCCCAACTGCCGCTCCATTTATCCCCGGAGGCCCCCGCCTAACCCCCCGCAATTCACTACGGACCCTGAGTGGCCAGGCGTCCCCAGTGACCCCGGGCAGACCCCTCTGGCACATCTCCCCGGAGACTTCTGAGAGCCCCCGGGTCTGGCGCGCAGCCCCGCGGTGCGGTGCGGTGCGGTGCGGGTGCGGGTCGGGGACCTGGAGCCCAGCCCCGGCCACCCGGCACCCGCCCGCCACTAGGGCGCCAGGGCTGCTTTGTTTACCACCTGTCGGAAGGAAAAGGTGAGGAGCCGACAGGCGGTACATGGGGTGTCAGGGACGCGCCCAGTCCCTCCCCACCCAACCCCCGTACCTCCTCTGCTCCCCCTAGGGTCCGTGGCGCCCCTCGCGCGCGGCTCCATGACCCGAAGTCCGCCGGCTGGACGCAAGGCCGCCAGCGACGCGTTTGGAGCGCCTGGGCGCGCTCACCTGGCGGCCCGCCCAGGCCTGGATGCGGCTGAGGCCGCCCGGTCCCGTGCCTGGCGCCCCGACCCGCGCGCTGACCTACCTGGCCGCCGGCGAGGAGGCTTGGCTGCGGGAGCCAGCGCGAGCTCTGGGCCTCGCTCTGCCTCAGGCGCTGCCTCGGTGAGCCCCGGAGCCTGCGCTGGGCTCCTTCTTCCACCCAGGAGGGGTTGTTAGTCCACGAGCGAGAAGAGGAGGGGAAGTCGAGGCCCAGAGAAGTTAAGGGCCCCGCCTGAGCTCTGACAACTAAAAACGGGGGTGCAGAAGTGGAGCCCGCGTTTACCAGGGGATTCTGCAGACCCCCACGGAGCTTTGCTCACAGTAGGACGGGACCTCAGCAAATTTGCGGTGAAACTTTTCTACTCGGGAAGTGGAAGAGTCCGTTGGGCTGGGCAGGGGCGGGGACGGGGTGGGGGGCGTCGGGGAGGCGTCCTTTGGAGCCTTGGGGGCCATGGGAGGGTTTGGGGCCCTGACCGTGATAGGGTTGGGGGACTCCAAAAGCCGGGAAGGGCGGGTGCCCTTGAGAGTGGAGAGGCGGTAGGGGCCTCAACTTGAGGAGGCTTTCAAGGCCCGTGGGTGGGAAGGGTCGCCAGCCAATGAGAAGGAAGAAATGAGGCCCCTCTTAGTTACTAAAAGTGAAGGGTGGCCTGGAGACAGAGGTCCGGTTGGGGGAGCACTTGGGCACAATGCTACTGGAGTGGAAGGAGGAATGGGGTGCGGTGAGAGATAGCCTGTGACCGCCACTCTGTGGAGGAAGAAACTGGGGCCACAGGGGCTCAGACACCTCTCAGTCCAGGGCCCCACAGCCCGCCAACCACAGTGCACGCCTCAGGCGGCTTATCCCCAGCATTCACTGGGGCTGTGACTGTTTCACTCTGGGCCCTGGACGCACTGTGTCCTGATGTCCATTCTGGGTGGCCGGGCAGCCTCAGTTGTCCACCTTTCAGGGGCCTGGTGTTGTCCTAGGTGAGAGGGGTTGAATGGTCCCTGCTTCCCTTCCTCCTGCAGTCTCCTGGCCCTCCCACCTCGGACCTGACCTTGTCTTCGGAGGGGATACACTGGACCTCATTCATTGCTCTGCCCTGTTTTATGCCAACCACCTGGGGCTGTCATAACTCCCCAAATTTTGTGAACTGTTTTTCCCACCGTCCCTCCTTTGCCTGCACTGTGTCTTCTGTATAGGAACTCTTCTCAGTCTTTTTGTCCACTGAAACAGGACTGCATATTATCAAGGCCCATTTTTAAGGCTTTAATTTTCCATCCATCCAGTTCTGAAAAGGAATGCAGAAGATGGGTGATTGGCTATGTAGAACTGTAAACCTACGTGTTTCTTTCTGTGAGGAAGAGTTTAGGCTGCTTTATTTTCCTGAGTCTTCTCAGGAGAACTGGATTGAGGAGAAAAACCAAGTCTGATCCCAAGGCTCCCCCATCCTCTCCTTCACTGGGAAGCCTTCCCACTGTCTCCTCCAAGATCCAGTCCCCTTGAACTCCCCTTGGGGACTTCCCCAGTACTCTAGGGCAGTGCTGGTCACCACAGTCACTGGCCTTTCTGGGCCTCTGTCTGTCTGTACTGGGGTCTTTGTCTGGCTGCCCACACCTGTCCCAGCTGGAGTCTGGTGTTGGGTAGGGGAAGATTGAGACCCTATATTGCAGAGTTCTCCATAGAATTCTCATTCCTTTATGTATTTTATGGACATTCTCTAACACCTGGTCAGAGGTCAGCCCCATGCCGAGGCAGCTGGGTCCATGAGGCTGAAACAGCCCTGGGCTCCGGTATTAGTAGGCCCTCTTTCTGGAAGAAGGGACACCTACACAGACATTGACAACACAGTGATATCCGGGTTGGGAACCGCCTTTCTTATGAGTTTGTATTGGAATTGTATTTTTCAGAGTTGGAGGGTACATTCGATTTTATTTAATAGTTACCCTGATTTATTACTTTTAGACATTTAGCTTTATAATAGGTGGGCCTCCACTTGTATTCTCACACTGGGACTCACAGATGTTGTGGGATGGGCCCCGTCAACCTCAGAAACAAAGAGGGAGCACATGGATTTCAGAATTTGACATGCTACAAAGACACAGTAATAAAAAGAGTGTCAGGCTGAGCATGGAGCATAGACAAATTAATCAATGAGACATTGGGGTTTTAGATACAGGTATATATAGGAACTTGAAACATAATGTATAGATAGCACTACAAATCAGATGGAAATGATGGAATCTGTGGTATATGGTGGGAAAATCAACTCACTCTCACCTCAGTAGGATACCGCCTCACATCCAGTAGAGTGGCTACTATCAGAAAATTGGTAAAGAACCTTCTGGATGGGGACAAGTTAGAACCCTTCCGCCTCGCAGTGGCAATGTAAAATGATGCAGCCACAGTCAAAAACAGTTTGGGGTTAACTCAGAAAGTTAAATGTAGTCTTACCATATCATCCAGCAGTTCCGTGCCTAGATGTATTATACAAGAGAACTGAAAGCAGAGAATCAAACAGATACTTGCATGCAAATGTTCACAGTAGTACCATTCCCAATAGCCAAAAGATGGAAACAGTCCAAATGTACATCAAGTGATGAATGGATAAGCAAAAGTAGTATAAACATACAGTAGAATATTATTCGGCCTTAAAAAGGAATGAAATTCTGGCACATGCTACAACATGAATGAACCTTGCAGACATTATGTTGAGTGAAAATAAGTCAATTACAAAAAGGCAAATAGTGTTTGATTCCACTTGCACAATGTACTTAGAGTAGGCCAATCAATAGAGACCGAAAGTAGAATAGAGATTACCAGTAGCTGGGGAGGGGGGATAGGGTGTTATTGGTTAATGGGTAGAGACTTTTTGTATTCATGGATGAAGCAGGACTGAACTATTTTTTAAAGATTTATTTATTTATCTGAGAGAGCGCTTGTGAGCGGGGGAGATGCAGAGTGAGAAGGAGAGAAAATCTCAAGCCAACTCTGCTCAGAGCATGGAGCCCAACTCAGGGCTCAATCCCATGACCCTGATACCATGACCTGAGCCAAAATCAAGAGTTGGAGGGGCGCCTGTGTGGCTCAGTGGGTTAAAGCCTCTGCCTTCGGCTCAGGGAATCTCTGCTCAGCAGGAAGCCTGCTTCCTCCTCTCTCTCTCTCTCTGCCTGCCTCTCTGCCTACTTGTGATCTCTGTCAAATAAATAAATAAAATCTTTAAAAAAAAAAAGAGTTGGACACCTAACCACCTGAGCCACCCAGGCATCCCTATAGAATGTTTTTTTTTTAAGATTTTACTTATTTATTTGACAGAGATCACAAGTAGGCAGAGAGGCAGGCAGAGAGAGAGGTGGAGGCAGGCTCCCTGCGGAGCAGAGAGCCTGATGCAGGGCTTGATCCCAGGACCCTGGGATCACGACCTGAGCTGAAGGCAGAGGCTTAACCCACTGAGCCACCCAGGCGCCCCCTATAGAATAGTTTTTTTAAAAAATGGTTTCATTCGGGGGCACCTGGGTGGCTCAGTGGGTTAAGTGTCTGCCTTGCCTCAGGTCATGGTCTCAGGGTCCTGGGGTTGAGCCCTGTGTCTGGGCTCCCTGCTCAGTGGGGAGCCTGCTTCCCCCTCTCCCTCTGCTCCTCCCCCCTAAACTGTGCTCACACACGTGCTCTTTCTCTCTCTCAAATAAATAAAATCTTAAAAAAAAAAACCAAAATGGTTTCATTCAAATTAGATCATAGACCTAAATGTAAAACCTCAAACTATACAATTTCTAAAAGTAAGAATAGGAGAAAAACTTTGTGACCTTGGGTTAGGCAAAGGTTGTGTAGACAGGATATCAAAAGCAAAATCCATAAAGGAACCAATGGATTCATTGAACTTCACCAAAATTCAAAACATCGGCTTTTCTTTTTTAAAGATTTTATTTATGTATTTGACAGAGAGATTGCGAGAGACAGAGCACAAGCAGGAGGAGTGGCAGGCAGGGAAAAGGGAGAAGCGGGCTCTCCGCTGAACAGGAGCCTAATATGGGACTCGATCCCAGGACTCTGGTTATTATGACCTGAGCCCAAGGCAGATGCACCACCCAGGCGCCCCAAACTTCTGCCTTTTTAAAAATTATGTTTTAAGATTTTTATTTATTTATCAGAGAGAGAGTGAGAGAGGGAGAGAGAGCGCACACAAGCAGGTGGAGAGGCAGACAGAGGGAGAAGTAGGCTCACCTCGAGTAAGGAGCCTGATGCTGGACTCGGACTTGATCCCAGGACCCTGGAATCATGACCTGATGGGAAGACAGCCACTTAACCACCTGAGCCACCCAGGCATACCAAACTTCCGCTTTTCAAAAGACAGTGCAAATCACTCTTCTTAAGAATTGTATTCATAATACACACACAATGGCCCAAATTTAATAATACAACCCCATAAAAATGGGCAAAATATTTGAACACATGCTTTATCAAAAAACATATATAGATGGCAAATAATTGTGCTGACAATGTTCAATTATTATTAGCCTTTAGGGTAAGCAAGTGGAGATCGTGATGAAGCACCACTGTACACATAGCAGAATGACTGAAAGTAAAAAAGTCTGACAATACCAACTGCTGGAGAAGATATGGAGGAAATGGAATTCTCAGAGACTGCTGATAGTAATATAAAATGATATAGCATCTTTAGAAAACAATTTGGCAGGGGCGCCTGGGTGGCTCAGTGGGTGAAGCCTCTGCCTTCCGTTCAGGTCATTATCTCAGGGTTCTGGGATCGAGACCTGCATTGGGCTCTCTGCTCAGCAGGGAGTCTGCTTCCCCCTCTCTCTCTGCCTGCCTCTCTGCCTACTTGTGATCTGTCTCTCTCTGTCAAATAAATAAATAAAATTTTTTAAAGAAAAAGAAAACACTTTGGCAGTATCTTAAGTTAAACAGGTATATGATCCAGCCATTCCACTCCTGGGTATTTACCTAAAAGAAATGAAACAAGGTATCTTCACAAAGACTTGCATATGAATATTCATGGCAGTTTTATTTGTTGTCTTAGTCATCTCAGGCTGCCATAAGCCACCTATAAACTGTTAAACTGTTGTTTAAGCCATCTATAGACTGTTGTTTAATGGCTTAAACAACAGACATTTATTTCTCAAAGTTCTGAAGGCTGTCAAGTCCAAGATCAAGGTGCTAGCCAATTTGGTTCCTGGTAAAAGCTCTCTTCCTGGCTTGCAAATGTCCACCATCTATGTGTATCTTCACCTGGAGGGAGGGAGAGAGAGAGAGAGGCTCTCTCTGTCTTTTTATAAGGCCTCAATTCTATGTGTTTAGAATCTCGCTGTTATGACATCATTTAACCTTAATTACCTCCTAAAGACTATCTCCAAATAGTTACACTGGGGCTTAAGGCTTCAACATATGAATTTTGAGGCAATACAATTCAGCCCATAGTATTCATTAATAGCCAAAAACTGAAAACAACTCAAATATCCATCAACAGGTGACTGGGTCAACAATCTATGTAATATTCATGCAATGGAATGTTACTCTGCAATAAAATAGAATGAAAAGGGGTGCCTGGGTGGCTCAGTGGGTTAAGCCTCTGCCTTCAGCTCAGGTCATGATCTCAGGGTCCTGGGATCAAGCCCCGCATTGGGCTCTCCGCTCAGCAGGGAGCCTGCTTCCTCCTCTCTCCCTGCCTGCCTCTCTGCCTACTTGTGATCTCTCTCTGTCAAATAAATAAATAAAATATTTTAAAAAAATAAAATAGAATGAAAAAATTTGGATGGATCTCTTAAAATCAAAAACAAACAAAGACCAACCTAAAAGATTTCCTGAGGACACAAAACCAGTTTGGATATATAAACAAAGTTTAGCTTATTTTGCAAGGCTAACTTGACCTGGGTCATTTCTTGTTTAGGCCTCTGGAAATCATAAACAAAACTTAAACTGTCTCCCAAGGTAGAAATGAAGTAACCACTGACCAATTCCCTGTCATTGAAGAAAATTATAATATTATAACCAGTCACTGTGAAGAATAAACAGTCACTCCTTTCTCACTGTATAAACTGCTTTATAGCAATACAACCCCTGAGCTTCATCCCATGTTTTGGTTTGAGTGCTCCTGGTTTCCAAACTATTTTCTTGGTGTGTGCACAATAAAAGTTTACTAATTGTTACTTTGGTGATTGATTGGTTTTACTTCTGTTATTTCTGAACTTTCGGCAGATCTCAAAAAAGCCGTGCTTAGTGAAAGAAGCCAGAACTGCTCCCCCAAAAGAGTACGTACTATACGATTCCATTTATATAGAAGTCTAGATACCACTTATATGTGGGATCTAAAAAAACAAAACAAATGAATAAGCATAAAAGCAGAAACAGACCCATAAATATAAAGAATAAACTGGTGGTTACCTGAAGGGAAGGGTTGGGTGAATGGGCAAAATGGGTGAAGGGGAGTAGGAGGTACAGGCTTCCAGTAAAGGAACAAAGTCATGGGATGGAAGGTACAGCATAGGGAATGCAGTCAGTGGTATTGTAGTAGTGTTGTATGGTGACAGATGATAGCTACACCGGTGGTGAGGAATCACTATGTTGTGTGCCTAAAACTAATGTAACATTGTGGGTCAAATTCGATTTTATTTATTTATTTATTTGACAAGGGAGGAGGGGAGAGCACAAGCAGGGGGAGCAGCAGAGGGAGAGGGAGAAGTAGGCTCTCCGTGGAGCAGGGAGCCTGATGCAGCACTCAATCCCAGGACCCTGGGATCCTGACCCGAGCTGAAGGCAGATGCTTAATCCATTGAGTCACTCAGGCACCCCCAACTTCAATTTTATTTTTTTAAAGATTTTATTTATTTATTTGACAGACAGAGATCACAAGTAAGCAGAGAGGCAGGCAGAGAGAGAGGGGTAAGCAGGCTTCCCACTGAGCAGAGAACCGGATGCGGTTCTGGATCCCAGGACCCTGAGATCATGACCTGAGCTGAAGGCAGAGGCTTAACCCACTGAGCCACCCAGGCACCCCACCAACTTCAATTTTAAACATCTAGAAAACTGCAAACTAATGTGCAGCGATAGAATAAATCAGTGGCTGGCGAGAGCTCGACACAGGAAGGAGGAATTACGCAGTAGGAAGGTAACTTTTGGCAGTGAGAATTATGTTTCCTACCTTGATTGTAATGATAGTCTCACAGATAGAAACACAGTTAAAAACTTATCAGATTTTGTCAAGCCTCAATCCATTAAAAAAATTAAAGGATTGATTAAATTTTTCAGAATTGGGTAGGGCTATGGGAAGAACTGACTTAAATCCATGAATGAGGGGAGGTTAAAGGGGTTAATAGGTTTATATTCATGAATGGACGAAGCTAAGGCATCGGTTTAAACCCACGCTTGAGCGGGACTGAGAGCGGGTTTGGCTCTGTCCCTTCTGATAGTAATCAACATAGATTAAAGATAAACACTGCTGGGCTACTACCACACAGCTTGATTGGCCCCAATGTAGGTGATTTGGAAGCTTGATTCCTAAATTCTTGACGATTTTATGATACACACCTTATTACTGGCACTTCCCAGAGGAGTAGACTGAGGCTCTAGATGGAGTGGTGGCTATGGTTCCATCTCAGGGAACCAGGGTTGGCCTTCTGTCTGGACGCTCCTACCCCTCAACCCTGACAACAGCCTCAGTGACCTAAGATCCGTTGCTTCATCCCAATCCTTGCCCTTGTCCCCAGATTTGTGACCCCACTGTCTTCAGCTCTCAGTGAACTCCCACCCACCATGAAGGATCCCTGAGGCTTCCTTGGACACCCCATTCATGTCCACCAAGACTGAGCATCTCCCAGTCTGGAAGCTCTTCCCCATTTCTAGACCCTGGAACCCTCATCCACTTGGCAAGTTCCCTGACCCATTTCCAAACCACTGAGGCTACCAATGTCTGGAAGCCTCCCCTTACTATCCCCCCATCCTGACCTTTCAACAGTGCACAGAGCCTGCAAAACCTACCATCCACCAATCTATGGAGCCTCAAGCTCCCTTTGCCCAGAACGTAAGTACCCCTCTATCTCAACCACCAGTTCCCAGAGCCATGAGCCCCAGATTGGAAGCTATGCTATCCATCCTCAGTGCCTAAAGTCTCATCTAGAACAGGGAAAGACAATGTATGAGGTCCAGTGTATCCCCTCCGAAGACAAGGTCAGGTCCGAGGTGGGAGGGCCAGGAGACTGCAGGAGGAAGGGAAGCAGGGACCATTCAACCCCTCTCACCTAGGACAACACCAGGCCCCTGAAAGGTGGACAACTGAGGCTGCCCGGCCACCCAGAATGGACATCAGGACACAGTGCGTCCAGGGCCCAGAGTGAAACAGTCACAGCCCCAGTGAATGCTGGGGATAAGCCGCCTGAGGCGTGCACTGTGGTTGGCGGGCTGTGGGGCCCTGGACTGAGAGGTGTCTGAGCCCCTGTGGCCCCAGTTTCTTCCTCCACAGAGTGGCGGTCACAGGCTATCTCTCACCGCACCCCATTCCTCCTTCCACTCCAGTAGCATTGTGCCCAAGTGCTCCCCCAACCGGACCTCTGTCTCCAGGCCACCCTTCACTTTTAGTAACTAAGAGGGGCCTCATTTCTTCCTTCTCATTGGCTGGCGACCCTTCCCACCCACGGGCCTTGAAAGCCTCCTCAAGTTGAGGCCCCTACCGCCTCTCCACTCTCAAGGGCACCCGCCCTTCCCGGCTTTTGGAGTCCCCCAACCCTATCACGGTCAGGGCCCCAAACCCTCCCATGGCCCCCAAGGCTCCAAAGGACGCCTCCCCGACGCCCCCCACCCCGTCCCCGCCCCTGCCCAGCCCAACGGACTCTTCCACTTCCCGAGTAGAAAAGTTTCACCGCAAATTTGCTGAGGTCCCGTCCTACTGTGAGCAAAGCTCCGTGGGGGTCTGCAGAATCCCCTGGTAAACGCGGGCTCCACTTCTGCACCCCCGTTTTTAGTTGTCAGAGCTCAGGCGGGGCCCTTAACTTCTCTGGGCCTCGACTTCCCCTCCTCTTCTCGCTCGTGGACTAACAACCCCTCCTGGGTGGAAGAAGGAGCCCAGCGCAGGCTCCGGGGCTCACCGAGGCAGCGCCTGAGGCAGAGCGAGGCCCAGAGCTCGCGCTGGCTCCCGCAGCCAAGCCTCCTCGCCGGCGGCCAGGTAGGTCAGCGCGCGGGTCGGGGCGCCAGGCACGGGACCGGGCGGCCTCAGCCGCATCCAGGCCTGGGCGGGCCGCCAGGTGAGCGCGCCCAGGCGCTCCAAACGCGTCGCTGGCGGCCTTGCGTCCAGCCGGCGGACTTCGGGTCATGGAGCCGCGCGCGAGGGGCGCCACGGACCCTAGGGGGAGCAGAGGAGGTACGGGGGTTGGGTGGGGAGGGACTGGGCGCGTCCCTGACACCCCATGTACCGCCTGTCGGCTCCTCACCTTTTCCTGCCGACAGGTGGTAAACAAAGCAGCCCTGGCGCCCTAGTGGCGGGCGGGTGCCGGGTGGCCGGGGCTGGGCTCCAGGTCCCCGACCCGCACCCGCACCGCACCGCACCGCACCGCACCGCGGGGCTGCGCGCCAGACCCGGGGGCTCTCAGAAGTCTCCGGGGAGATGTGCCAGAGGGGTCTGCCCGGGGTCACTGGGGACGCCTGGCCACTCAGGGTCCGTAGTGAATTGCGGGGGGTTAGGCGGGGGCCTCCGGGGATAAATGGAGCGGCAGTTGGGGCTACGTGGGCCATCAGGGTTGCCTAGGAGATCTGGAAGGGGACTCGGGGGTGCCGGGGCCACAGCGGGGGCAGACCGTCTTCTGTCGGGACATCTGGGGGAACCGGGGTCCCTCTCGCTCCTGTGCGGGAAGAGTTTGGAATCTGGGGCTACGAAGGGGCAGCTGGAGACCTTTAGAGATAGTCCCAGGGTGCTGGGACGTGTCCAGAAATATTTCGGTCAGCTAGCTCTCTCCAGGGATATCGTGGGCGCGGGCGGGGGTCCGGGGGCATGCCCGCGATGGTGGGGGGTCGCGGGAGTTGAGAGGGGCCTGCGGAACTATTCAGGGAGTGGTCGGGGGGTTCCGAAGGTCTTGAGGGGCATTCTCGGTCTTCGGACGTCGGGGAGCGTGGGGGCTCGCCGAGGCTCGGGCGGGTGCTGACCTCCCCCTGCGGTCTGGCCTCAGAGCTCGGGAGCTCCTGGCGCGCGCCCCCTGGCGGCCAGAGCTGTGGCCGACGTGGCGGCGCTGGTACGCCCCGAGGCGGGAGAGTGTGTGGGGCGGGTAGGGTGGGGCCTCTCGGGGTGGGGGGGGGATGTGAGTGGGGCCGGATTCAGGACTGGCAGAACCGGGATCGCTGGTTACTTCTCTGGGTGGAGCCAAAGGGTGCCACTGGCGGCGGGGCGGGGCTCGGAGGGCGCTTCGAGGGGGCGGAGCCTTGGCGTTATCCTAGAATATTCCTCCGGGAGGTGATCCTGGAAAAGTGATTGCGGTACGTTAATGTCGTATTGGCTAGTTGTTGGTGCAGGGCTAGATGGTAATCTCTGTCAGTGGGGGCTTTGTTTGGCATTTCTGAGGAGGTGGGGCCTGGAGAGTTTGGGGCCGGGCAGTTGGCTGACTGGCGGGCCTGGATAAAAAGTACATTCTATGGGGATGGATCCTATAAATGCCAGGGCGCGGGACTCGAAATGTCCGGAATGGGTTTAACTTTATAGGTCAGGACCCCAAACTTGCATTGCACCCCGCTGCTCCAGGAAGGACCTAAGGGCGTAGTATGAGGAGCAGGATCTTCGCCTTATTAGATGGATGTAGGAAGGAGGTCTGGAGGTGTTTTCAAATAGCCGGGACCAGGAGTAGTTAGGAAGCGGGGGTATCTGGGTAGTTATTCATGTGAGTGACGCTTGGAGAATTACTTGTTGGGGCACTGTCTAGGCAATTAAATTGTGGTCCAGGTTGGATGTGAGTCGGAAGAGCCGAGGCTAGAATGTAAATTGAGAGCGTTGCACCTAGGTTAGTAAAGTCACCAACAGCTTTCTTAGCCTCTTCCTTCCAGCAGTCTTCAGCATGCGATTCCTAAATGAACAGGACGATTACATGTTGAAGAGGCACTTGTCTCAGGTCCCTCTCGTCTCTCATACAGAATTCCTGGTGGGGCAAATACAGAAAAATGTGGAAAAACCTGTGGATAATTTTGGGGTACTTGTACAGTTCCTGGTGCTGGAGACTTCCTTAATGAATCTTGGTAGCACAGATTGAGGGAGAGGATGGTAGATGACGATGGGAGCTGCAGGGGAGTAACCAAGGACCAGGTTGAGAATCCAGCACAGGCCCTTAGTATTGCGTGTCTCTTCCTTTACTTAAGTCTTTGTTATGTTTTTTTCAAATAAAGTTTTGTAGTTTTTGCAGTATAGTTTTCATAGTTCTTTTTAAATAATCTATTCTGGGGGCGCCTGGGTGGCTCAGTGGGTTAAAGCCTCTGCCTTCGGCTCAGGTCATGATCCCGGGGTCCTGGGATCCAATCCCCCGTCCAGGCTCTCTGCTCCGCAGGGAGCCTGCTTCCTCCTCTCTCTCTGCCTGCCTCTCTCCCTACTTGTGATCTCTGTCTGTCAGATAAATAAATAAAATCTTTAAAATAAATAAATAATCTATTCTGGAGGGCCTGGTTTGCTCAGTGGGTTAAGCCTCGGAGCCTGCCTCCCCCATCTCTCTCTGCCTGCTGCTCTGCCTACTTGTGATCTCTCTCTCAGTCAAATAAATAAATAAAATTTAAAAAAAAAATAAAAAAATATGGGGTGCCTGGGTGGCTCAGTGGGTTAAAGCCTCTGCCTTCAGCTCGGGTTGTGGTCCTGGGGTCCTGGGATAGAGCCCCACATCAGGCTCTCCCCACATTGGGCTCTCTGCTCAGTGGGGAGCCTGCTTCCCTTCCTCTCTCTGCCTAATTGTGATCTGTCAAATAAATAAATAAAATCTTTTAAAAAAATAAAAAATAAAAACCTATACCTGGGTATCTTATTATTTTAAGACTACTGTAAATGGAATTATTTTCTTAATTTCATCCTTATTTTATCTATAGAAACACAATGGAATTTTGTGTATATTGATTCTGTAACCTCGCCAAACTTGTTTACTAGTTCTAATACCCACTAAAGAGCAAAAAAATCAACTAAATGTGAAGATTTAATTTTTTAAAAAACTTTTTAGTTATTTATTTGACAGAGAGAGAGAGAGACAGTGAGAGAGGGAACACAAACAGGGGGAGCAGGGTAGGGAGAAGCAGGCTTCCCGCTGGGCAGGGCGCCAGATGCGGGGCTCAGTCCAGGACTCTAGGATCATGACCTGAACCAAAGGAAGATACTTAAGGACTGAGCCACCCAGGGGCCCCATAATTGGTTTTAGTAAGCAACTCATAAATTGGTGAGCATCTGACCTAACAAGTAGAGAGGAGGTCTGAGAGGAGGTATACAAAATGGAAGGTTTGTTTTTTTTTTTAAGATTTATTGATCCATTTTAGGGAGAGAGAGAGAGAGAGAACACATGTGAGCAGGGGGAGGGGCAGAGGGAGAAAGGAAGCAGCAGACTCCATTGGGCATGGAGTCAGATGCAGGGCTCCATCTCAGGACCCTGAGATTATGACCTGAGCCAAAATGAAAGTCCAGTGCTTAAGCGAATGAGCCATCCAGGCACCCCCAAAATGGAAGGTTTTTATATGAAGGAAGATGGGGCAAGAAATTGTTAGCAACAGTAAAGAAAGTACTGTTTCAGGCAAGGTCGCTTCCCCTTATGGGGAGAGGTAGGACAAGGGGGTTCTTACCATCCAGATTACCTGATCTTGCTTTGGGGAATGAGAGGGCCCCATGTGAGAGGTGACCTCTTTGGTGCAGACCAGAAAATTCCAGATTGATTGGTTTAAAATTCCATTCCTGAAGAGGTTGAAATTGCAATTAATTCTTAGTTTGCTGTCCTGAGGGCAAGTGACTCCACCTTGGGCCTATGGCTTTCTTTTTAACACTCCCAAGAATTCCAAAGGAATTACACAAAAATTCTGATGTGCTTCCAATAATAAAACAAAGGAGTACTCACCAAACTGGTACTCACTAAGAGAAATGAGTACTGACCAAAAAAAACCAAAATCTTTAGGGGCACGTGGGTGACTTAGTCATTGAGCTTCTTCTTTTGGCTGGGTTATGATCCTGAGTTCTGGGATCAGAGCCCCACATCGGACTCCCTGCTGGCAGGAAGCCTGCTTCTCCCCCTCACTCCCCTGCTTGTGTTCCCTCTCAAGCTGTGTCCCTGTCAAATAAATAAATAAAAATCTTAAGAAGAACAAAAAAACAACATAAACAATTGAAAAAGAAGTCTTTAAACAGATCCTGAATAAAGTCAGAAAACTCAACCAAAGGGAGGGAGTTCAGAATCTTAAAGGAGACTCACCAACCTGGAAGTAAACTGTAACTCATATAAGTGATTAGGGCAAGGGGTTCCATGTGGGTACCTCACTTGATTCCCTGGATTATCATTCTTTGTGGGTCATCTCTTTTGGCTCCCACTTCTGACTCCAAGGAATGTCAACCTAAATAAAGAGGTAAACTGAGGCAAGCTCACAATGGTGAGTTTATTTAGGAATAGCAGAGGAATTGGAATTTGGGACTCATCTGTAGCTTGCTACAGTTCAGGTGTCCAGTGTCAATCTCTGATTTGCCAAATTAACTAATCTTTTTGAGCTTGCCTCAGTTTGCCTTTTTATTTAGATTGACATTTATAAAAGCTGTTTTGTAGTCTTTATCTGCTAGGTATCTTTAAGGATGCCCGGGGCTTCTAAGCCTGGAAATATGGCCATGAGATTAATTATTGTGCTTCCTGTTTTCCAGACTGTCCTGTGACCCGCCATATTATTCTACTTTCCAAACATTGTGACTATGTCCCACTTTAATTTAAGCATATTTACAGCTTTACCTTTAAAGATTCTAGTATACGTGTTCCATCTAAGGAATGTGCTATAATTCATTTACCCTGTCCCCTTCTGTTGTTCATTTAAGTGGTTTTCAATGTTTTGCTATAAGAAATAATACCATGATGAATCTCATAGAAAGATCTTTTTTGGGGCACCTGGGTGGCTCGGTGGATTAAGCCTCTGCCTTCAGCTCAGGTCATGATCTCAGGGTCCTGGGATTGAGCCCCGCATTGGGCTCTCTGCTCAGCAGGGAGCCTGCTTCCCCCCTCTCTCTCTACCTGCCTCTCTGCCTACTTGTGATCCCTCTCTCTGTGTCAAATAAATAAATAAAATCTTTAAAAAAATCTTTTTGGGGGGACACCTGGGTGGCTTAGTTGGTTAAGTGACTGCCTTTGGCTCAGGTCATGATCCTAGGAGCCCCTCTTGCTCAGCAGGGAGCCTGCTTCTCCCGCTGCCTGCCCTTCCCCCTTCTCGTGCTGTCTCTCTCTCTCTTTCTGACAAATAAATAAAAATCTTACCAAAAAAAAGGAAAGAAAATACTAGAACTTCTATTTTTAAAATATTTTGGGGGGCACCTGGGTGGCTCAGTAGGTAAAGGGGCTAACTCTTGATTTCAGCTCAGGTCATGATCTGGGGGTCAGGGGATTGAGCCACTTGTCAGGCTCCGCAATTGGTGAGGAGTCTTCTTGAGATTCTTTCTCCCTCGCCCTCTGCCCTCCCCCACCTATCTAAAATAAATAAATAAATCTTTTAAAAAAAAATCTTTTCATGGGGCACCTGTCTGGCTCAGAGGAGCATGCAACTCCTGAGCTCAGGGTGATGAGTTCAAGCCCCACATTGGGTGTAGAGATTTTTTTTTTAAGATTTTATTTTTTATATATTTTTATTTTTTAAAAAGATTTTATTTATTTATTTGACAGACAGAGATCACAAGTAGGCAGAGAGGCAGGCAGAGAGAGAGGAGGAAGCAGGCTCCCTGTTGAGCAGAGAGCCAGATTCGCGGCTCGATCCCAGGACCTTGAGATTATGGCCTGAGCCGAAGGCAAAGGCTTTAACCCACTGAGCCACCCAGGTGCCCCTATTTTTATATATTTTTAAAAGACTTTATTTAGTTAGAGTGTGTTTGCACAAGCTGGGGAGGGGCTGACGGGAGAGGGAGAGAAAGGATCCCAAGCCAGCTGTGCACTGGAGCGAAGAGCCCATCCAGAGCTCGTTCTCACAACCCTGAGATCACAACCCAAGCCGAAATCAAGAGCCAGATGCTCAACCAACTGAAGCATTCAGGCACCCATATAGATTTTAGTTTTTTTAAGTAATCTCTACCCCCCAACGTAGGGCTTGAACTCACCACTCCAGGATGGAGAGTCCCATGCTCTTCCAACTGAGCCTGCCAGGCGTCCCGAGTATAGAGATTTGTTAAATAAACTTAGAAAAATCTTTTCACACATCTTTAATGATTTCCTTGGGATGAATTTTTGGCAGATATCTCGTATTCTTTCTGGTGACTATTTAAGTATCAGTCTTCTAATTTACAAGCTCTTTTTTAAAAAGATTTTATTTTTATTTATTTGACAGAGAGAGAGAGAGAGAGACAGTGAGAGAGGAACACAAACAGGAAGAGTGGGAGAGGGAGAAGCAGGCTTCCAGCTGAGCAGGGCACCCGATGTAGGGCTCAATCCCAGGACCCTGGGATCATGACCTGAACCGAAGGCAGATGCTTAAGGACTGAGCCACCCAGGCACCCCTAATTTACAAGCTCTTAATGATGTATGCAGGCTGGGTCTGAGGACCCAGAGGGGTTCCCGCAGGACCAGCCAAGAGAGTCCTTGGTGTCACACAGGATAGAAATCAAATGTGAGCCAAGAGGATGTAAGAGCAGGGTTTATTGAAGATATAAAGAGAGTGCAGATACAGAGTATCTGGGAGACTCAGAAGGGAAGGAGAGTGTCCTGTTTTTGCTTGGGTCTGGGGCTTTTATTGAGGATTGTAGTCTGATGTAAGTGTCCCCTCAGACACATGGAAACTGGTCAGAACTAGAAGGGTCCAGGTGTCCTCCATAAGTCACTAATAGGGAGTCTCTGCATCAAGATTCTAGCTCGGTGGTCTAGAATATACACATAATGGCCTCACCTAGTCATTTCTTAGAAGTTATCTATTGTGGGGCGCCTGGGTGGCTCAGTTGTTAAGTGGCTGCCTTCAGCTCACGTCATGATCCCAGAGTCCTGGGATCGAGCCCTGCATTGGGCTCCCCGCTCATCGGGAAGTCTGCTTCTCCCTCTCCCACTCCCCCTGCTTGTGTTCCCTCTCTCACTTTCTCTCTCTCTGTCAAGTAAATAAATAAAATCTTAAAAAAAATATTAAAAAAGAAGTTATCTGTTGTGCTGGAAGACTCCAAAGAAATCATTAACTCCTCGATCCTTACAAAATGAGAACATAGGTTGTTTGTATTACAAGGAATGTGTAAGGCAGGTGTGCTGATCCTAGCAAGAATAGAAGCAGGAAAAGGAGTAAAACAGCAGTTCAAAAAACAGCCTTTCATGGGGCCCTTTCATTTTCCATATCTCTTTATGGTCTGACACAAGAGGAATCTGTCCCATTAATCTTTCAAAGCCTTAGAACCTCGCTCTCACAACATATTTAATGTTGGTAATATAAGCAGAAGTAGTTAGGGATCCCTGGAAAAAGAAAGATAAGGCATAGCTTTTTTTGACATGAGAAAAGTCATGTTAGGCCCCTGATCATCTTGTAATCTATGCCTGACCAGCACTACTTACCCAAAGCACATTTCTTTTTTTTTTTTAAGATTTTATTTATTTACTTGACAGAGACAGCAAGAGAGGGAACACAAGCAGGGCAAGTGGGGGAAGGAGAATCAGGCTTCCCTCTGGGCAGGGAGCCTGACGCAGAGCTCGATCCCAGGACCCTGGGATCATGACCCAAGCTGAAGGCGGACGCTTAACCAACTGAGCCACCCAGGCACCCCTAATTTTCTTTATTTTAAAAGACTATGTATTTGAGAGACGGAGAGAAAGAGGGATGACAGGGTGGGGGGGCAAGGGAGGAGATGCAGACTCCCTGCTGAGCAGTGAGCCCAATGTAGAACTTGAGAACATGACCTGAGCTGAGGGCAGACGCTCAACCAACTGAGCCACCCAGGTGCCCTCAGCTCATGTCTTGATCTCAGGGTTGTGAGTTCAGGCCCTACAGTTGGGCTCCATGCAGAGCGTGGAGCCTACTTAAAAACAAATCATCAACAACCCCCCCCCCAAATACTACATGTAAGATGAGGAATATGTGTTAATCTACTGTTTATGTTATCATTAAGCTTTCCAGTTAACAGTAGGTTGTTAGTAATTAAGTTTGGGGGAGTCAAAAGTTACTCAAATTATCACCGGGGGGCAGGGGATTGACCCCCCACCCCTGCATTGTTCAAGGGTCAACTGTGTGTGTGTGTGTGTGTGTGTGTGTGTGTGTGTGTAAAATATCTGTTTAAGTGTTACTGTTCCCCACTGATTCCAGTGGGGGATGTCTATTAGAAAGGAGGATGTCTATTAGAAAGGAGGATGTCTATTTTACTAATATCTGAATCCAGAGCTTGTGTATTAAATCTGGCATTGGTAGGCACAATTTAAATGTCTGTTTGTTATTGTACACAACTGGCATTCACAGACTTTTTTTTCCTAATGATGTATTTTATCTACATTTCCCCATACCAGCAGGGCATAGTAACATGCACACTGTAGGAAATTAATAAATACTTGTTTTTATTGTTAGGAAGGAATACCTGGCAAGAATGAATCTACTTCTGCCCTACCTACCTCACCCAAGAACTACATTTCCCTTTATGCTTGGCGCGACGCGCTCCTATGAAGTAAAAAGGGCGACAATTACTTTCTAAGGCCCCTTTTTCAACTTCGCGGCTGCTACCGCAGTGTTATGTGGGAAAGGTAGTTCTAGCGCTCGTCTTCTGGCCCTGGTCAAACAGAGCGCAAACTAAACTTTCCAGCAAGCAGCGCACTAGCCTGGGAAAGGGGGGCAAGATGGCGGATGCCGAAGAGGACGCTTTGAGGCCGTCGGGATCCTCCGCTGCCCCAATTTCATTCAGTTTCAGTCGCACATCTGCCCGGAGACGGCTGGCGGACGACGCGGGTGCGGCTCCAGAGGAGAAGGATTTCTTAAAGACCGTGGAAGGGAGGGAGCTGCAAAGGTGAAGCGTCGGGTCTTTCATCCCTTGGAGTTCGGTTCGGTGGGTGCAAGCGGGAGGGTGGAATGTAAGTTGATTGTGTTGGTGGCAGTGGTCTGGAACGCCTGAAGCACAGCTTGGGGAAAGTTCGTGGAGGCGAGAAGGAGGCATTATGGAACAGGAGAGGTGGGGGAATTGGGCCTGAGAGCCGTGGCGTTTGAGAAAAGAGGATGTATTCCTGAGAGGGGGTGTTTCAGGACTTGAGGACCCTGAGGTGTGTGCGTTCTGAGAGAAGGAAAAGAGTGAAGAACGAAAGGACCCGTAGTGTCCCAGCCGAAGCGGTGAAGCTTCTTTAGTATGGGGAACGGGGTGGAATGGGCAGATTCAGGTTGGGAGAGGCCATCATCTGCTTAATTCAGAAAAGAGAGTTAGGGGCGCCTGGGTGGCTCAGTGGGTTAAGCCTCTGCCTTCAGCTCAGGTCATGATCTCAGGGTCCTGGGATCGAGCCCCACATCGGGCTGTATGCTCAAAGGGGAGCCTGCTTCCCCCCACCCCCCACCCCCGCCTGCCTCTCTTCCTACTTGTGATCTCTGTCCGTCAAATAAATAAAATCTTTTAAAAAATTAAAAAAAAAAAAGAAAAGAGAGTCAGAGGGAGAGGCTTCCAGAAGAAAATCAGCCATCTAGGAGATTGACGTGGACCCTGGATCTGGGGAGAGTCTGGGCTGAAGACGGTGATTTGTGAGGCATCATGAAGGTCATGGAAGTGAATCTTGGGATGAGCAGAGGAGGGTCCAGGACTGAAGGCTAATTCCTCAAAGGCACTGACATTTAAGAGTTGGGGGTGAGGGAGAGAATCCCAAGAAAGCACCATTAGAGGCCTTACAGGAGAGCAGAGGGTGTGGTCCATCTGGGGTGGGGGGTGAGTTTGGCTCTTTTGTTTTCTCTGGAGGGAGGAGTGTGGCTCAGAACCCACTGAACCATGCTACTCTCCCAACTTGACGACTCTATGTCCACATCAGTGTGAAGCCCTCAGAAACCCCCAAGGAACTCGTCATCCCTTTGATCCAGAATGGCCGTCGCAGGCAGCCACCGACCCATGCTCCTGGGCCATCCACAAATACTGAGGCCTTGGTGGATGGGCTGCTGTCCCAGGCTGTGAAGGAGCTCATTGAGGGTGAGTGATCCTCTCTTCACTTTGCCCCAGTGAAGGAAGAAGGGGAGGAAAATGGAAGGATAGAGTGGGACCTCATTGCACCCTCCCATTCTTCCTTAGACTCCAAGAAGTCCCTGGAGGAGAGAGAGAATTCGGGTGTCGACCCCACGCTTGCTATCCCCATGATCCAGAAAGGATGCATCCCTAACGGGGAAAGGGCAGACAGCGAGCCCCGGGCTGAGACAGTGAGCTGGCCCCTAACTCCTTCCTACCCTAGCCTCTCTTTGCCCCGTCTGCCAGGCTTGCCTCTCTGCACATAGCAGGGAAAGTCTGTGTGTGTACTAGAGGCCTGCTGCCTATCCCTTTCTTTTTCTGCCCTTTTTGGGAAGCATTAACAAATGAATCCAGATGCTGAGATGTGGAAAACACTTGCATTCTGGGATTATCTAAGCGAGATGAGGAGCTAAGGGAACAGGAAATGCAAAGATCCTGAGGGTAGACTCAGCGTGGCATGTTTAACAACACCAAGGAGACCAGTGTAACTGGAGTGGAATGAATGAAGAGGAGGAGGAGACGAAGTCAGACGTGGCAGGGGCTAAACTAAGCAGGGCCTTGTGGACCATGGTGAGGACTTTGGCTTTTACCCTGAATGAAATGAGGGCCATGAGAGGCTTCTGAGCAGAGCGGGATCAGAACTTAAGCTTTGACAGGATCTCTCTGGCTACTGTGAGCAGAATAGAGTAGTAAGCAAAGGCGGAAGCAAGGAGAACAGTAGCACAGGCTGGAAAGGATGGCCTCTCAGACCCGAGTGGTAGGAGTGAGGCCTGGAAGGACAGGTCAGCTTTAGTGAGTGAGGGAGGTGCAGGGTGGGTACTAATGGCAGCAGCAGCCTGAGCAGTGGCACAGTGGCAGTGGGTCAGTGTGGTGTGGGTCCATCAGTGAAGCAACCTGCAGCGTGTCTAGAATGAGTATAAAGAATTGAGGGGGGATAAAAAGGAGTCGAGGGAGTGAGGATGGGATGTGTAGATAACAGGGTACTTCCCTGGGTTGTGTCTAAAGAAGCAACCAAGTCTGTCTGTCATACCCATGGACCCTCCTTTTTACCACTTTATTCACAGTTTTTATCAATGCTTCTTTGGGGCCTAGTTCTCCCATAGCCTTAGATCACCTCTTTCAACTGAACTGTTCTCATTGGCCTTCAGCTATCTTCTGGTTTCTTTCATCTTTTTTTTTATTTTTGTTTTAAAGATTTTATTTATTTATTTGACAGAGATCACAAGTAGGCAGAGAGGCAGGCAGAGAGAGAGAGGAGGAAGCAGGCTCCCCGCCGAGCAGAGAGCCCAGTGTGGTGGGGCTCAATCCCTGGACCCCGGGATCATGACCTGAGCCGAAGGCAGAGGCTTTAACCCACTGAGCCACCCTGGCACCCTGGTTTCTTTCATCTTAAAAAAAGACCTTCACTTCACTTTCCATCCTGTTCCCGCTTTGGCCTCATTTCTCTCATTTCCTCTCCTTCCCCAGCCTGCAGCATCTCAGTGGATCACAGTTCCATCCACCCTTCCTCTCTCAGCCTAAAAACCTTCGAGTCACTCTTGACTCTCTTCTTTGTTTCATACACCATATGCAGTCTTTCAGCAAAATCCTGTCATCTCCCTTTGCAGAATACATCCAGAATCTAACCACTTCTCACCAGCACCTACCTACCACTCTGGTCTGAGCCACCAGCATCTCTCATCTGGACTGTTGTATAGTAACTTCCTCACGGACCTCCTTTTGGCGGCCCCCCTCCTACAGCTCCAGCCCAGACGTCCTGATCAGTCCCTCACCGCCCCTCTCTACCTCCACATCTCTTTTTCAGTCAGGTTGACTTTCATGATGCTCTTCCCACATACCAGGCTTGCCCTGCCTCAGGGCCTTTGGTCTTACTGTTTTCTCTGCTTGGACTCCTGGTAAAGAAGTACCTGGTAAAGAAGCTGGTAAACTCCTGGTAAAGAAGCCCCGAGGATCACCCATTGGGTGTTAGTAAGCATGCTTCTAAGGGCCCACCATGGGCCCAGCCTGACCATCCTTTCTCTGCTGAACCTGTAGGTGCCGGAGGAAGCTGATTATGAGGCAGTCCCCGTAGAGGCCTATGGGCTGGCCATGTTACGAGGCATGGGCTGGAAACCTGGCGAGGGCATTGGCCGCACCTTCAATCAGTGAGTTCTAGGGTAGGGGCATGGGGCAGCAGACAGGGCAGTGAACAAGACCCCCATGGGTTACCGCCCATCCAGAACCATCCAGGTACAAAGAGGGCATATTACCACCCTAAGTAATTCAGTAAGCCTTTCCACTACTGTTTCAGTCTCCTGTTTGCCCTTTGAAACTCTGTAACGGGATCCCATTTATGTATTGGTTACCTTCCTGAGTATCAGCTTCCTCATCTGCAACATGGGAATAGTGACAATACTGACTTCCCAGGTCTGTTGCAGAATTATGTGAAATTATCCACATAAAGTACTTACAGCAGGGCCTGGCCCCAGATAAACATAGACAAGACGTTTGCTGTTACCACACAGATTTAGGAGCCCTTCTTCTCAGTTCTTAACTCCAAAGAATTCTGAAAATCACACATTTTTTTCATAAACCACTTAGCCAAAGATGACCTGAATTGATGCAGAGCATATTACAGTTGATTTCTCCTGCTTGGTATGAATATTTGTATGACTTCCCCTGTAGAAATATTACTAGGATATTTGAATTCAGGGCTCTGCCCCAGATCCCACTATAGATAATATGTAGTAGATGGTATACCCCGTGTGGTATTAGGTTGAACCAAATGAAATTGCTATCTCTACAGATCAAATAGTCCTAATGTGGGATCGGGAAGGATATTCTTGAACATGTTGACAGTTGGGATTTGGGTGGCGTTGGGTGGGGGGACACGGAAGACTTGCGTCTCTCCCTCACCTCCCGTGCCCCCAGGCCAACAAGCTTACACACTGTGTACCCTGCAGAGTGGTGAAGCCCCGTGTCAACTCACTGAGGCCGAAGGGGTTAGGGCTGGGCGCCAGCCTGAATGAGGTCCAGGCCCTGGTCTTCACTGGCGCCCACCACCTACCAAAGCCAGATGAGAAGCAAGAGAAAGATAAGGAAGACCAGCCTCAAGGACTGGTGCCTGGAGGGGCTGTGGTGGTTCTCTCTGGCCCTCACCGAGGCCTGTATGGGAAGGTAAGGAACCAGGCTCTGCCTAGAGCCCAAACCAGGCCGCAGAGAAGATTGATGGGAAGGGTCAGAGGGAGAAAGAATTGAGTTTAGGATGGAAAGGCTGGGTGGGGTCCTTGTCTCTGAGGCCTGCCTGGCTTGCTGCCTCATTTGGTTAACTCAGAACCACTTGCTGGGCCTTTCTCGGCCTCGGTTTCCAACTGAAAGAGGGAATGACATATACCACATGTTCCTGAGGCTTAAGCTCTTTAAAGTTTATTGTAAACACACAGTCTGGTGGGGGAGACACATGGACCAGGCCCAGTTCCAGACCTTGGGCCAGTCTGGTGGGGGAGACACAGGGGTCAGGCCTATTGGAGGTAAGACTAAATAGCATGGTCCTAAGAATGTGGGTTTAGGGACACCTGGGTGGCTCAGAGGGTTAAGCCTCTGCCTTTGGCTCAGGTCATAGTCTCAGGGTCCTGGGATCTAGTGCTGCATCGGGCTCTCTGCTCGGCGGGGAGCCTGTTTCCCCCTCTCTCTCTGTCTGCCTCTCTGCCTACTTGTGATCTCTCTCTCTCTCTCTCTATCTATCTATCAAATAAATAAATAATCTTTAAAAAAATAAAAGGAATGTGGGTTTAGTCCTTTCAACCCCTAACTTCTTCCCCCCAACACTTCAGGTAGAAGGCCTTGATCCTGACAATGTCCGGGCCATGGTTCGCCTGGCCATGGGGAACCGCATGGTGACCGTTAGTGAGTACTGCCTGCGGCCTGTCTCCCAGCAGGAGTTTGAGAAGAGCTCCTTGGATCTCAGTGAGTAAGCCTCTTACCTTGCTGGGAGAGTTGGAGAACCATTCCAGGGGGCGGTAGGGCCTATCTCTGGGGTCAAGGCTTGGGCGGGGTGCAGGTGTCAGATCCACAGAGGAGAAGGGCAGTGGTCTGCCTGGCAGGTGTGATTTCTGGTCAGAAGTCAGGAGGTGAGAATGAAGATAAGTGATTTGAAGAAAAATTGATGCTGACGCTTTAGCCTCTTTCTGAGAAAGAAAAAACAGGTTTGGAAACCTATGCCCGTCCTCAGGAGGTCTCTCTGTTCAAGGTGATGAGCCCCTCTTCTTCTAGGTCATGAGAGCAGCAGGGACTAGGCCATGACCAAGGAGGAAGGCATTCTAGGCATGGCAGCAGGATGGGAGCAGTTTGGCAGATGGGAGACTGGTGCTCTCAGAGCTCTCGGATTTCCTTAGCCCACACTAGGGAATGGTGTCTTAGATCAGCACTGTGAGCACATGCTCGAGTGGCTGAGGAAGGTGTCTTGAAGGAAGCCCAGCAGTTGAGGGGAAGGGAAGAGCCTTCTAATGGCACCGACAAAGTTGTGATGGTGGGAGGGGACACTGAGGCAGCTGGGAGGTGGCGGGAAGCCAAGGTGTAGCCTCCCTGGTAAGAGAATGGCGCACTGAAGCTCCTTTGTGGTTCTCCTCCACATACCCTTGTACAGGCCAGATGAACAAAAGTTCCCCAGGACAACAGAACGGAACAGCCTCGTCATCATGGAAGGCCCTCCAGAATCAGGAGCTCCCCGGCCGGCGGGAAGACTCAGAGAGGAAGCGGAAACACTTTCCCAACCGGTGGGACCCTGGGCATCTGGGATGGGGGGAGAAGGCAAGGCTGTGGAAAGGTCCTAGCATCCAGAGAAGGCTTCCAGGGCCAGGCAGGCACATAGAAGAAACTAGAGATGGCACTACGGGTGGGTGTCATAACCGCAAAGGTGGGGTGACCGGAACATGCCTGTGATCAGTTAAGCCTCGCGTTGGCCCCTTTTTCACAGAGAAGGGGAGCCTGTAGCCAAGACTGAGAAGGTCGGTTCCCGGAGCCAGCACTGGTTGCACAGGGACCTGCGCGTGCGCTTTGTGGACAAGCAGCACAAGGGTGGCCAGTATTACAACACCAAGGTGGGGACCCTGCAACCTGGTGCCCCCTCCACCCCCAGGGACTAGGCCTTGTGAGTCTGACATTCTCACACCCCCGACCCTCTCCCCAGATGACGATTGAAGATGTCCTCAGCCCAGATACCTGTGTGTGTCGAACAGAGGAAGGCCGGATCCTGGAAGGTGAATGTGAGGGTGACCACTGGGTTGTTATCCTCCTGGAGGCCAAACGGAAAGCCTGTCTTCGACCCAGAGGCTGGCATGGGCAAAGGCTGGGGGTTGGGCAGAACTCAGGTATTTTGCAAGGCCCAGAATCTTCTGACAGAACATGAGACGCTTCTGAGATGGTGATTATCTGAGCCTCTCTCCCCCCACGGGCAAACACTGGCATGGAAATTAGCTGTTTTCTCCCTCTGGGGACCGAGCCTTGTGCGGATTGTACGGAACTCCCTGTGCAGGGCAGGCTTCTGACATGCCCACAGTAAATGGGATCTGTTGTCGTCACCCATCATCTTCATGCATAAGTGCTCCCTTTATTAAGTTATTTCTAGGACCTGCTCCTTAGGTGTCCTCACCTGTGAAATGGGGTGGTGGGACCCCACTTGTCAACAGGGTGCAGGGTGTCTCTGGGGAATACAGGAAAGGCCTTCTGACAGGACCCTGGGTGGGCTGGCCCTGGCTGAGGGCCTCACTCAGTCCCCTTTCCTCATCTGCAGGCGTGAAGGAAGGCATGCTGGAGACCCTCGTCCCCAAGGTCGAGGGCAACCGGGTGATGGTGGTGCTGGGGCCACAGGCTGGAAGGGTGAGTCCCAGACCTGGGGTGGGGGGCATGCCAGGGCCTTCTCGGTGTCTGGGTTAGCCTTGCTGACTCTACCCGCCACTGCTCCAGGTGGGCCGCCTGCTGGGCTGGGACAGAGAACGGAACCAGGCCCTGGTGCAGCTGCGGAGAGAGAATCAGCTGGTGGAGCTTCCCTATGATGCTGTCTGCCAGTACACAGGCCCCAGGGACTCAGATGAAGACTGACCTGCAGCCCCACCCCTGGGCTGCTGCCAGCTCTGTACAGTGTGCAGAGCCTGTCTTCGCAGAGGTGGGGAGGTCGTCATTCTGCCATCTGCTTGCACTGCAGCTCCAGGACAAGGACGGGATAGGGCATGAGACAGATGGACCAGAAGGGAGACTCGAAACTGGCCGAGACTTTTCCAGAAGTTAGCGTGTAATAAAAATCATTGCCCAAACTTAGCAGAATGATGAGATCGTAAATGTGTGCTGAGCTGAGTGGAAGCGGGAGCTGGGCTGACTGTGGTGGGAGCCGTGCAGGGCTTCAGCCCCACCACCCTGCGGGGCTGACAGACAAGCCAAAGGATCTGCCAAAGGATCTGCCTGCTCACGAGCTCATTCTTGGAACACCGAAGCTATGAAGTGTGTCCCTTGAGCAGATACTAAGGAGTCTGGAATGCCACATCTCTGCACAGCTTTCCAAGTGAGAATCTCAGCGGTGGCTCTGCTTTTACTCTTGGTCCAGATCAGATGTCCAGAGGCTATCTTGAGCCAGTGACGAGAGAGTCCAGAAGAAAGGGAGGCTTCTACCCACAAATAGGATGTGTTTGCTCTACCTCCCAGAGTAGCCAGTTAACTTTGGGGCCCCCATTTTAGTCCCCAGACTTTGGCTTGATGGTAAAAAATTTTGTGTGTCCTGGGTTAAACTTCTCTGATTCCTCCAGGTAACTGGACTCTGAGAAAAGTTATTGTCAGGCAGTCCTTAAACTTTTTCCTGTTTAACAGGCTGAGATAGAAAAGCAGCAAGGGAAGCCAGAACTTTAGGTACAATTGCTTCTAAATCACCCCTGATCGCTAAGTTGTTGATGTAATAAATGGCATTGGAGTTAGATCTACATCACTGGTATAAACTCATGACAGGTCAGAACATGGCACAGCACTGGACAATTTTTTTAAAATAATTATCACATTAAAGTTCTTACAACCCTTTTTTTCCTGATTAAATTAAAAAAAATTTTTTTTTAATTGTTGAAGTATAATTGACGTCCAATGTGATCTCAGTTTCAGGTGTACAGTGTAGTGGTTTGACAGTTCTACACACGACGCCATGCCCAGCACGCAGAGTGTCCTCACCAGACATTATACAAACATTACCGACTCTTTTCTATGGTATACCTTTCATCTCCCTAACTTATTTGTTTATTTGTTTACTTATTTATTTATTTTTTGGTAACTGGGAGTTTGTACCTCTTAATCCCCTTCACATATTTTGCCCATCTGCCCTCCTCTTGGGCAGCCATCCCCCAGAGCATGACAATAAAAGCTAAGCTGCTATCCCTGCCAAGCAGAGGCGGACTGCGGCTTTGAGCCAGAATCAAATACAAAAAAGCAGTGAGTTGGCCAAATCAGCAGCCATATGCTGAGTAAGGAAATGGATGACCAGAAAACCTTCCAGTCTCATACCCCCGCAGCGTGAAGTACACTTGCAAAGATGATCTTTACGAACTGACTGATATGTTATCCCTAATTAATTCCAGAACTCATCTGTTTTCAAGATTGGGAGCAGAGGACAAACCCCTAACCGCCAGTTGCTCCAGCTCCTGAGTCATAATGGTGTTTGTCTACACTGCCCCCGGAATTCCTGGCTGGGTTATATTTTTCATGTTGTGGGGAAGGGTCATGCCTTCTCAAGGTTCCCAATCTGACCTGTCCGGTAGTCCTGTTGTATGTTCTACGCTCTGTCATGAAGGCCTCCTCTCTCCTCCAAATCAAAATAAATTCATCTTGGTAACACCCTTGAGAAGAGCTGAAAGACTCTTTCAGCTGAGCAGGCTCGGGAGAAAACAGCAAGACACTTTGTTTTCTCCCGAGCCTGTCTTCAAAAGACTGCAGGAAAGGCAGATGCTTTCTCACCCACATCTTGTTCATCCCCCCCATGACGTTGAGGCCAGTCTGAACAAATTTTATGGTCATGGTCCCTGGCTTGTGCGTGGCCTGAGGAGAATTCACAGACTCACAGCTGTTGTTGCAGCAACTGTGGCCAAAGGGGCAACCTCGGCAGCCGAAGAGCACTAGGCAGAGAGCCGAGAGAGAACTGCGCAGCCTTTTTGTCTCTCCTTGTGCCCAATGGACAAGGGACAGATCGGGAAAGTCTCCTGATCCTGTGCACACTTCTTGAGATACGAGGAGCCTGTCTTGGAACCACCCAGGAGAAGCACACAAAACCATGATGGTCTGTTGGGGGGCCAGATGCTCTGCTAGGGCTGCGTGTTCTGGACACAGGGGCGTATTTAAGAACTTCAGGCCCTGCGTTTGAAGACAGGCTCGAGAGAAAACTCAACTCCACGAAACTAAAATCTGATGAAAGATCTATTTTAAGTGTCATGGCACATGGAGGAGAGGAAGGTACTGTCTGAAACTGCCAGGTTATGCTACGCTGCAGGGCAGAGATGGACCAGCGCAGACAGGACCAGTGGCAGCAGACGCAAGAAGCAGCCTCTTTGCCTTTCAGAGAGGAGCGAATTATTGGGGCGATTAGGACTGTTGCCCAGGGCTGAGCTTGGTGGCAGAGAACAGGCAGTTAGATCCTCTTCTGACATTCCTTCCTCAGCCAGGGGCTCCTTCCTGCCACTCCCCACATTGGGCCCTCTTAAGCTCCATGTTTTTAGTACCATGCAGGAGGGTGAAGGATCCAACAACTTGGAAAGCTGCATGAGGGGCAGTCAGTCCTCACCCAGTGCCCCTATTTCCCCAATCCATTCAACAGGCATCTCTTAAGCTTTCGCTGTGTTCCAGGTACCATTCTGCATGCTCGGGATACAGTAGAGCGTAAATCATTCAACAGACGAGTCCCTACCGTATGCCAGACATGATTCTAAGTACTGGGGATAAAGCCATTAACGAAACAGACAAAGGTCATTGCCCCTGTGGGCCTGATATTCCAGTGGGGCAGAGAGACAAGCAGTAAGTATAAGAAGTAACTTATTTAGTAAGCTAGAAGGTGAGAAGAGCCATGGCGGAGAAAGGAAGAGCAGCAGGGTCAAACGGATTTGGAGTGGGCGGATGGCACTATTTTTTTTTTTAAGATTGTATTTATTTGAGAGGGAGAGTGCAAACGGGGAGGGGCAAAAGGTGAGGGAGACACAGGCTCCCCACTGAGCAGGCTCAATCCCAGGACCCTGACGTTCACGACCCGAGCTGACGGCAGAGTCTTAACCGACTGAGCCACACAGGTGCCCCGAGCCTATTCCCTTTTTAAAAGTGCTTGAAGGGCGCCTGGGTGGCTCAGTGGGTTAAGCCTCTGCCTTTGGCTCAGGTCATGATCTCAGGGTCCTGGGACTGAGTCCTGCTTTGGGCTCTCTGCTTAGCAGGGAGCCTGTCTCTTTCTCTCTCTCTCTGCCTGCCTCTCTGCCTACTTGTGATCTCTCTCTGTCAAATAAATAAAATCTTTAAAAAAATAAAAATAAAAAAATGAAAAGTGCTTGAAGAATATGTCTTCATAGTGTCTTTACCATATCCTATTTATAGATTGTTTTCAGGAAGCACTAATACAAAGATTCAGAATATCAACAGAAAAGAATAAAATAACTTCTCATATTTGGGACCTAAGAGATGACTTTTTATGCCCTCTGTCAGAAACGTCGCAAAGAGACATGTGCACAGGAGATGGTGGTGGCCCAGGAAGGCAGAAGAGGGGTTGTATTATTTCTAAAATAACAGGTATACACCCAATGAAAACATCATCACAATCATGATGGTGAACATATTGTCACCGCCAAGTTTCCTCTGCCCCTTTATAATCCCTTCTTCCCGCCCCAGCCCCAACCCCACGCACCCACTGATTCACTTTTCTGTCACTATAGTTTAGTTTGCATTTTCTAGAGTTTTCTATAAGTGCATCATTGAGTATGTGCTCTTCTCTGTCTGACAGACTCTAGAAAATTATTGGAGATTCATCTATGTAGTTCCATACATCAACAGGTCATTCCCTATTCCATTCCAAAGGGGTGTTCTTGTAAGATAAAATCCACATACCATAGAATCCACCCCTTTCAAGTATACAGTTCAGTGGTTTTAGTATATTCACAAGGTTGTGCAACCATCACCACTATCTCATTCCAGAACGTTTCATCACCCCATACCAGAGGGGGTTGGGGAAAGGGTGACTGGGTGATGGACACTGGGGAGAGTATGTGTTGTAATGAGCACTGGGTATTACATAAGACTGATGAATCACAGAACTGTGCCCCTGAAACAAATGCTATGTTATATGTTAAAAAAAAGTAAAAAGAAACGCCGTAGTAATTAGTACTCACTCTCCATTTTCCCCTTCCCCCAGCCCCTGGCAACTACTAATCTATTTTCTGTCTCTATAGATTTGCCTAGTGTGGATATTTTATATAAATGAACCATACAATATGTGACCTTTTGTGTGTGGCTTCCTTCGCTCAACATGTTTTCAAGGTTGACACACTACAGCAGGTATCCGAACTTTGATCCTTTTTACGGTGTAATATTTCATTGTATTGATATACCACCTTTTGTTTATTTACTTATCTGTTGGAGATTAGCATACAAGTCTATGAATGGACATATGTTTCCTTTATCCTGGTAGACTTCTAGGGACAGAATAACTGGATCATATAATAAGTATATGTTTAATATTTTAAAACACTGTTGGGGCGCCTGGGTTGCTCAGTGGGTTAAGCCTCTGCCTTCGACTCAGGTCATGATCTCAGGGTCCTGGGATCGAGCCCCGAGTCGGGCTCTCTGCCCAGCGGGGAGCCTGCTTCCCCCTCTCTCTCTGCCTGCCTCTCTGCCTACTTGTGATCTCTCTCTCTCTCTGTCGAATAGATAAATAAAATCCAAAAAAATTAACCCTGTCAAACTGTCTCCCAAAGTGGTTGTACCATTTTACATTCCTACCAGTAGTGTACGAGACTTCTATTTCCTCCATATCCTCACCAGTTTTTGGTATGGTCAGTCAAACAGATTTTATCCATTCCAATATTTGTTTCTGATATTCTTTGTGGTTTTAATTTTCATATGCCTAACAACCAATGATACTGAGCATCTTTTCAAGTGTTTAATTGCCACCTGTGTATCTTCTTTGATGAAGTATCTGGTAAAATTCTTTGCCTCTCTTTTAAAAATGGACTCTTGGGGCGCCTGGGTGGCTCAGTGGGTTAAGCCGCTGCCTTCGGCTCAGGTCATGATCTCAGGGTCCTGGGATCGAGTCCCGCATCGGGCTCTCTGCTCAGTGGGGAGCCTGCTTCCCACTCTCTCTCTCTTTCTCTCTCTGCCTGCCTCTCTGTCTACTTGTGATCTCTCTCTGTCAAATCAATAAATAAAATCTTTAAAAATAAATAAATAAAAATGGACTCTTGGTTTTCTTATTGAGTTTTTAGAGCTCTTTATATATTTTGGATAGAGATACTTTATCAGATAGATGCAAATATTTTCTCCCAGTGCATGGTTTGTCTTTTCATTCTCTCAGTAATGTCTTTTGAAAAGCAGAAATGTTGGGGTGCCTGGGTGGCTCAGTCGGTTAAGTGCCTGCCTCTGGCTCAGGTCATGATCCCAGGCTCCTGGGATCAAGTCCTACATTAGGCTCCTTGCTCAGCAGGGAGCCTGCTTCTCCCTCTGCCTGCTACTCTCCCTCCTTGTGCTCTCCCTCGGACAAGTAAATTTTAAAAATCTTTTAAAAAACATATATAACAACAAAAAGATATGTGTAAGAATGTTCACAGAATCAGCAGAAATGTTGCGGCGCCTGGGGGGCTCAGTCGGTTAAGTGCCTGCCTTTGGCTCAGGTCATGATCCCAGGGTGCTGGGGTGGATCCCCTCATCAGGCTCCATGCTCAGTGGGGAGCCTGCCTCTCTAGGTCTACCCCTCCCCCCATGCTTTCTCTCTCTCTCAAATAAATAAATGTCTTTTTTAAAAATGTCTTAAAAAAAAAAGAAAAGCAGGGGCTCCTGGGTGGCTCAGTGGGTTAAAGTCTCTGCCTTCAGCTTAGGTCATGATCTCAGGGTCCTGGGATGGAGCCCCACATCGAGCCCTGCATGGGGCTCTCTGCTCAGCAGGGAGCCAGCTTCCTCCTCTCTCTCTCTCTGCCTGCCTCTCTGCCTACTTGTGATCTCTCTCTCTGTGTCAAATAAATAAGTAAAATCTTTTTTAAAAAAGCAGAAATGTTAAATTTTGATGAAGTCAAATATATTGATTTGTTCTTTTTGGATTGTCTTTTTGATGTCATATCAAAAAGATCTTTGCCTAATCCAAGGTCACAAAGGATTTCTATAAGTCTTATGTTTTTAGATTATACATTTAGTTAATTTTGAATTAATTTTTGGGCATGGTGGGAGGTACAGATCCAGGTTCATTCTTTTGCATATGAATATCAAACTGTTCTAGTATCGTTTGTTGAAAAAACTATCCTTCTGGGGTGCCTGGGTGGCTCAGTGGTTTAAAGCCTCTGCCTTCAGCTCAGGTCATGGTCCCAGGGTCCTGGGATTGAGCCCCGCATCAGGCTCTCTGCTTAGCGGGGAGCCTGCTTCCTCCTCTCTCTCTGCCTGCCTCTCTGCCTGCTTGTGATCTCTGTCTGTCAAATAAATAAATAAAATCTAAAAAAAAAAAAACTATCCTTCCTCCACTGCATTGCTTTAAACCTTTGTCAAAAATCAGTTATCTAGGGTGCCTGGGTGGCTCAATGGGTTAAAGCCTCTGCCTTTGGCTCAGGTCCTGATCCCAGGGTCCTGGGATCGAGGCCCACATCTAGCTCTCTGCTCGGCAGGGAGCCTGCTCCCCCCCACACCGCCGCCTGCCTCTCTGCCTACTTGTGATCTCTCTCTCTCTGTCAAAAAAAAAAAAAACCTATAAAAAAATCAGTTATCCACCAGAATGAAAAGAAAAAATTAGTTGTCCATATATGTATCAATTTGTTTCTGGACTCTATAATGTTCTGTTGATATATTTGTCCACCTGTATGTCAATATCATACTGTGTTGATTACTGTAGCTTTATAATGATTCCTGAGATCAGGTAGTGTTAGCCCTTCAACTTTATTATTCTTTTGCAAAGTTGATTTGGTTATTCTAGAGCTTTTGTATTTCCATATGAATTTTAAGAACTGTTTGTCAGTTTCTACAACAAAAGAGCCTACTGGATTTGGATCAAATCTACAGGTCAATTTGGGAAGAATTGATATGTTAATAATATTTAGCCTTCTGACCCATGAATAAGGTTCATTTACTTATGCCTTCTTTAATTTCAGCAGGTTTTTTTTTATTTCTTTTCAGCATAACAGTATTCATTGTTTTTGCACCACACCCAGTGCTCCATGCAATATGTGCCCTCCTTAATACCCACCACCTGGCTCCCCCAACCTCCCAACCCCCGTCCCTTCAAAACCCTCAGGTTGTTTTTCAGAGTACATAGTCTCTCATGGTTCACCTCCCCTTCCAGTTTCCCTCAACTCCCTTCTCCTCTCCATCTCCCCATGTCCTCCATGTTATTTGTTATGCTCCGCAAATAAGTGAAACCATATGGTAATTGACTTTCTCTGCTTGACTTATTTCACTCAGCATAATCTCTTCCAGTCCCGTCCATGTTGCTACAAAAGTTGGGTATTCATCCTTTCTGATGGAGGCATAATACTCCATAGTGTATATGGACCACATCTTCCTTATCCATTCGTCTGTTGAAGGTTATCTTGGTTCTTTCCACAGTTTGGCGACTGTGGCCATTGCTGCTATAAACATTGGGGTACAGATGGCCCTTCTTTTCACTACATCTGAATCTTTGGGGTAAATACCCAGTAGTGGCTTTCTTATACACTAACAATGAAAATACAGAAAGGGAAATTAGAGAATAGATTCCATTTACTATAGCACCAAGAACCATAAGATACCTGGGAATAAATCTAACCAAAGAAGTAAAGGATCACTACTCGAGGAACTACAGAACACTCATGAAAGAAATTGAAGAAGACACAAAAAGATGGAAGACCATTCCATGCTCTTGGATCGGAAAAATAAACATTGTTAAAATGTCTATACTGCCTAGAGCAATCTATACTTTTAATGCCATTCCAATCAAAATTCCACCGGCATTTCTCAAAGAGCTGGAGCAAACAATCCTAAAATTTGTATGGAATCAGAAGAGACCCCCAAATTGCTAAGGAAATGTTGAAAAAGAAAAACAAAACTGGGGG